>NC_141687.1:1049678723-1050350598 GCF_964263255.1 Lissotriton vulgaris
TTAATCATGTTCTTAGCATTGTTCTGGGGCCAAGCTGACAGGTGGAAAGGTCTGCTCTGTATTAAATAGCATATATGATACAGTAGTTGATTACAAAAGAAATCTATTCCGTGAGTAACGTACTATTTCATCCTACCAGAAGCCCTAATACACATCTTCCCTAAGATGAGAGTAAACGGATGGCAGGGAGACCTAGCATACAAAATGGTGTTTGCATGGGGCCATCATAGATTTTCTATTTAGGCTTCCAAACTTTTCAGATTAGTAACTTTAGATTTTCCAACAGTGATGGAACCCTCCCTAAAGTCGACAGAGCAATTCTGAGAACTTTAGGCTATGCAGCTTATTTTGCACAATAATATTTCAAGAAACTTTTAGCATTTTTTTCTAATCCTTACTTTAAGACAATGAACAAGGTTAAATGAATTGCACTAGATATTGATCCAAATTTACACCACATGACTATTGTAAAATACTTTTTGTTTTGACATTGAAGAATCAACGTTTTATACTGGCAATTTGGTCCAGATGTCAGTATAAATTTGCGCAAATGCAATTCATTCAGCCTAGAAAAGTCGGAGCAAATTTGCAATTTGTATTCCTTGCAAATGGCTCGCAGGGGAAGATGCAAGAATATCACCCCAATTTTTGATTGAAATTATTCCACAGTCAGCATCAAATCAAGATTGAAACAGATAAAATAATCTCATTAAAGGAAGGGCATATTGTATGACATATGTTGAACAGTTTATTCATGTATTAAGGTATTCGCATTAGCCATACATTTTTTTCAGATTGCTCTTGCCCCATTTTAAAGACATTCCAGGACTAGAGCATCAACATTCCAGATGAGTTTGATCACCTTTTTAATTTTTGCTATTTTAGAAATTGGTTCTTCTGACATGCACGTGCTGATTTCATGTTTAAAACAAAAACTCTGAGAAATTATATCTCTAAAATTGTTTATTGCTATTTGGCCCTGATTCACTCAGTTATTTGAACACACCCATTAACAAGTGTATACTAAGGTTTGCTAAACACAAAATATGAATTTACTTGTACCCACGGATTTACGGACACAAACAATATGGTGTCATTTTGCATGAGCGCAAACGTTCTCCATTGGGTGGGGTGTGGGTATTTTAGGTCAGTGATAGCTGACTAAATGAGCATGGAAAGACACCTCTGATGGGAGGAATATTTGCAATTGAGCTTTGTATTTAGGCCTGAGAAAAATAATCACATTAAATATGCAAATTCCAGATCAGAGACACACTCCAGTTTGTACCCAAAACAGATCCCAAATGAGGTGCAAATTGAGACGGAATGTGGGTGCTTGCAGCAAGTAAAATTGACTGCTCATTGAGAGTGCAAACAGTTTAAATTTCCATTTTGACAACCCAAGTAGGTGCATTCCATAACTTTGAGCTTTAGAAGTCATCCTAAAAAAAATACTGTATTCAGAATATTGAATTCCTCAATATTGTGTGATCAATAACTTTCTCAAGAGAGTAAAGTCAAGGCTTTTAATAAAGTAAAGCTTCAAAAAGGAAGAATTTGTTGTTTGGACTCAACATAAACACAAAAGCTCTACAGGAACTCACTACATTCAGTACAGAGCTCAATCAAATCAAACACTTTTGACACAGCACTGGAAGATCGTAAAGACCTAACCAATAAATCATTTGTAACGTTTAGGAAAGTGGGATCATTGAAAGACAGACTAGTAAAAAAGGTATACCAGACTAAAAGGAAAACAAAGTTTCTACTGCTACAATCAAAGATTAGTTTCCATCAAGAAATAGAATGTATTTAATAAGAAAACATATAACATTTAAAAGTACTCATGTAGTTCAATAGATTTGCTCTAAATACTGTAAAAGGAGTACCACTTCCCCAGTCCATAAGTGGGTTTTACAATATCTGAGAGTGCTTAAGAACAATGATGAGACCTGATCTGTCTCATGTCATTTCCACCTATTAATGAGGGTAAACGTGAAGACCTTCAATACTTTTTAATTGATAGGTTACCCTCCAATGTACATGAGGTGATAGAAAAACAAATCTAATTATTAAGACATATGTTGTTAATTAATACAATGAAGTCATTTTTTTGAACACATGCCAAAGAATTATATGTGTATTTAGGATCTATTCATATTTGATTATGACTGTTCCTTTTCTTTTTCTCATTTTGGATGGGTTACCTTTCAAAGTCTTAAAAACAGTTCAGGGTTTCTATAGGAAGGGCCTTTTTTATTTCACTAATAACTTTGGTGTCATTTGATGAATTTTCATGAAACTACTAAAAAGCAGCAGTTTATCCATGTCATCTCCATCCTGGAAAGATTTGCACCGATCCGTCACTCAGAGGCCAAGAAAAAGGAAAGATCCTAAAACATTGCTTCTTCATGATAATTCCAATAGGAATCATATGTCCCAACTACAGACAAAGTTCTAAGTTAGAACTTTGTTCAAAAGCTTGCTTCTTGTGATTTGGTGCAAATTCATTCAGCCATTTTCGTGCAAATAGAGTTTAAAGATGGGCACATGTTGGGCATGAAGGGATGACAATAATAGGTATTACTGGACTGTTGAAAACCATATATACCCTGATTGGTCACTTTAAAGGGGACTAGTCAATCATGATGGATTGATTGGCTGGCCACAACTTAATAAATATGTTGTGACAGTCATTACTGGACTCAAGGACATGAACCCTGTGTCTGGAAATTAATTATTAAAAAAGGGTGAATGAACCCTGACCCCTGGGGGACTCTCAATACCCCTCCCACCTTGATAGGCTGCTCACTAAATGAAAAACATGTTGTGGCAATCATGGCAAGACTCAGAGACCTGGTCCTAATTGTAATGCATACTGTGATAGCATGTTTTGACAGTGACAAAAAGGGAAACATATGAAGGGAACCAACACATTGTACTCACTATTTAAATCATTTGTTGGTGGTACCAAACTAATTTTTGGAGAAAACTGTTTCCTCTCATGATTTATTTATAGAGGCTATGGAAGGTGCTCCACAAACAAGAATCAGAGAACGTTTTCAATAGGTTTACACTATGTTCTTCAGCCATGTGGGAATAATGTCTGATATTTTGAGTAAAATGTACTTTCAACGGAAGACTGCCAGTTGATTCCTAAGTTTTCAACTGTAGCCTCCCAGAGTGTTATAATGGACAGAGTGGCAACATTTTGTATTTATGAGAACATTGTGATATTTCTGAAGTCATTTTGATGGAATCAAAGCTGTAAATGGAGAGCATTACTTTTAGAAATGAAATACATGAGGGGGGCATTTTGTCATGGAAATTATGTGCATTGCTCTAGAAAGGTAAAATAAAGGGGCACACGGTTTATGAGTTCTTACCTATCTTTCTCATCCATGTCAGTGAAACAATCTAGTCAGAGTTAAAAAAGCTCCCAACAATATTTATTAAACAACTACAGCACTAACATTCTGTATCTGTGGTAAAAGTGTGGCATACCTGAAGTTGTCTTGATGGAATCAAAGCTATAAAACCTAAAACATTTCCGTTAGAGATTAACAAAATGAGGGGACCATTTTTGTCATAGAAATCATGGTTAGTGCTCTAGAACCCTGAAACGAGGAAACATTTTATATGAGTTCTGAAATATCTTCCTCGCCCTTTTCAATAACAAATGTGTATATGCTGAGCGAAACGTGTACTTCTAATTAACTCCTTAGTAACCAATTGCAGGTACTCACAGTGTAATGAATATCTAGATCACTAATATTCTGTATTGATGAAAAAAGTGTGGAACTCAAAACCGTAAAACCTAAACCATTTTGTCTGAAGTGTATTGCTAGTTTTTAGACTTTACTCACTGGGGCACTGGTGTTCAGTGCCCAGTGTATGAGCTCAGACTCCAAAAATATGTAGAAATTGGTTAACCCTCGACTGGAATATTTAACTCTCCTACCAGGCCATAGTAAATAGTGTAGAAATGACACCGATGCGTGGAAAGTTAAATGTCACCTGTGGACTAGCCATCTACTAGTGTGACACGGAAAGTAAGGCTTCAGGCCTGCCATCATAGCCTAACTGCTGCAGTTTAAACCCCCAATATGACCAATTAAAAATAACCTTTTTTTGCAAATAGAATCTCCCTTTTAAACCACCCATATGTAAGCCTACTAGCCCACAAGGTGGCGCGTATGCTGTTTAAGAGTGGGACATGTAGAAATTTAAGGCTAACATGGTCCTACATTAGCCAAAAACATATTTTCACTGTGACCTAGCTATCCTATGTAAAAACATTAGAGCACAAAATAAAATACTAGCTAACTTGGAAAGGGGATTAGATAAAAATTATTCAAACCACTATTTTATAAGTTATTAAAAATCCAATTAAATGGTAAAGTTTGATTTTTGATCAATATTAATAAAAAGGTCCTTTTATAAAGTTAACTTTTACCTGCCTGTGATTTCAAGAGGCAATTTGGTATTAGTTATCCAGCTATTTTCACACCGGGCTCAGCATTGAATGAGGTGTGAAAGTCCCACCAGGAGCATACAATTGACATTGACCATAGATGACTCCAAAGAGCTCAACATAATATGCAGGGTGAGAACGGTGCTCCTCCTATCGACACCCCAGTGTTAAATCCTGCATGACAGATTTGTATGAAGCACAAGTAAACAGCTGCAAAGACATTTCTTGTGTATCACCAGCCTGATTGCTGCAAGACTCTGTTTTCACCCTACCAGATATCTGCCACTGGTTTTGTTGTGACTGCAGTCCCTGCTTCATACCTGATTTTAGTATTAAATGTGAGAGAACACTAGGATTGCCAATATGCACTCCCCCTACCCCCCCTCAGCAGCAAAGTTCAGCGTGGCGGAAGACTTTAACAATCTTGAAAATGTCCTGAAACATGGCATTTATTTAGGGCATGTTTACAGTGCAGCAAAAAAGAACTACTGACAAAATAAGTAGGTCAGTGCCTGAGTACCTTTGCTCCATTGGTCAGAGAAGAAATTAGGTGTCTTAGGGTGCCCCCGACCCACAGGCTGGTGAACCTTAAAAAGTTGAATCCTCAACCAGCCTTCTTAAGAACACTGCTGGGAATGCAAAATGATACTAGGTGGACTGAATCTGCTGCACTTTGTATCTGTGAAAAGGACTGTAGAAGATTGGACCTCTTTTCCCCTTGAAATGCAAAACAGAAATATCTTCAAATATCTTCAGGCTGATCCCCTGGGTGGCCTTCAATGGTTAGAGATTACCAAGGAGTCACCTCCAAACCACAAGCTGGTACCAACACACAGTATGTTTCTTTCCGAGGCATCTTTATCATAACACTGCTGGACTTGCAAAGGTATACTAGGCTGACAGAACCTTTTGCATTTCTCATCTGTGACCTGGGAGAAGGACTAGATTAGGTTGAACCCTCTCACATGTGAGATCTAAGAAAAGAAAGATCTCCATGGATCATGAAGCTCAATCTCTAGGTGGTTGCCGGTACATAAAAAAGCTGAAGAGGAAATTTCTGTGAAGACTCTCATTAAGCCGAATTCTGAACACTTGGTATACTTCTGATCTTAGAATGGAAAAGAGGAATTGTAGAAAACTGGAACGTAATTGGCGCCGCACCCAGGATGTTGTTAATAAAGAACTATACAATTTGGCCTTGGTGAAATACCACAAAAATGTTAAATCTGCGCGTAAACATCACATCACTTCACAATTGGAACAGTCAGGCAGTTCGCCTAAAATGCTTTTCCAAATTCTAAATACCTTTGTTAATCCCAAAGCCCTTAACACTGAGGAGAAACCCACTCAACTCCTCTGTGATCAAATTGCAGACGACTTTTTCTCAAAAATAGAGGATATATATAAAAACATTACCTCCTCTAATATTAATAGTTACGATTCTGATATGGTTCAATATTCTGTCTATCTCAAACAGGAAACTTTCAAAGAATTCCCATAGCTGACAACCCAAGATACGGAACTTCTTTTAAAATCTGCAAAATCCGGTTCCCCCACGGATCTAATTCCTGCAAAATTTGTCAAACTACTGAACTGGCAGCACCTCTCAGCTCCATTTTTAACCACTCTATTAAAGAAGGCCAACTTCCCAACGCATGGAAAGAGGCCCAAATTATGCCTATTCGCAAAAACACTAAATTGGCCTCGGATATCAAAACCAATTACCATCCAATTACCCTGCTACCTCTATACAGTAAATTGCTGGAGAAGCATGTTAACACTCATCTTTCAGCATACTTGGAATCCAATAACTGTCTGGACTACTCTCAATCTGGGTTTCGTCCCAGACATAGTACCGAACTTGCTTTACTAAAAGTGACGGATGACATTCGAATGCTAGCGGATGCAGGTCAGGCAGTAATTTTGGGGCTGTTTGACCTATCTGCCGCATTCGACACCATCTCCCACGTAATATTGCTGGAAAGATTACGCTCTATTGATGTCCAGGACACTGCTCTGAGCTGGATACAAGACTTTCTGACAGACAGAACTCAAACAGTGAACCTGGGCCCTTTTAAATCTAAGAGCAGCCATGTCACGAAAGGGGTGCCTCAGGGCTCGTGCCTTAGCCCGTCTTTATTCAATGTGTATGTCGCCCCTTTGGCAGCTCTTCTAAGGAAAATTGGGGTTTCCCCAATTTCCTATCCAGATGACACACAATTAATTTATACTTACAATAAATACACTCCCAAAATCCAGAACATGTTTTTGGAAGGCATGAAAACCATCTCATCTTGGATGAAGAGTAATTTCCTACAGTTAAATGCAGGGAAAACAGAAATCGTGCTCTTCAGGATGTTGTTACCAGCTGGTCCCCTAGTTGGTGGCCAGATGAACTAGGCACAGCTCCTATCCTAAAGACTGTTGTTAAAAATCTAGGGGTATTAATAAATAGAGACCTTAATTTGGAAGATCATATAGCAGCTATTAAATAATCCTGCTTCTATGCATTGAGCTTGCTCCGTAAGATTTTTCATTTTCTCCCTATTGATACCCGGAAAACATTAATCCACGCTCTGGTTCTTAGTGGTTTGGATTATAGCAATGCCCTACTGATCTCGGCCAAAGACTCTGATCTACAAAGTTTACAGGTGGTGCAAAATACGGCTGCCCGTCTGGTGACTAGTGCTCCCAGGCGTACTCCTTCTCTTCCCCTACTTTCTAACTTACATTGGCTTTCCATTCGAAAGAGAATCCACTTTAAAGTGTGCTGCCTTGTGTTTAGGAGTCTTAACCAGATGGCTCTATCTACTTGGTCGGAAAGTTAATCAAACAAATTCCATCTCGCACACTGCGCTCAGGAGGAAAAGGCTTACTTGTAGTTCCTCGTATCAGGCAATCCAGACTAGGTGGTAAATCTTTCACTTACATTGCCCCTACTTTATGGAACGAATTGCCATTAGATCTTCGCCTGAATTCCAACTATTTGGCCTTTAGGAAAAAGCTTAAGACTCATATTTTCCAGCTCCGTATCCCCCGTGGTGGTGTACCATTTTTGTCCTCAGCGCGGAGATACCCCATTGGGGTTCGTCAAGCGCTTTATAAATGTTTGAAATAAAAATAAATAAATACATTCTGATGAATGGCAAGTAGACCTGGGCTGGTCTTTGCCGTTTTTCCTCTGCCTGACAACCTGGGAGTCACTATGTGCTCTTGCTAAGGTCCTGGGGACCTTGGAAGCGTACTCCTGTGGTACATTGGTCACCAATAGAAGTTTGGGAACTTTTTAGAAACTTTTGTCACATAGCTCCAGAACTTTAAGGGGACCAGCCACTGAAAATGTCTAACTGGCAGTTCCATGGCATCAGATTGAATTTCACGGTTGTCCCATTAGATGAGTTTCTCCTCAGTTTAATGACATATTTCCTCTTGAGAATGGAACTCAAAAACGTTTTTGAAATACCCTACTTTTAAGACCTAGAGGGGCCATCTACATGATACATCGCACGCTCCATCACGAACGGCCTAAAATTGCACGTAGGTTCCTGTCTACCATGGTCATCATTAACTACATTTAGTGCTTTGAACTTTTTGGAGCTATTTTCATTTACATCTTAAAAAAATAGTCTCCAGTTTCCTTTTTGTCATTTCGAGGACATTTTCTTTATTAGATTTTACACTATTTAAATTGTAGTGGGATTTGTATTGTTTTGCGTCTTTGACATTTTAACTGTTGTTGGTAATTCTGACTTTTTTACACATTTTGTATAAGTTAAGCCAGTCTGTTCTGTGCCACAGCTACCAGGGGTTGAGCTTAGGCTTGTCAAACACACAAACACACCCACAGACACATCCACACATCCACACACACACCTAAGCACACACACACATACATATATACACATATTTACATATATATATATATTGCTTTAAGAAATGGTGTTGTTGGTTGTCTGGGGTGTGAGCCCTTGTCAAGCAGCAACCACAATCTTTGTCAGGGTGAGGCACAAGCCAATCCTAAATTTAACTGTGCTCAAGCCTTTGGTGGTTTGGCACACAGCAGTCAGGCTTAACTTAGAGGCAATCTGTAAAGTATTTGTTCAACACTTGAAACAGTAATAAAGTTAAAAGCACCACATAAAAAGGATTGCACACCAAGTTAGGAAAATGGAGTGAGTTTTAATGAATGAAACAAGACCAAAACACCAAAAAATCCAATCAGTAGAACCAGAGTTATGCATCTAAAGATTTCAGTGAAGATTGCACCAAAAAGAACACAGCACCAATTGTGGATACTGGTCATGTTGGACCAGCAGAGTCACAAGTTCAGGCTGACTGGGATGAGGCGTGGGCTGGCTACAGGGACCTAGTTAGGTCAGCTGACTAAAGTGCCTTAAATCCTGGCTTGCAGAGGGTTGCGAGGATCCGTGTCAAAGATGTGTTAATTCTAATGTGCAGTATGACTGTGGTCAATGGTCCTGCATCATCGTTAAGTATGCCATCGACAAGGGCTTGCGGTGTGAAGTCCCGCATTGAGGATGCGCAGTCAGCGGATGTGTCGGTTCAGAGGAGCTGTGAGGCTGTGATGCTTAGTCTGGAGTCATTGTCGAGGCTGTCATCGACAGGGGATGTGAGGGGCAATGCCAAGGATGCATCGCACAACCATAGTGCGGGTCTTTGCTGTGGTACCGATACATGCAGCAGGGGCTATGCATCAGTTCTGCTTGAGATTGCGCCGCGCAGTAGAGGTGATGCAGCTCACGCAATGTTCTTTGTTTAATGTATTTATTTACTTACCTCAGTTCGGTCGTATGCTGGAGTTTACTACCCCCACCCTTCCCCTTCCCCTTCCCAGCCCCACCCCACCAGCTATAGCACTCCCTCGAGGAGCCGCTACTGCCTGGGCACAGGCACTGCCACTTTACTAGGGACTTGCAAGTAAATTAAATGTGCCAATTGGGTACAGCCAGTTTTACCATGTTTTAATGAGAGAGCACAAGCAGTGGTTAAGTGCACAGACACCTAAGCCCAACAAAAACAAATTCAGCTAAAATAGGAAATGTAAAGACAAAATGTTTAGGGATGACCTTGCAGAAAGGGCCAAGTCACACAATTACCTAATTACCTAGTTGCAATTGCCATTGGGTATGTCTAGTTAAGGTTGTGTTTCCTTTGGAAAAGCATTTATTTGTTTCCTTATAACGTTGGTGCAGTTAGATAAATCTTCATCAAACTTTTTTTTTTTTAAGTCTCAGCCATCACAGCACCTTCTTGGAAAGGTTTGGTGTGATCCATCAGGTGGGGCTAAGAAAAAGAGTGAGTCCCTGTACACACTTTCCCCATTAATTTTATCGTAGGCAAACTGAACAGTGATAAAGCAAAAACTGCTGAACGGAATTACACCAAATTTGGGAGAAAGGTGTACATTGGTCCAGAAAGTGTTTTTTATGATTTTGTGTAAATCTGTTCAACAATGTTTGCGAAATTTTGGCTCCAAATCTATAGCTATTTCACATCGCAGAGGTTCTGCAGTAGATCCGCAACAGATTCGCAATCTCAACCATGCATAATGATTTGCCTGAAGTAAAAGTTGCTGCCACTATTAGGACTTGAAAGGACTCAGTCCTGTGTCCTGAAACATAAAACAAAAGAAGACATAAGGGGGTAGGATAGGGGTACCCTATCCCCCTGGGCCTTCTGTGGTGTTCAAGAATGATGCCCCCTGGGGTAAACATTTTTTGAAAAGTTATTTTTTTAAGGTTTCATGGACCCGCAGATCCACTGTGAAACCAGTGCATCACCCTTACGGCTTTGCAGTGTGGGTTTAGGCACATGAGGGGTGTGGGGTAAGGACTGGCCCTGTGCCAAGACCCACACTGTGCAGGACCAGAGGCCGTGTGTGGCAAGGGTTGAACACCCAACCCCACACGCCACGCATGGTGATGGACATCTTACTTTACATTACAAAAATCAGAAAATTCACAAAACAAAGGTTAAAGTGACGTTATAATTAGGTATGGTCAATATCTAACTTTGCATTAAAAAAAAGTAACCAAATATTGTTATGGCAAGTAACGGTAACTCGCACCGTAAAGTAACTATAACTTGCACTCTCGCCATGCAATACTAATTGCTCAACATATTACATCACTTATGACCTATTGCCCAGCATCAATATTAACATCACGGCAATATTTGAAATTACATCATTGATGGCAAAACTGTGCCTGGCCAAGGAACGAATTATAGTTACTTTAGTGCACTAGTATTGTGGCAGCTTATCCATCATTTTGGTGACAGAGGATCCCATCCAGCAAACTCTCAATCAGGCCAATGGTCAGCAATGTTCAAATGGCAGGAGACATGCAACCACATTCCTAATCTACCCTGTACATTAGCAGAATGACACCTTTGCTGGCTTAGAAATTCTAGGGCAAATTGTTATTAGCTAAATCTTCCTTTTTCCCCTTGCAGAGCAAAATCTGACTTGGTTCACAGCCAAAAAATAGCCAGCCAAAACTGGCCTTGAACTCACGCCTTCTAGACCCTCCACCATCACACCCACTGTTATTAAACGCTTTTATCCCCAGTGGTTCACTGCGAGACCCAAGAACTGCATGTGGCGTCTCAGTTCGAGCGTAATTTGCTGTGTTTTTTTCAGCCCCGGTGGATATAGTTCCTTTTAAACATCCAATGAAGATGACTCAGGGTGAGAAAGCCTGCTCGTCCAAAATAAATCTAGAATAATGCAACAGCTACAGAGGTAACAATATGTGAAATTTGCTGACATACTAGGCTTGTTGATCTTCTGTAGACTTCATCACTGCATAACTATGTATCTACCTCCATAGTTAGGCCAGCATTACAAATGTCAAGTTCAAATAAAGGGCGCCAGGCTTGGGAATGCTACAGCATCCTTTTTTTCCAACAAGGTCTTGCCGTTTTTAACTCAGTCAGTTAGATACAGTTCAGTGACTGAAGGAAAATACCCTTGGGTGACGTTTTCAAAAGCCCTTTCAAAACAAATCATATGCTTTGATTCACACAGTGTCTACTCCTAATGTGTTTGTTTCATCAGGGCCTCGATTGGTCAGAAAATATTAACAGAGTTTGTAGGAAAAAAATTGAATCTTAACAGAAATCTATGGTTGTGCTTGAAGCTATTGACGCGTGGAATAGCAGTTTGACTCTTGGCAGACATATTGTCATCATGTTAGCTTGAATGCTTGCATATGAGTATCGTGAAACAATGTTATTCACCTAAATTCATCGCTGTCAATTTAGAACCTCATTGTTATAAGTAGAAACAGTCAATCCATCCAGTACTAGAATTATAATATTGAAAAAATATCCTCTGCGCTAAGAATATACAACATTTAACAAAAAATTTCACTGTGATTTCTTCATAATGCTTCAAGAAATTAACAACTTTCTGTATCGATGTTAGAAAGTTTACATTCTCATTAAGGGTATTGGTTTATTGTGGCCCGGTTAAAAACGTTGGCTTTCCCAGTTTGTTTTCCTTGAACCACATTTGTTGAGACACTTCAAGGGGGTACAGAAGGAGGAAGTGTACATCATTGAGCATTCTATGAAGCTCTATAGTTCCGGTCAAAGCATATGGAATAAAACGTGTTCATATCATCAACAGAGCCGTCCTACAGTCCATCCACAGGTCCATTTAGAACCCAGGACTTGTGCCTTTTCCCTAAAAGAGAACATTCTGTATTTCATGTTGAGTGGACACCATACTTCTTGAAATGTATGATGCCATTAGTCAAATGTTTGTTATTGTTTCCTCTCCGATAACATGCTGAACCCTGATAGGACATTCCTTTTGATTCTGATGTCTTATATAGATACATGAGATCACCCCATGTGAGAATGTACCTTGATAGGTGCACTCCCAAATATAATCATTAAACTGGTAGTTCTATTTGTGGTGTCCTGTGTAAGCGCTTCCTTTGACTCAGACACCAAACACTACAATACATAATCGCTCTTTCATCTGAATGAGGTCCTTCCTTTGAGGAACCTGGGCTGGCAATAATGTCCACCGTTCAACTGTTAGTTTTGCAATTTATATCCATAGATATGCTACGTATTCCAGTAAACTAGCAATTTAGACATTGGGGTTTGATTGAAATATGCAGAGCATTTAATTTTGGGTTTGCAAGTAATGGTAAAGAAATATATCCAGGTTCTGCTGCACCTAAAATTCAGAGGTATAAAACGTAGCATGTGCTTGTGTATTCCTAAATATCATCCCCAATGCATTTTGGGCATTCTGCAGTCCTTAATCAGGAACAACACAAACAAAACTGTTACTCTTTTATGAACATCAACTTCATTATGATTAAACAAAACAACATTTTTTGTGCAAAAGCAACAAAAGTCGAAAAAGCAAAACAGCAATCATCTTCCTATAACAAACAGCAGAAGCAAACAACGATCTCACTTGTATTACTGAAATGGACACCATTCTACATTGTGGTCTAACAGGCACCCTTAGTGCTACAAAATAGTACGGGTTAGTGAGGTATTAGAATAAAGCTTTTTATGTAAAGTACTTTACAGAGGCCTTATGGTGAGGTGTGCAATGTAACCAAATTGGAAGTGAAATGTAATCCGGAACAATATCCATAACAAAGGCAAATGCTGCAACAAGGCAAAAAGGAATGAACATCTGTTCTAGCAAGCAAGTGATGAAAAGGAAAAACGAGAGTCGAATGCTTTCGAGCATGGAAGTTGGGCAAAACATCAAGATACAGCATCTATTTCTGCGCCATTTTTAGTGTATTAAAAAAATGTCCTCTATTTATTTTCACAAGGCCAAGTGATAATGAACCGAGAACTGGTCTATTACATTGGCTGAAAGCGCCATATTGAAAGGTACAAAGGAGTACATTACATAAAATAGGGAAAGCCTGACGGTATAAAAGTACATGCCCTGACGTGTGAAAATCACAAAAAGGTGTTGAAAAAACGGATGTTAAAAGGCAAACGTAGAATATACGGGTGAAAGAAATAAGGAGAACTGGACTAAGTAGATGTCGAAACACTGCTTTGTTAAAGGAGTCTAAATAAAGGTAATAGACAAAGATTACATGCTAGCTATGAATTATAGAATGGGAATATTACATTCTTAAAATAGTGAAAGGAGGAGAACTTCTAGCAGGCAACACATTTTCGAACACTAGAAGCCAACATTATTAGTACTTACAGACAGGATGTTCCTAGTTAACATAACAGAAATATTGGGCCAATAAACAGCGGAATGGGGCGGACTTTACCATCAGCACAAACGAGAAAGATATCAGTAAACTGGGCTCATATATAAGTATACCTGCCAACATTTTAGAGGAAAAAGGGTGATTGAAAAATGTATTTCCCCCATCGATTTTTACTGAAGCAGAGGCAGGCGAAAACTAAAATAAAGGCCTTTTTTGCTTCAAAAATGGGGAGTCTCCCGCTTGGATCGGGTCTCTTTGGCATGTATGTATAAGCATAAAGCTTTTAACTGGATTGGCTAGCCCAATGTGAAAAAAATGGGGAGTTTTGAAAAATTGTATCTTACTATGACCACTTAAGTTGTTTTCTGTATGAAATGACACTAAAAGAATAAACAACTTCCCTTGGTGGAAGTGCATAAAAAATGTTTGCACGATTGTTCCTCCAGATTTAATTGACAATCATGTGAATAACTGGAAGGGTGACAAACTTCTGGTCAAAAAAATGTTGGGAGCTTTTATTGCATATGAAGCCTTCTGCAGAGATGAATGTGAGCTAGTCAAAACTTTGGTTAGATCACTTGCTCACGATGTCCAGCCCTAGTTTGCAATAGCATCCAAATGTATTTGGGAGCATGTTTTAACATTTTACCTTTGTATTATGTGTCATCTTTTATTTACTCCCATAAAGAATTGGCCTTCTGACGCTGTGTATTTTTTCCATATGCAAAAGCCGGTGTGAGAAAATGGGTTGATGGTGAGCCCTGGTCAAGCAACAACCACAATCCCTTGCAGAATGAACCACATATAGTCACTAAATTAACCTGTGCTGAACGCTGGTTAGCTTGTAACAAAAAGCAGTCGGGCTTAACTTTACAGTGTGTTAAGTATTTATGACTAACAAGAACAGTAATAAAATGAAAAAACAACCCAAGAAAAATCGAATCTAAATTCGAAAAAAATGGAAACAAGAACGGGATTAGGCCCGGTCACTGCTTACCTTAAAAGAAATTTTGAGAAAAATGTTCTGAGAAGGTAAAGTTTAATGGGGCAAGGTTGTAGTCCGTGTCCAAGGACGAAGCATCATCGTCAGGGAGCCTTGGGTCAATATCACAGTAAAGATTTCAATATTTGGACTTAGTCTCTTTTTTTGGAAGTCAAAATCTTATCATCTATTTTATCTATACCCCAATCTAAGCTTTTTAACCTCCTTATCTCCATTACTGTTAAGTCCATTACTTCCAATTGGAAATCATCTGATGAAATATCTATCCAAGCCTGGTGGTCATATGTTACTTTGATTAGGTCAGGTGCTCATCTCTCCTTTAAAGGACCATTAAAAAATACACTATCATTTCAGAAGTTATGGAAACCAATTGAAGACTGTATTAATATTCATTTATGACTGATTCGATATTACTGTTTGTTTTATTCATTATATTTTATAACTATGTTTTTGTGAAGTAGCCTTGTTTGTTAGTTCCCAACCTTTATAATTTCTTATGTTTAGAACAATGCTAAGCCCTTCATTGTTGTTATATCACTTTGTAATAGTAGTGTACTTTATGGTTACACTATTGCCTTATATGTACCATACTTTTTTGTTTGTCTTGTTATCTTAAAATCTAATAAAATATTTTGAACATAAAAAAATCTCCAGCGGGACGAGGCAGAGGGCTGTAGCCGAATAAAATTCCACAAGGCCGGATACCCCTTTGGTGAGCGCCTGCAGAACAGGATTTGCTGCTGCTGAGAAGAATATAGCAGGTGAAGCTGCTAACTCAATCTAGCAGGTGTATAGGCGAACAGATTGGTTCTGCTCTGTTCCTAGTTCTACAAGTACTTTTTGCCCTAATATTTTCTAAGTCCTCAGTTTTGGAATTTTTGGACTCCCCTGCCCTGGCTCCAAGCTGGCTGCAGTGACAATGTGGAGGGGATATGTCAGTCAGTCAGTCAATTTTACTTTATTCTTCTATCGTAACCATCAAAGCATACAATATCAATAGTACTTCATAGCCACATTAGCAAAAACACATTGTTTATTAAACATACAAAAATGGGCAACTAATTTATACCGCCCCATTCACTTTGTAAAGTAACGAATAAAAAAGTAAAAAAAGTATCACAAGAATGCAAAATCCAAAAGGTACACAAAGGACTACTCATACAAATGTCCATATGATCCTCTCCAATATCTGGGAGATGACAACCATTGTCCCATCATACGTGCAGCTCGACTACAGGAGCTAAAAGTACTATAAAATGTATCAGTATATTATTAAAACAGGACAAAAATATACAGTTAGTCCTGCAAACCAAGTAAAGTACCAACTTAAAACTAGACAAAGTGCAGAATCATAAATGTGCAAATAGTACGTTCTTTGCATAGATGATAGAATATAGCAATACAAATTCATAAAGTGCACAAGCTTAAGAAGTGCAAAAAGACACATTTGAACTGGAGCTAAATCAGTCGTTGGACAAGTGCTAAAACTGTTCTTTTTATTCAGCACACACTGTTGACCAATAACTACAACAAAAGCTTGTACCACTAGTACCAAACATTTTACAAAAAACGGATCACCGAAAATACAATTGTGCCTGAAGTGTCTGTTTTCAAGATTCTCTGAGCAATTAAATAACAAGTAACCCTAGGTTCAAACACACTGGGTGTATCCATTCGAGGCACATACCATGACATGCAGAGCAAACAGGCAGAATGTGTTAATCTGACTCAGGGGCCAATCTGCAAGCTGGATATGACTTGCAGGTCTGGCTTCCCTCCATCTGTTTGTGAGTACTTTCATAGGTAGATTACCCAATCTGAAGCAAACATACAGGCTCTTGGCTAATGGAGGTGCAATAATATCTAAAAACAGTTCAAGATGTGGATTAACCTTGAACTCAGGAAACTGATTGGTTAGATGCCTGTTTTTCCCATTCTTAACATATTGTTCATGAATGCATGTTGAGAAACAGGTTTTTAAAACAACAGCCTCAGTCTTAAAGGCGCTTTCTGGGTCATCCTATAGTTTCGGTAGACCTAACTTTCTGAGCCAACTTGACACAAACTTGAGCCAAGGAACTTTCAAAGCATTAGTCATGTTCCACATTTCCTGTATAGAATCCATGTAATCAATTAGCTCTGGCATGGACCACAGGCATATCCAGTAAGTTAGGGGCTTCAATTGCACCACATCAGAAATTCACAAAGTCGGTCAGGTATACCTGCTCATGTGACCCAAGGCAAGCTGCAGGCACAAAAGGGCTAAGGGCAGAAAATGTCAACTTTCTAAAATTAGCATTTTTCAAAGATGTAATCGAAAACCCAACTTTACTATTACAAAGGGATTTTCATTACAATTACAAAAACACCAAAAGTGACATGGCTACCTGCTCCCAAATGGAAATTCCAGCTTATTAAATATATCTCCAATGTTATCCTATGGCATTGGTAGGCTGCACAGTAGTGACAAACAAATTTAGGAATTTTTAACTACCATGACATGTAAAACTAAAAAGTACATGCACAATCTTCCAATTCCAAGGCACCCTGCCCTGTGAGCTTCCTGTGGCCCACCCTAGGGTTTAGGGCTTGGTAAGGGGGGTTTATTGCTAAGTTGACATGGCAGTTTAAAATTGCTTTCAGACTGCAAAGGCAGGCTAGGGATATGTTTTAAGGGGCTTCTTAAGTGGATGATACAATAAGTGCAGGGCCACTAGTAGCATTTAATTGACAGGGCCTGGGTATATGGTATACCACTCTACTTGGGACTTATAAGTACATTGTTGGACTTGGGATTTTTTGCAGGGTTGTCACCAAATATTTTGCTTCTTTCTCCTTTTTTTTCCTGACCTGTTTTCATTGGTTTTAGGATTCTGGGCACGTTACCACTGCTAATCAATGCTAAAGTGCAAATGCTCTCTGTGCAAATTGTAAACATGATTTGTTATCCATGATTGGCATATTTGATTTACTGGTAAGGTAAGCCCCTAATAAAGTGTACTGAGTGTGCCAGGGCCTGTAAATCAAATGCTACTAGTGGGCCTGCAGCACTGATTGTGCCACCCACAGCTTAAACAATTTGAGCTTCTAGGACAAACACTTATAACTTGATCCTGAGCTCCTATACCTCTCTTGCTGCTTGCCAAAAAAATAAAATACAATTCCTCAATTACTGATTTGGCTTGATACCATGTGTGGCACAGCACGTGAAGATATGCTGCACCTGCTTTGTACGTGCAAAGAACTAACACAAGAACGGAAACAACTTTTAAAGTCACTTTTTAACCAGAGAGGCATCTGCACACGGAGGCAGGCCGTGCTGGCTTGCTTTGCACCAGAGGACACGCAGCTGAACTGCTGCCTGGTAAAATATTTGAGACATGTAGAGAAGAGAATGCCACAAAATCAAGATGCTGATCCCTGGCCACTAACTTTGGACAGAACAACATTATAGTCATAAAGAACAGTGAGGGATGCTACTAAACAAATATTGTGCACTGATTTTACAGATTTTCTGTAAATTGTTTAATACATTTAATTTTTTTTTAACTTATAAATGAAATGCTATGAGGTGCTTTGTAGCAATGGTTTTAAGTAACTATGCTAAATAAAAAATACTTTACTTACTTACTTACATATGTCTGCTTTAATAAATTTAGGGCCTGATTCACAAAGAGCTGTCATGGTGAAGTCAGCGCACTTGGGGAGGAATCTCCGCACTGCAGTTTCTCATTACAAAGATTCTGCCAGGAGTGCAGTGACTACCAGACTGCAGAGGCTCTTTGTGAATTGGGCTCTTAGGGCCTCATTTTGATGGTGGCCCGACTTTCATTTGACAGCCATCATATCGTGGATTGGACAGCCTGACCAACTACTTACAATTCCACCACTTTCAAGGCTTTCGCAAAGTGTATATTTTGTATTGCAGCGTGTGCTGCCGGCTGCAACACATGCTGCAGTACAAAAAATACACCTTTTGCATATCCCTGCACTAAGTGGCAGGCACCCTGTGGCGCCTGCCATATAGTGCAGGGATATGTAGTGGGGCAGCATAGGTGCCCCCCAGGTCAATATTGGAGTGCAAGGGGTGAAGGGGGGACCAGCTACAAGTCCCAATGTCCCTTTCCACCTGCCTTTTCTTGGTGGATAAACCACCATGAAAAGGTAGGCGGAAAGGGACATTGTAATCCCAATGGCGGTGCCTTGCAGGCACTGCATTTATTGTACGGAATACAAGTCCCTCCGACAGATTAATGGGCTCCTTCAGCCCATCGGATCGGTGGCGGTCAGTCTCGCCAACCGCTCGCCACCCTAATGTGGCAGGCGGGAATCAGCATTACAATGGCGGTGGGAACGCCACCAATGGGCTGTCGGTGGTAGTCCCAGAATCATCCTATTCTTTAAAATGTGCTCTGAGTAAGCTATTTTGATTCATTGATAGGTGAAGTTTGATAGATTTGTTGTTGCTTCACTAAGTTATAGTAATAATAATAACAACAACAATTATAATAATGATGATGATGATAATAATAACAACAGCTGTTAATTGGAATAATCATTATCATCATAATTATC
The DNA here is from genome assembly GCF_964263255.1 of Lissotriton vulgaris. Taxonomy (NCBI): domain Eukaryota; kingdom Metazoa; phylum Chordata; class Amphibia; order Caudata; family Salamandridae; genus Lissotriton; species Lissotriton vulgaris. The sequence goes on from NC_141687.1 coordinate 1,049,698,009, forward strand.
ATCATCATCATCTGTCTCTTATGCCAAGGAAGCTCCAGGCAAAGAATACATTAGATGGTCTGCAATAACTCTAAATTTCCATATGGCCACAGATGTCTATGAAAATACACACTTTCTAATCACAATTAATTTGCTGTGAAACGTTGATGATAAACCATGCTGCTTCAAAGTGGTTTTGGTTTTGAATTTTCTCTTCATGCAGGGAAGGCAAAGTATGGGCTACCTGAAGTAGGACTCCTCAAACCGGTTCAATTGTGAAATAAAAGCATTTTTACAAACTGAAGTTTTGATTTAAATGTAACAATTCAGAACATGCCTCGCTACGTAATAATTGAGACATTTTTAAACAGTGACTAGGGAGTAAATATACTACTGCTTGCTAGTATATGCAGAAATGAAAATTTAGAAGCAAGTTAGATGAAGTTTAAAAAGATTGCAAAAAACATAAAATGTAACAAAGAATACTGAGGCTGTCTGTTGGGCCTGGTCCTTTATATAGGGTCATCCCCAAACTTTTGGCCTTTTACCCTCCTTTTGCTGAATTCGTTTTTGTTGGCCTTAAGACTCTGTGCACTTTAACTGCTAACCAGGTCTCAATTGCTTGTGATCTCTTCTTCGGGCATGGTAGAATTCGTTTTACACCTGTTTGGCATGTTTCATGTATGTTAGAAATAGGGGTCTCTAGTTGGCAGAGGTAGGTACCTTTGTCCAAATAGGGACCCTGGCTTCTAGTCAGGGAAAGGGGTACACACACTTTAGATAACCCCTGCTCACCCCCTTGGTATCTTGGCACGAGCAGACAGGTGTATCCCAAAGGCAATGTGTAAAGTATTTGTGCCAACACTCATAGTAACATAGTGAAAACACCACAAATGGACACCACACCAGTTTAGAAAAATAAAATATCTTTATCTAAACTTAACAAGACCAAAATAAAAAAGATTTAACATACACAGTTAAAAATATGACTTTCAAAAGCTTTCAAGAACTTGTGCCTTAGAAAACTATGAATGCGTGACTTTTACACAAAGTACTTGTAGTTGCGTCAAAATTCACTAGGCCAATCAGCTACAGAGAGAAGAAGCGTCGAAAGCAAAGAGATGAGCCAGTTCCCGAGACATTGGGGAGGCGATGCAACAGTTCTGCTGCACACAGTGTGGAGAAGTGTGGCTCAATGGCTAGAGCGGCAGACCCTGATGCAGAGGTCTGGCCCGGGACCAGCGTTCAATGCCCGCCTCGGTGGGTCTTGGGCTTAATTTGCCCGGACCTGATCATTCTCGCCTCGTGCCTATTCTAATCCAGCCATGCGATCTTCTGGATAGGGCTGCCTTGTCTTCGATCCAGGATTGACATATGAAAACATTAGTACCTTTAACTGAACTGGGAATAGAGATGTGCCTTTCAGTCCTGACCGCCTGATGAATGCATCAGACTGCAGATGGAAACGTACACAAGAGGCTTCAAAGAGGCGTTGGCAGGCATTGAAAACCTATTGATACAGCAAGCTTGTTTTGCACTTTTTGTTGCTGTTAAAAGCACAGTGGTAACATTCCAACTTTTATAAACAAAATCCCATCAATAATTCAGATGTTTATCAGATGCAATCAAAAGACACTGCGGTTAGTATTACAGGTCAACTCCTCTAATTAACCTACATGTTACAGTCTCCTCAGGACTGATTATGTATAGCTCTAACTAAAATATGATAGTTTGGAAAATGTCTTGAGCGCAAAGATAAAAAGTTACTGGGAATGTGTCCGTTCTTCCAATTAAAGGAAGGAAAGGCTCCTCTTCACTTGGGCCACAAACTAAGTTCCAGGTAAAATGACTCTAGGGGAGAAAGACACAGAGGCTTGCAGGTCTGAATGCAGAACTAGCACAAGGCTTCCCTTCAAAAGTGTGCGGTGGCTGATGGAGTTGGAAAAAAAATGAATGTTCCACATTTTTTAGACCTCAAAAGGATGAAAGACCCAATTCAACATGCCAGGATTTGACCTGCACAATAAGCCAGATGACAACAGCGAGCACTTAAAATGCCAGCTTTCTAGTCGTCATGCCCGCCAGTATGAACGTAAGTGTTGCTATGTGTTTCATTTTAAACTAATGTTTTATTTAAAACACATTAAACTGCAGGAATGAAGTGTGCAGCTGAGTGCTAAACCTAAAGAAACAAATGCACATCTCCATCAGAGGTATAAATCTTGCCCTAAGCCAATAGGAACTTCAGTGCACCGCCCTGCACCCAGTCAAAACTCAGGGTAGAAAATGCATAAAGCCCACGTCTGCCATAAGTGCACATGTTTTAATGATTACAGAGAGTGGATTTCCTGAGGCTTGTCCATGATTCCTACACTCTCGGTAACAGCACTGTTAGGTAGTCAGGATCAGTTGCCAAGTAAAATAAGTGTCCATTTGTTCTGTTCCTTTGTGCCTGCTACCTAGTTCCTCTGCAAAATACTTTGGATCAAATGTATTAAGGGATTGTGATCCCCTTGCATCACTCAGGGTGTCACAAAGGCAGCACAATCCTTCAGTCAGATTTACCAACCAACGCAAGGACACCTTGCGAGGCCATGCATTGCTTGTTAAATATGTTCTGCAGCACACTTAGAAAGAGGAAAAAGCACCACAGGATTGTTTCTGTGCAGGACGGTGTCTCTTTCTGAGCAAAACCAATTCTACCTGCAAAGCAGGCACTCTTATATCATGACCCTATGGTGCCTACGTTGGCACTAGGAAGCAGATCGTGCACCAGCGGGTTCCCTGATAAAATATCGAAACCACAAATATCATAAGACATAAATATTGTGTCAAAAATATTGAGCACAAAAATACATTACAAGATAGCCACCGCACATGAAATACCCGACAAACGCTTTCACGATGTAAACACGAGCGAAACTCGGGCTTCCACTTGCAATGATTCATTCAACAGAAAGCTTTAACGTACACATTCATTTTAAATCAATCTACAATGTCTGTAAAAAAGCGGCACAATAGTTTATCCCTCCCGAAAATGGCCGACACATAACACATGGCCTTTTCTATATTAACCCGTTCCAAGGTGGCAACGGCGTCCAAAGATTGACTCTGCAGTCACCGGATCGCCGATAACAGATAACAGAGGTAAGGGGAGAGCAGAACAACCCAGTCTAATGAAGGTCTTGTTTAAAAGTTTAAAAACACAAACTAACTTTAGGTCTCCATAATAGGTTTAAAGACACGAGTGCCCTTGTAGTTTACAATTGGTGCGTGAAAGAAAACGGAAAATACGCGGAGCACCGCTAGAATACAACAGGTATGCCTTCTTGAGTGTTAAAGATATGAAGAAAGAAAAGATAGTTACATCGATAGATCTGACAGAGACCCATTTATAAATTACAGGTCCAAAGGCAACTACAGAATATTGGAGTATCGTCTGCACACATAGAAACTTGGATAAGCGGAGAGCGCTGAGTATATTGCGACATTATAACAGGGAAGCTTCACAAACATAAAAAAGCGAGATAATGGTGAAATTAAACCACTGGCTTGACATATACTAAGGAGCCTCTCAAAATTCTAGGTTGTCCTTTAAGGCACAGAATGAGTGTCTCTTCGTGAAGAAATTGCAATAAGACTCATGAGCACTGAAACACAAAGAAAGGTATGTCTGGGGAAATGAGGCTTGACAATGTTGGACTAAAAAATATCCTGCACAAAAGGTGATGAATTTATTTTCCACTTTGGGCGAAGGATCAAGACTACGAGAACTAACGCCAAACCTGTAGACCGGCGGCTGCTGGAAAAACAGGTACAAAATAGCGACAGTTTGATTAGACGGAGATGACAAGTAATTAAAATAGAGAGCTAAAACGAATTTTTCATTTTGTACACATCTTTCAGATACTTACTAAAAGACAGAGCCCTGAGGAGAACCTATGAATTCAAGTCAACTGGTTCGAAACGCATCGGCATATAAAATAGGACATCAATTGACCTATAGACCAATGAATTCAGATATGGTTTATAATTTTTGAACAACTTTTGATTCTCTGCATTTATATGTAGTGAATTGAGACTGACATCGAGCGTCACTTTGTCAAGTTTAGACAAGGATCTGTGTATATTAAACAAAAAATAAGTAATTATTGTACATTGTGTATATATATGTGAATAATGTTTTGTATTTATGTGTAAATGTCAAAAATGTTTTGTGTTCTTTTTCATACATAAAAATCTTTTTGAAAAATGAAAAAATAGAAATTAAAAGGGTAAGAATAAGATATATCCAACAAACCTAAGAGCAATATTGGTTTGTTTTCTTCCTTTAATATAAGGATTGAAAAAAGTGTGTGGTTGGTACTTGTACGTTTTGCTTAGATATATATGGTCCAACCAACCACATGTCCCAGGACCTAACTCCACTTATGTACAAATCTTTTTATTTAATGGCATCCAGTCAGTCCTGGCCAGTGCCCCAATATGATGCGTTTTGACAGATCCAGTATGTCTTGATATGTATATATACATATACATACACATATACTTGCAAACTGTAACAAATAAACTGGAAATAATTCTAAAACATAATCCCAATTTAATTACACGTTAAAAAGAATACAAAATACAAAAATGATATTTTACTAAAAATATAGGACATATTACAAACATTAATAAATAGAAATAATATAATGTTAACTACACAGCAACGTTATAATAATATAAATCTAAACAATATAAACAAAACTATATAATTATAGGAACAATACATGTACTATTCCACGTATGGAAACAGTTACACTCAGGAGGGGTAACATTTACTATTTCCATTCCAGCCTGTGCAACAGGAGGAAAAGCATTGCACTCAGGAAAGATAACATTTTATATTCCTATTCCAGACAGTAGGGAAAGCGTTTGAGACTTAGGTGGGGTAACATTAACTATTCCCACTCCAGTCTGTGCAACAGTAGGGAAAGTGTTGGATTGCAAAGGGAAACATTTACTATTCCCACTACAGTCAGTGCAGCTGTAGGGAAAGTATTGAACTCAGGAGGGGTGCTAATTACTACTGCCCCGCTAGTCGGAGCAATAGAAAGGGAAAGTTTTGGATGGCAGAGGGATAAAATGTACTATACTCACTCCAGTCTGTGCATCAGTAAGGTAAGCATTGAACTAAGGAGGGGTACAAATTACTATTCCCACTCGAGTCACTGCAACAGTAGGGAAAGTGTTGGATTGCGGAGAGGTAACATTTACTATTCCCACTTCAGTTAGTACAACAGTAGGCAAAGCGTTTGAGACTCAGAAGGGGTAAAATTACCTATTCCCGCTCCAGTCTGAGCAACAGTAGGGAAAGCATTGAGCTCAGGAAGGGTACAAATTACAATTGCCACGCCAGTCGATTCGCCAGTAGAGAAAGTGTTGGATTGCAGAGGGATAAAATGTAATATTCCCATTCCAGTATGTGCAAAAGAAGAGAAACTGTTGGATTGTGGAAAGGTAAAATGTACTATTCCCACTCCACTCTCTGCAACAGTAGGGAAAGGACTGGACATTTAATATTCCCCTTCCAGTCTGTGCAACAGTAGGGAAAGTGTTGTATTAAAGAAGGAAAACTTTACTATTCCCACTCCAGTCGGTGCAGCAGTAGGCACAGCATTAGAGTCATGTGGGGTACTAATTACTATTGCCACGGCAGTCGGTGCAACAGTAGTGAAAGCGTTGGATTGCAGAGGGGTAACATGTACTATTCCCACTCCAGTCTGTGCAACAGTAGGGAAACTGTTGAATTGCAGAGGGGTACAATTTACTATTATCACTCCAGTCAGTGCAAAAGTAGGGAAAGAGTTTGAGACTCAGTAGGGGTAAAATGTACTATTCCCACTCCAGTTTGTGCAACAGTAGGGAAAGTGTTGGATTGCAGAGGGGTAACATTTACTATTCCCACTCCAGTCTGTGCAACAGTAGGGAAAGTATTGAACTCAGGAAGGGTAGAAATTACTATTACCACTTCAGTCACTGCAACAGTAGGAAAAGTATTGGATTGAGGAAGGATAACATTAACTATTCCCAATCCAGTCAGGGCAACAGTAGAAAAAGCTTTTGAGACTCAGAAGGGGTAAGATTTACTACTCCAACTCCAGTCTGTGCAACAGTAGGGAAAGTGTTGGATTGCAGAGGGGAAACATTTACTATTACCACTTCAGTCACTGCAACAGTAGGGAAAGTATTGGATTGAGGAGGGATAACATTTACTATTCCCAATCCAGTCAGTGCAACAGTAGAGAAAGCGTTTGAGACTCAGAAGGGATAAAATTTACTATTCCCACTCCAGTCTGTGCAACAGTAGGAAAAGTGCTGGATTGCAGGGGGAAACATTTACTATTCCTACTCCAATCGGTGCAGCAGTAGGGAAAGCATGAGACTCTGGAGGGGTACTTAATATTATTGCCCCGCTTGTTGGTGCAACAGTAGGGAAAGTGTTGGATGGCAGAGGGGTAACACTTACTATCCCCACTACAGGCTGTGCATCAGTAAGGTAAGCATTGAACTCATGAGGGGTACAAATTACTATTCTCACTCCAGTCACTGCAACAGTAGGGAAAGTGTAGGAATGTGGGGGGGGGGACAAATTACTATTGTCAAGCCAGTTGGTGCAACAGTAGGGAAAGTGTTGCATTGCAGAGGGGTAACATTTACTATTCCCATGCCAGTCTGTGCAACAGTAGAGAAGCTGTTGGATTACGGAGAGCTAAAATGTACTATTCCGACTCCACTCTCTGCAACAGTAGGAAAAGGATGGGACTCAGAATGGGTAAAATGTACTAACCCCCTCCAGTCTGTGCAACACTAGGTAAAGTGTTGTATTGCAGAGGGAAAAAGGTACTATTCCCACTCCAGTCGGTGCAGCAGTAGGCACAGCATTAGCGTCAGGAGGGGTACTAATTACTATTGCCATGGCAGTGAGTGCAACAGTAGTGAAAGTGTTGGATTGGGGTAAAATGTACTTTTCCCACTCCAGTCAGTGCAAAAGTAGGGAAAGAGTTTGAGACTCAGTAGGGGTAAAATGTACTATTCCCACTCCAGTTTCTGTATTAGTAGGGAAAGTGGTGGATTGCAGAGGGAAAAGTGTACTATTCCCACTCCAATCGGTGCAGCAGTAGGGAAACCGTTCGACTCAGGAGGGGTACTAATTACTATTGTCACGCCAGTCGCTGCAACTGTAGGGAATGTGTTGGGTTGCAGACGGGTAAAATGTACTATTCCCACTCTAGTCTGTGCAACAGTAGGGAAAGTATTGAACTCAGGAAGGGTAGAAATTACTATTACCACTTCAGTCACTGCAACAGTAGGAAAAGTATTGGATTAAGGAGGGATAACATTTACTATTCCCAATCCAGTCAGTGCAACAGTAGAGAAACTGTTGGATTACAGAGAGGTACAATTCACTATTCTCACTTCAGTATCTGCAACAGTAGAGAAAGGATTGGAATCAGGAGGGGTAAAATGTACTATTCCCACTCCAGTCTTTGCAACAGTAGAGAAAGTGTTAGATAGCGTAGGGTTAAAATGTATTACTGCCACTCCAGTCTCAGCAACAACGACATTTAATAACAAATAAAAATATTTAAATCTAATACATATATATAAAATATGTATTACAATATTTATTAAACACTTTAAATTAAAATAATAATATAATTAAAACACCACACTATATTTTCACAATTATAACAAACCACAAAATATAATGGCATTTACAATTAACACAACATAATAAATGCCAAATTGTTTAATCAATAAATAACAATTTTTAAATGTATTATTACTTAAATAACTTCCTACCCTATACCTTTACATAGTAAACAGGACACAACTAAAATATATCATACAATTATAATAATTCCAAAATATTTTACACAATAAATTATCAATTAAACAATGAATAATACAATAATTATAGGTAACTTCCCACCGTTTATTCCTACAAACCAAACATGCACCGAATATATATTTAAAACAAATGGCAATACATAATTTACATAATTATCAATGAAGCAATTTATAACAATTGTCTAATACTATATTAATTCTATTTAATTAACGTATCACCCTTTACCCCTACAAACACAACAATTTGCCCCTCATATACAACTTAAATGTCTTAATTACACAATTTCCATAATGAAATAGCAATTAAATAATTTATAATAATTAACATTCATTATTGATTATAATTAATTTGCTTCACACCCTTTACACCTCCAAAATACACCAAATATATTAATAAAACATGTAAATAATTACATAAATTACAGAATTATTTATCAATTGAATAATTAATTACAATTAAAAATTAATTAGTAAATAAAGAACATTTAATTCCTTCCCACCCTATACCCCTACAAACCCCACAACTAAAATAAATGTAATAAAAGAAAATATTTGCTCAATTAACACAATTAAGTATTAATTAAAAAATTTGTGTAAATATTAATGAATAATTAATTATAAGTGATTTACTTCCCACCCTATAGCCCTATACACCCCAGAACCCAGTACGGCACTAAAAATACAAATAAACTATTAAATTAAATTTAAAAACAACAACAAATTTACAAACTATATTAAGAAACATTAGCAATAATTACACAATGTATAACATATACAATTAAAATATGTACTAAAATACATAAAAAGAATACAAAACACATTAACAACAATATTTAAGCAAACGATATAAACAACATAGTTATTATTAAATGTCGATGTTACTTATCTGAAAATTGATATTATTGACAATATTTTTTGCACACAATATTTGAGCCTCACGATATATAAAACCTAATATTTCTGCTCTGCATTGTTTTTTTTATATTTTGTCTGCAAACTGCACCTGCGCAGGCAGAGAGCAAGAAATGTGCCATGTATTGCAAAATATGGTGATGCATTCCTGTCCTCTCCCTTCACTCAGCGCAGCAAGTTGTCCTGCTGCATGAACTATTGGAAATGTTTCCCTCACACTTAAAAAAAAGATAGGGACCTACAGCTGCACAGAGGCACAGAATGAAACACACTAACAATGACAAACATAACAAACATACACTGTTTTGCGGCTGAATTTCGCAAATTTATACATTTAAAGAAGAAAACAGATGAATGACTTACACCATCAGATATGTCAAATAAGACCTCATTCATTCCCTCACTGTGACATCAGCAATAACATCACTGCTGGTGATCACAAACAATGAGACTGCCAGAGATCTAGTGAATTGATGCCAAACTCTGGGTTTATTTCAGCAAAAAAGTCATCTGACTTGCAGTGAAGGGACATTTTTGTTATGATCCATCATACCCTCTGTCTGACCTTTGCAATTGGTGACTTCACCTACCATGCTTTTGCAATGTCACGAGCAATGCCCAGCTATGCCTCTTTCACTATTTTATTTGGGAACGTTTTACACGTAAAAAATCGTAAAGATGGATGCCCTCTCGAGTGTAGACAAATATAAAATTGGGCACAATATATCCGATGAGGTATCTTAGATGTCACGCCATAAAATATGACAGCATCCAGAGGAAAGGATCCAAAGTGTTGTACATGACTTATTCCTATCTGTCCTTTCCTTGCCTGCCCTGGCTCCAACCTTCTAGACTGTTATCATAGTTCTCTCTGTGTCACCATCAATGATTCCATTCTGTGTCAGTTACTTCCTGGCCAGATGGGAAACGGTCCTGTTACTTTTCTATCTGCTGCAATAAACCACTTACCTGCCACCTTCCTGGATGTGGAGTCTTCTTGTTATTTACTACATTTTGGCGACGAGGGTGGGAGCATCTGGCCATCCCAATTTCGTTTGCAGCTAAAGAAAAGACTGGAAAAACGGCGATCCGTTCCCCAACGAACTCACGAGTTGCAGCGCTTTGTATTTCCGACGACTACTTCTTCTGCAGCTGTTTGACGTCGAGATTTTTGGATCTGAAGTCCTGTTTCAGCGTTTTTCGCCTCTTCCTTGTCGGTTGCTGTAAGCAGCGTCACGTAGCAACAGAGCCCAACGGTGCGTATGTTGTTTCTTTTGTTGCTATGACAACTGTCTCGCGAGGAACTGTGACCGCGAGCAGTGTCAAGCGTGTGAGCCGTGCCTGAGCGTCTTGCGCGCTCGCAGGAACACTGAACTCCTGGACGCTACGCGTTGTCTACGCGAGGTCATTAACGTGACCTCCGTGATGACATACGCAGGCGGCCATCTTTGTTCGTGTTAACCTGTACTCATTTCCGGCAGTCCAACGCTGAGGAGTTCATCATTGAGGCGATTCCGTGAAGAGACATTAAAATCTTCAGCGCACAAGGAAACAAGCAAGTAAATTAGGTCATTTCGCAAAGGTATGCAAGAACAGAACCAACCAGAGAGTTACAGTAGTGAGTGATTACAATGACCTAAAGCGTGATGTCAACAAAATACTTGTATTGTATGATTCAGTATGTGCGTGTGTCGAGAAGAGAGAGCGGATAATCAAAGCAAAGTTTTTGATTGATGAGAAAAATGTCGATTTGATGGTTGACACCGGGTCCAAGTGGACTATTATTCCCTCGTCTATGCTGAAGGAAGTATGGGGAAATAAATGCCTGGATGTGTGTGATATTTTTCCATCCGGTTACCAAGGTGAGAAAATCAACCTTCTTGGTTACTTTAAAGCGATGATTGTTTTCAAAAATAGGTCAACCTGGGGCAAGATTTACGTGTCTGTGGATGGTCCCGCAATACTAGGACGTTCTCATCAGTATGACTTACACATAATTGTTAATCCCAGAGCTGATGAACCTGTTCTAGTTGTGGATGATTGCTACATTGATGACATTCTTGCCAATCATAGTCAGGTGTTTCGGGAGGAATTAGGTGAACTACAAGGATACACACACAGAATACTGTTAAAGGAGGGCAGTATTCCTGTACAGCACAAAGCGAGGCGTGTTCCTTTTGCCTTGCGTGATGAAGTTAAGGCTGTTTTGGAAGAGATGCTTCAGGGAGGTATCATTGAACCGATTGAAGCTTCTCCATGGGTTTCTCCCGTAGTTATCTCACAGAAACCCGACAACAAAATTCGTTTCTGTGTAGACCTACGCTCTTTGAATAAATGCGTTGTGGCTGACATATTCCCTTTACCCAATATAGGTGAATTGGTTTCCACCCTTAAGGGGGCTAGATTCTTCAGCAAGTTAGACCTTAAGCACGCCTATCACCAGATTCGTCTGGATGACAGCTCTAAACATCTCACAGCTTTTATTACAGGCGAGGGAACTTTTCAATTTACCCGGTTACCCTTTGGTCTAATCTCTGCTGCCAGTGTTTTCCAGCGTATGGTTACTGAGGTATTCAAGGGATTAGATAAAGTTATCTTCTTCCAAGATGACATTCTCATTTTTGGCGATACCTTGGAGGAACATAATTGTGTTTTACGCAATGCTTTAGGTAGAATTGTTGATGCTGGTCTCACGTTACGTCGTGAAAAATGTGCATTTCTGGTCAAAGAGGTCGAATATCTGGGTTTCTGTCTCTCTGCTGAGGGTGTAAGGCCTAAGAAAAACCTTTTAGAAGCAATTGAACTGGCGCCTTCTCCTGTAGATAAGGAACAACTCAGGTCCTTCATGGGGCTAATTGAGTTCTATTCCAAGTTTGTAAAAGATTTTTCCACGAAGACAGCTCCCTTAAGATCTTTGTTAAAAAAAGGTGTCAAGTTTTCTTGGATGAGTGAACAAGAGTCTTGTTTTAACAGCATCAAATCTGAGCTTAAGTCCTCAGATGTTCTCACTCCTTTCGACATTAGACGTTCTTCTGTTCTAATGGTCGACGCAAGTGCTGTTGGTCTTGGGGCTGTTCTCCTTCAGAAACATGAGAGAGGTGAAAAAACTATCGCCTTTGCTTCTAGGCCTCTGTCTACCTCTGAGGTCAATTATTCCGTTATCGAGCGAGAAGCCCTTGCGGCTGCATGGGGTGTTAACTATTTTAGAACATATCTGTGGGGTTCTCGATTTGTCCTTCGCACAGATCACAAACCCCTAGTGAATGTTTTAGCACCTGGTGGCACAGGTAAAGGTTCGCCCAGGCTGGCCAGGTTAGCCTCTCGCCTTCAGGATTATCAGTTCGAAGTTGAATTTGTTCATGGTTGGAGGAATGTCCAAGCCGACTGTTTGTCGCGCCTCCCTGTTTCTCCCTCTAATCCCCGAGATTCTTTGAGTGAGCTGTGTGATGACAGAGCTGTTGCCTCTTTACACGATGTCTTGTTTTTGTGTGAGAGTTCTTTTTCGGCCGAAGATTGGTCCAAAGGCATGGATGAAGATCATGTCTTAAAAGCTGTGGTTAATCTTGTTCTCAAGGGGGCAAGAAGAGAAAGTACCTTGGAACCAGCTGTCAGACCCTTTCTTAAGGTCGTAGACGAGTTGTCTGTTTTTGGGAAAAATGTATTGATGAGAGGTGATCGCTATATTCCTCCTAGCTCTTTGAGGGGAAAGATTCTCAGTTTAGCTCACGAGGGTCATTTGGGCCAAACCCTTACCCAGCGGCGTGTAAAAGAAAATTTTTGGTGGCCCTCAATCGATAGTGATGCTGTAGACTGTGTAGTCAAGTGTTCCTTATGCATGGAAGGGGAGAAGCGCCTTAAGATTGTTGGTTCCCAATCTGTCGGTAACATTTCCTTTAAAAACATGCCCTGGCATACAATATGCTTGGATTTCATTGGCCCTATGTGCGAATTACCCTTAAATCAACGTTTCGCCGTGGTTGTTGTCGATTGCTTTTCCAAGTGGTTGACTGTACGTTTCATGAGGGAGATTACGACTGACTCCACAATTCTTTTCCTTAAGTCTGTTTTTATGAATGAGGGTTATCCTTCAGTTCTAATTACGGATAATGGCACCCAGCTCACCTCTCACAAAATGGCAGGTTTCATGCGTGAATGTGGAATATCTCATCACCGCACCTGTCTTTATAATCCTGAAAGTAATGGTTTGTGCGAAAGAGTCAATCGACTGGTAAAGGGTGTGATACAAATGTCAGTTGCTAGTGGGTGTTTTTCTGATGAGCGCGTACAAGAGTTGGTTTGGGCATACCGCTCAACGCCCCATAGACAAGCCGAAAAGTCCCCTTTTGAACTAATGCGCGGTCGTTCCCCTGTTTCTAGGCTAACTCCTGCCTGGTTGAGGGAAGATAGTAAGCATTCTTCTCCTTCAAATGCTTCCTCTCTTCCCATATCCACTGGTGATTTAGTCAAAGTCAAGCCAGGTCGCTGTACTAAGGGCCTCTCGAAGTTCAGCGGTCCATTTCGCGTTAAGAAAGCTTTTCCCCAGTTTGTTCTGCTTGAGAATGGTGCCAAATGGAACTACAGAAGGGTTGCTTTATATCAGAAAAAGGCCTCAAATGTTTCAGATTGTAACCTTAATAATTCTTCTGAGACGAGTTGTAGTGGCTACATGTTGTCTACTCAAGGAGATTCTGAGTTGCGTGGTTTGCCTGCTGTACGGGGGGAGGTGGGTGGTGGCGATGCTTCTTCATCTGTGTGTGATGATGTGCTTGGGAGTTCTGCCTCTGCTACTACCTCTGCTATTCCTTCTTCCAACGTCTGCTCAAGGTGTCCACGTTCTCGCCATCCTCCTGCTTATCTGAATGACTATGTTCCTTAAGAGTTTTTACTGTTCTTTTGCTCTTTTCTTTTCTTGTTTTCTTTTGGTATCCAAAGGGGGGAGATGTGTTGTACATGACTTATTCCTATCTGTCCTTTCCTTGCCTGCCCTGGCTCCAACCTTCTAGACTGTTATCATAGTTCTCTCTGTGTCACCATCAATGATTCCATTCTGTGTCAGTTACTTCCTGGCCAGATGGGAAACGGTCCTGTTACTTTTCTATCTGCTGCAATAAACCACTTACCTGCCACCTTCCTGGATGTGGAGTCTTCTTGTTATTTACTACACAAAGCATAACAGACTACGGGAAAAATCAATTATGTAGCAGAAAAGATTAATGAAAGACAAGAAGAAAGATTCAGAAGACAACGAGGAAGTGGTAAATAAGATTGTGGTCAAGACGATAAATGTCAGACGTTATTCATTGAGCCCTCGCCTCTTAGGAACAATACAATTCAATAAAAGTGTTCCAGATTCTATCACGTCACGCATTGTTATATATCTCTTAAGAAGCCTATAAGAATCCTAAATGAGATACTAGTTCTTTCTAATTTACCTCCAGCTAGGATTTCTTGGTTGATATCCCTGCTGCTTCATTGGACTCGTTCTCAGCTTTGAGTCCTCCAATGAATTCTTATCATTCTCTAATGCGGTTTATTTTAATTAATGCAGATGCAAAAAAAGTTTGTATGAATACTCTTGACAATTTCCCATTCTTTATTACGTTTGAGTGCTCTTGTGTGGGCGCTTGTGTGTCCAAGCTATGACATCTAAAAGCAGAACTCTAAGACCTCGATCCCACCTACGACTACACCTAAGGTCTGAGATACCTGTGTGACTGTAAATCAGCCAGGCGAGAAATGGGAGCGCAACAGGGACACAGGGATGACACTAACAATGTTTGGTGCCTTTAATTGTTTCCCACACAGACAAAGGTAAGCCATTCACAAGAGAAAGTGATTTCCTGCTACATCATTAGGGCCCAGGTTTTCTCATTTTTCAAGCAACAAACCTCAGTATCCAAATTTACAGTGCTGTTTTGTGCAAGAGCAAAACAACAGCATAGAGTCACATGTACTATGATTGGTACGTTTTTGCTGTCATACCCTATGCTGATGCTCAAACAAGGCTGTCTTATGTGAAGCACAGTCTCGCACCATGCTGAAGAGATGAATGTGGACTGTGTAGCTTAGGATCTGTACTGGAAGCATACCCTTTCAGTACAAATTCCTATGCAGAGATAACTCAAACTTTTTCTATGCTTTGATGTGTGCTATATAGGATTCATGCAGTGTGGCATGTGTCAAGATTTAAGAGGAATGAACACATGACCCATTGCACCTGAATTAAGCAGGTAGTCATTTTTGATGCAAAGCCCAATCTGGTTTTATTACAAGAGTGAGGTTTGCCATGAAAACGTATGGGGGTTTGTGCTGATCTGTCCCTGTAACATTCTCATAACACCCCATTGGTGCAAATCTATGCAAAGCAGTAAAAAGCCATATTTGCAATCAGAAAATAACCTTTTCAAATATGATGAATGTTTGCTCTGTTGGCCTGCTGCTTGCCGCTTGCTGGGCTGCAAGAGAGACTTCCACTTTGCAACTTGACCGTATCTATGCTGCCTTGCTGTTAGCTGCTTCCTTTTTGTCCCCCAAGTGTTCAACAAGGGCTTGTTGGCTTGCCCCCTGTTTGAAATCTCAAGGCCCCCAAAAAATTGTGCTTAAGTACCTCTCCCATGGGACTCTGTCTCTTGTGTGCTCTGCAACAGTGTGCTGATTAAGGAGCCATGACCATTTTTTCCTTGCTTCACATTGCACATCCAATTCGTTTTGAGTGTTTTATAGTGTCCCTAGTTTACAAGGATCAGTGGGTGTTGAGCGTCCAGTAAACTGCCTGAACCAGCGTGTGTTGAGTGCTTCCTACTTCCGGAGACCGGCATGTGGTTTTGCCTCCCATGCTTGCCGCAGCACTGAGGGAAGCTCTGTGGTTGTGCCCCTGTCTTGTTTACGTGATGACAGAAGCCTTATCACAGCAGCTCCAAAGGAAACCCTCCAGCATGACTCCCCAGCAAGGGAACGGGACATGCTGCCGTTTTGGGATAGCTGCCATTCCAAGACATCCTCTTCCTGCATGTAACAACACTACTGCCCAATGAGGCCCCTCCAGAGAGAGATGTGATGGAGAATGACCGAGAGCTGCCGTGCCGAGGAGAGGACACTGCGTCAGAAAACAGTGTCAGAAGCCCTTCCCAGTGACAGAGAGCTTTGCGTGCCCTTGGGAAGGTACTGTTGTAGTGGAGGTACTCCCTGTGACAGCAAAGTAATCTTGAGCTCCTTTGAGGGTGGCTCTGTGTTGCCAAAACATCATGAGTCGGAGCTGCTACCATTGGCGGTAGACTTGCTGAATATGTTGGGCTTCTTCTGGCAAGAAACTTATGGTACCATCAGCCAACCATACCTTGTATTTTTATTGTTTAGGTCCGAATGTGGTTGCACTATAGAGTATATTTTTATATAATCCTGCGTTGAGTCACTTCTGTGGGGTATTCATTGTGTTACTGTGTTTTGCACAAATGCTTTACACATTGCCTCGGCAGATAATCCAGCCTGCTCTGGACCAAACTACCAGTGGGTGGGCACAGATGATCGTAGGTGTGATTCTGACTTACCCTGACTACCCTAGCCAGCCAGAAACCCCACTTCAAACAAAATGGAAACATCTTATGCACTGGGCAGTTCATAGTATTCTACACTTGGCTTTGCCCCACTCAGCATTTCTTTGTGTAGCCTTAGTAGATTTGTTTTTAGGTGTTTTGTCCTGTTGTGCTCCGTGCTCCACACCACATGCTGCTGTACATATTGTCTGGCTCAGTAAATGCTTACTTAGAATGACAGCAATGTTAATCAGAAACAAAGTAGCTTACATTTCTTATGGATCACAATAAACTACAATAGCAAATGCAAGGAATTGAACTGTGTTAGAACAAGCAATAAAATATTCAGGCTGTGCTGGCAACCAGAAAACATTAATAGAGAGTAAAGATCTGCCTCCTTCATCTTTGATTCATGACATGTACTGGTGAACAGTTTTCTCCTCTTATACCCTTTAGTGAATATTTTGTTTTATAACACATGCTACTTTCATATTATGGAACCTGTTTTTGTTGGCTTCAAGGACTTTGTACACTTTGCCACTGTTAGCCAGTACTAAAGTGCTTGTGCTCTCACCCGTAAACATGGTAGAATTGGCTTACACCCGATTTGGCATATTTATTTTACTTATGAATGCCTAGTGAAGTGGTACTACTTGTGCCAGGGACTGTAAATTAGACACTATTAGTGGGCCTGCAGCACTCATTGTGCCACCCACTTACGTAGGCTTTTAAACATGATTCAGGCCTGCTATTGCAGCCTGCATGTGTAGCTTTAAACTGCCATTTCAACCTGGCAAAATAAACCTTTTGCTAGGTATAACCCTTTCCTTTTAATTCATTCAAACCCCTAACCGGTTCCTATGATAGGGCGCAGTGTATTTAAAATGTTTGACATGTACATTCAGATTACATGTTGTGATAGTGAAAAACTCTCAAATTCGATTTTGACTACTCAATGCCTACCTCTCCCATAGAATAACATGATATTGTCTTATTATATTTAATACATGTTAACTTTCAATTGAGGGCAGGTAGGAATTTAGCGTTTGGTATCTAAAGAATTATAATTGAAAACCTCATTCAATAATAAAGGCAGATTTTAACTCACAATTCTGACAATACCACTTTTAGACAGTTGGCATTTTCTTGCCCAACTTTTTGGTGCCTGCAGCCTGTATCTAGGGTTGCAGTTCTAGATAGAGCTGTGAAATGGTGTTTGTGTTTTGCTACCAGACTGTGAGACAAAGGGGGAATAGGTGTTGGCAGGACAGGCCATCTCTAGCTAGATGAGGAGGAGAAGCTGTCACCTACCACACTTGCAAATCACAGACGCTCTGCTTGAGTTCACTCACAAAGAGTTTGACAGTAGTTATTTGTGTCCCCAAACAAGCTTGGGTCATAACAGGGAGACAGCAAATTTCAAACAACTCTAAGGGTGTAAACCTCCAGAACATTTTCGTAGTAAATAGCTGGCACCAGGTGAAAATATTTCACACTCAGACCAAACTCTTCAGTACACCTCTGGACCTGTGAAAGACTCAGAAGGATTGATGAGCTGCTCTGCTGCAAGAAGGACAGCTACATAGCTGCCCTGACAAGTTGCTGCCCTGCTGCCTGAGGGAAAAGAATTGGACCTGCACCTTGAACCCAGGACCACCAGAGTGAATCCAAGGGCTAGTTGTCTGGCCTCCTGATCAGAGCCTCAAGGACAGAAAAGGCTCCAACTACCTTGAACTAAGCACCAGGACTCTATTGCTGTGAGTCTTGTCTTCCAAGTGGTGCAATCCCAGGCTTGGACCCTCACATATGGGCCTGAAGGTGCTCTGCCAGCCCTGCTGTGGTCCAGTGAGCAAAACTTATGCAGTTTGATGCATCTCCTTACAGTCACATTGGAACCGCTGCTGCATGACACATTCACAAAGCAGGACCTGACATCTCAGCCTGCAGCTTCCTCGAAACTGCCACTCCTCAATTCCTCCTCGATGCAGGCCTTCCAAGTGCAAGCTCCTTGTCTAAAGCATCGTCAATGACGATGCAGGACTTTGGATCGCAGTCCACCAGCTTCATTAGAACTGCTGCTGTAGATGCATCCTCGACAGAGAACTTTGCATGGTGAGCCCCTCATCAACAGCATCCTCGGCAGTGACGCGGGACTCCGCATTGCAAACATTCAGCTTGCTCGGAAGCACCGCTGTGCGACACATTCTCGGTGTGGGATCTCGCAACACTCAGCAACCACGATTTAAGGTATTTTGTTCAGTGGGCTTGACTTGGTCCTTGTATCCGGCATGTGCTACATCGTGATCGGATTGAACTTGTAACTTTGTCCTGCTCTAGCATGACCAGATAACTACATTTGGCACTTTGCACTTTTAGGCACTCTCTTATCTCCGGTACTACTGTATTGATTCTTGTTTTCTTTGCTTCAAATAATTTATTAAAATATACTCTAGTTTTTTAAGTGGTGTGGAATTTTTCTTGAGTTATATCTTCACTTTATTACTCTGAAGTTCTGGATAAATACTTTACACATTGCCTCTAAGTTAAGCCTGATGCTTGTTTCAAGCTACCAAGGGGTTAAGCACAGGTGAATTTGGGGTTTGCTTGTGATTTCACCCTGACAGGATTTGTTGTTAATGCTTGAGTAGGATTTCACCCTCCTCAACCAGTAACCCTTTATCCTACAGGTTCCAATGTATTAAGAGAATTTTCCAGTCACAATGACTGGGATTCAGAAAATCAGTATTTACAAAAGGCATTGTGTGATTTAGAAAAGTCTTTTTATTTCACTAAATGGTTCCCAGCAAACCGAATGGTATGAATGTAAATTCACAAAAAAGCCAGGGGTAGCAGAAGTGACATTCCACGCCATTCAAACTTTACGGTCATTTACACACACAAGCTTACGCATGCATACACAGTTGCACATACACACACTCTCTCACATAAACACACTCTCACCTGCATGAATGCACACAACATAAATTTAAAGCATTTTTACTTGCCTCTGCTGCCAAGAAGGGTCATATTACAGCTAATTGCACTCTATTCTATATCACACTAATAGTGAATAATGTATTATTATTCACTATTAATGTAATAATAAAACTGACAGAAAACAAGGTGATTGGATCCCCAATAAATGTCCATTAGGACAAGCTACCCCTGTGTTTCTGGTAACCATTTTGCTGCCTCTGAGACCAGGGGTTGCAAATGCAGTGCCAGGGGTCGCAATGGGTAAGCCGGAGTCACGGTTGCAACCCCTAAATAACATCCAAGCGGAAGGGGACTGAAAGTTGCCTTCCTCTCCTGTCTGTGAGTTGCAATGCATTACTGGCTTTCAAAACACTATTATGGTTGCAAACCTTCGAAACGTTTCCAACATCTGCTTTGGGTGGTAAGCGATTTCCAAAGGGAAAGCTGCACCTCTGGGAGAGTTTCTAAATTTTGAATGACGGAGAACAGCCTAGAGGGGAGCCATGGACCACTGCCTACTCCATCTGATGTCATTTTGTCCATTTGAACATTGTTTAAACTAGTCCCGTCCCTTCAAGGGACAACGAGTGTTAAAACATATTTTCACGTGTAAGGAATGAGAACACAGGGATGGAGGTCTGCAATTCCAGTCATGCTTCTATCTCTGCTTTCACAGGCCTTTCCACAGGGCCGCAAAATGCTGCCTAATCATAAACTTTAATGAGACAGGAGGTACTGCGACATCTTAGGAATGCTCATTTTGCAAGGCAGTTCATTAGTGCATTAGTTGAATCTCACTATAAAGCTCAGGGCACAATTTAGAATGCAGGAAAACAACAGTATTAGGGACCTGGGTTAGCACACCGGGCTCTGTAGTCTATTAATTATTTGACAACTGTTGAAAATTATTTCTTGAACGCTATGTACAAACATATTTTGCTGCTACCCCAAGATGGTAATTATGACAGTGTGGCACAGTGTTAATTTTAAAATGTGCTCACATTTTTCATCGAGCTTTCGTTCGCGTATGAACTGAAATAGCGCTATAGCGCAACTGATTACTCCAATGTAAACAATATGGTTGAAGAAAAATGTGTGATGATAAATTAAATTCGGCCTACCTAAGAACAAATTGCATTTCATTTCTGTGCTATATGCATACTATGATACGGATTTATAAATGTCCATGCTCTCTTACAAAAAACACGCTTGCATAAGTTACTGCAAGTGAAGCAGGGCTTACACAGCCAAGTAAATTATTGGGTTTATAGTCTAGTTGCCATGGTTATTCAAAAAAAGATAACTACTTACAGTATCATAGCAACCATAGCATCTTATGAACTAGTTTTATGTCGGAATCTCTCTGATGTGGTGGGTAATCTAATTTTAAAATGACAGGAAGAATCTCAGTGCAGTAGAGTGCCCATTTCCATAAGGTTTCCTAAATATGAAGAGCACACAATTTTACATGGTACGGGTGGATAGATATTCTAGCAAATTCTAGATGTTAGTGTCAAAAGGCATTCCTAGGAATATAATCGTTAGCATAACAAAAAAAATGATTGAAAAGGCTCGCCGACAGATTGCTGTTTCCTGCTTCGGTTAGTAAATAAAAGCAACCCATCTCTTATGAATGAGAAAGATGTAATGTTGGAAATAAAATGTCTTATGAGTTGACACATTTTGTTGTTTTCTATGGCCCATGCAATTGTTCAAATTCATCATTTTCAGCCGTGTAGCATTCACTTACTCATTAACAAGGTTTGATTCCTGAAGTTTTTATCGAGTAACCTTTCCTTTTTCTGTTCGAGGGTCTGTCTGCTCTGCTAGAGACGTATCCCTATGTTAATAAGGTCACATTCAAGTGGAAAATATGCTTAATGAGGTGTTTGCTTTGAGAATAAAATAAATCTCTCTCGCGCTCGCCCATCCGGCAGAGTGATGGTTTTCCAGTGCACTTTTCAATATTTTACAATTCTAGAAACACATGAAAGCCTGTAAATGTTCAGCTGCATTTGAGCGCGTAGTGGAAACAATTAGCCGGAGAAACCAGCCAATCAAGCAGCTGCTGATCCAGGTCACATTTTTAGAAATATGAAGGAACCAGGAAAATATGGAGAGAAAATGAGAGGTTTTAGTAAACTGCTATCTCGCTATTATCAGTGGGGATGAAACATTCATGAAGATCGTTTTTTCACATCCATGATCTGATGACGTCAATCAAGGAAACCATCTCATTTATGGCAAGCTCTGTGTGCGATCATGTGTCTCTCTACTCCTGATGTAAAAGTGGCAAGAACTCGAAAAGGGCAGTAGTGACCTGATAGAGATCAGGCAGGAACACTGAAGAAGAATGTTGGTGCATTGATAGGGATTGGAGTGTGATGATGACATGGTCTACAGATGGACAAGGAGTCAATAGCATCTCCTCTGTGCCTCTCAAGCTATATATGTGGCATAATTGAAGACCTCTATTTGATAGGGTCAGGATTGGAGCATCACAGGGATCACTGAAGACTGGGGGCTTCATTTACGATGAACTGGCGTAGGGCAGTGCCCCAAGTCTTCTTGCTGCGCTACCCTACGCCAGTGTGAAAGGGCAGGAATGCATAGTATTTGTTAAATATGCATGTCCTTGTATCCCTGCGCCACGGTTCAATTTGCTGCCTAGCAGCCACATAGGCACCATTCTTCAACCATGGTGGAAGGGTGCCGCCATTGCAGGCAGGATTGTTTTTGTGCAGGAAAGGAAACTTTTCAACACAAAAACAATTCATGCCGGTATTCTCCTCCTCTTATGTGTGCTGCAGAATGCACCACCCATGGTAAGAGGAAAAAATGAGGAAATGTGAAAACATTTCTCCTCGTTACCACTGCTCTAGGGAGGCGTAAGGTTTTGGCACTGCCCCAGTTTCATGTGATTTTGTAAATCTGAGGTATTACCAACATCCGTTGGTGTTGAGTGGGAACACCCACTGCAATGCCCATGGAAGGACAACTTGAAGCAGAATAAGGCAATGCAGTGCTTTGTGCTGCCTTCCTTTACTCCATTTCTATGAGGCCATGCAGGGTGGCTTTGAGTTGCCTCATAGAAATGATTGAGAGGCCTGCGTTACTGACGCATAAAAAAGTAATTCTCCGGAGATGCAGCAGGCCCCTAGTAAATAAGACCCCTGTGTGGAAATGTACAATCCAACTTGACAAAATGCCCACGTTTCTTTAAGGTGACCTTTAATGTAATCTTTTGATTCAGTGTGGTGACTCCAGACTCTTAGTGGACTCTTCATACATTTGATTGTAAATGCATGTTTAGGATCAAAGTTACATTACTTACTGCTCAGATGGATTCCTGGCAGGTGTAAGCCCATTTACATGTGCAGAGATATATGCCATGAGTGTGGAATTCTACACTCATGTAAATTCCACTCATGGGGTGGCAGAGTGGGAGTTTTAAGGGGTGGTTAGACTTTGAAGTTAGATTATATATTATTGTCTGTACTTCTTAGACACAACTTGACTAACAGTTTCTCTTTCTTGTAAGATTCCTCGACCACAATGTGACAAAAAGTCAAAACTTCAAAGAATTGCTATTTTTCCCAGCACATATATACATTAAGATTTACTCAAGAGATGTCAGAGAACTCAGGCGAGTGTAAACAATGGGTCTGACACACAAATATGTTGATGGCAGAAGACTGCCGTACATCAGTTAAAAGGCATTTCTTTCATGTGCGTACTTTCAGCATCTTATTCATGCATGAAGCACACATGAATGTCCATGTGAACATTGTGTACATACACGTTTTCATGATCACATACACCTTTGCACTGAGGTTATAGCAGTCAACATTCACAGATGGCCAATTATTAAAATGGTCAAGAATATTCCATGAAATTGTGCTGAACACACATGCACAAATATTTACATGCATTTCACACACTTGTACACAGGAACTTACTATTGATTGATTGCAAGTGGGGAAAACAGTGCGGGAAAATGCACCATTATTTCTTGTTTTTAAATTTGATATGATGGAAGGAGATAAATCAATACAAATATATTTTACAAAAAGACAGTCAAAAGAAATGTGTAACATTCTATACATTCAATAACCCAATCACATATACTGCATACAATGCTTAAAGTACTCACACCTAGAGCCAGGAAAAAATGGACGTGGGTATTATAACATGGGTAGGCTTTCCTATTTTCAGTTTCTATTCTTGGTAAATTCTAGTGGGATTTTTTCAGTTTTGAGGCCTTAAAAATACCTTAAAACACAGTGGTTATGAGTGGTTACACATTTCTGCACCATTAAAAACAACAGAAACAGTGTTTTCCCGGTGTTTATGGCATTTTTATTTAATTTTAATTATTGCTTGCTTCTGCACTGATATTACATGTGTATAATGGTATATGAGGTCCAAATACAATTTTACCGCACCAGAATGGACTACAAGGTCAATAGCATTCTTCATTAACTTTGAAGATTGTAAAGATGCTTTCAGCATACTATCTAACAAGTGACGAGGATCTCTTACTGGGAAGCACACCAGCTCAGGTATCGATTTAGACAAACCATCATACAACTGTTTCACATACGTAGCTGAATTACTGCAAATACAAACAATATCATTCCAATCTTTATTGAACTTGGTAGGAAATTTTCTCAGCAGCATCCCAAGTGACACAGCGTTCTATTTTTACCAAACGTCTGTTGGCATGTTTTCACCACTATCTCAGATGCTTGGTGAGAAGATTCTTTTCACATATACCTGTCTTTACATCTTGCATTGAATGTTTAAAGCTTGGAGTGTTTGGCACTTCACTTGCAATCAATACTTATTCACTAGAAAAAGGGGCTGATGTTTCAAAGTATTTCACCCATTCTTGTTCTGTGGGTAAATGTGATGGTACATATGAGGAAAGATTTTTATGAAACCAGATATTTTACCTATCAGTGAAATCAAATGTAGCCAAAATATCAAATATGATTTTGATATTTACCGATTCTCTACAGTTTATAAAATAACTAAATAGGACCTAAAACAAGCATCTAAACAGTGCATCTTTAGACCAAAGACCACAAAACTGAAAAAAGCTGAAGGAAGAAGAGACAATGTTTTAGCGACAACCCTAAACAACAAAACTCAAGCAGAACAATGTTAGCCCACTCTGTCTTGATCCTACCTTGTAAAACAAAGTTACATTGTATTGGCCCCTTCAGGAAAAAATAAACATGTATTTTTCACTCATCTTTTCCTTTCTTTGAATGGCACTTAGTTTCTGGTTGCAAAGGGGTTTTTTCAATGTGTTTATATGTTTACACCGGTGATGGCTATTGTCCTTTCGGTTGGGTTTTATCAGTTATTAAAACCAGATAGCCTAAACATGGGTAATATATACATCTGTAACTTCAAATGTTTATAAAATGGCTACACAACAGCTGATTAAGAATCGACAAATGTATTTCAATATAATTCATGTAATGTCAATCAGCTCCATTAACATTTCAGCACTTGTATTCATCTTTAAAAAAATTGTCTTCTTTTGTTCACTGAATAACGGGAAGCTTTGTCACAGTTTTAGGGTATTTTCAAAAGTTCGTAGATGAAATTGTATGTGTACAGCCATGTGCCACATAATATGACTTATTATCCACATGGGCAATAACACTGCAGAATATATGGACTGGTTGTTCACATGGAAAGCAGACTAAATGCTAGTTGTTCTTCAAATTATGAGCAACTCTTTGTTTCCAATATGGATGCGGTTATACCAGTTTATGAATTAAGCGTCACAAGTGAACGTGCTGAGCATTGGTCAGTATGTGCTCAGCATCTGTGTTAGGATTGAGAGAAAGGTAGATATGTTTTCAATATAATGGGAAGGCAATTTTCTGAATTTATCATCGGCTGAGTTATACTCATTATATTTTGTTCATTCAAAAGGTGCAATACTCTCCCTGAGTTTTTATTTTTTAATGGCATGATGAACTTATGATAATTATCATAACGATTGCAGTAAAATGCAAAACACATAGAATTTAAAATGAGACACGCAAACATGTAGTCAACAATACCTTCAAAACCAATAAGTTTTCCAAAGAACACTTAGGGCCCAATTAGGAGTTTGGTGGTATGGCGCTGGGGCCGCCACACTGCCAAACCGGTGGTGAGGCCGCCCGCCAGATTATGAGTCAGACTCGTGTCTGTCAGGCTTTTTTTGCATTCCCCGGGCTGTGGCTTTAAAAACAGACACCGCAATGGGAATGCCAAAAACAGTTCCTTCACAGCATGGACTAAAAAGTACATGACGTGCAGGAACTGGTGTGTTTGCACAGAGGGAATGAGGCACCAGGGGGCACTGATTGGCCCCCTTTATTTCCTCTCTGCCAGAGTTTATTTTGAGTAAGATCCGCCATGTAAACCCTGGTGGAGAGGAAACCTATAAACCTATAATATGCTTTCCTGGACCACAGAGGTCCCACCCAGCATACTGCAGCATCGGTTCCCTGTCAGCGGTGGCGGTCCAATGGTTACCCAACTCGTAATCGGGGGTCGGGAGACCCACATCCTCATGAATTTGGTGGTCCATGCACCACCAGACTCGTAAATGACCCCTTAGTCTAGAGGCCTGATTATATAAATCCCTGTTTGCACAATAGAAGAATTATGAATTGAATGGTTTTTACCCCATCCATTATCTATCAGAAGCATTAAATACCTCAACCTTCATTAAATTACGGCAGGTCAAAACTGCTGAAATTTAACCGTGAAAAAGCATATATTATTTACCATACCATGAGTATTTTGGGGTGCTAAACATCAAAATTCACATGCTATTCCCCAGAAACTCAAAATAAGTGCGATTTATCACGTTCGATAAATAATGTGCCCTGTGGTATTATTATTTATTAGGTAAAAAAGATAGCGCTGATACTCATAACAAGGTTCTATGTGTGGGATATGTAATCTGTGCATAGGATGAGATATGTTCATTCAGAGTACGCATTTTATATCATTGATACCTTATTTTTATTCAGAAAAGGTACGCATTTTAAACAGCAGTGGCTATGCTGGAAGCTAAAAATATTCATGCTTTTATTTTTCAAGACCTGTGATTCCTTGGATAGAATGTTCTTAAACAAATAGATTCAGGATACTACAAAGTTCTTAATTTGCAATGTTTATGATCATGGACTTAGAAATACATGTAAATATCTGGGCAGTTTCAGAAAGAGTTGCACTGGCCCAGCGCAGAGCCTAGTGCCTGACCTTTTTTGCATCTGAAGTGTCTAAAGTTACTATGTATACCTCTCAATTTCTCTGAATCATTGAATGCAAGGCAGACAGCACAAGTTTGAAACAGTTAGCAGAGACAGTCTTTCTCTGTTTCTGCTCTGCTGTCTAAAGTTTATTTTTAACTCAGAGAAATTTAGAGTTATATGTAGGAACCTTAGGTGGCTCAAATTTTAAAACAAAGATCTTTAAAACTATGCATTTGCATCAAAATACATAGGTGGATGCACTGGAAAGCGCGTACTTCAGCCATGCAAAGCCTATCTGACGCAAAGGAAAGTAAGGCAGCACTATGCTATGCCTTGATTTCATTTATTTTATGAAAGCCATGCAAAATGGATTTTGGACTTTGAAAGGCTCTGAAAATGCCCAAAAAGATTTTCCATTAGGGCTACACCAAAAAAGGGATGAAACCCAGACACAAAGCTTAGTAAATTTGGGTATATACATATATATAGGGACCTACACACGGTCGAAATCCTAGAGGACCTGGAAATGGAGCAAACCCTGAACATTGAACCACTGGATGTGGCACAAAGAGCAGAATTGCAAGGAGTGGAACAGGATAGAGAGGAAAGCGGATTTAAACCAGTCTCTATCTTTGTTCCCCAGTCCCCTTGGGACGCGGTTGATGTATTTACGGAAGCGATGAACAACGATTTAATGCAATATCAAAAAGTGGACCACCATAACCATGATCATAATATTACGGAACAACAGAGAAATGCGCTGAGGACCCTAATGGCAGATAAAACATCGTGGTGAAACCCTCAGATAAAAGGGGGAACGTGGTTTTAATGAGCAGGGACTATTATAAGGAGGGAGCTCTGAAGCAACTCTCGGACAAGAAATTTTATAGAAAATGTACCAATGAAATTTATCAACAAAGTATAAGGGAATATGAAGAACTAATCCAAAAATGGTACGATCTTCAGATGCTTAGTAGAGATGAACACCTATTCCTGCGCAATAACTGTCCCATGACACCAACATTTTACCACCTCCCTAAATTACATAAAAACCGTGACTGTCCTCCTGGCCGCCCAATCATTTCCTCCATTGGGAGTTTGACAGAGAATATGTCCCGATTCGTTGATAATGTCCTGTTCCCTCTGGTGTCCAATTTGAAATCGTACATTAGAGACACAAAAGACTTTTTGGTGAAAATACAGGATTTGGAATGGGAATCGGGGTACTTATTGATTGTATTGGACATCACCAGCTTGTACACCAGGATTGAACATCATCAGACATAATATCATGATTCTGGAGTTTGTTGAATTTTGCCTGACCCATAATATTTTCCTATTTGGGGATCAATTGTACATACAGAGGTCAGGAACAGCGATGGGCACCTGCTTTGCTCCCAGCTACGTGCATTTATTCGTGGGCTGGTGGGAGGAGCAGGTGCCCAGGAGCTGTGGGGTTAGGGAGCAAGAAGGGAAAGTAGTGTGTTGGCATTGTTACATCGATGACTTGTTCATCGTATGGAGCGGTGGAAGAGAAACAGCAGATGAATACATAAACATACTAAATAACAACAACTTGAATCTTCATTTCTCAGGTTCAGTTAATCCGGTGGCAGCGGCTTATCTGGATCTGAGAATATTCATTGAAGAAGGACATCTTCATACCTCCCTATATAGGAAGGAGACTGCTGGGAATTCAACACTTTTTGCCAGCAGCAGCCATCCTCCCCAACTCATCAATAGCATTCCCTATGGGGAGCTACTGAGGCTCCGCAGAAACTGCTCCAGAGATTCCGACTTCGAGGCGGCTGCCTCGGAGTGCATATCTCGTTTTAAGATCAGGGGGTATGGCGAAAAATTGCTGAAAAAGACACTGAATAAAGTAAGGAAGATCGAGAGAGGAACCCTCCTCACATCCAACCCTACACGGGGAGGACGTGGGAAGGAGGAAACCAATAATAAAGGGAAATGCAGGCTAATTACCCCATATTCATCAGGGGCGAAAGATCTGAGAATGATGCTTAATAAAAACTGGCACATTCTATTGACTGATAATGTACTTAATGAGGACTTACCAACTCACCCACTTCTCACTTTCAGCAAAGCAAGATCAGTTGGCAACATGTTAGTTACCAGCCACTTTGAGAAACTTGCCCCAAGAGTTAATACTCTAAGGGATCAAAAAGGCTTTTACCCCTGCGGCCGCTGTAAAGCGTGCGCAGGTAGTAAACGGGTCCTTTCGTACATAATAACAGAAACAGAGAGAAAATGATTATCAACAAATTTATCACCTGTAGTACGCAGTATGCGGTCTATTGCTTGCACTGTCCGTGTGGCCTCCGCTACATCGGAAGCACAATCAAAGAGCTTAAACTAAGAATATTAGAACATCTTAGAGCGATAGACAAGGCAGACCCGGCCTACCCGGGGGCTCGCCACTTTGCTGAAGCACATGGGCAGGACCGAAACAAACTACAATATTTTGGAATAGATATTGTGCCCCCGAATGTGAGGGGCGGTGACTGCCTGAGGCGACTCCGGAGGTTGGAGTCGAGATATATAATACACCTCTCTACAAAACACCCTAAAGGTCTTAACAGTGGGGAAGAGATGGCATTCCATCTAGGTAAATAAGAGAAATAGCTCACAGTATAGAATGAAGAACTTGAACACTGTATGAGCATAACCCTGTTATGTGGACTAGAGCCAGCTGGAATTTATCTCCTAATACGCTGTCCCCTTAACTAACATGATTGTTCTGTGCATTTGATATTTGTTTTGTTAACTCTCAATTGAAAGTTTAATCAGATCTGATTGGATCTGATTTGATTCTTCTTCTTCTTATCATTTTTTTGAAAATATGAATTTGTGATTGTTATATGATGAAATTTGGATTCTCACTATTTGAGGAAAATATTTTAGCGTCTATGAATTATGCTAATTGTGAAGTAATCATGCGACCATGAATTAGAAGTGATTTATGAATGTCTTATAATGCTGCTATGACTTTGTCTCAGAGGGCGAATGCCTTTTTTATATCTGAATAAGTTATCTAGGCTAATAACATCATAGCTGTTCTGTAAACTAACAGCCCTAGAAATACTTAGAGATATAACTCAATAGGATTGATTTACTGAGTTGATTGTAGTAATGTAATGTCATGCCATTCTTTCAGCTAAAAAACCCATCGCATCTACTTGTTGAGCTTTCCTTTCCCTTCAAAAGTAATTTTTCCATATTTGGAATGAAAATGTAATTTGTAAATTATGATGGGAATGATGACATGCAAGATAAGGGACATTAGCCGATCCACGGCTCTATTTTTTTGTTCATTTCAAGAACAATGTGTATAACGAAGGCATCACTGTTCTCAAGGGGCGATTGCCTATCTGAGGGCTATATTATATCCAATTTTATTGACTGATTGTGACAATAATACATCATATGTCATTCCAAGATGGTGCGCCCTTTGAGCATAATGGTGAGAGTCCTTTGTCAATGTTCATGTCCTTGATCACCTGAATGCTTTATCAACATGTCGACAATGCATTTTGGTGTAACACACACTGACAAAGGCAGCACGCCGAAACGCATCTGTGTGAGCCCCCTTTTCGCGAAATAAAATCAGCGTGATTGGCAGTATACCTCTTCGAGTGCTGTTTTGTCTTCTTGACTAATCAGGAGGAGTTGGAGCGCAATATATATATATATATATATATATTCACTGAAAAAACCATAGGTTATAGACCATATATAGTTAGGAATTTGCATTTACAAAACCTTGAAAATTCACTGAAAAAACCATAGGTTAGAGACCATATATAGTTAGCTGGACATTTTATTGACATAAAACCAATGAAATTCCATATATAGTTAGTTGCACTAACTATATATCGCGCACCCGCAATCCACTGCTGATGATGTCACATATTACATCATTCATGACATGGTCAGTGACATCACTGATGACATCACTGATGACATCTCAAATGACATCACTGATGACATCACTGATGACATCTCAAATGACATCACTGATGACATCATCTAGTGTCTGTGTGTTTTTGTAAAGTTTAAATATGTTTTACATATTGAAGAATGAGTGGATGTATGGAAGACTGAGTGTGTGTGTGGCTGGCTGGGAGGTGTGTGACTGTGCATATCAATGTGTACTTGTATCAGTGATTGTATAAGAGAGTAAGTATGTGTTAGTATATGTGTGAAAAGTATGGTGTTCAGTGTTTAACTGTATAGATGAGGAAATCGAAGTGTGATTGATTCTTCACAGGACAGACTAGGTGTATGAGTGCATATGATAGTCTTGTAATAATGAGTGACTGTATGTATGAGTGATTGTATGGGTGAATGAGTGAATGTGTGTGTAGACGTAGGAATCAGTGAGTGCGTATGTAGTAACTGGTATTGGTGTGTCATGATGTCATCAGTGATGTCATTTGAGATGTCATCAGTGATGTCATCAGTGATGTCACTGAAGTATGGTGTTCTGTGTTTAACTGTATAGATGAGGAAATGGAAGTGTGATTGATTCTTTACAGGACTGACTAGATGTGTGAGTAACTCCATGGATGAGTGGCAGTGTGTGAGTGTCGGCATAGGTGTATGAGTGCATATGATAGTGTTGTAATAATGAGTGACTGTATGTATGAGTGATTGTATGGGTGAATGAGTGAATGTGTGTGTAGACGTAGGAATCAGTGAGTGCGTATGTAGTAACTGGTATTGGTGTGTCATGATGTCATCAGTGATGTCATTTGAGATGTCATCAGTGATGTCATCAGTGATGTCATTTGAGATGTCATCAGTGATGTCATCAGTGATGTCACTGACCATGTCATGAATGATGTAATATGTGACATCATCAGCAGTGGATTGCGGGTGCGCGATATATAGTTAGTGCAACTAACTATATATGGAATTTCATTGGTTTTATGTCAATAAAATGTCCAGCTAACTATATATGGTCTCTAACCTATGGTTTTTTCAGTGAATTTTCAAGGTTTTGTAAATGCAAATTCCTAACTATATATGGTCTATAACCTATGGTTTTTTCAGTGAATTTCATTGGTTTTTTAAAAGCTAATATCTATAGCTGTAAAATATATTCTTTATTACGTGACGTATCACGTAGCCACGTGAGACGCCTCATGACGCGTCGCATAACCATGACGTATCGGCTCTGCAGCGCAAACAAAACCCGTAACGTAAGCGTGCCGGAGCACGCTTACAGATATATATATTTTTTTTAACCTTAATTAGACAAAATCCACACGTGCACATATCTTGAGGCCTTGCAAAGGCACATCAAACAAACAGTCCCTACAATTTTGTCAAGTTTGCTGGAAATCTATTCCCTTAATTTTTTTTTTACTGTTTCTCTTGGTTTTCCCCTTGTTATGCTTACCGGGACGCTACCCGGTACGCGAACCGGACGCTCCAAAAACACAAGATGGCGGACTCCCGTTACGCTGCCGGTTAGCTGCCCGGTTCGCGTACCGGGAAGCGCCTCTACCGTGAAAAATCGCGGGGGACTTTAATATCCCCCTCATCAATCCTAGGGGGTCAGGAGGGGTTTACCTTGCCCCCTTTCCTTCATTTCCCCCTTCTTTTTTCACCACATCTTGTCTCTCGAACCTACCGAGAGACAAGATGGCGGCCGCTCCGGACTGTTTACAATGTTGACAGCTACGCTGCCGGTTAGCTGCCCGGTTAGCTGCCCGGTGAGCTGCCCGGTTCGCGTACCGGGACGCGCCTCTACGGCGTAAAATCGCAAAAAAATTATTTATTTTTTTTTTGCCCCGCGGGGCACTTTAATATCCCCCTCATCAATCCTAGGGGGTCAGGAGTGGTCTACCTTGCCCCCTTTCCTTCATTTCCCCCTTCGTTTTTCACCACATCTTGTCTCTCGATCGTACCAAGAGACAAGATGGCGGCCGCTCCGGACTGTTTAGAATGTTGACAGACACCGGAGAGCCAATCAGCTTCGCTTCGCGAAGTTCCGTTACGCGTCAGGTACGCAAACCGGGGCGCTAACCGGAGCGCTGTCACAGATATATATATTTTTTTAAACGTTGATTTCTCAAAATCCACTGGAGCACATATATTGAGACATAGCAAAGGCACGTCGGGCAAACCATATCTACAATTTTGCCAAGTTTCATGTAAATCTATTCAGACGTTCGAGCTAAAAGTGAGTCCAACCGCCCTATGGAAAAATGAATGGGAAAAACGTGTTTTGGGACACCCCCTTGTTTCTCGGCCCCCCCCTTGACGAAACCCCCCCAAATTTTCAGGGGCTGCTCAGAAACGTAATGTGCCATTTTCCTGAAAATTTCAGCCAATTCCGTCCACAAACGCCAAAGTTATTAGACATAGAATTTTCAGAAATCCCATAGAGAAAAAATCCTAACTATATATACCCACTGGCTATCGCCAGTAGGTAATATACATATATAAACATATATAATCTGCATATCTATATCAATATAAATGCATGCATACATATACATATATGCATACATATGCATGTTATTTACATGAAAGTTTTAAAAACACTAATAAAAGCAAAGCTAAAAAGCCACCTCATTACAAACAGAATTGCTTTAACTTAAACGAGGGCGAGATCTATTGCATTTTCAATGCTTGTTTACTTTGGTTCTATCAAGAAGGCATTCAGATGTTTCACACATTTGCCATAAATTCTGAATGTTAGCACTCTAGTTGCTCATTAGATTACTGTAGTAAAGCTAGTGCTCACCAGGGAAGTCTGCTGCTAATCATGGTTTGCAGCCATTTTCCCGCATTTTTTATCCCGCAGACTTTCAGTCCGCATACCATTATCCCGCAAGGTCATTGACCTCGCATACCATTATCCCGCATTTTTTCAAAACGCATGTGCATTTATCGCGCATGCCTTTACAAAGAATTACGTTTTAAAGGCATGTATGGTAAATGCATTTGCGTTGTGAAAACCACGATGACGAGAGAGGTAAGTGGGTTTGTGTTAATTTTTTCGTGGGTTAGTGATTGTGTAGTGTAGTGTAGTGTTGTGTAGTGTAGTGTTGTGTTAGTGTAGTGTAGAGTTGTGGTGGTTGTTTAGTGTAGTGTCATGCTGGGGGTAGTGTTTTAGGGTTTAGGGTTGTGTTGTGGTGTTTGCGTAGTGTAGGGTCATGCTGAGGGTAGTGTTTTAGGGTTTAGGATAGTGTTGTAGTGTTTGCGTAGTGTAGGGTCATGCTGGGGGTAGTGTTTTAGGGTTTTGGGTAGTGTTGTAGTGTTTGCGTAGTGTAGGGTCATGCTGGGGGTAGTGTTTTAGGGTTTTGGGTAGTGTTGTAGTGTTTGCGTAGTGTAGGGTCATGCTGGGGTGTAGTGTTTTAGGGTTTAGGGTAGTGTTGTATTGTTTGCGTAGTGTAGGGTCATG
Source organism: Lissotriton vulgaris (assembly GCF_964263255.1). Lineage (NCBI taxonomy): Eukaryota > Metazoa > Chordata > Amphibia > Caudata > Salamandridae > Lissotriton > Lissotriton vulgaris. The sequence continues at coordinate 1,049,732,010 of NC_141687.1, forward strand.
CTGGGGGTAGTGTTTTAGGGTTTAGGGTAGTGTTGTAGTGTTTGCGTAGTGTAGGGTCATGCTGGGGGTAGTGTTTTAGGGTTTTGGGTAGTGTTGTAGTGTTTGCGTAGTGTAGGGTCATGCTGGGGTGTAGTGTTTTAGGGTTTTGGGTAGTGTTGTAGTGTTTGCGTAGTGTAGGGTCATGCTGGGGGGTAGTGTTTTAGGGTTTTGGGTAGTGTTGTAGTGTTTGCGTAGTGTAGGGTCATGCTGGGGGTAGTGTTTTAGGGTTTTGGGTAGTGTTGTAGTGTTTGCGTAGTGTGGGGTCATGCTGGGGGTAGTGTTTTAGGGTTTTGGGTAGTGTTGTAGTGTTTGCGTAGTGTAGGGTCATGCTGGGGGTAGTGTTTTAGGGTTTTGGGTAGTGTGGTAGTGTTTGCGTAGTGTAGGGTCATGCTGGGGGTAGTGTTTTAGGGTTTTGGGTAGTGTGGTAGTGTTTGCGTAGTGTGGGGTCATGCTGGGGGTAGTGTTTTAGGGTTTTGGGTAGTGTTGTAGTGTTTGCGTAGTGTGGGGTCATGCTGGGGGTAGTGTTTTAGGGTTTTGGGTAGTGTTGTAGTGTTTGCGTAGTGTAGGGTCATGCTGGGGGTAGTGTTTTAGGGTTTTGGGTAGTGTTGTAGTGTTTGCGTAGTGTAGGGTCATGCTGGGGGTAGTGTTTTAGGGTTTAGGGTAGTGTTGTAGTGTTTGCGTAGTGTAGGGTCATGCTGGGGGTAGTGTTTTAGGGTTTAGGGTAGTGTTGCAGTGTTTGCGTAGTGTAGGGTCATGCTGGGGTGTAGTGTTTTAGGGTTTTGGGTAGTGTTGCAGTGTTTGCGTAGTGTAGGGTCATGCTGGGGGTAGTGTTTTAGGGTTTAGGGTAGTGTTGTAGTGTTTGCGTAGTGTAGGGTCATGCTGGGGTGTAGTGTTTTAGGGTTTTGGGTAGTGTTGTAGTGTTTGCGTAGTGTAGGGTCATGCTGGGGGTAGTGTTTTAGGGTTTAGGGTTGTGTTGTAGTGTTTGCGTAGTGTAGGGTCATGCTGAGGGTAGTGTTTTAGGGTTTAGGGTTGTGTTGTAGTGTTTGTGTAGTGTAGGGTCATGCTGGGGGTAGTGTTTTAGGGTTTAGGGTAGTGTTGTAGTGTTTGCGTAGTGTAGGGTCATGCTGGGGTGTAGTGTTTTAGGGTTTTCGGTAGTGTTTTAGTGTTTGCGTAGTGTAGGGTCATGCTGGGGGTAGTGTTTTAGGGTTTAGGGTAGTGTTGTACTGTTTGTGTAGTGTAGGGTCATGCTGGGGTAGTGTTTTAGGGTTTAGGGTAGTTTAGTTGTTTAGTGTATGCTAAAGGCATATTCGTTCTAAAAGTTTTCGTTATTTTAATTTGCGGCCTAATAGTACATGCAGGATTTTTTTTGCGGACTGATGGTATGCGGGATTTCGTCATATATTCGCTAATCATACTTTCTATGGCAAAATGAACCCCCTCATTTTGTTCCTTTTTAAATTAAATGTTTTAAGAGTTACCACTTTATTCCAATCAAGATGGCTTCAGGTGTGCCATACCTTTGTAATAAGTAGGACTGTTAGCACTCTAGTTGTTCTTTAGAACACTCTGGGACATTCTGTCATTGGGCTATAGTTGGGCTACATCTGGCTGATATTTGGGCTACATTTGTTTTTTTTGTCTCTGGTGGCCATCTTTGGGCTACATTGGGCTACATTGGGCTACATTGGGCTACATTGGGCTACATTTGGGCTCCAACATATATATAGCCCAATGTAGCCCAATATATATTTTTCAAAGTTAATTTTCGTAAAAACCACTGGAGCCTATATCTTGAGACATAGCAAAGGCACATCGGGCTACCAGTCCCTACAATTTTGCCAAGTTTGGTGTAAATCCATTCAGCCGTTCAGGCTAAAAGTGAGGCCAACCGCCCTATGGAAAATTGCATGGGAAAAACACGTTTTGGGACCCCCCTTTTTTCTCGGCCCCCCCTTGACGAAACCCCCCCAAATTTTCAGGGGCTGCTCAGAAACAAAATGTTCCATTTTCCTGAAAATTTCAGCCAATTCTGTCCTCAAACGCCAAAGTTATTCGACATAGAATTTTCAAAAATCCCATAGGAAAAAAATCCTAACTATATATACCTACTGGCTATCGCCAGTAGGTATATATATATATATATATATATATATATATATATATATATATATATATATATATATATATATATATATATATATAGATATCTATGCGAACCTTTTCGTAGGCTGGTGGGAGAAGCAGGTGGCCTGGGCAGACGATAAAACCCCATGGGTGGACAGGGTGATATGCTAAGAGAAGGTATATCGACGACCTCTTCCTTATTTGGAGAGGGTCCGAACTCTCAGCACAGGAGTACATCGAGATTCTAAATCATAACGATCTTAACCAGCAATTCACATACAATATGAGCAAGAAAGAAGTCAGCTTTTTAGATCTAAGGGTATTCGTTGACTCAGGCACGATTCAGACCGCCCTCTTTAGAAAGGAGACGGCGGGTAACTCTGTCCTACACGGACCCAGCAGCCATCCGACCTCCCTAGTTAAGAGCATCCCCTAGGGGGAACTGTTGAGGATAAAGCGCAACAGCTCCCTGGAAAGAGATTTCACAGAGGCCGCACAAAAACACGTGAAACGCTTTAGATCCAGCGGCTATTCTAGAACCGTCCTCCAACAAGCTGAAGAGAAAGCTAAAAAAGTTGAGAGACACACCCTACTGCAGGATAAAAAAATTGACACTTCTAAAGGAGGGAATGGCATTATTAGACTTATTACAAACTATTCGGTGGCAGCGAATAGAGTCAGAGCCATCATGTCAAAAAATTGGGGGATCCTTCAATCCGATACCATAATCGGGAAGGACCTGCAAAAACATCCAATGATAACATTCAGGAGAATAAGATCATTGAAAGACAGATTGGTCACAAGCCACCTACCAAAAGAGAAGTCTAAAGGAGAACTGCACGCCATGCATGGCTCATATCCATGCGGGAAATGCAAGGCCTGCAGTAATAGTCAGAGGGTACTAACCTATCAGGTGCCACATAAGGATTCCAAGATCAAAATCAACAAGTTTATTACTTGTACTACCACATTTGTGGTGTATTGCCTGAAGTGCCCCTGCGGACTTATGTACGTAGGGAGCACAACGAAGGCAGTCAAGCTTAGAATCCTAGAACACCAACGGGCCATCGCCAACAAGGATGAAAGCTATCCGATGGCCCGACATTTTGCTAGTCACCATAACAGTGATAGGACTCTACTTACCTTCTTCAGCTTAGACTGCATCCCTCAAGACATCAGGGGTGGAGATCTGAAACGTAGACTTAGACGATTGGAGTCACGATATATTATCGATCTTCAAACGAAGTCACCAGGAGGACTTAACGCAGGGGAAGAACTACTATCACATTTATAACACGATTCCCGTATGAATTGAACTGTGTCACTATCTGAGAGATTTACACCAACGTAAAATGCTTTAAGAAATTAATTGGTTTACAGCTTGATCCCTTTTGATGAATTGATATTGGAATTTGATTTATTGATTTATTAGTGTTATGTAAGGTTCTGGTCACTTTGATTTACAGTCTCACTAATATGGCCATTCAGGCCTTAATCACTGCGTTAATTCATCGCAGGTTTATGGGGTATAGAAACTTCTTCGAACTGTTTACCAGTGTACTATATTGATTAGTCATGCAATGCAACTGATGCTGATTTATGAATACTAGGTTTTGACTTTAAACCAATGAATTGCCCATCCAGGGCTAAATGTCAATATTAGATTATCTAATTTAATTTAACTTGTAATGAAAAGGGTTGAATGTTTTGTGCAGCACTACATGCATTGCTAGAAATGAGTTTTGTTTTGTTTATAACGAGCGTTATTTCACCATTCAAAGATGGCGCTCTGATTAAGGTAATTGTCTGATTTTACTTTCAATGATTAATGCTTTATTTTACTTCCGCCTTGCCGTCGCCAGCTGACACTGACGAAGGCAAGTGCTGAAACGCGTCTGTTTTTTGGATTTGTGCGCAAATAAACCGTATTTGGTTTAGACTGCTGTGAGTGCTGATTTATTGCCGGTTTTCAGCCTGCGGAGCTTTAATATATAGATATATATAGATATATATACATTACCTACTGGCGCTAGCCAGTAGGTATATATAGTTAGGACCTAGATACCATAGGAAATCCCCAACATTCTATTGGGAATAACTTTGGCGCCGATTGAGGAATCTGTGTGTAATTTTCCTTAAAATTGCCTCGCTCCGCTCCGCTCCTTCCCTGAAAGTTTCAGGGGGACTCGTCAAGCAGGGGCCGAGAAAAGAGGGGGTCCCAAAATGTGTTTTTCCCATGTTAATTTCCGTAGGAAATTTTAGACACGGCTACAGCCCGAACGGCTGAATGGAATTACACCAAACTTGGCAAAATGGTAGGGACTGGTATGAAGATGTGCCTTTTTTATATTTGGTGAAAATCGCTCCAGTAGTTTTTGCAAAAATTGAATGTGAAATGTAGCCCAATTCAATTTTCCATAGGACCCTTATACACGGCTACAGCCCGAACGGCTGAATGGAATTACACCAAACTTGGCAAAATGGTAGGGACTGGTATGCAGTAGTGCCTTTTTTATATTTAGTGAAAATCGCTCCAGTAGTTGTTGAGAAAATTAAATTTTCCCAAATTATATATCTATGGGCGGGACACCCTCCGCGCACGGTTCATGCACGGTCCTTGCACGGTCCTTGCACTGTGTGCGGACCCTAGCGTGCGCAAGCAGAATTCTGATTGGCTTTTGGACGTCTGTCAACATTCCAGTCAGTCGAGATGAAGAAGTGCTGTCCGCCATCTTGTTTTTGTGGCAGAAGGTAGCTGTAAACAGAAGGCTAGTATTTGAAAAGGGGGCAGGGTAGAGATTCCTGATCCCCCTAGGTTTTGTCATGAGGTCTCTAAAGGACCCCGAAGATCAGGAAAAAAAAAAAAATTTAAAATCACGGGGTCTGCGCACCGTGCACGGACGGTGGTCTAAAAAGACAAAAACAAATACATTTAAATAACAAGTTTGAGTGTTTAGATGTTGGTTAAGTTTAATATTGAGTGGTGACTTTTTCACCTTTGGGTTTAGATAGGGTGTAGGTTGAAGATTGTGTGAGTTTGAAAGTGTTGAAATTTTGAACCAATTAAAATGTTACTTTGGTTTTGATATTGTGTGTGATGAAATTTGATTGGCTGGGTATCTGAATATGTATGAGAAATGAGAGGGAAACACAGCCATTTTGTAATTGTAGTGTCTGAGTTAGACTTCTGAGGGATTTTTTTGAGTTGAATTTCTGGTGTGAGATTGACACAGTATTTACTGTTCAACAGATTTCTAGAAGGTGAGTTGTTAATTTGTAAGGAGATCTATGTTGTTTAGTTTAAGTTAATAAGAACAATGTTTTGCTACTCTATCTGTCTTTCTCTCTTTCTCACTGGGTGAGGATTCTTTTTGAGAGATTTTCAATGTTGATATTGCTGATGATGCAATGTTAGACGATGATTTAAATTTCGAAAATTCCCAACAATAAAATTATATTTAGTAAATAAAATTTGTTTGAGAAATTAAACTTTTTTAAATGTAATTTATGAGGTAGTGGTCAAATAATTGTTGTATGAAGTGAGATTTGTAGTATAGAGTGCAACATTTTGTGTTATATAGTAAGTTTACTCATATCCTTAAGCCTTATTGAAATGTAAAGACATGGAGATAGCATGATAGTATGGGAACCTTGTAAATGTAACTACATTGCTGTAATTTTTGAAATACCAATGCTGCCTTGTCTTTTTATACTACCTTAACAGCAGTGCACTATCCTTAATATTAAAGACTTGATAAAGCTAGTTTAATATTAAGTATTTCTAAAAATGACAAATTAAAGTGATTTATTTTTCTTTCCAAGTTACAGCAAGAAAATTTAAATATAAAATGGATCACCACAATGAGGAGGCCGTTGTAATTTTTTATGGATTTTCTGCAACCTATATTGAGATTATGATTGAACCAGACATTGACAGTATCAGTAATAATCAAGTTGTTGTTGGAGGCGAACACATGATGGAATTCTTTGATCAGTCTGTGGATGATGAATTTGAAGAATGTTTGGACACTATAGAGTGCCAGGAAATTTCTTTGCAGACTTTTCATGAGGAGAATAGAGAAGATGTGAATGAAGAAGACATACCAGATCAGTTAATGTTGGAAGTTCTTTTAAATTTTGAAAATTCTGAAGATTAAATTTATATTTAGAAAGTGTAGGAGAGTAGGGTCTGCAATCCTATGATCACCCAGATTTTTTGCTTTTGTTTCACTGGTTTACGACTTTCTCTGGCTGTGGGCCTGCTAATCAGACCCACAGCCTGGCTGTTCTCTTTCTAAATTACGATATGTACCCTAGGTGCATTTACCAATTGGTACTGGGCCACCTTATCAGACCCTGTAACTCAGGGCATAGGTGTACCCAGGGCCGCCATGGGCTGCAGCATGTATTATGCCACCCCTGGCTGGCCTCGTAAATTTGACACAACTGGCTGCACGACAGCTGGGGCGAAGACGTGTAACCACCCTTCGCTGTAGGTATAGTAGCTCTATATCTAACCATACCATGGACACCCGAGTTCCTATCAGTCACTCCTATGGCAGGCCTTAACAATCCTGAAGGCAGAGTGCGTGGGCTCGTGTGAGCTAGGTTCAGGCCCGAGCCGAGCCCGGCTGCAGCTTGCGGAATCAAGACCCGATAGCTGTTCCATGATAACGCGTACCATATCGGTAACTCCGGTATCGCGTTATCAAAACAAGTCGAGTAAGGTGTCATACGAATCGGGGTGCTGCCCTCTCACCAATCCTGGCGATGAGGTTAGCATCCCACCCTTCTAGAGGGACACGACATGTACGTAACTGTGAACCCCGGTTAAAGTCAACTGAAGCCTCAGCTCCACAAAATGGATGCTGCCACCACAGACACAAGTCTGACCTCCTGCTGCTGGGAGTCCTTCCAGCGAGGAGCACTTGGACAAAGGGTTTCCTGTCGAGGGCGCTGTTCGCACCGTCCCAGACAGGGTTTGTGTATTCTGGGTAGGTAGGGCTTTGGCGAGAAGGTGACTGCGGAGTGGCACCCCGGTGCTCACTACGCATCTGCCGGTTAGAACCAGTTCCAGGGGCGACAGCCCTGGCCTGGGGAAAGCCCGGCAGGGGAGAGGGGCGTAACTACCCCCCTTCCTGGTCCCACCCTTAGGGCAGGACCTAGTCATGTACCCACCCCTTTCTTTAGGATAAAGACCGGAGCGGGGACCCTTCCAAATTAGATCATCTTTGAATCAAGAATACTTTCTACGAAAGGACTTCAAGACTCTTCTCAAGATTTCTCCCTTGTGGCTAAGGAGTAGTCACCCTGCATCAGCGGGCACCAACTAAGAACTCTGCGGTTTGCTGCAAGTCCGTCCTCAAGGATCCGACGGCCCAGCTCGACGAGAACCGGCTTCCCTGGCACCTCTGACCTCTACCCACGTCATCAGCTCAGCTGTGATCTGTGGGTGCGACGAGACCTCGAGGGACCGGCCATCATCAGAACCTGCACGCTCTTAAAAACCAGCACGACCATCGAGGTAACTCTCTGGTGAGTGCTCTGGGGTCCGAGAAGCCCCGACCCTGAGCCGCTCTAGCACCGAAGTGCAGTCTCCCAGCATCTCCACGATCTGCGTGGGGCCCTTCTGCTCGCTGCTCAGCACGTTGTCTGGTCACTCGCCGCTGGCTTGTGCCCTTCTGTGACGACATCCGAGAATCATCACTGCTGGTCTGGTTGCTCCAGACTGGCCCTTGCTTCCATCTTTGCGAGAAGCACCCCGGACCCTCCTGGTCCACTCAAGACGCCATCTTAGGCCCACCCCGTGGCCCTGAGATCTGCCAAGGCTTGTTGCCCCATCCTGGGCCCAGCGACGCCGACAGCATCATCCTTCGTGGGACAGCTCGCACCTCCACCGTGGTCGCCGACAACGCCTCCTGGTCCGTGAGACTGCAGAGCCTAGCGTCGCCCACTCACCTAGTCGAGGTGACGGCCAACCGGTGCCTTCCTGGTACCCTCTGACTACTGGCTAGTAGTACGAACTTGGTCCCCTCTGCTTTCAGGTTTCATCAATCTCCGATCCAGGCTTGGATCTCTACGAACTATTCAGCACTGGTCGCCGGCCAGCAACTCCTTTCTTCCGGCTCCTGGCTCGTCAGCGAAGACCCCGACGCCTGTAAGACTTGTGCAGCCGCAGCCCTCGTGGCTAGGTAACTCGGCATTTCGGTGCCTGCATAGCCTCCTTACTCTAGGGTCCCGAGTCCCTCGCTTCCGACTTGCCTTATCGGGTTCGCCCGAGACCTTAACCTTTCCGTGTTCTCGGACACTTGTTTAAACTGTGCACTTGAAGTATTTACCTAAGAGATTTGGTTTGTGCTTAGTACCCGGTCCTCATAAAGAGTACAGGGCTGTTGTGATTCTTAATAAATATCCTGTTTATTTTCATAACACTTGTGTGGTGTCCTTTCACTGGGTGTTCAAGGGGTACATGTGTGGTAAACAGCTGGCTTAACACGCCCTCTCGAGTCTTTAGCCTTAGACTGCTCGTATCCACGCTACTAGGATAGCTGGTCTATAGGTTGACTTACAACCAAACACCATAAGGGTCGTTGGAACGATACATAGCGGTCGCTAGAATAGCGAACGTTGCATATCGGGCCAACTTCTCACATTGGTGGCAGCGGGTGGGATTTGAGCTTGCTGTTGTTTTACCACACGTATCCTAAGAATATCTTGTTGAAAGATCGCATAAGTACTGTTAGTACATATAACTAAAGCTTAGAATACTCTGAGTTCTACTGAACCAGCTGTTGTAGCTCCTCAAGGCTTAGCACACCTTGGCTGCAACTCTTAGCAAGGGAACAGTAGGGAAACACATAGTGTAGGTAGGTGCATCACTTACACCACACTAGAAGCAGTATGTCGGACAAAGGAGGAAACTCTGAGTCTCCCCTTGTGTCAGTTGACCCTCCACAGGTCATCCCTTCAAGATATACTGCGCTTAACTTCCATGAGTTACGACAAGTATGTACCTCTAGGAAGATTAAGCAAGGGGCTAACCCCACCACCTCCTTTCTGATTGGTCTCCTCGAGACTTATGATGCCAGAAAGGCTGAGAAGCTTCTTAGCCATTCTAATCCAGAAGGAGACATGCCTCCCCTCGAGGGAACCCGAGACGATCCTGACCTCATCCACCTCGCAACTGAGAACGAAGATGGGGAGGAAGATGAGGATGAGGATCTCTCTGGGGATGAGGCAGATAAGGGACAGGTAGAAGTCGTCAGACTAAGCAGGTCCAACTTAAGCAAACATGATAGCGGTACTGGGGGACCCCTGGGGCCACTATCAGGTCAGCTTAACATTGGGAATGGACGAGCCAGATCTCTGTCGAGAGGCTCTGGCAGATCCCTTCAAACCAATGGCTCTCACAACTCGTCTCAGAGAGGGATGACGTCCCCTCAGAGGAGAGTGTACGAAGCTAAGGAAAGGGCAGCTAATCTAAGGATCGAAAGGGAAGAACTTGCCCTGGCCAAAGAGAGGCTTGCCTTTGCAAGAGAGCAACAGTTAAGTGGGGTAGTCCCCACTGGTGGCAGCAATGTACCTAGCAATAGGGAAAAGAGTTTCGATACGAAACACCTTGGGAAGATAGTGCCCCCCTTTAAACAAGGGGACGACATCCACAAATGGATTACTGCTTTGGAGAGGGCCTGCACTGTGCAGGGCGTTCCCCAGAGTCAGTGGGCAGCTATCTTGTGGCTCTCCTTTGAAGGAAAAGGAAGAGACAAGCTCCTCACCACAAGGGTGGAGGATGCGAACGATTACCAAGTCTTGAAAAATACACTCGTTGAAGGGTTCGGCCTAACCACTGAGCAGTACAGGGTGCTGTTCAGGGATACCCAGAAAACGCAGTCTCAAGATTGGTCTGATTTTGTCGATTGTGCCACTAAGGCTTTTGAGGGCTGGTTGCTGGGCAGTAAGGTTACTGATTACGAAGGATTGTATAATTTGATGATGAGAGAACAAATTTTAAACAATTGTCAGAACCAGTTGTTGCATCAGCATCTTGTCGACTCGGATCTGACCTCTCCCCAAGAATTGGGAAAGAAGGCAGACAGATGGGTTCGTACGAGAGTTAAACAGAACCAGGGCCAGAATCAAGGTGGTCAGAAGAAAGCAGACCAGAAGGGTAAAGATTCTAAGGGGGAACAAAATGACCAGAAGTCTTCGACAGGTCCCCAACAACCCAAAGAGGGTGGGGGTCAGGCTCCCCAAAAGAAGAAAGAAGGCCAATCCAAAAGATGGTGCCAGTACTGTAAAAGTAAATCTCACTGGTTTAGTGAGTGCACCAAGAAAGGAGGAGGGCAGACTCCTGCCACTGCAGCCCCTAAGGCACCTGTGCCCCCTAGTACAGTCAGCAGTGGTAGTGCGCCTCCCAAGGGTTTAGTAGGGTTAACCCTGGGTTCTGAGGGGCGTGACAACTTAGTTGGCACACTCACTCAGGCTGTCCTTGTCAGTACAGGGGACGTGGACGTGTCCCCTGACGTAAGCCCCAATTCTTTGGGCAAATACCGACAGACGCCTTTCATAAATGGAAAGATGGCTCAGGCCTATAGGGACACTTGTGCCAGCGTCACCATGGTGACGCCTAACTTTGTGGACCCCGGACAGATCATGCCAGGTACAGAATTCCTGGTGACCAATGCAAGCAATGTCACTACCAATCACAGTATGGCAATTGTAGCTTTCTCCTGGGGAGGGGTAACTGGCCAAAAGAAGGTTGTAGTTAGTCCAGACCTCCCAGTGGATTGTTTGTTGGGCAATGATTTGGAGTCGTCACAATGGTCAGAAGTGGAGCACCGGACTCACATGGAAATGTTAGGTTTGCCAGCACATGTGTTCGCTGTGACTAGGTCACAGGTCAGGAAATGCCCCACTGAACAGGTGCTGGATCCTGGAACAACGGACCAGACACCTCCCAAGAAAAAGAGCAGTAGGGTTAAGGCTGCGCCTTCCCCCTTGCCCCAGGTCGAAGATCAAGTCTCAGAGGAGGCTGACCTACAGGAATTGAGGGAAACTGAGCCTAGGGAATTCGAACTTGATCAAGTTGAATTCTTGGGTTCAGGGGGACCCTCAAGGGAAGACTTGGGGAAGGACCAGTTAGACTGCCCTTCTCTTGAACCCCTCAGACAGCAGGCTGCTGCTGAGGCTGCTGGGAACGCCACAGGTACCCACAGGGTATACTGGGAAGATGGACTCCTGTACACTGAGTCAAGAGACCCCAAGCCTGGCATGACCAGGAGGCTGGTTGTACCCTTGTCTCAGCGTGGTTTCCTACTTACCTTGGCCCACGAGATTCCCTTAGCAGGTCACTTGGGCCAGACGAACACGTGGGACAGGCTCGTCTCACACTTTCACTGGCCTCACATGAACGAAGATACCAAGGAGTTTTGCCGCTCCTGTGTCACTTGCCAAGCCAGTGGTAAGTCAGGTGGCACGACAAAGGCCCCCCTTATACCACTGCCTGTGGTGGGGGTACCCTTTGAACGGGTGGGGATCGACATCGTCGGTCCCATGGAACCACCAACAGCATCAGGGCACAAGTTTATACTGGTGGTAGTGGATCATGCCACCAGGTATCCTGAAGCTATTCCCCTTAGGACCACTACAGCCCCTGTTGTGGCAAGAGCCCTAGTTGGAGTGTTCTCCAGAGTGGGCTTCCCTAAGGAGGTCGTCTCCGACAGAGGTGCAAACTTTATGTCGAGCTACTTAACTGCTATGTGGAAGGAATGTGGTGTTAACTACAAGTTCACTACACCCTATCACCCACAATGCAATGGGCTTGTTGAGAGATTCAACAGGACCCTAAAAGGGATGATTCATGGACTACCGGAAAAGCTTCGGCGTAGATGGGACGTCCTGATCCCCTGCCTCTTGTTCGCCTACAGAGAAGTCCCACAGAAGGGGGTTGGCTACAGCCCTTTTGAACTTTTGTACGGGCATCCTGTAAGGGGACCCCTGTGTTTGGAGAAGGAAGGATGGGAGAGACCTCTCAAAAAGCCTGCAACCAACATAGTGGACTATGTGCTTGGCCTCCGCTCGCGGATGGCTGAATACATGGAAAAGGCATCTGAAAACCTTAAGGCCAGCCAAGAACTCCAAAAAGCTTGGCATGACCAAAAGGCTGTCTTGACTGTTTACCAGCCCGGACAGAAGGTGTGGGTGTTGGAGCCAGTGGCCCCAGCAGCACTCAAGGACAAATGGTCCGGGCCCTACACCATCCTGGAGAAAAAGGGAGAGGTCACCTACCTGGTCGACCTGGGAACTCCCCGGAGCCCCCACAGGGTGCTTCATGTCAACAGGCTAAAAGCATATGTCGACAGGAAGGACATGAGTTTGCTCATGGCCATAGATGAGGGACAGGAGGAGGAGAGTGACCCTCTCCCCGACCTGCTCACTCAGAATCCTGACGATGGATCGGTAGATGGTGTTGTCTTTTGTGGCAGCCTCTCCGAACATCAACAGAGCGACTGTAAACAGGTTCTTCAGTCGTTCAGACATATGTTTTCTCTAACACCCAGCCAGACCGATTGGTGTACCCATGAGGTTGACACTGGTGACAGCTTGCCCGTGAAGAGTAAAATCTACCGGCAGCCTGATCACGTTAGAGACTGCATCAAGAGTGAAGTGCAGAAAATGTTGGAGCTGGGAGTCATTGAACCCTCGGATAGCCCTTGGGCTAGTCCCGTAGTTCTAGTGCCGAAACCTCACACCCAGGGTGGTAAGAGAGAGATGAGGTTCTGCGTAGACTACAGGGGTCTCAATGCAGTCACTAAGACTGACGCCCACCCAATACCAAGGGCAGACGAGCTTATCGATAGATTGGCTTCGGCCAACTACCTAAGTACGTTTGACCTGACAGCTGGGTATTGGCAAATCAGGTTAGCTGAGGACGCCAAGCCTAAAACCGCATTTTCAACCCCTGGTGGGCATTATCAGTTCGTGGTGATGCCCTTTGGTCTGAAAAATGCACCTTCCAACGGTTGGTGAATCAAGTCCTTACTGGGCTGGATGACTTCTGCGCGGCGTATCTTGACGATATCGCTGTCTTTAGCTCCACCTGGGAGGATCACCTGGTCCACCTGCGGAAGACGTTAGAGGCACTGCAAGCAGCAGGTCTCACTATCAAGGCCACCAAGTGCCAGATAGGGCAGACACAGGTTGTATACCTGGGCCACCTTGTAGGTGGAGGCCAGGTTCAGCCACTGGAGAGCAAGATACAGTCAATCAGGGACTGGGCTCCTCCAACCACCCAGACTCAGGTTCGAGCTTTCTTGGGCCTGACTGGTTACTATAGGAAGTTTGTCAGGAACTATGGTTCCATCGTGACACCATTAAACGAACTGACAAGTAAGAAAATGCCAAAAAAGGTTCAGTGGACAGCGAGCTGTCAAAAAGCATTCGATGACCTAAAGCAGGCCATGTGCACGGCACCTATCCTCAAGAGTCCGGACTACTCCAAACCATTCATTGTCCAAACAGATGCTTCTGAGTTGGGTGTGGGAGCTGTTCTTTCTCAACTGAATTTTGATGGTCAAGACCAGCCCATTGCTTTTATAAGCAGAAGGCTGACCCCTAGAGAGAAGAATTGGTCAGCTATTGAGAGGGAGGCCTTTGCTGTGGTTTGGGCCCTGAAGAAGCTGAGGCCATACTTGTTTGGCACTCACTTCAAGATTCAGACCGACCATAAGCCCCTCTTGTGGCTAAATCAGATGAAGGGTGAAAACCCCAAACTGCTTAGGTGGTCCATTTCCCTACAGGGGATGGACTTTACAGTGGAACATAGACCTGGTACTGATCATGGCAATGCCGATGGGCTCTCCAGGTATTTCCACTTAGAACAAGAAGACTCACCTGGTCAAGGTTAGCTTATTGTTCCGACGTTTGGGGGGGGGTCATGTAGGAGAGTAGGGTCTGCAATCCTATGATCACCCAGATTTTTTGCTTTTGTTTCACTGGTTTACGACTTTCTCTGGCTGTGGGCCTGCTAATCAGACCCACAGCCTGGCTGTTCTCTTTCTAAATTACGATATGTACCCTAGGTGCATTTACCAATTGGTACTGGGCCACCTTATCAGACCCTGTAACTCAGGGCATAGGTGTACCCAGGGCCGCCATGGGCTGCAGCATGTATTATGCCACCCCTGGCTAGCCTCGTAAATTTGACACAACTGGCTGCACGACAGCTGGGGCGAAGACGTGTAACCACCCTTCGCTGTAGGTATAGTAGCTCTATATCTAACCATACCATGGACACCCGAGTTCCTATCAGTCACTCCAATGGCAGGCCTTAACAATCCTGAAGGCAGAGTGCGTGGGCTCGTGTGAGCTAGGTTCAGGCCCGAGCCGAGCCCGGCTGCAGCTTGCGGAATCAAGACCCGATAGCTGTTCCATGATAACGCGTACCATATCGGTAACTCCGGTATCGCGTTATCAAAACAAGTCGAGTAAGGTGTCATACGAATCGGGGTGCTGCCCTCTCACCAATCCTGGCGATGAGGTTAGCATCCCACCCTTCTAGAGGGACACGACATGTACGTAACTGTGAACCCCGGTTAAAGTCAACTGAAGCCTCAGCTCCACAAAATGGATGCTGCCACCACAGACACAAGTCTGACCTCCTGCTGCTGGGAGTCCTTCCAGCGAGGAGCACTTGGACAAAGGGTTTCCTGTCGAGGGCGCTGTTCGCACCGTCCCAGACAGGGTTTGTGTATTCTGGGTAGGTAGGGCTTTGGCGAGAAGGTGACTGCGGAGTGGCACCCCGGTGCTCACTACGCATCTGCCGGTTAGAACCAGTTCCAGGGGCGACAGCCCTGGCCTGGGGGAAAGCCCGGCAGGGGAGAGGGGCGTAACTACCCCCCTTCCTGGTCCCACCCTTAGGGCAGGACCTAGTCATGTACCCACCCCTTTCTTTAGGATAAAGACCGGAGCGGGGACCCTTCCAAATTAGATCATCTTTGAATCAAGACTACTTTCTACGAAAGGACTTCAAGACTCTTCTCAAGATTTCTCCCTTGTGGCTAAGGAGTAGTCACCCTGCATCAGCGGGCACCAACTAAGAACTCTGCGGTTTGCTGCAAGTCCTTCCTCAAGGATCCGATGGCCCAGCTCGACGAGAACCGGCTTCCCTGGCACCTCTGACCTCTACCCACGTCATCAGCTCAGCTGTGATCTGTGGGTGCGACGAGACCTCGAGGGACCGGCCATCATCAGAACCTGCACGCTCTTAAAAACCAGCACGACCATCGAGGTAACTCTCTGGTGAGTGCTCTGGGGTCCGAGAAGCCCCGACCCTGAGCCGCTCTAGCACCGAAGTGCAGTCTCCCAGCATCTCCACGATCTGCGTGGGGCCCTTCTGCTCGCTGCTCAGCACGTTGTCTGGTCACTCGCCGCTGGCTTGTGCCCTTCTGTGACGACATCCGAGAATCATCACTGCTGGTCTGGTTGCTCCAGACTGGCCCTTGCTTCCATCTTTGCGAGAAGCACCCCGGACCCTCCTGGTCCACTCAAGACGCCATCTTAGGCCCACCCCGTGGCCCTGAGATCTGCCAAGGCTTGTTGCCCCATCCTGGGCCCAGCGACGCCGACAGCATCATCCTTCGTGGGACAGCTCGCACCTCCACCGTGGTCGCCGACAACGCCTCCTGGTCCGTGAGACTGCAGAGCCTAGCGTCGCCCACTCACCTAGTCGAGGTGACGGCCAACCGGTGCCTTCCTGGTACCCTCTGACTACTGGCTAGTAGTACGAACTTGGTCCCCTCTGCTTTCAGGTTTCATCAATCTCCGATCCAGGCTTGGATCTCTACGAACTATTCAGCACTGGTCGCCGGCCAGCAACTCCTTTCTTCCGGCTCCTGGCTCGTCAGCGAAGACCCCGACGCATGTAAGACTTGTGCAGCCGCAGCCCTCGTGGCTAGGTAACTCGGCATTTCGGTGCCTGCATAGCCTCCTTACTCTAGGGTCCCGAGTCCCTCGCTTCCGACTTGCCTTATCGGGTTCGCCCGAGACCTTAACCTTTCCGTGTCCTCGGACACTTGTTTAAACTGTGCACTTGAAGTATTTACCTAAGAGATTTGGTTTGTGCTTAGTACCCGGTCCTCATAAAGAGTACAGGGCTGTTGTGATTCTTAATAAATATCCTGTTTATTTTCATAACACTTGTGTGGTGTCCTTTCACTGGGTGTTCAAGGGGTACATGTGTGGTAAACAGCTGGCTTAACACGCCCTCTCGAGTCTTTAGCCTTAGACTGCTCGTATCCACGCTACTAGGATAGCTGGTCTATAGGTTGACTTACAACCAAACACCATAAGGGTCGTTGGAACGATACATAGCGGTCGCTAGAATAGCGAACGTTGCATATCGGGCCAACTTCTCACAGAAAGTAAGAATTGTTTGTTTGTAATTAATGAGGTAGTTGCCAAGTGATAAAGGTATGATGTAAGACTTGTAGTATAGAGTGCAATATCGCCGCCATTTTGTGGTTTCAAAAGAAAGTGAACAATAAAAGATGAAAACGTAGAAAGGGGTTCCCTGAAGGACTCCAAAGGTCAAAAATAATATTTCAATAATGTTTTAAAAGAAAGTTAACAATAAAAGATAAAAACGTGGAAAGGGTTGAATGTCCATGACCCCCTAGGCCTTCTCAGGGGACCTCTAAAGGACTCCAAAGGTCAAAAATAATGTTTATTTAAAAAAAAAAAATGTTCTCTAGGTTCGCGCACGGGAAGTGATCTGAGAGTGCCCTGTGAGTGCTCGGCGAGCAAACCCTACCGCCGTCATTTTGTGGTTTTAAAAGAAAGTTGACAATAAAAGATGAAAACGTGGAAATGGGGCAGGGTTGAGTGTCCATGACCCCCTAGGCAAAGGGGGCAGGGTAGAAACAACCTGACCCCCTAGGGCTGCTCAGGTGGTCCCACAAGGTTATTAACATATTTAAACGTTATCCGCTAATAGAATTTGCATTTAAAAAACCTTGCGAATTCACTGAAAAAACCATAGGTTTCAGGCCTTATATAGTTAGGAGTTAGCATTAAAAAAACTTCCAAATTCACTGAAAAAACCATAGGTTTCAGGCCTTATATAGTTAGGAATTAGCATATAAAAAACCTTTGAAATTCACTGAAAAAACCATAGGTTTCAGGCCTTATATAGTTAGGAATTAGCATTTAAAAAACCTTTGAAATTCACTCAAAAAACTATAAGTTTTAGGGGTGTTATAGTTAGCTGGACATTTCACTCAAACAAAACTATTGAAATTGCTCCTATATAGTTAGTTGTAGTAACTATATTTCGCGCACCCACAATCCACTGCTGATGATGTCACATATTAGATCATTCATGACATGGTCAGTGACATCACTGATGACATCTCAAATGACATCACTGATGACATCTCTGATGACATCATCCACGTGACAATCTTACACCTTTTCATACACTATTAAAATCTTTCATCACTCTTTGTAAAATACAGAGTATCATATTTTAATCCATTGTCACAGCAATACAAGTATCTAAAAATCCACTCAGTGATTCATAGATGTATACACACATCTAATCACTTGCCTGTAGATTCACTCATACATGCTGTCAATGAACAACAGAACACTATCAAAAATACTTATATACCTATTTCAACATTAAACAACAGCACACATCCTATTCACATATGAAGTCATCCTACTCACTTATGCAAACAATGGATCATACTTACATATTTACTTAGCTAAACACCTATACAAACACCACTTCATCTATTCATTTAGATAGTAAGTCATACTTAGTGAATTTTAAAATCATTATTACAAGTATACAGTTATCCACACAGTCACTCACATAATCATTGAGTCTTATGTATACTTATTTATATACAACAACTGACACATACACTGCCTTTTATTTTTCTAGTTTTTTGGACATGTACCATTGAGAAATATATTTGCTCATCCCACACCCAAAAAGAGATTCACCTACGCAAACTGTTAGAGCATGTAGTTTTAACTTCATATATCTATCGAATCAACTATTCACACATCTTTGGACAGTCACACACACCCCCACCGAACCACACACACTTTCACACTCCCATACAAATACTCAATAACTAATATATAACTAATATAGACTTTCCCATAGCTAGTAACCAACTGTAGAATCAGTTTACACAACAACTGACAAAGTGATACAGATATTCACACAGTTTAGTCACTATCCACTATATTTAGTGAGACACCATAAATTGGTCAAGTAAACAGTCAATTACACTGCTACTAAATCCTCCATCCAAATATTTATTTATATATATCCACTCATTCTTCAATGCAAATTGCTATATATATAATGCATATTTAAATAACAAAGCAAACCACATTCACTGGATGATGTCATCAGTGATGTCATCAGCGATGTCACTGACCATGTCATGAATGATCTAATATGTGAAATCATCAGCAGTGGATTGCGGGTGCGCGAAATATAGTTGGTACAACTAACTATATAGGAGCAATTTCAATGGTTTTGTATGAGTGAAATGTCCAGCTAACTATAACACCCCTAAAACTTATAGTTGTTTGAGTGAATTTCAAAGGTTTTTTAAATGCTAATACTTAACTTTATAAGGTCTGAAACCTATGTTTTTTTCAGTGAATTTCAAAGTTTTTTTATGCTAATTCCTAACTATATAAGGCCTGAAACCTATGGTTTTTTTCAGTGATATATATATATATATATATATATATATATATATATATATATATATATATATATATATATATATATATATATATATATATATATATATAATACGCTGAGTGGTAGATGTGAATGTTAAGCAATGAGACACAGGAGTTGAGAATTTTTCTACCTGCTTTGTGGTTTCGTCTCTGAAAATACACCTTGTTACCAAATAGCAGCTGGAGCATTTATCTTAGAACTACTTCAATGGTATCTCAAATTTACAAAGTAAAGTGCGTTTGGGAGGTAAAATATATTTCCTCATGCAGCAGCCTCCTTCTGTCTCTCGACTTAAGGTAAGTGTTTTTAGCGGGAAAGGGTACAGTTGAAGTGGCCATTCTTCATATTCTCATCAGAAAACACACACAGCAATTTGCACCTTCTGAAGTCCAGAAAATGGGCCAATGCAATGTTCCCTTCATGTTTACTACAAAAAACGACTTATGTTTCAGCCACTAAAAATGTCAAAGTT
This sequence comes from Lissotriton vulgaris, assembly GCF_964263255.1. Taxonomy (NCBI): domain Eukaryota; kingdom Metazoa; phylum Chordata; class Amphibia; order Caudata; family Salamandridae; genus Lissotriton; species Lissotriton vulgaris. The sequence continues at coordinate 1,049,751,416 of NC_141687.1, forward strand.
TTGCTACGATTTAAAAAATAAATATGTTCCTTGACATCTGCCTTCTGATTTTTTATGCTTTAGTATATATGAAGTATATTGTTAGATCACTATAAGCAAAATGTTTTAGACTGACCCCAGAAACATTAACATATTTTCCTATTGTTCACCAAATTAGAACAATTATTCTTAAATTCCTTGCTTTAATATCTTTCAGCAGATGTCACTTTGGTAACCGACAGTAAGATATAGAGTCTGTTTTTAGAGTCCTTTATCTCTCATAAAACACGTCCTAAGACAATTATGGTATTTTGAGACAGTTTGCAATTATAGGGCTAATTTTCCACTGGAATTAAAGTACCCCTCCATTCTTCATTAGAAATGTTTAGACAATTACAATATGTTGCTCTATATATGACACATATATAGATATATATATGGAATGATAAAGAATGGTTCCATATATCAAGACATTAGTTAATGCTATAGCGAGTGGAGCCCCGCTTTAGACATTACCCCTTCGTTGGCCATCAAGTAAATGGAATCCTGCTATTAGTGATAAATGCATTTTTTGCCAGGATTATATTGAAAATATTGACCACTTTCTATTTGTATGCCCGGCTTACCATAAACCTCGAAGCATCTGGTTGAAACAAGTATGCCGGTCCCTTAGTACACGTTCAGCGATGGCTGCTAAGAGACTACTGAAGTCTGACTCCTCTGATCTTGTAGTAATTGGAATAGATACGTTTTTGAGTTGGGCATGGGTACTATGCGTGAAGAACGGGGACGAAATAGCTATGTAAAGCCCAGCTAGGCAATTGAATTAGTGCTGGAATTGGCATTCTTAATTGATTTCTCCTTTTTAACCATGATATTTATCGTAAGTCTTTATGCTGGCTATATGTTTAATCCTTTTTAAGAATTGATTTTATATGTAAATATATATATATATATATATATATATATATATATATATATATATATATATATATATATATATATATATATATATATTATTAATTGTGCTGATATATTAGGTGTAGTCCTTGACTATTGAATTTATGGTGTATTTTATGGATGGAGTTTGTATCTTGTCTTTTATGACGAAAAATCGCAATAAAGACCTATGAAATGAAATGATAAAGAATGGGTCATGTTTTCATGACTGTGTAGGGGTTGCCAATACTCATTTTTTATAGCATCTGGTTGAAACCAGTATGCCGGTCCCTTAGTAAATGTTCAGCGATGGCTGCTAAGAGACTACTGAAGTCTGACTCCTCTGATCTCGTAGTAATTGGAATAGATACTTTTTTGAGTTGGGCATGGGTACTATGCGCGAAGAACCGGGGCGAAATAGCTATGTAAAGCCCAGCTAGGCAATTGAATTAGTGCTGGAATTGGCATTCTTAATTGATTTCTCCTTTTTAACCATGATATTTATCTTAAGTCTTTATGCTGGCTATATGTTTAATCCTTTTTAAGAATTGATTTTATATATATATATATATATATATATATATATATATATATATATATTTATTTTATTAATTGTGCTGATATATTAGGTGTAGTCCTTGACTATTGAATTTATGGTGTATTTTATGGATGGAATTTGTATCTTGTCTTTTATGACGAAAAATCGCAATAAAGACTTATGAAATGAAATGATAAAGAATGGGTCATGTTTTCATGACTGTGTAGGGGTTGCCAATACTCATTTTTTATATTATTGTTCTCAAGCACATGCTCTTTGCGAGAAGCATTTCCAAAAACAGTGTAGTGCCTACTTTCTTTATTCAATACACACCATCATTATGGAAATCTGAGATGGTCAATTAGCGGATGTCACTTGAGACATCATGAACTAAACAGCCTTCTACATAGTTTCCTTGATAGAAAATGTAATTGGGCAGCTGTCATAATTTCTAAATTTAACACATGCAAGTTAGATGATTTTGGTGATCTCAATCCATACCCTTAATCAGATAAGGAGAGTAGTAATGTTCACATTACCATGGTCGAATTGAAAACCAAAAGTCTATCTTATCACAAATGTTTAACACCTTGGCAGCTAAGGGGGTTTCCCGCTGTGTGCTGGACTTTGAGTTTTACCATTGTTCATGACAAGGTCAACTCGTCATAAGCACAGGGCAGGTAAAACCCATGACGAGTTGACCTTGTCATGAGCACTGAAGAGGTTAACAGGTCCAACACAGCAGGATGACCACCAGCACTGACAAGGGGCTTCAGGACAGGGACAGGTTCTGCAGCCTTTTGGAGTAAATGTCAGATTGGCAGAATGGTCAGACCACCCCTGCAAAGCACAGGAGTTAGAAGAAAACTCAAGGCCACATTTAGAGGTAATGTGTAGGCCGGCAATGAAACAATTACTGACATCTTTGGAACTCGCAAGATGGAATTGTTAGTTGATAAAGATAGAGTGTGTTTGATGGGAAAGGAGTGTCATTACCATGGACTGGTTCATGAGGACATAAACATCATCATAAGAGTTAATTATTGACTACTAATGAAAACAGTGCTACAGTGGGAGCATGTGGGTATATTTTCATTTTTGAAAACAGGCCCTCCTATGCAGTACGAACAATCTGAAAGCACCATATGTAAATTTGAAAAGTCCCAGGTAAATTCTTTTTCAAGAGGCAAGTTGAGATCACTTCTATAATAAAAAAAATTAAAATAGGTGCTAGAAGAACGATGCAGCTGACTTTGTCTTTTAGGGTGGTGGAAGCTAATTCACGCAACCTATGAGGTTTGTGGTTCTACACAACAAAACCCATATTTTAATAGGCTTAGATTTTAACAGTGTTTAATGGTTGTGGTTATGGGCAGAGACAAAAATACTTGCCTAGAGTTCTAGAGCTGTATCACATAAGTGTCCCAAGGGGGCAACGGGTGTTTGCGCCAGCTTTCTGTGCTCCCAAGGCACTTTGGAATAACAGAAGGGGCCTTCTGTAACACTGATAGCGGTGGCACACATAAAGTGCCTTTGCTATCTTCCGAGAGCATGGGCCCCATGCAAATAAGAGAATCCCTTTGCCTCTGCACCAGCGCCGTATTAGAAACGTGGGCGCAGAGGCAAAGAAGCTCCCAGAAGGCACACTGACATTGCGCCATCTAAAAGTCGGTTTGCTGTCAGACTGCAACTAATGGCACCCTTCTGGAGGGGATAAAGGAGGCCCCATGGAACCCCCAGACATCCTCTTGTGGGCAGGGGCAGTCACTGACTTCACCCGCCTGCAAAGGAATAATAAACCCCTTTAACAGTGCAGCCGGGGTGCTGCCTGCACTTTTTGCTTCTTTCCCTGCTTTCTGATACAAAAAATATCCAGCCTCAGGAAAGGTCAAGCAATTAATCCATGTTCATTGATGTGTGATCATGATCATATGTCAAAATATAATGACGAGTAAATAGCAGATAGATAGACCCAAATAATTGGGATGGTGAGTGCCAATGTTTATTAACCTTTAGGAATCTAGATATTTTGCAAACATTATCTGGAAATATCTCCGACCCTGACTGTGCAGACACTATAAATATCACAATGCCCTTTTCTAGTGACAAGAAATGAGCAGACACACCAGTTTCTCAACAAGAGCCATCCCTTGAATAATAGAGCTTCATTCGAGACTAATGTCATACATAAGTCGAGAGACACCTGTAGCTCATTCATAGTTCATAAGAATTTGATTTTTACAAATTACTTATCTATCCACGGTGACAAACCATGGTGACAGTCGATTTAGTTGAGAAACCAACAATGTCATGCCAAAGCAGCCGAAGTGAGTAAAATCTCTAACTACACATGTGCCTTTGCCAGGCAGGGTATCTATTGGGGGCTGCATGTCATCAACCTGCCTCAAATTGCTGGCTTAGCATATTACCTACAAATATTGTTACTACTGTATTTGGCAGAAGTACAATGTCCCATCGCTAACCAGATGGCGAATTATACAATTCCATGAGGTGAATAAAAAAACATGTGTTATTCTTTCTTACATCATCTATCTCCAGGGAGGGTATAACTGTATCAGTCAGTCCAACAAAGAATGTGACATCTAGAATTCATCAACCCAAAAAAGTTATCTGGACAGCCTGGTAAATAAAAATGGATTAAAATATGAGTACATTGATTTTTGATTATCATATTTTATCTTTATTTTATGATCATGTCAGAAGCAGACACACAGTGACGAGGCCACCTATGGACACTAAGGAAAAGATTTATACAAGTCAGTAAGGCTGTTACATAATAAGTAAGTCAAAAAGCAGAGCAGACCAGGATGGTCGTCATTCTTCTACACTTCAGTCACAGTGTCAGAAGTGCCTAGGGAAGCTTATTAGTAGGGGAGATCTCTATTCAAAAATATTTGTATTTAGGCTAATGGATATGCAAACGCGTTTTCTCCTATGTGTCTGGTCAGCTCAAACCTACTTCCAGGCTTACATTCATACTCAAAATTAAAGGAATAGTTCAATCACTCCTTCTTGCCAATGGAACATTTCCTGCCTGGCCTGCTTATGAATCAAGTCAGTTATTCTTCCATATGCCTTCCTATGCCTACCAAGCCCTCCACGATGCAGAACCAGCATACCTGAACCACTGCCTCACATTCCACGTACCTATCAGACAACTTTGCTTTGCCCAACTGGCCCAGACCACTGTCCTATGGATCACCAATACTAGGACCGAAGGAAGATCCTAATCCTACCTCACCACCAAGACCTGGAACATCCTGCCCCCCTCCACTCCCCCCACCTCAGGAAAACCCCGTCTCTGCTCCAATTCAAGAAGTATCTCAAGACCTGGCTCTTGGACTGAGCCCCAGTGGCCAGATAAATCATCAGCCCCCTCAGTGCCTTGAGACCCTCACAGGTGAGTAGTCATGCTATATAAATCTTGATTGACTAATTGATGTGTTTACTGAAGAAAGTGCCTGCCTATCATATTGTTCATTTTAAGGTCAACTTGTCATCTGCTTCTGGTTTAGGAGTAGTATTAAACCTTGTTGCAAGCATAAGATAATGTGCCTGTGGTTCCGTTCCCTCAACAGGAGGGAGTAGATCGAAAGGAAATTCAGCTCAGAATGACGTATGACTTTCGAAATCACTGTCAGAAGAGTAACTCAGCGGATCTGACAAAGTTTTTCTTACTCTGGCTCCCAACAACTGCCAAATGCTTCCACTGTCATCTTCCCTCAAACCTAGCCACTTGATGTATATATAGTTTATAGTTTTTAAACTTTGCAAAATCTACCTAAATTATTTATACTCCTGTTAAAATGTGTTTTATGCTCACTTCATAAGAGTTATAACTCATGTTGTCCTATTTTGCATCACTAGTCAGTCACAAGTATACAGTTCACAAATAGATGACAACGTCTTCCCTTAACCGACATTTAATTTATACTATTAATTGTCCCATGCCGTAATACATGAACCTCTTATTCATAACCAATTTCCAAGGGCTACAGGAATGGCCAAAATATGTTTTATTAAAAAAAGACTTCATTATAGATGGCTCTTCATTGGTAATCCTAGAGATAAGTAAGAGTCAAAAGTGGGCACTTGCATACGCCCAATATGTGCACGAATTCCCTTTTGGTCCCTCGACAATTTTGCTTTCTCATCAAACTCAAACAATGAATAAGGACGATCATATCACTGCCACGGCACATGTACGCTGTGCAATCCGTACAGCTTACAAAACATTTCATTAATGGAAACGGTCAACTACCCCAATATTCTGTATGCAGCCACAAAAGATAATTCCATGCACTTCATGCCACGCTTCTGCTGTTTCCAAGTACTGTGAATAACAGATGATCCCACTAACTAATTAATGGCACTTTATTTTCCAACCTCAAAAGGATTGACGGCTGATATGGTCCGGCCAGGATTTTAAACAGTGACCTGATCACCGCATTTAATAACAGCAAATGTTCTGCTCTTTCGACTGTCCCTCTGGCTCCATGGAAAATCGCATTCGATACAGGCTTTCAGAAACAGGCACCACACAACGCCCATTCTAGCTCTTTCATGACTTGACATGCAGCAAAACTGAGGTGATTGAACAGTTAACACGACGCAGACAAAGTGAAGCCTTTTGGGAAGAATGGTGTGGTACATTCTGTGAAAATGTTCTAATAGGATACAGGCTTTAACCTTCACAGGTAGTGGTTCTCTGAGCTTCTGCGCAGAGAAATTAGAATGGGTAAAATTCTTTGTGCTGTAGGTGCATGCCTGTTGAAGACTTGGAAACTTAGCATGTCTTCAGATTTTTTTAAATATTGTGTTATAACTGTCTGTGGCTCCAGTTTCTTGCAAATTAGAGGAGCTGAAAGACCTATTGCTGTATAAAGCAGTTCTGCAGAAGCCCGGGCACGTCCACTCAGCGGGATCGTTGAAGTTCACGGGTGCAGAGCCAGTTAGCAATGTCCAAGGGGCTGGAGTCCAGTTATCATAGATTCTGGAAAGGCTCGCACTCCCCAGTTTCAATTCCACAATATTTCATTTGGGTACGCATTTAATCCCCCTCCCTCCCCTTACCCCCGCTTCGTCACAGCCTGATTACAAGTACACTGTGTCCCATCACCTTTAGAAAGAGGCCTGTCTCGTAAATGCATAGATATCGAAAAAATACTCGTAACCACGTAGGGAAAATAGAATGCCGATCATGACATTTGAGTTACACCACATAATGCAATTACATTTTTTGAATGCAAGAAAATGATCAAGTGGGCTTCTTGCTTAGTCACATCGTGTGACCCAATGTTTTTGTGATGAATAGTCTCCTTTGCACAATGTATTTTTTAGTTAAACCACTTGGTGTAACCCAATGCACTGGCTTTCCTGCAATCTGAAGTGACATGCACAGACATGTATGTACTAATATGACATAGGGCCAGTAAACGTGGTTTTCCACTGTCTTTTTATGCACATTCATACATAATAATGTGAATGATTTATTTAACATGATTCTCATGCTTTCCAAAAATGTAATTGCATTATTTTATTATTTTCAAATCTATGATAGTTGGATGCGTGTGTCCAAGATGCCGATATATATCTATATCTATATATCGAGAGAGAGAGAGAGAGCGAGCAAGGGAATGGACGAAAAAGTGCTCTACCTTGGTATATTCTGCTATTATTTGAAGAACAAGTGCCTTTCTCGTGTGTCTCAATTCGCCCAACACATCTGATTGTTCAGCAATTTTATTTAATGGCGATATAAAGTCAACAAGTGTAAGGGATTATTCTCTTTTTGTTTTCAATATGATTTTAAAAGTGAGTTCTGGAGGAGAAGGGAACATATTCAAATTATAGTAGATCATTTCGATTAGTGGAATGACCTAATATAATCAGTTTTTTTTATTGCTACAGAATGTGCAGGATGTTTAGAAAACTATGAAAACTATTTACCATACCCATGAAAATACAATGGTATCAGTAAAACTGTGTTAAAAGTCAGGCTCCTCATGCTAAAAATGAATTCGTTCAAACATCTTTGTACAGTAATCACACAATGATTTGGCATTTTTACAATGAGAGTGAATGTGTCCCATTAAACGATGCTAGGGGACAATCCATTTAAATACCTGTAGGTGACTCTGTAAGCAGCATATGCATCCGGGTGCAAAGTCCAACATCTTAATTTAGAAAGGAGGAATGAGGAGAAAAGGAGTTCATGAATTCAGCCACGCCAACAATTTGACCAGTGGCAGTTCAATACATGGACACAAATTTCAGCATGAGAAATGTATTTGGACTAAATCTGGAATTCTGCCTCCTTGCTTCTTTCCTTACACGAAATTTTCTTCACTATTCACTTGACCAAGAAATTTCAACATAAACCTCCTTTCGGGTGGATGGCAAGCATAAACAGCAGGTAAAGGTAGATCCGCCTTCAGATACTTCAAATGCGATGAGTGAATTTCTTTTGACTTTGTATATGTTCTCTTTATGGAAAATGCACTAGGTTGATTAATCCTCAAATGAGTACTGAATGTGTGATATCTTTGCCTGGAGTAAATGGTTTTTCTCCTTGCAGTTGATTTGTTATATGCGAGGGAGGACTCATTGCATATCTGTGGGTGCCCCCTGCGGGTGCAGTTATCAATTATACTCCCATATGGTTCCCTGTAACACTCCCAAAACCATACCTTTAGTTCTCTGATGCACAACAGGCCGGAAGCTGTCCAGACTGCTTTACATAAGATAACTTATGTTTGCACGTTTGGAACAAGGGGGTCAAATTCTGGGTGAATTCAGGTAAATGCACACTCCCTGAGAATCTCAGAACCTTCCTTACAGAATGGCAAGTTATCTACTCTGTTAGTTTGTGCCTTGTGCTGTGTTGTGCACATTCACTCTAACCCAGTGTGTGCCTGCTCAGCATACCCAAGCGCAATTTGTGTAGGATGGGCCACTCTTCTACTCTAATTGGTACTTGGTTTTTCATAGATTATTCTGTAATCCAAAACAAAAGAGGCAATATTTAGCTGTGTTGCACTTGCATTGGACACAAACATATGGGGAGAGAATCCTACGTGATGCCTGGGTGGATTGATTATCTAATCGCACAACTATTAGCAAGTGTAGAAAAAAACACCCACTGATAGAGAATTCAGAGGGTAGTATGAGGGGGTGTTTGAGTAGTTGACTAAGATGCGCGCGTAAAGCAGTATACTTAGAACCAGATCATAAAATAATTTTGTCTGGCACTATTACATGCTCCTTGTGGTGTCAAGATCCTTCGCCCTTTCCAGTTAATGCAGCATGGTGGGGGTCAGAAGGCTGTCACCCTTTATTACAAGGTTCTGTGGTCTCAAGCACTTTGGCTTATGGACCATAACAGTTATTTCCAGCTGCCAGTGGTAGCGGAAGAGATGCGAGAGGCTGAGGTGGTCACTGTCGAGACTTTGAGCAGAGCATCCTAGGAATGGTCTCTATATAAAAGAGGGTGTAAATGTTGACATGCAGTCTCTGATGTGAAAAGAGATAGGTGCTAAAAGGAATGTGTATAGTTGGTTTGTACTAACTGTTTCCTTTTGGTATTGCTGATCACTCTTCAAAAGATTACTCCTCTTCTTCCAAACGAACGCTGATTGAGTTGAGACTGAATATATTTTCTGCTGTTCCTCTGTACAAATCGGACTGTACAGGTGAGAATATATTCATTGTATTTTGGTTGGTTAGAATACCTAGTAAGGGATTGCACCAGCCACAGTATATATTCCCCAGTGTTCCCTTCTTAATTCCCTTCTCAACCAACTTGTCTCAGTTTGACGCGGTACCCAATAGCGGCTGCTGGTTCAATTGGTAGGTGGTATGTGATGGCATTCTGCTCCTGCTCAACTATCAGAGCCTGAAAAGTTTTAAGCACAGCTATAAAAGCAGACTTGTGGAGGTGGCAATGTGCTACAAAAATATTTGGGCTTGTTTGTTGTCTTAGATTATGTTGAGGCAGTAATGTGATGCAGATGTGATGCTGTTTTTTGTGCTATTGTGTTTTAAGCTGCTTCACGGTATTGTTTTGCTTTGGTTGTGTTCTGCTTTGCTTTGCTTTGATTGTTTTGATGTGCAGTCACATTTTTGTTGTGTTACTTTTCTTTACTCTATGTTATTGGACTGTGTTCTGCTGAGCTCTGTAGTTTCCTTAGGAAATATTAACACATGCTGTTACATTGCCACTCTGAATCAGCACATTCCTCTAACGTTCCAGGTAGAATCCACCACCGAACACTCCAAAAGATTCTAAACTACTACTGCTCAAGCACGTAATCTATTTAACACGCCAGTTACCCCAAATTTCTGGTAGAGGAAACGGGCCGAATCCCATAAAGTGAGCACTACAGGTGCTGATTTGAGAGAGGTCTCGGCCACAAATGCAGTCTGACTCATTTCTTAAATAATTGAAGAACTGGTGAAGCACTATTTTAGCCCCTTAGAGAGCAGTAAAAGATTGCCTGCCATTGGAACTTGAAAGTCTTGTGCTGTGTTTTGCTTGAAATGTAGCAGTATTTGTTGGCTTCACTTCAAACATAAAACAGTAACATTCACAAAAGCAAAGTAATGGTACAATTAGACATAACATGCACACTGCAACAAGTCAAAACATGCACGCATCAAACAGCCACAGCAGAATGAAAAATATCAAATTGCAACAGCACTGTACAAATGTACAACACCAACACAACATTACCTCAATAAAATACAACACAATTAATATGTCCAAATATTCTTCTTTACCTCCAAAAATCTGCTGCTGTGTGCACTACACACTGTCTTACTTATCACCAAGCAGTGGTGGCTGGTACCCTAAACATTTGGTAGGGCAACCTCCAAAATATTTAGGGCACCAGCCACATGTGGCTGTCATTCATGGGTGGCTTTAAACAGTGTTTATAATGAACCACGGCTGATAGTTTTTAAGTTAAAGTCAAGGATGAAAATGAATTAAAATGAAAATGCACTTACCTCCCCTGGCGTGCCTCCTCCGATCAGGAGTCCCTCTGCAATCTGACTGCAGCAGTGGAATTCTCCACTCAAATCCTGATGCTGCTTTCATGCTGCAGATAAGCAGCATGAAAGCAGCACCAGGGTTGGCTGAAGCAGGCTGCCTCTATGCTCCTTGAGGCAATGGGGGCCTGTGTCATCTCACCACCTAGCTGTTGTGGACAGTTAGGTAGAGAGGGTTCCACTGCACAAGGCAGGCTGACCGTCTCAAGACAGCCGGACAATTTGACCTGTGCAGTGTAAACAGGTGGAGTGAGCACTAATTCTCTGCTGCCAGTCAGCAACGTTGGCCCCTCCCCCAAACAGGCTGGGGAAAGTAAAAAAAAATTATAATAAATATATTTTATTTTTTTCCTTTGTAGCAGCAGGGGGCAAGCACCTCTGCCCTAATGAAGGTGCTAATAACAAAAGTGGGTATGCCTCTAATCAGTAAGGCTGAGCCTAATGAAGTTAAGCAACAGAGAGAAATTCCAATACTGATACCTTATTCCAAAACAAAATCTATCAAAAATGCACAGACAACCGTACAATGCATCTGGATGCTATTTAATAGCTATTTATCTCAAAAGTACTTATTTGTGAATCATTTGAAATTCAAACACATTTAGAACTGAATTATGTACAAACAATGAGATGGACACAATGGAAAGTGAACAGAATTCACACATATACCTTCATTCTCACCAACTCAATGGCTTGGTACGTTGTACGGTTGTCTATGCATTTTTGATAGATTTTGTTTTGGAGTAAGGTATCAGTATTGGCATTTCTCTCTAATGAAGGTGCAGCCGCTGTCACTAAGGCCATCAAATAGCACCAGTCAAATAACATAAGTAGTTGTCAAGTGCAAATTCACCCAGGAGGGTTTCTTGCCACTGAATAACAGATGTTCATTTTTACCTTACTCAATGGTACTCATTTTAGCGACCTCAGATAGATGAAAGGCTGAGTGGAAGCTGCTGGGATATGAACCTGTGACCATGAAGTCGAACACAGGTCCCCAGAGTGCGCACATTAGCCTACTAAGCCTCCAGACACAGCTTAATATATTGTGTGATCCTACCCGAACTCTTAAATTAGCCCTTTTAGTGCTTACTTTATATAAAATGGGAAATGGTATTTCAGGGACAATGAAAAACGCATGCAAATTCACTGTCAGTGGGACTACAATGCTACAAATTTTACGGTAGCACTGGCATTATTCTTACTTTTGTTAATGACAAAATAAATGTTTTCATGCACATAGACAGACTATCCTATGTGCATTATCATAACTGTAGAAAAAACCTGAAACCCCACTGAACTAACATGAACATGTGCTTGATGAATGCAAAAGTAAGCAAACCGATGTCTTGTCACCTGTTTTTCTATTTTTTCCAGTGAAATATAGTCTCAGGTATTTCTGGCGTGTGGACTTTCATACACAAATATCACAAGACATTCATCTACCAAAAGAAAAAAAACTGTATTTGATTGGCCAAGGAGCATTAACAAGTCTAGATGAGAGTTTTGAATATTATTTTCCAAATGATTCATCAAAATCAAAGGACGATAATTGCCTAAAATACTCAAGGCATCCCAGTGTTTTAAACGCAGCTCAAATGTGTGGTTTGTAGTTTGTGTAAGTGCTTAAATGACCAGAATGTATCATGAATAGGAACGAGCAGGCAAAACTCCAAGACAGGGATGAAAAGTGTTCCGCTAATGACTTTAAGAAATGTAATCAACCCAATTAGACTTAAATTGTTCAGTGTTAATTTGAAATGATGCGTATTTTAAATCTAGGAAGCTTGTCCTATTATACCAATGCCGATAGCATGCTATCAGCAAATTGTGTAAAGTTTAACACTCCCCTGTGTGTTGGTTATAAATCACGGGAAAAATATAAGTGAAAAAAGCATATCTATCACAAATTATGTTACATTTATATTCTTACACAAACAACAAAGGAGTGACTAGGCACAAGCATTTGAAAAACAATAACCACGGTTCTCTTAACGTGTGGTGAAGGTTAAATAAATGAATAAATAAACCCCCATGGAAAGTGCTCTGTCTTTATCTAAGATAAAATGGTGCTGCCAGTTCCGTTAGTATACCAACTGGTATGCCTCTCACCCTCTGGAGCTAGTAATCTACAGTGGTGAAGCTCTATTCATTTAGAAGGACCCTCACTCACCACTAGTTGGTGACATGCTTCATCATCGGGTCCCCGCTAGGGTGACCGAGTATCACCCTAGCGTGCTACAACGCCTGACTACAGCGGAGCAGGATGTGGTGAGTGGAACAGTGCCCAAATCAAAAAGTGACTAAACGTGTGGTGTCAGTGCAAATTAAAAAATGCAGAGGTTGTAACCAGATCAAAAATTTTTTAATGATGGCCAACCCGCATTGATTAAAAATAGTGAGTGGACTAGACAAGGTTCTGAGTTACGGAACCCCAGTCCTAAAAATCGGTCGACATGTTTCTGCTGTTTTATTGCATTTTGCTCAGCTTTCTTCAGGACCTAATAAATAGTCCTCCGGTGGTGTGCGCGCACTAAGGCGTACCCTCCCGGGAGGCTCTAAATGTGAAAATTAATAAAATTCAAAAAAACTGTGTGAAAAAAATAATAATAATCACACAACAGTTAACCATGTCATCTCATGCCATTTGCAGAAACAATCATAGCAACAAAAAGCGGGACATTAAGATGCCCCGCTTTTTGTTGCTATGATTGTTTCTGCAAATGGCATGAGATGACATGGTTAACTGTTGTGTGATTATTATTATTTTTTTCACACAGTTTTTTTGAATTTTATTAATTTTCACATTTAGAGCCTCCCGGGAGGGTACGCCTTAGTGCGCGCACACCACCGGAGGACTATTTATTAGGTCCTGAAGAAAGCTGAGCAAAATGCAATAAAACAGCAGAAACATGTCGACCGATTTTTAGGACTGGGGTTCCGTAACTCAGAACCTTGTCTAGTCCACTCACTATTTTTAATCAATGCGGGTTGGCCATCATTAAAAACTTTTTGACCTGGTTACAACCTCTGCATTTTTTAATTTGCACTGACACCACACGTTTAGTCACTTTTTGATTTGGGCACTGTTCCACTCACCACATCCTGCTCCGCTGTAGTCAGGCGTTGTAGCACGCTAGGGTGATACTCGGTCACCCTAGCGGGGACCCGATGATGAAGCATGTCACCAACTAGTGGTGAGTGAGGGTCCTTCTAAATGAATAGAGCTTCACCACTGTAGATTACTAGCTCCAGAGGGTGAGAGGCATACCAGTTGGTATACTAACGGAACTGGCAGCACCATTTTATCTTAGATAAAGACAGAGCACTTTCCATGGGGGTTTATTTATTCATTTATTTAACCTTCACCACACGTTAAGAGAACCGTGGTTATTGTTTTTCAAATGCTTGTGCCTAGTCACTCCTTTGTTGTTTGTGTATGAATTAGCCCGGGGTCCAGGAGTGTCTACTCATACCCTCCCTCTCTTGTTGCTGATATATTACATTTATATTCTTCTCATAATGCTATTTTTTTTGTATCACATTTAAAATTCATTTGGCCTTTTACATTGGAGCAGCCTTATAAAGCAACACAATGTTTAAATAGTGTTCTGTTATGTCCATTGGTCCTACAAGCAACCAAGCACTCTTGAAACCCCCTGCAACAAAAAGAGCTAGGCAGGGAGACCGAGCATTTTCATCAGTTGGTCCTGCTCTTTGGAATAAACTTCCCATAGAAATGAGGATGAACACCAACCACCTATCCTTCAGAAAGGCCCTGAAGACACTCCTCTTCCAGGAAGCATTTCAGTCCCTCTAATGCACTTTAAAGAATACGATAACTCTTTGGCCGGCAAAGCGCGGAGATACCCTCATGGGATTGAGTCCAGCGCGATACAAGAAATAAAAATAAAAATAAATAAAATAAGCTACCATATTGTGCAATGTCTCAATATTCAGTACTGTCGTTTTGATAAACAACTATTGGCGATTGTGGTGACCAATGCACAACTATCATGCTCTTTTTCACTTTTTAAAAAGTATCATCAGTAGTTTATAACAAATATGCCAGCCTCTTTTACGCTTTGTGAAGCTGTTGAGTTATCAATGGGACACTGTCAAAGAAGACTTACGGAATGTTTGTGCAATTCACTAAGAAAAGTGGATAACAAGCATATTGGCGTGTTTTATCTTACACGTCTAGCAGGAACTAGAGCACTGGCAGAGCCAAGTTCTTACAAGAAATGTGAAGCTTTCTTGATGTTTTTAACCCAAACACATATCATGCTAGATATAACAGACAGATCAAAAAAGCGAATCTGTATCTTGCATCTGCCATGGGCCATTGCAAACCATCGGAAACAATGTCACATTTTTTTAATTGTATTTATTTCAATAATCTTGAATCACATCTCGGCCAGTATTAAAAAGACGAGATACTTATTAGGCCTAGGAATAATTTTAATTACACCAGAGTAATCAGAGTAATTTCTGTAATTTCGCTTTACCCTTTGACATGGAATTTCTGATAATAATGTAATTATTTCCACTCATCGAAATAAGATTGATTTGGGGCAAAAATCCCTATCACAATAGCACATTCAGCGAGCATGAGCAGCTGCTCTTTCTGCTGTTTATGTTCTACGGCATTTAGTGCTATTTTCATTGTGCAAAATGCATCCTAGCTTCCATTTTGGACACAAGGGGAACACCACACAATAACTGGTGGCGTTAAGAGTAGGAGTTGATGGAAAAGTTTACAGATCATGAAACGAGGTGAAATTTGCTTTTTTTCATTGCACCCGAGAAGGAATGATGGCTATAAATGTATTTATTTATTCAAAGTTTTATATAGCGCAAACAAGATCTTTGCAGATATCAGAGCGCTTTACAGAAACAGGGGTAGGGGCAACAGTAGGGTGATTAAATAAACTATAGGGTACAATATAGTAGCATAATAGGATAGCAATCATGTACAGATATAATACCAATAAAGGACCAGGTAACTAATAATACATAAAAAACGGTGCAAAGTCTTTGATCCAGCAACACTAGAGATCAGATGAGCTTAGGCCATAGGGATGGCTTTTACCTCTTTCTTAAAAGTTACAGAACAAGGGGTAGGGGCAACAAGAGGGCAGTTAAACAAAACTTTTGGGTACAATATAGTAGTCGGTAGTACGTGAAATAGCATATTAGGATAGCAGTCATGTACATATATAATACCAATAGACAATCAGGTAACCAATAATACAGAAACGGTGCAAAAATCTCTGTTCCAGCAACAATGGATCTCAAGGTCCAAAAAAATGAGGCAGTCTTTGATTTTTAGAAAGTGTTTTGGTTGCGTCTCGCCTGTTTTTAATGCATGGTTTGCAGAAGTGGATCTTGTGAATTTCTCAGATTCATGCCACAATCCACTTGTGTTCATCACAAAATAAAAGATAGAAAAACTCTGGGCCGAGTACTCAGTAGGAGCCAATACAAGCTTGTGTAACTCAGGAGCGATTTCACATTTTGGAATTACACATTTACAATTGCATGTACATATGTCGCACTACTTTTGAAACAGGTCTATTAAATGATTTTCACAGAATCACACAATTATAGTCAAGTGCCAAAGACTGGTTAGAACCAAGAACTCCAGGCTCAAAAATAGGCAGCTCAGCTATTCAATTACATTTTCATATTCATTCAGACGAGGCCAACCCCACATGCCCCATTAGTCTACTTTATAGTGCATTATTAAAAGTCCATATTTTGTTTTGAATGGGATTTCAATACCCTAGAACACTGACATTTTATACCAGTTTAAAGTATTACACCTTACATGTGAGTGCATAGAGGTGGACATGGGCTCCACAGGCTGCATTTGTTCCCATGTTGATACACCGCTGACATAAGGCTTCTCCAGGGGATCTAATTTGCATCTTGTTGTTCCCCATCACAAAATGGTCAACAAATGACTCCACCAAAAATGCAACTTCTCGGAGAATTACAGAGCTGGTAGAGTCAGAAGAAAAAAACACAATACTAGCCAATCCTATCTTATGCTGTTTGACTTTTGAAGTGATGTCTCCTTTGTAATAGGCAGGGATATATATGCCAGAATTCAAGAGATCACTTTACTCAGAGGACACATGGGTTCAAGGAGCGATTTTACTATCTTTTTGCACCAAGAGGGGTTTGTGGTCTGATGTGCTAAACTGGTTGCAGCAGAGATTGATTTTTTGCACAGCAACTGGGATGTGACCCATGATTATTTTCACTCTGCTGTTGATATACTTCTTTGTCAATCTGTCACAGTGCAGCAGTGTCATTTGACATATTTACTTAGCATTATTATTGTCAGTAAGGAAGTGGTTTATTTTGTAAATCTCCTCAATAACTACAAATGCGGGTATGGGGGCAGGGAAAGGACAAACGACATCCATCTCTGAATTAAAAATCACAGTATGTTAAAATGTCAACCTAAAGGGGACAGCAGTTACCATGTACCATATATTTGGCATCCTGTGAATAGTGAGACCATGCATCAGTTTCCTTGTGTTGCTAGTTGCGCCAACCCACCACTGGTGGCTTCACGGTTTTTCACAGAGATGAAGCTGTTTATCATCCAATACACATGGGGGCATATTTAGGGGCCCATCTGCATTGCTCTTGCAAGAGAGCCGTGGCCCTGCGTGGCTTCATAAATCTTGAGTGATGTAATGCAGCGCACATTGCTGTGTTGCATTACTCTATGCCAGGAAGGCATTTCCATGGGTGTTACATGGGTGTTCCCATACAACCTTAATGGATTTTGACGCATTGAAAGATTTTCAAGAACAGTTGAACCAGGGAATGTGCCAAAAAGATATGCCTACCCTGGAGAGGTGTAATGAGGAGAAATATCTTTCTTTCTCCTCGTTTTAGCCTCTCTTTGTGTGTGTTGCATTCTGTATAGAAAAAAGAAAAAAGTCCCTCAGGATTATTTTTGTGCCGGAAGATGCCCCTTCCTGCACAAAGACAATCTTGCATGCAACGGAGGTACCCTTGCATAATGGTGCAAGGGCTCATGAGTTCGTGTGAAGCAGCCGAATGTGCATCAATGCAGGGAAAAGGACAGGAATGCGCCTGTTGAAAATGGGAAAGTGCACAAAGCATCTAGACCAGCAAAAACACAGGAGGCAACAGCAAAAAATGGAAGGGAGACCCACGCCAATGGCTAGAAGTCTAACAGCGCCATATTGCCTTAAATATCGCACAATTCTACCCTTTCCTAGTGATTCAGCGCAGCAAGGTGACTTGCTGCACTGAGCCCTTTTTTTCATAAATAAGGTCCTCTGAGTCCGTTTAGTTGTCTAGCACTTTTCTCCAGAGCACACTTCAGCTCATCATGGACAGCTCTCAGTCAGCTAATTCCTATCACCTAGTTTGTGGTCACAAAACATTGATCCATGCTATTACGATTCTCAAGTAAGGGTAGATACCCTTTTCTCACCTCCAGAAATTGTAAGGAGTCAAAATGTGTCTATTGTAACTTGTTAAGTGTTTTTTAACTTACAAGGGCAATTTAGGACATTGTCACATGCCTTTTTGCATTCACAAAGCCTGCAGATTTGTGAGCCACATGATTTGTGACTGCAAAAATGGCTTTTTACATTATGCCTCAAGTTGAGGTCCTTCCCTGATTTGTGCAAAATAGGTGATATAATGTCCAACGGAACAGCCAGTGATTTAAAACTAGGTTAGAAAATTGAAGTGTTTCTATGTTTCACCAAAAATAATTCATGCAGTCTCCCTGTCTGGCATCAATGCCGTTTTGTTTAATACAAAACCTAATTTCAAAGTTTTCTAAATAATATATCAGCTTTATTTTTATATTTCTCTGCCCATTTCTTCAATCAAGGCACAGGACGCAATGTTTAAACATTAAATCTAGCAAAACTATGTTCAACTAATCTGCTGCCTTGAAGCACAACAACATAAAATCTCCAGACTCCATGATTCTCTGCTTCTGCTTATTGATACTACAATAGGAAGAGCATCATAATGTCCTCATTTTACTGCTGAATACTAGCATAGCAAGGATGTGTCTTTGTGGGAAGCTCATTCATGTTTAGCAGATATGACAAGACATGTAAATGGTAATAGAAAACACAAATCACCTGTATCTGAGAGGCATATGATAGAAGGTATATACTTTGGGGCATTGCTGCAATGCATCCTAAAATCCTCCCTAATTCCTTCGGTTCTGTAATAGATTTAATTGCGGTAGTCAAGTGCAAAATTAGCATTTGATGATGATACCTGTAGGGAAGTGGAATATTAGTTGTGGAGGATGGTAGTCCACCATATGTAATAATGCCACTGTTCTTTTTAGCTCCAGTAAAATTAACCGGAGTTCAAACCCTGTTAGCTATGGTACAGAGCAGACTTAACCTATGAAAATGTGTAAATCATTTAGAAGTACAAAAACAGTTTAAAAGTACAAAACGCGACTCCGAAAATAGGGATACTCTGTAAGATTGTTTAATTCATCTTGAGAACTGCAAAGGTCGGCATTTCATTCGTCTGGACGAGGAAGATGAATACCTGAGCACATGGTGCTGTGGACTCTCATCATAGGGGAATTCACAGTGTGATCAATTTTTCTGATCAGGGGTTAGTAGCACCGCCAGTAAACCGCTGTTACTGTGGTGAATCACGACAAGACAGTGGAAAAAGCAACCTAGGCGGAAACAGTAGATTGCCCACACAATGGTGGTAGGACAAAGACTAGGACTGAACAGCTTCCAGTTAAAACTGGAAGCTGTTCAGTCCTAGTCTTTGTCCTACCACCATTGTGTGGGCAATCTACTGTTTCCGCCTAGGTTGCTTTTTCCACTGTGTTTTTCCCTGACCTAGGGGTTTATTTTCATAAGTTCATACAGGGAACCCTTGTTTGATACAAGTGAATCACGACAAGATCACAGGTTAGGTTTCAATGACTAAAAGAAACATACCCTATGCACACGCTTGAAAGGTACAAAAGTGGGCACAATATGTCCAAATGCAAATGTTCAATACAATGCAGGGAAACAACAATGATATGCAAGTTAATGTAAATAAATAAACAAGTGTTTGTAAAGAAATCTTGGTCTCCTTGTTTTAATCAATCACAGCTTGTGAACAACCAGCCGACAAGTGTTTCATCGCATCTCACGAATCTTCAGGGCTCCAGTGGTTGTGTTTGGACCAAGCGGTCGCTCTTCCGGTGAAACTTCCGACCGGAAGGGCCCAAGACCATCCAATCTCAATATCGAAGCGAATTAAATTAGCTTGCAAGCGTAATGCGCTTGTTGTGGGTCACCCGGGAGAAGGTATAGGGGTCAATCCCTCTGTATCTATGATTTTTCGTATGTCGCGATTGTTAGGGATTGCTCAATGGCCTCGTCCGGACTTGATGTCTTGCAGACGTCTTTTCTCTTTCATGTTCTCCCGGGAGAACATGAAAGAGAAAAGACGTCTGCAAGACATCAAGTCCGGACGAGGCCATTGAGCAATCCCTAACAATCGCGACATACGAAAAATCATAGATACAGAGGGATTGACCCCTATACCTTCTCCCGGGTGACCCACAACAAGCGCATTACGCTTGCAAGCTAATTTAATTCGCTTCGATATTGAGATTGGATGGTCTTGGGCCCTTCCGGGTCGGAAGTATCACCGGAAGAGCGACCGCTTGGTCTAAACACAACCACTGGAGCCCTGAAGATTCGCGAGATGCGATGAAACACTTGTCGGCTGGTTGTTCACAAGCTGTGATTGATTAAAACAAGGAGACCAAGATTTCTTTACAAACACTTGTTTATTTATTTACATTAACTTGCATATCATTGTTGTTTCTCTGCATTGTATTGAACATTTGCATTTGGACATATTGTGCCCACTTTTGTACCTTTCAAGTGTGTGCATAGGGTATGTTTCTTTTTGTCATGTTGGATTAGTACAGCTTGCTGACTTCTCCTTTGAGTGGTTATATGGTTGTCCACTCACCCAGTTGCACCACATCCCACTTGGTCTTACAGTGCTTCCATACTGGCAGTGCGCCCTTTCTCTGACATCTAAAAACCATTCTTTCTTTCAATAGGTTTCAATGACTAACCATGGGAATCCCTTCAAATCATGAAAAAGTTGAAAATGTTCTTCACGGGTAGGTAGAAATTTACAGACTAATATATTTCCAACAATGTCCAGCTCGCGTCTGAGAATCGAACTCTGTATGTGCTAGAATGTAGTGCAATGTATGTTGCATGTCGTTTCACTGAGCCAGTTAATCATATGCCAATTCACCATGTATAGAATAATGCATAGCTATTCTGTACCTGGAAATATTTATGAGTGCATCCACACAGAATACATTTTGTTTGATGTCTGTTATCATTACACATTTAACACGTTGAAATTGACGACTTCTCTTAAGGAAAATTTTGTTTCCGGGGGCCCTTGCCTGGATTTCCAGCGGCCTGAAAATCTTTGAACCATGTAATTGGAAGGAGTGAATAATCAGTATCCGAGGTTAAAGAGCATGTTTAAGGCAGAGTGTGCTCATTAAATGATCCGCAGACCATCACATGATGTAAGGCTTGTCATCAATCAGAAAAACAGGAGCCTAAAAATAACACGGGAGTCTTAAACATTAACTGTCTCGGTAAGTCACATCAACTTTATCTCTTCGGTGCACGCTCGGAAAAGTCAGGGATTTATGCATAATAGAAAGAAACGTGTGGAGCAAAATACGTGGAAGGCGTTTTATCCTAGAAGACAATCTTTTACAAATACACCTAGCTTTGCATGACCTTTCACATTGACACAAATAATCTGATGGCGAATTTAAAACATAGAAACACTCCTGAACTTCCGCAATAGAAAATAGATTGTTTCAAAATAGGCAAGTGAGACACATGCATGCATTTAGGAGGCGAATTTAAGTATACCTTAAAATGTAAAGAGGTTTTCCAGAACCTTGGTGAACTGCAATAAAGAATGAAATGATATACAGAGAAGGATGGAGTTAGAGTATGGGAGCAACAGGATGAAGTAGATGGCAAAATTCATAAGAGGTTTTAGAAATGTCAATGCTCAAACTGCAGTAAAAGACATTTAGAATGTATATTTTACTACCAAATTTCATATATTCAGTTCAGCACTGGAGAAGAAGGGAAAATATCAATTACCAATTATTTTTCAGCATGCACCGCAGATATCTCTACACTGACGCTAGTAAAATATTAAAAAAGCAATGGATAATTGGAAAGGTTGTAATACTGGACTACACATGTAGCGATATTTATTTGAAGATAGAAAAAAAGTTTTGGCACAATCAGAAATATTTCAAAGTCAGTGAAGCTAGTTGGTTTAAGAGAGTATGTTCTCTCAGTCAAACTGTAAAAGGAGCTGTAGGGAACACAGCTGAAGGACTGTACAAGAGAGGGTTCACAATACTGATTTGTGTCTGGGTCCCCACGCCTCCTAGCCAGAAATATACCACAATGTATATTTGTTTTGCATTGCAGTAAAATGTAAAAAATGTAAATTGATACTTGTATAGCGCACTACTCACCCGCAAGGGTCTCAAGGCGCTTGTACGAATACCGCTGTGGAACCTGTCCTGGCTTTCCCTGTGAGGCGTCCACTCCTGGGCACCCCCAGGGTGGAGGCCAGGCATCCTTAGCGTTGTGGGGGCCGTTGTGGAGATTAAGCAAGCTATAGCCCAGAGTTGCAGAGTGGTATTCTATGATTAGAATAGGCACCGAGGCGAGAATTATCGGGTCCGTGGAATTTTGAGCCCAAGACCCGCCGAAGCGGGGAATGGAACCCTGGTCCCAGGCTAGACCTCTGCATCAGGGTCTGCCGCTCTAACCATTGAGCCACACTTCTCCACATAATCTTCCTTTTCAATTTGGACATCACTATTGCAGATAGAGAATTTATTGATCCAAACCCAGCTTACATTTATGAGGCATAATGGACATAACTGAAGAATAAGCGATAAAGGGTTCAAAGATTTTAAGCAAAATAACGTTGTAGAAAGTTGCAATCTTTAACCCGGATTAAGAGTGAGTCACAGCTGTTCCACCCCCTGACCAAACCCCTGTCTGACACGGGTCCGAATTCTGAGTTATAAGGAATTTGCTGATCACTGTACTTATTGGGTGCAATAAACTTGGCACGTTTTGTTACAGTTTGCCAAATCAAACCTATCCGAATTTACCAGGGAAAATAATATATTATTTACCACAACATGTGTATGTTGATGCAATAAGCACCAGAAACCACATGTTATTTTCCAAAATCTTGCACTTATCTGAGTTTAATGAACCATATAATTTCCAAACGCTGAAAAAGGGTTCTCCAAAGTTAGTCCTGGAGGGCTGGATCAATGCCAGATTTTAAATAGAACTACATTTATCTAAATGGGGATATGCTAAAATATGGCATGGATTTGGCTCTCCGGGACCGACTTTGGAGAAACCTGCTTTGGAGCACTTGTAATCAAAGCTTAAATATTTGAAAAATTAAAAAAGCTAAAAAATGCTGCCTCATAAAAGCATTTGGAGTCTAAGGACAGCTTGTCATGCGAGTATACCTATGAGGATTCAATGAAGTTGATTGGCCCAATTTAAGCTTCTATTCATTAGCCCACAGCCTTTTATCAGCTTATGGAATCTCAATGCCAGGTCGCTTGTTAGGCATCATCTAGACATTCGCGATCTGCTAGATGAGGAGTTGCCTGACCTATTTTGCGCGACGGAGACCTGGCTGCAGGATGCCGACACGGCTGTTGTCAACCTGGCCTTCCCGCCGGAATACTCAGTATTCACTTTAAACCGAGCTTCTAGAGGCGGAGGAATAGCTCTCGCTGTTAAATCCTGCTATTCTTGTACGTGGCATGGTCAAAAAATCCCGGGTTGCGAAAGTGCAATGTTCAAGGTAGCTATTACACCTAACTTCACCCTGTCGGGGCTATTGATTTATCGGCCCCCGGGGAGTGAAGTGGCCTTTAGAGCGGCGCTACCTGATGCCATTAGTGAACTGGCTACGGGGTGCTCCAATTTTTCCATCATTGGAGACTTAAATCTGCATTTTGACAACTTAACCAGCCCCTCGGTGTCCAGTTTTGTGGCAGATCTTGAGGCGCTCCAGCCGATTCAGCTGGTGGCACAGCCCACCCATTCAGGAGGTCATACCCTTGATCCGTTCTTTACTAATCTTACGGAAGCCTGCATTACCAGCTACACACCTCTAGCATGGACTGATCATCACCTGATACAGATCCATTGCCCTACTCCGGCTATTCAACCCAAGCCAGTGGTGTGTTCGATTCCAAGACGACGCTGGAACAAACTTAAGCTGGATGTGTTTCTCCACCTCCTATCGGCTGACCCATTTGTCAACACGGGGTCGCCTGATCAGGTCTATGACAGGTTTTGCAATTGGGTATCCAGGGCTTTGGACACTCTTATTCCCTTGGTAGGCTGTAAAACTGGGACCGGTAAAGCCAGCCCCTGGTACGACGACTCACTGCGTGCTTTGAAGGTCTCTTGTAGGCGTGCTGAGCGGGCTTGGCGTAAAGCCTACAACAGCACGAAGAAAGTTCTCTACCTGTCTACTGTGAAAGTGTATCACCGGGCGGTATGCAGAACTCGTGCCGCATTTTATGCTGCACAATTCAGGACTAGTTCGAACCCGTCTAAGGCTATTTTTAAGGTATTGAAAGACCTTACTGCCAAAAAGGTAACAACGACGTACCAGAGCTCTGTTGAGCATTGTGAAAAATTGGCAGAGTTTTTCCTGGAAAAGGTGAATGCTATTTATCGGGCCTTTCCTTTGGCCACTCCCTCGGCTAATCCATCTCTTAAGCCGCCACCATCTGAGGGATTGCATTCCTTTCCCATTTTAACATCTGATAGTCTAGACTCATTGGCCCGTCAAGTGAAGTCTGGGTCCCCAGAGGATCCACTTTGCCCAGATGTGTTCAAAGACCTAGCGGTACATGATATCTCACCGCTATGCTCTCTGATCAACTCGTCATTAACATCCGGCGTTGTTCCACTAAAGTGGAAGCGAGCCATGGTTCGGCCTATCCTCAAGAAACCCAGCCTGGACGGTAGCAAGCCTGAGAGCTATCGGCCGATTTCACTCTTGCCGTGGCCGGCTAAGGTTACGGAGGCGCATGTAAATGCTGTCCTCTCGGAACATCTCCGCCGCGCAGATATCCTCGACGCGACGCAGAATGGGTTTAGGGCTGGTCATAGCACGGAGACGGCTCTGCTTTATATGGTGGAGCACCTTCGCTCCGTGCTTGAAGCGGGATAAACGGCAGCGCTTGTGCTATTAGATCTGAGTGCTGCCTTTGACACCGTCTCGCACCTAATCCTTCTGCGGCGCCTAGAGGAGGCCGGTGTCACCGGTATCGCTCTCCAGTGGTTCCGGTCGTTTTTAGCCAACCGGGCCTTTAGCGTGACCGTCCCACCTTACCAGTCCAAATTCCATCCGTTGAACCTGGGGGTCCCCCAAGGCTCCTCGCTGAGCCCTACGTTGTTTAATCTGTACGTAAGGCCGCTAGCTGAGGTTGTCAGGCAATGGGGTATGACGATGGTGTCATATGCCGATGACACCCAGCTAGCGGTTACGATCAGCGGGGATGCCGAAGTCGATGCTCCCAGGTTTCAACAAGGACTGCGGGCGGTCGCCAGCTGGATGACGTCTAACTGTCTCCAGCTGAACGCTAGTAAGACCGAGGTCATGGTTTTTGGCAGACAGCCGGATCTTTGGGGAGAGAGATGGTGGCCTGGGGATTTGGGTCCTGCTCCCATCTCAGTCGCCGAGCTTAAGAACCTCGGGGTCTGGCTGGACCCTTCCCTTACGTTTGTGTGTCATACCAAACGCACGGCGGCCTGCTGCTTTGGCATCCTGCGCGGGCTCCGTCCAGTGCTTAAGTTCTTCGATGCCCCCACCAGGCAACTCATGATCCAAGCCACTGTCATCTCTAGGCTGGATTATGCGAGTTCCTTACTGGTTGGTCTGAATCAGGCGGAGATTGGGCGCCTACAACGGATTCAGAACGCCGCAGCAAGAGCAGTGGTAGGCCTCCCAAGATTCTGTCCTACCTCCAGCACCCTGCGATCACTGCATTGGCTCCTGGTGGCTCAGCGGATCCAGTTTAAGGTCCTCTGTGTCGCCTATAAAATTCTGAAGGGGTCCCCAGCTACGATTCTTATGGCCCACCTCGCTCATTACACCCCAGCGCGACTCTTAAGATTTGCGGACCTAGAACTGGCTGTGGTGCCTCGCTTTAAGCGGAGTAGAGCTGGAGGACGTTCGTTTCGAGTGCGCGCGGCGGTCCTGTGGAACTCCCTGCCCCCGGCGATTCGTGCTATGAGGGATCTGCTTTCTTTTCGCCGTGCGGTGAAAACCTTTTTATTCCCTTAGTTCGTTTACACTGTTTGTCTATTGTTTAGTTGTGTTGTGCAGCTGCCTTGTCGGGCGCCAGGACGCTCCTTAGCTGGAGCATCTGTGCGCCAAATAAAAACGCATAACATAACATAAGACCATATCATATTATCAGACTTAAAAATATTCTTGATCTAAAGTCTGTCCACCATGCCACACACACAACAGTTTTATTTGGGAATGCATCTTAATAGCTACAGTGATTTGGATGGATGTCCCATGATCAACTACATTCTTTAAATTTTTTGTCCAGGGAAGACAGACATCAGTTTGTACAAATAGTAAAATGGTTAAACTCCAAGTGGTGTATTTAACTTGCTATTAAGGCTACGGTATGCAGTGTAAATAAATACACTAGTAGCATAGGAAGATAAATGTCACCTGTAGACTACGGCATCTATTGTAATATTCACTAGGCTGAAAAGGAAAATATGGCATCTTGTCTACATGTGTAGCCTGACTCCTGCAGACAGACCTGTTAAAATATATCTTTTGCAGGAGAGAAATCTTACTTTTATTTATTAAGTAACTCATAAGTAAGGGTTGTAGCTCACAAGGTAGGGTATGTGGTATTTAAAAGTGGAACCTGTGCAAATAAAATTTTGGAATGTTCCTATGGTGACTTGCCCAAAAGCTATTTTCACTGAGGGCAGTAGCAGAGGGTTAGACCTGTCTGCCTTAGTGTGGTCTTCCCCCAAACATTTTACCTTACTCCTCCATTTTTACTGATTGCGTTTTTGTAGGCCTTAGGACTCTGAGCACTTTACCACTGCTAACTAGTGATAAGTTTGTGTGCTCACTCCCTAAAACATAGTAACATTGGCTAGTACCCAATTGGTACATTTGATTTACTTTTAGGTCCCTAGGAAAGTGGTACTACATGTGACCAGGGCCTTTAACTTAAATGGTACTAGTGGCCCTGCAGTACTGATTGTGCTACACAATTAAGTAGCCCTTCAAGCATGTCTCAGGCCTGCCAGTGCAGCCTGTCTGTACAGAGCTAACCTGCGATTTCAACCTGGCAAAATTAACCTTTTGCAAGGCCTAAACCTTCCTTTTTAACACGTTTAAGTCACCTCTAGAGTAGGCCCTAAACAGTCCATAAGCAAGGTGCAGTGTATTTAAAAAGATGAACATGTACTTTTAAGTTGTACTCGCCCTGATGGGGAAAAACTCAAATTAGTTTTTTACTACTGAAAGGCCTACCTTTTCAATAAGATAACATTTGCTTACCTTATTACATTTAAAAATGGACAACTTTAAATTGAGAATAAGTAGGAATATCGAGTTTGGTGTAGAAAGAATTGTAATTTAAAACCCTCCTTAATAGTAAAGTCATATTTAAGTTGCAATTCAGAAAATGCCCCTTTTAGAAAGGTGACATTTTCTTGTCCCAATGATTTAGTGCCTGCTGTCTGTATCCTGGGTTACACGAATAGGTGTAGCTGGCAGTTGGTCTTTGTGTATTGCTCCCAGACACTGAGGCAAAGGGGCAGGATGGGCCATAACTGGTTTAATAAGGGACGGAGCTTGCACATCACAAAGGCTCTGCATTAAAACACACACAAAGGGTTTTACACTTGTCTTTTGTACCCAAAGACAAGATGGGGCCAGGGCAGGGAGGCAGGAATTTCTAAACACCTTTGAAGGTGGAAACCCCCAAAACTTTCTCCTACTTGAAAGCTGGCACCAAGTATAAACACTGGGCACTCAGACCCAACCCTTGAGTGCACCTTTGGACCTGTGGAAGACTCAGAAGTACTGATGTGCTGCTCTGCTGCAAGTATGACTGCTACTCTGCTGCACTGACATCTTGAAACCTGAGTAAAAAGGACTGGACCTTTATCTTGAAAACAAGTCTACTAGAGTGACTCCAAGGGCTCGTTGGCTGGCCTCCTGCTCAAAGCCTAGGGGCAAAAAAGGCTCTAAGCACTTTGAACCCAGCACCTGCACTCTGTCTGCTGTGAGTCTTGCTCTCAAGTGGTGCCAACCCAGCCCTGGACCCTTAGGGTGAGCCTGAGGGTGCTTTGCCAGTGCAGCTATGGTCTTTTGGGCAGAACCAATGGAGTGCAGATCCTTGCAGTTCCGCATCGCAATGCACCGCAATGACAGTATCCTGCAGGACAATGCTGGACATCACACTGCAGCTCCTCAGACCTGCCACTGCATGACACACCCTTTACACAGTACTTTACATCGCAAGCCGATTGCTGACACATCGTCGATGACAATGCAGGATCTTGCATCGCAGCCCCGCATCTTCATCGGAGTCACTGCTGCCAATAGATCCTCAACACTGATCTTATAATGCTTCAAACCAAGATTAAGGTATCTACTCAGTGGGCTGAACTTGATCCCTGTATCCTGCTCATGTTCCATCTCAGTCGACCTGAATTTGTGAGTCTGTCCTGGTCGATGAGACCAGATAACCCTAATAGTTGGCTCTTTGTGCTTTTAGGCACTATCTTTACTTACATCTTTAAAATCGCGTATCTCCAGTTCTACAGATTGGATTTTTTTCATTTTGGTCTCAAATATTTTATTGCATTTAACTCTACTTCTATACATTGGTGTGAGACTTTTCTTGTGTTGTGTTTTCACTTTGTTACTGTTTCAAGTGCTGTAAAAATACTTTTCACATTGACTCTCAGTGAAGCCCAACTGCATTGTATTAAGTTGCTAGAGGGTTGAGCACAGAGTTATTTCGAGTTTGCTTGTCACTTCACCCTGAGAGGAATTGTGGTTGCCGCTTGAGTAGGTTCACCCCCTTCCACTAGTAACCTATTTTTCTACACAGATTTTATGAAGAAAACACTTCCTGGACCTGTGGCAAAACTGAAAAGGACTGGACCTGCTGTCTATAACATATGAGAAGACCTGAAGGGATGGATCTGCTCCCACGTGTACACTAGAATAAGAAATTGACTTCAAGGGTCAGTTGGCTAATTTTCTGCATAGCTACAGGGACACAACAAATTGCAAGAGGCCTTTTTCTTAAAGCACCCAGCTGACTAGTAGCAACTGGAACTGAATTGGACCGTGCTGGTGGCCTCGGCTGGAATGTGTTCTGGCCCCTTACTGCTATCCCTGAGGTACTAGGAGCCTTAAAATAGGCTAAGAGGAGCTGCCAAAGAAATTCTGAAAAATTGGGACTTAGAAATGTTTTGGATTTCCAAGACCGCCAGAGCTTCAGAGGGACTATTTGGCAAAGATTTCTGATTTCAATGTGAGTTTCTTGGATACTTCTTCAGGCTTGCTCCCCTGGAAATTCTGAGATCCATAAAAAAGAATATGTCCAAAGATGTAAATCTTGGCCAGGCAAAGGTGTAAAAAGTATCCGCTAGACAAGAGGTCTTCAAAGGTCATAAATTGAAATATCTCCTGCTTAGAGATTTTCTCTCGAACGCAAGTGGTTTCAGTGGGACCTCGGCAAGTGCTTGAGAAGTCTTCAGTGGATACAGCCTTCAACCTTACCCTGCTGGAGGATTTTGTCTCCCATAGAAAAGACTAAATCAGAAGGTATGACTGGGATGACCTGCTTAATGTACCTAACCTGTGTGTGCTCCATGCAATTAGACTGGAATTGTGGCTAGGCCCTTGTTGATTTTGCCTTAAAACTTTAACAATGTATATCTACAGTTCCCCTAAATGATGTTTGTCATTTTAGTTTCATTATTACTAAACCAAAATTCTTACTTTTTAGAAACAGGTTAAGGGATCTTTATTGCATTGTGTTTTAATTGTGCTAAATGCTTTGCACATTTTCCTAATTTAAGCCTATCTGCTCTTTGAAACAGCTACCATGGGTTAAACCCAGGTTTAAATTATTGGAATTGTGCGTTTGACTTCACAGGATTTTGTGGCTTATTACTTGGTTCGGACTCAAAACCTCCCAAAATAGTAACCCATTTTCGTACATGTAATAATTTAAACATGGCATTTCTTAATTTTGGGGACTATTAGTGTCCAATCATATGTTCGAGTTCTCTGTCTATATTTTTGGGCCAGATTATCTTTACATCCATCAGGCAGTGTTTGGTCAAATCTTCTAATGCCTTATACAGATGTGCCACCACCTTTTCCCTGTCATAACAAGAAGGAAATGTAACATCCCATGAGTCTGGGGTTTATTAGACTCTGTACCCCACCACCTGTGGATTGCCTTGAGACCAACTTACATTGCTAACTGCCCTGCTGGAATATCATATCATCATTCTGTGTTCATTCAGGGAATCGCTTGAGTACCCTGGAGTCATACAAGCTTCCTACTGTGATCCGTCCTACCGAAGTCCAGGCGATCAATCTTTGACAACCACCGGACCCTTGCAAGCCAGGTAAGCACAGGAATTCTATACCTCCAAGATTCTACACATTTTTTACATTCCTCTTTCTGCCTCATTACTCTAGAGAATCATAGCAAGCCCCTAATAAAATATAGTCATTTTCAATTTCTCCCAGACATAGAGTCAGAATATTGTATTAACAGCGATTTTGGCTGTGAGATAGTAAACATGTGTTCCTGTGTGTTACTTGTCATTTAGGAAATACTTATATTGTTCACCTACATGTGGCCCAGTTACTAAAACATATTGTTCACTGCGGTCCAATATTGAGTAGATAAACAATTTACAAGGGCCTACTCACCTTCCCAGTCCACAAAATCAGAAAAATCCAAACTGTATTTCTCATATGAACTTTTTTCAAGAAATTTGTAGAGTAATAAACTAGGTTTGTAAACTTCAGCAATCAGTTATTTTTCCACACCCTTTATATGTGCGTAACCTTTCTCCTGGCAATTGCAGGAGGAAATGCATTTTTTTACGGGAGAAAAGAGATTTGAAACACTGGAATTCAAGTGGCCGTAAAAGGAATGTCAAAACAGTCAAAAAAAATTGGGCAAGAACGGAGAAAAACTCCAGAAATGCAGCTTTGCGTCTGTTTGCCGCGTCTGTGGCTCGTTGAAATGCATTATGATTCAACATTTATGGATTTAGATGATTGCATACGTATCCACCTCAAATTCTTTCTGAATTCCAAAACATCAAAACTTTCCTCAAAGTGCAAAAGAAGTAGATATTTGACGTTTGTGAATATAGCCTTATATAGTAAGATACTCACTATCATTAGCTTTACAATAGGAAGATAGGATAGTAGCTGGTACGCAATATAACGTGCAGAAGTCTCATAATATCTTTTTTGGACTCATTTGAGATGCTGCAGCATTCAATGTCTGCAAGTATTCTTTTTTTTAATGTAATGTGAGATAGCGCTCAACCCTCCTTGTCATCTTTGACTTCTTTAAATCATTGATTTAATAGTCTGTGCAAATTTCAATAGCTTAGTCAGTGCACCATCACAGTGGAGAAATGATTTTAGCCTATAAAGCAAGACAAAACTAGGCAAAATTACATTATGCTGATGTAATCCTGGGTAATTTTGTGAATTTGTGTTACACCTTTTAGGTGAAATTTGCGATATGATGCTTTTAAGCCTTGAGACATAAGTGCAGTGTTTGCTGCAAAACTGTAGCACGGAAGCACGCGAACAATGCGCATGACCATCATGTGAACGGCTGTTGTCCACGGCAATTGTGGGGTTTTTTTGTACTATTTTTTACTACAAAATGTGTCCCTGTGTCCATTTCGTGCTGAAATATAGCAATAAATGACTGTTTTGCTTTTTCCTAATTTCACCTTATTTTATGTAAATCTTGTAGAATTTTGCATAATTACCGTACATGAAAGTATGCACATTTTGCACACCCCTAGCCAAAACCTCAAAATCTTTGCATTTTAGCCTGGAATAACACAGGTTCAGTCATATTCCTGTAAAGCAACCCGAAATATAAATTGAGCCAGGGTTTCGAATTTGAAATACAATTTATTGATGTTTAGAAAGTCGTATAACAGAATGCTTTCTGCAAATAATAAAGAAAGGGCCTAGAGACAGCTATGCGTAATTTTTGTGACTGGCATACAATTGAATTTGATAC
Organism: Lissotriton vulgaris; assembly: GCF_964263255.1. Classification (NCBI taxonomy): domain Eukaryota; kingdom Metazoa; phylum Chordata; class Amphibia; order Caudata; family Salamandridae; genus Lissotriton; species Lissotriton vulgaris. The sequence goes on from NC_141687.1 coordinate 1,049,783,413, forward strand.
ACATTTTCATTGCTTTACAATAGTATATAAAATATGGCAATACTCGGACATATTTTTAGTATCTGAAACTCCTTTGTGATTGTTATTTATACCTGATTTTAGACTGGGTTACTGTCTAATTCGTAAAACAGTCGCACTCTGGCAAATGCTCATCACTGTTGTAATAAAGAAAAAACAACAGGCAAAAGTCTTCCGCATGAAAATTAGGTTTACCTACTGGGGGGAACCCTGTTTTCTAATTAAAAGACTCTGACACCACTTTTAAATAGCAACTGCACACAAGTTATTGGTGTACAAAACATGCCCGCACTTCTTAGCCTTTGCAAATATTGCGCACGATTTAAATGCAGTGCAAAAAAAAGGTCAAACATTTTCCCTCAGCATGTAATCTTGCCTAAGGTGCTATGGGAGTACTGAGGTCTCGCATTTATTTCATGGCAAACAGTTTCCATCCATTTATTTTCGGAAAACTGGCAGACCTTTGCAATATCGTGAGCTGAGGCACATTTTGAATCCTCAGTTTTGGTTTTCGTCATCTGTGACACAAGAGCGAGTTGAACGGCATACATACATTTAATCGACATTAATATTGTGCGACTCCCCAAGTTGCTTCTTTATTTGCCTGCTTGTTTGCTGACATATTTGCAGCTGCTGCTGGTGCTCTAGGGAAAAGAGCACCCCCTGGTTCTCTTGCTGCATTGCTTCACTTTATGGCAGCACGGTCACAATCTGGGGATTGCATTACAAATAACCCACAGAGATACATTTACTTTTCCTTCAACCCTGCATTGCTCTGTGAAGGTCATTACACACGTCAGCTACAATTAGGGTGCTCACTGCTAAAAGACAATCCTTGTACAGTGTAAAACCACACACAACATCAGTGCATCACCCATGTTTATGTTAGAAACCAACCATAAAACTACTTCCCAGCGATGTATTCGCAAACCACCAAGGTCACACCACTTGCTGCTCTTGTGTGAATGTGTAGTCAACTCGAGTTGATAAAGCAGATGTCGTTGTCAATGCACAAAAACACCGTACACCAGGAGCGAAGCAGGAAATAACAAAAGGAGCCATGGGAACATGGCAAACAAAGGGCTTTCTTTGAGGTTGCAAACTAGTGGTGTATGACTCGGGGACAAAGGGATATTTTAGAATGCCATGCACTCACAAAGCATCTTATGTACATTTAACATTTAGAACAGGCTGTTCCACCGAGTAGCTCCTGAGATACTGGTTGTTCCCCTGCTACATATGAGCAGCTTTCCAGTGTACATCCCAGCCTACTAAATTACAAGATGTTGCTTGGTTGAACTAATAAATGCATACCAACATTTAATTTAAAAAGGGTGCATTCCAGACAAAATATGTGTGTATTCTCACAACTCAGGCGCTGATGGTTGGTATTGCTAAACTGTCTTTAATTGCGGGCTGGCGTCGGGCCACGGCCGTCGCCAGCACTACCTTCTTTTTTTTTCTGCAATTCATGCTCTGACACAGATTTTGCAAGTCAATAAAATATTTTGCTAACACCACAATTTTGCAAAAAGGCTAAGATTTACAAAGAGTTTGCGTCAGGTTTGAGTGTCTTTTAGTACATATCCAGAGCAAAGACTACTGGTGGGATATACAATACAATGCAAATCATGAGTTTTGTTGAATTATAATCCGAAGTAATGCAACACAGTGTGATGCACTGCCTTGCATTAGTATACATCAAGGGGGCTTTTCATGAGTGGTGCATAGATGTTCCAATTCAAACCCGTGTGAGTCTTGCAACACATCCCTATCTAAAAAAAAATGCAGAAAGGGATTTGTACCAAAATCCTTTGCCTTACTGAGGCAGACCGAACAAAGATAAATACTTTAATTTCTCATTGTTTTGTCCTCTTTTGTATGTATGTGTACCACATTCTACCGTGCCCTCCTGGGCGCGCCCCACCACCGATTGGTTGGTGCCCTCCCTGACCCGGATACCATGGTAGGATGTCCGGGTCAGGGGCGGGCGTGCCGGCAGGGGCAGGGTGGGGGGCGTAGCCACCCCCACCCAGTCCCTTGGGAATAAAGAGGCGGGGAGCGCCCAGGAGACCCTCTTCTTCCTGGACGCTCCTCCACAGCGTGTTGTGCCCCGCGCTCGGGGCTTCTGGTTTCTGTTAATCCTGTTGTTTTATTTTCCAGGTTCATCTGTGCTGCGGCAGTTGCCCGTGCCCGGTGTTGGCAGTGTTTGTGGTTGATCGGCTTGGCTGCGTGCAGCGGCGGTCGGCGGAACTCGGTGGAATCTTAGCTGGCATCGCGACTGAGTCCATCGGAGAATCGTGAAGGAGCCCAGGTCACCGGTATACGGAGCAGCGGCGGAGCGGGTCACAGGTTACACGAGGCTGTCGGCGGAGCCTGAGGTATTTTGCGAGGGTGGGCGCCGCATCGGGGATCAGCCGGCCGGTGCATATTAATGAGCCGGCATGCAGGAAGTGTTTTTCGCGCCAGCGGTGCAACAGTCTTTTCTGTCTTTCTGATCGGGGCACAATAAGGTTATTTACCGCCACAAGAGTTAGCGCGGGAAGGTTGCTTCATACTGTCTTCAGAGCGCCTCATTAACTCTTTGCTTTTCGCGCGCCCAGCACCACAACCCGTACAGCTATTAGGGCTGAATTGATTCAGTTTTTAATGGAGAGGAAGCGAAGCAGGGTCGACCAGGGCAGGGCCTGGAGGGGAGACCCTAGGGGAATTTGTGCAATTTTGTCATTTGCATCAACTGTTTTGGTTGCTAAGAAGGGTCGTTCAGGGCAGGACCTGGATGGGAGACCAGGGGAAACGTTGCCTTTAAATACATGTGGATGATTCTAATTTAATTATTGCAACTTTGGGGGTCGAATTTTTAAATAGTAAACAAGGGTTCTTGCAATCAGAGTGAGTGTTTGCCTCTACTTTATTCCAACTGTGCAACCAGAGTGAGTGTTTAATTGGGCCCCCTTCTAATTTATTGCAACCAATTGGGCCCCCGCCTTTGTAAAAGTAAATCTGGGGTGTACTTTCAAATTGTAAGACATAAAACTACTTCTACCTCATACTCCCAGGTATTGATATATTTTCTATTACAGACGCTTAAGGAGAACACAGCTGCAATTCAGTTGATCAGCTCTAAGCGGTGGACGCAGGACGCGGGTGCGGACACAATACCGGCGGGAAGTACGCAGGATTGGTCGGTAAGAGGAGAACGGGGGGCTAGCATTTCATCGCTCCTGGTTGCCGCCGGGTGGGTCTACACTAGGTTTACTCACCCCTGACATAGCCGGATAAGCCGGTGGTGTTGCGGTCGCCGTTGCATGGTGCTTACAGCCCCCTGGACATCCTCCATCTGGTGAAAGTACAGAGCGCAAACACGCTCAAATTGTATCGCTAGGAGTGTAGGCAGTTGTTGGTGGTTTTGAACATGCCAGGGCCAAGGGGTGGAAAAGGTGGGTCCAGGATGGAGGTTATGATGCAGACCATGATGCTTGAAATGAGCAACATTAACTAGCGTTTGGGAAAAATTGATGAATTAGAGGCCCACTTTAATGAGAGGTTTGATGAGGCTCCTGGCCCATCGGGTAGGCCTATTCGCCAGAGGGCGGCCCCCTTGCCAAGGGGGGATTTTGTTACCCCACCTAAGAGGCCCAAAGCAAAGAAGCCCAGGTACACTGCCCCCCCACCCCCGGAGCCGTTGGTTCCGGTACCTATTATACCTGTCCCTGCGGTTCCGGCTCCTCTGGCACCTACGCCAATAGTTCCTGTTCCTGCAGCGCCGGCCCCTGTCATTCCGCCGGCGCTCCCACCAGCCGTGCCTGCCCCTTCGCCCGTTGTGCCAACCCAAAACACGGGTTTGCCGCCACCGGCTGCCCCCTTGCCTCCTACACCTTTGCCACTGGGTATGCCCCCAGTGGCGCCGGCAGTCCCGGCAGGTAACTTAGACTCAATCCCTCCTGAACTGGTATCTCAGATAACGGCCTTGATGCCGTGGCTGCAGAAGGGGGGGGTGTTACCGGCTTCGTCAGATCATGCGGCAGAAGCGGCAAAATTGGTGGAAAAGATTAAATCGGCAGTGGTGGCCGACAGTGCTGCAGTGCTTTCATCTTCTTCCCTCGCAGGTTCCAGTCCCGCCCAACCGAACGGAGATGGTGGGCAGCCGGCCCAGGTGCCCGGAAATGGTAAGGAGGTGGCGCTGCCTCTCTTGGGAGATGGTTCTATACCCTCCAGGAGTGAGAATTTAGCACAACATGTGTCACAAACTGTGAAGGGGATGATTTGGGCTGATAAATATGTGTACATTTATTCATTATTGCTTGATAATAGGGAAATGGAACATGCTAAGACACTAAAGGAGTGGATGCATCCAAGTGAATGGAGGGCACAGTGTTCTAGATTTAGGGTGGAGGAAACTCTACTTAATTGGATCAGGGCTTTTGCAGTATTCACGGCTATCAAGGCCGAACGACCCCCCAATGTGCAGGCACCATTGGCATGCTACCAGAGCAGGATTGTGGGGTGGAGTGAACAGTACTCTGGGGATGCCTGGAAAGGGTATGATGTCAATTTCAGGAAAGCCTTGGAATTTAATCCATCACTGACATGGGACAAGGTTGACTCTATGTCATGGCATCAACAATTCTCAAAGAGCTCGCCCCCCCATCAGTCCACCAGTGCAGTCAAGGTTTTTTCCGCCAGACCTCAACAGCCCTTTCGGCCACCCCAAGCGGGTGACGTCCCGGGTAAGAATAGGGGTGGCGGGTCAGAAAAGAAAGGGGTGTGCTGGGATTTTAATAAGCGCACCTGCACAAGGGCCCCGGGCACCTGTAGATTTAAACATGCGTGCGGGAACTGTGGGCACCCCTCTCACCCTGAATCATCTTGCAGGTCCAAGCAGGGCAACCACGGTCAGAGGGGAAGAGGAAAGCCAGTGTAGTACAAACAGGTTGGGTACCCCCACGCCTGTAGATGTTTTGGCAATGATACCATGGTTAAATAGATACCCGGACCACACAGCAGCCACACTACTTCAAGAAGGTTTCTCCCAAGGCTTTAGGATTCCGGCAGGGGGGTACACAGGTAGCGCCCATTGCAAGAATCAACTGTCAGTAAAACACAACCCTACAGTGGTGGCCGCAAAAATTAGCAAAGAACTGTCTCTGGGCAGGATAGCTGGCCCTTTCGTGAGGGTGCCTGTCCCCAATTTTGTGTGTTCACCGCTAGGAGTAGTTCCCAAAAAAGAGAAAGGCCAGTTTAGACTGATCCACAACCTGTCGGCGCCCAGAGGAGCGACTTTGAATGATGCGATTGATGAAGGGATTTGTAGTGTAAAATATGCCTCATTTGACCAGGCGGTGGACTTGTTGCGTGCTCTGGGGCCGGGGGCCCTGATGGCAAAGTCAGACATAGAATCTGCTTTCCGTCTCCTCCCGGTCCACCCAGCTGATCATCATCTCCTAGGTTTCACTTTTGAGGATAAGTTTTACATGGATAAATGCATGCCCATGGGCTGTTCCATATCATGTGCATATTTTGAGACGTTTAGCTCCTTCCTAGAATGGGTCATGAGACAGGCGACGGGCCACCAGCAGGTCATGCATTACCTGGATGATTTTCTCTTCTTAGGTGCGGCGGGCTCTCAGGAGTGTGCCTGGGCACTGCAGGAATTTTGCGTGCTCATGCGGGCTTTTGGGGTCCCGCTAGCGCCGGGGAAGACGTTTGGCCCATCCACCTGCTTGGAATTTCTCGGTATTGAAATCGACTCAGTTGAAGGATGCTTCAGGTTGCCCAGGGACAAAGTGTCTAGGTTTAGAGCAGCGCTAAGTCAATGCCTACGCAAACACAAGGTTTCCTTGCAACAATTACAGGAGGTGGTGGGGCAACTGAACTTCGCTCTGCGGGTCATCCCTATGGCACGCCCGTTCTCACGCTCCATTGCCCAAGCAATGAAGGGACTACGGGAGAAACATCATCGCACAAGGCTGTCATCTGAGGTTCGCCAGGATATGCTTATTTGGATGGCGTTCCTGGAGGACTTCAATGGCAGGGTAGTGTGGCCCGGTCCCCCCACCACATCAGCAGAGTTGGGTCTATGGACGGACGCGGCTGGTAGTGTGGGCTTTGGCGCCATCTTGGGGAACAAGTGGGTCGCCCAACGATGGCCGGAAGAATCGAGAGCATGGGGTCTGACCACCAATATTGGCTTCCTGGAACTCTTCCCGATTTGGGTGGCATTGAAGGTCTGGCCCGAACACCTATGTAATCAATCAGTGGTGTTCTGGTCAGATAACATGACTGTGGTGGAGTGCATAAACCAACAGGGGGCACGCTGTCCTTTCATACTGCGCCTGATAAAGGAGATTGTGTTGCAATGCTTGAAAATTAATGTGGTCTTCAAGGCCAGGCATGTCCCTGGCATTCTCAATAATGCAGCTGACTCCCTCTCTCGCTTTAAAATGCAGGTTTTCAGGGAACATCTTCCTGTAGCAGACCCCTCTCCGGCTCACTTCCCGGCAGTACTTTGGCAGATTGGTGCCCCAGATTACAGGACCTCGTGGTTGCTAGCTTAGCCCCCAGGACCAAGACAGCTTACGAAGGGGCGTTTTTGTCTTACCGTACTTTCTTGGGGCAGGAACGGGAGGCTGGGTGGACACAGGAGGACAGCTTTGCGGCCTACTTAGAATGGATGCACAGGGAGGGTCGCTCCGTAGCGGCTGCAAGCAGGCATAGGGCGGCGGTCTCTTTCTTTGCGCAGGCTAAGGGCATGCGAGACCCCACTAACACCTTTATGGTGCGCAAGGCCTTGAGGGGTTGGCGCCGTTTACAGGGTCACCCTGCGGATAAAAGAAGGCCCATCGGGCTAGCACGGCTGACAGCTTTATTTGTTGGCACTTCACAGTGTCTGTAGCTCGGAGTGGGAGGTACTTCTGTTCAAAGCTGCATTTTCCCTGGCTTTCTATGGGGCTCTGAGAATTGGCGAGTTGGTGGCAGCGTCCAAACATGATCAGCAGGGCGGCCTACAAGGGGCCTGTGTGAAGATCAGGGAGGACACCATGTGGGTGACAATTCAGAAATCCAAAACCGACCAGGAGTCACGGGGTTACACGATAGTGCTCCACCGAGCCCGTGCCAATCCTTGCTGTCCGGTTGCTCATGTGGAAATCTTCCATAAACAGCGAGGGGGCACGGCGGGAGGCGCACTGTTGTGTCACGCCGACGGTACCCCCTTGACCAGGTACCAGTTTAGAAGGGTCTTCGAACTGACGGTCAGACAGGCAGGTCTTGACCCCAAGGAATTTGGCACTCACTCGTTTAGGATTGGGGCAGCAACTGGGGCAGTGGCAAGGGGCCTCCCGGTTAAAAATGTGAAGGAAATTGGGAGATGGTCCTCTGCATGTTATAAACGATATGTGCGAATTGACATGCTGTGACAGGACGGTGCTCACGCTCGGTTTGTTTTTGTTTTTTTGCAGTTTCTCAGACCTGTGACGCAGGGGAGGAACTCGACACCTGGCATCAACGATCTTCGCCATCACGGAACAACCATCGGGATCAACACAAGAAGATTGTTTGGATCGTGGGTCACTCGTATGTGAGGCGTGCTGAATGTGTTTTTCTTTCAGGAGACCGTAAAAAAAGGGCTGCGCAAAAGGGGTTTGACATTGCATTCTTCGGGAGAGGGGGTCTATGTCTCAACCAGTTCAGGAACTTCTTCCAGGGACTCTTAGCTCAGCAGCCCGCCCCCCCGTCAGTGGTGATACTTCACCTGGGGGAGAATGATTTGGCCAAGTTGGGGAGACGCATCCTTATTGAGGAGATCATCTCCACTGCGGGGTGTGTGGCCAGGACTTGCCCGGGTTGCACGGTAGTATGGTCGCAACTTATCCCTCGGTGGCAGTGGCGAGGGGGGGTCTCGGTTAGGGCGTTGAATCACTCGGTAAAGAGGATCAACACACAGTTGGACAAACTATTTCGGGCCCCCCGGTTGCAGTCGATTCCACATGGGTGTATCTGGGGCGAACAGTATTACCTAGGGGATGGAGTACACTTGACTGAGGCGGGGAATGTTTTGTGGTCTAACAATCTCTGGGCCTGGTTAGAGGGATTTACTAAACAAGCTTGCTCCTGATTGGGGGTCTAGGTGGGGGGAGGCCAGATCATCGGTTAACAATGCTGGCCTGTGGCGGTAAGGTCATGACCGGTGAGCAGCTATTTTAAGGTCTGAGGGGGCGGGCATCATCCTAGCGAGGTTCCCGCCCAGGGGGAGGGGCCACTGGCCACTCTTAGAACTTCAGGGGCAAGGTAACTGGTGCTTCAAAGGGGCGCGGGTTGGAGTAGTCACGCTTTCCTTAGGCTGGTAGCCACCCCGCGCGCATACTTATGACGTCACTGGATGGCGCAGAGTAAGGGCCCTCCTTTAGTGGGTAAATGGAGTTCACGGCATAGACCGGGTAATTACCAGGCCCGGCTGCGCATGCGCACATCTCTAGGTGAGGCGCAGCTAGTAGGACCTGACACCGGTTAGCGACCTTGCCATATGGCCAGAAATGTAGTATACAAAAATCAAGATGAGGATGTTAGACTCGGTTAGGAAACAATCTGTATTAGAGTTTCTGTTAAGATTAGCCTCTCAAACTCTTTGACAATATTGTATCTAATGTCCTGCTGATTTTTGTATAAATTGTTGACCATGCAATTAAAAACCTTTTTTAATTTCATATCTTAATAAATACGGCCGGGGGGTCTTGCGACCTCCCGCCTTCCAAAGATAACCAGGTCTCATGTTCATGTGTCAGGTGTCGGTGTGGTCAGATGGGGGGGGCGGCAGCCAGTCGCTGACCATGTGAAAAGGGGGGGCTTTTGGCCCCCCCGCCCGCATGGCGGCACGGCGATCGCCCTCTCCCTTCGTGCCTCTCGGTGGTGGGGCGTGCCCTCCTGGGTGCGCCCCACCACCGATTGGTTGGTGCCCTCCCTGACCCGGATACCATGGTAGGATGTCCGGGTCAGGGGCGGGCGTGCCGGCAGGGGCAGGGTGGGGGGCGTAGCCACCCCCACCCAGTCCCTTGGGAATAAAGAGGCGGGGAGCGCCCAGGAGACCCTCTTCTTCCTGGACGCTCCTCCACAGCGTGTTGTGCCCCGCGCTCGGGGCTTCTGGTTTCCCCACCCACCATCCCTGAAACTAAATTGTTGAGGTTGTCTTAGTCTAGTTAAGCGTAATCTGTAGGTGCTTGTTGCTATACTTGATATTCGTAAGTGATCTGTGTCTGGTTTGTATATTATGCTGGTTATGCTTTCTTTAGGAATTTTTTCCCCCTTTAGTGAACTGTGATGTAACATGTTATGATTTGCAATTGTGCTAGGACTTTTTTCCCTTTGTAGCTTTTAATTGATGTATGTGTTAGCTAGAGTAGTTGTCATTAGAATTTTTCTCCTAGGTCGTCGTATTTATTAGGTTTGGGGCATGCGGTAAGGTCATGACCGGTGAGCAGCTATTTTAAGGTCTGAGGGGGCGGGCATCATCCTAGCGAGGTTCCCGCCCAGGGGTGGGGCCACTGGCCACTCTTAGAACTTCAGGGGCAAGGTAACTGGTGCTTCAAAGGGGCGCGGGTTGGAGTAGTCACGCTTTCCTTAGGCTGGTAGCCACCCCGCGCGCATACTTATGACGTCACTGGATGGCGCAGAGTAAGGGCCCTCCTTTAGTGGGTAAATGGAGTTCACGGTGTAGACCGGGTAATTACCAGGCCCGGCTGCGCATGCGCACATCTCTAGGTGAGGCGCAGCTAGTAGGACCTGACACCGGTTAGCGACCTTGCCATATGGCCAGAAATGTAGTATACAAAAATCAAGATGAGGATGTTAGACTCGGTTAGGAAACAATCTGTATTAGAGTTTCTGTTAAGGTTAGCCTCTCAAACTTGTTGACAATATTGTATCTAATGTCCTGCTGATTTTTGTATAAATTGTTGACCATGCAATTAAAAACCTTTTTTAATTTCATATCTTAATAAATACGGCCGGGGGGTCTTGCGACCTCCCGCCTTCCAAAGATAACCAGGTCTCATGTTCATGTGTCAGGTGTCGGTGTGGTCAGATGGGGGGGGCGGCAGCCAGTCGCTGACCATGGGGATATTTTAGAATGCCATGCACTCACAAAGCATCTTGTGTACATTTAACATTTAGAACAGGCTGTTCCAACGAGTAGCTCCTGAGATACTGTTTGTTCCCCTGCTACATATAAGCAGCTTTCCAGTGTACATCCCAGCCTACTAAATTACAAGATGTTGCTTGGTTGAACTAATAAATGCATACCAACATTTAATTTAAAAAGGGTGCATTCCAGACAAAAAATGTGTGTATTCTCACAACTCAGGCGCTGATGGTTGGTATTGCTAAACTGTCTTTAATTGCGGGCTGGCGTCGGGCCACGGCCGTCGCCAGCACTACCTTCTTTTTTTTCTGCAATTCATGCTCTGACACAGATTTTGCAAGTCAATAAAATATTTTGCTAACACCACAATTTTGCAAAAAGGCTAAGATTTACAAAGAGTTTGCGTCAGGTTTGAGTGTCTTTTAGTACATATCCAGAGCAAAGACTACTGGTGGGATATACAATACAATGCAAATCATGAGTTTTGTTGAATTATAATCCGAAGTAATGCAACACAGTGTGATGCACTGCCTTGCATTAGTATACATCAAGGGGGCTGTTCATGAGTGGTGCATAGATGTTCCAATTCAAACCCGTGTGAGTCTTGCAACACATCCCTATCTAAAAAAAATGCAGAAAGGGATTTGTACCAAAATCCTTTGCCTTACTGAGGCAGACCGAACAAAGATAAATACTTTAATTTCTCATTGTTTTGTCCTCTTTTGTATGTATGTGTACCGCATTCTACAGCACACATACCAAGAGGAAAATGCCTTAATACATAGTTTTTGTAAAGGAAGGTTCCCCTTCCTCCATAAAACCTATGCAGCCACAATGGAGACACCCTTGCACTAACACATAAACGTGCATGCACTGGCGTAAGGCTGCCAATAGTGTGCCAATATAGGAAGAGAGCAGAACTGCGCCACTTATTAGTAGATATGGTGCAGTTCTGCTCTCCTCCATTTACGCAACACAGCGCAACATCTACACTTGCAGAGTTGTGTTGCCCGATCTCTTTGAAACCTGGCAAACCTAGGCCAGAAGTCCTTGATCTATTCTGCTTCTGCACAGCACTAACAACTAGGTCATGATACGGTCCCTGGATGGATTGATTAAGATCGCTTGTAATTTAGAAATGGAATAAAAACACTGCACCCATTCTCCAATAGACACATGGTATAGATTGTTCCACACTTAAGTTGCTCCCATTAATGAAATACAATTAAAGCGATGTCAGACCTCTAGTATAGCTACTACATCGGTGTAAACTAGAAAGACGTGGCCACTGGTTTTAGTTATTTATTTAGTATAATATTAATTTGCATTGCTGTATTGTTAATTAATGTCTCTGCAATACCAAGTTAATTGATATATCTCATAGCCGTCCGTATTTGAAACCAAATATTTTTCTGTCTGCTTCCTACCACTGCATTTCTTGAAAAATAATCATATTTTGCACTGGCCCTGATGATGTAATATCGCTGTGTTTAAAAAGGCTGCATGTTTTCAACTTTAATCTCACATACACAAACTGTTCATGATAAACAAATGTACTCGGTAAGCGAGGCCAGGGATGGGTGAATTAAAGCAGTCCCTAATGCACTTGGACATTATTGCTTTAGGCCCTTCCATGGAAATGTGCTTCCCAAAAACATTAGGAGGGATCCTCTGCTTTCCTGAAAAGTTCAAATAGTAGGAGTCACATCAATCTTAATAGGAATTTTTGAGGATTTCAATTCTAACTTCCTGCTGAAACTGCTTGCATTTAAATGTATTGCCAGAGAGTGTTACATGAACGTCATATAGAGATGTGTCAAGCTGCAGGTTGTGATGGCTACTTTTGTGATTAATGGAGTAGGCCAAGTGCCTATCATTGTACCCACACCTGAAACCGTTGAACTGAGCCACCCTGAAATAGTCAAGGCAATAGGGACAGCAGTACATTGGATGAGCTCCATTAGTTGTTATGGACTCTTAGGCTATAGGTTTATATATTTTGTTATGCAGAATATGGAATAACGTTGTTGTAAAGTAACAGAAACGTTCCTACATATTGAATTCAATATTCCAAAACAATGAAGGTGTGTCTTATGGTAAATATCAATATATGATATCAGCAATAAAGATGCGTCCGCACAACACATGCGTGCAGCGGGCGTGCCACCGGCACGTTGAAGGCACACCAAAGGCAAGCCGGTCTGCGCCCATCCGCGCCTGAACACCGCCAACCGCCAGGAAGGCTGCATATCTTGGTCCCTGTCAGAAAGGAATGCACCCTCTCATCTACCCTAGGTCTAAGCTCCTGGAGATTGTAAGGAGAAGTTATCTTTTCTTCATGTCGAGGGACCCTGGCAATGTGCGATATGTAATCAGCTCCCAGCCACCCCCCTCTTTAATAAGCAGGCAGACGATCCCTTGGTCCATAAAATCACGGGCTAAGAATAAGAACATTCCATGGAATAAGACCCATGAACACAGATTGCACTCTCAGGGATTTCGGGGCCTTTATCTTAATTCTTGCTCCCTTCTGAAGCATGCTCCAGAGCTTTGGGACCTCCTATAGACAACTAAACCAGATATCTACTTTATTACAAAAACCTGGTTGCACAATAATGCCTCTCCCTCTCTAGTGGTTGCATTTCCTGAAGAGTATACAGTTACAAGACTAGGTAGATAGTTAAAAAAGAGGAGGAGGAATAGCCATATCAGCTCACATTCCTCAAAAAATCAGGTTAAATGGACGGTGGCTCAGGTCTATCGCCCACCGGGTGACAAAAAAGACTTCAACCCAAGGCTTATGGCTAGCCCCCTATGTTCTACAAGCAGACAACTTCATACTATTAGGGGATTATAATTACTATCTGGATATTCCATCTGACTCTGATTCCAACAGCCTGACTGCTGCTATGGAATCCCTTGGTCTCTACCGAAAGGTATGTAGCCCTACTCATATAGCGGGTGTTGGAAATGGCCCTGTTTGCAGGGTTATCCCCAACCTTTTAGCTTCTACCGCCCTTATTTTTCCTGACACATGGTTGTTGGCAATAGGACTCTGGGCACATTACCACTGCCGATCAGTGCTAAAGTGCATATGCTCTCTGTGTAAATTGTTATTTTAATTGGTTATCCATGATTGGCATATTTGTATCATCAAGAAGTCCCTAGTAAATTGCACTGAGTGTGCCAGGGCTGGTAATACAAATGCTACTAGTGGGCCTGCAGCACTGATTGTGCCATCCACATGAGTAGCCCTAAAATGTTGTCTCAGGCCTGCCACCGCAGTGCCTGTGTGCAGTCTGTGAATTGCCATGTCCACCAGGTCAGTGTCCCCACTAAGATTTTAAAGACTTTCTGCAAGTTTTATCGCATCGCTCGCTTGCGGAGCTTCCCTGTCAGTGTGAGGAAATTCCTGCCGCTACGAAGGCCGAGATCATCGCAGTGCCTGTTGCCGCTGCCAGAGTCATCACATCCTTCGTTTGCGGGATGCACCAATCCGGTGCGAGAAGATTACCATCGCTGCAAGTATCGTCGCAGAGCCTGTCATCACTGGGTGTGATCGTCGCACTGCTTGCTTGCAGGCCAAATCACGTCGCTGCGAGAGTCGTCGCAGAGCCATTGCATCGAGGGACCACCAGAGGAGAAAATCGCTGCGAAGCATCGCATCGTCGCCGTACCGGAGATCGTCGCCGCCCCGAAGACTGTCACATCGTACCTTTTGCGAGCCGCTTCCACAAAAACCTGTGCACCGGAATCCACGCAAGGTATCGTATCCCTCCCCATACAGAACGGAGTCACCGGAACACGCCCACTGCGACCAGCGGGGTTGTCGCATCGCCTCCCCAGGGTCTCAGGAGTGACGCATCACATGCTTTTCAACGCTACAGCTTTCACTTGGAACTTATGTCGCATCTAAAGGTACTGTTGGCTAAAACGTGACAAAACTGTGGATTATTTTATCGCAACCTTAACAACTCTTTTGAGACCATAATCTCGAAGTGTGTATGTTGGATTTTTGTCATTTGGTCTTGTGTAGTTTACATTAAATACCTTTATTTTTCTAAACAGTTGTGGAGTCAGTTTGTGGTGTTTTCACTGTGTTACTGTGAGCGTTGGTATAAATACTTAGCACATTGCCTTTGATAAGCCGGACTGCTCGTGCTAAGCTACCAAGGGGGTGAGCCGGGGTTATCTAAAGAGTGCATCCTTCTTACCCTGACTAGAATCAAGGGTCCCTATTTGGACAGTGGTACCTACCTCTGCCAACTAGAGACCCCCAGTTCTAACATTGTTGGTCAGCGGTGGGATTTTGAACTTGTATTTGTACTAGACCGACAGTGACTGGTGTGCATCACTAGTCAGTGCACACCACTACGCAACCACATACTGTTTGTTTTGTTTCCTGGTACCCTCCTGGAAGTATTTTTTGGATACTGAGGCTCTGGCTAGTATTGCTCCTGTAAAGTCAACTTTTTCCACCTGTATATCTACACAGTGGAGGAGATAAAAGCCTTTTGCGAAGTGAGGGGGCTGCCTGTGGAAAAAGTGTCCAAAAGGAGGGATCTTGAGGCATGCCTATAATCCCATGAGGTCAGAATTTGGGAAGCAACACTAACAGACGATTCTGAGGAGGAGGACTTCTCTGACAGTGAGGGAGAGAAAGATGAGTGGCTCCTTGCTGCTGTGCGGAGGTACAGAGATTTAAACCGGGAAGTCAAGGAGGCTGAGATCCGGTGGGCCTTAGCCCAGAAAGAAGAAAAATGTGTAGCTCAAAAGGTGAGCTTTGCTGAGTTGGTGATGGAGTCCAGCTCAGATGGTGGCAGCAACATTATAGTTTCCAGTGCTGAGAGAAAGGTACCAACACCCAGAGATGTGGCGACTGACTTGAGGGAGGGGGTTGACATACACCAGGGGGTTCAGGTTTATGAGATCGCTCCAGTGGTGTGCAGTGTCCCTGAAGTAGATTGGGGGACTGACACAGGGGATCATATTCCTAGTGGTGGGAGGGGCACTCTACTGACTCTTGATGAGAGGTGCAGGTCGCCTTAAACAAACTGAGGAACCTACGAGCCCTGAACCCTCATTTCTGTTGTCTTCTCTAGATAGAACAGCACCATATGCCGCGTTTGTGTCACACGAACACTTCATGTAAAGGATAAACTGACCCCGTTGGATAGCCCGTTGAAATACAGGTTCGTGATCCGTTTCTTTTACGTTTTTTAGTAATTTGCCAGGCGCAGTTCTTATTATACAGAATGTAGTTACCAAAATTATGTGCTTTACAGGCACGCAGCATATTGAAAACCGAAGTGTACATTTGTATGAACACAGAGCGTCGCCCCGCTTAAGGTTAGTCTCGTGCAATATATGCACGTTCTTATTTTCATTTCACTTTGCTGCCTCAGAGAAGTGAGACCGGTTTCTTATGTTAACAGTTAGGTGCCAGTGTATCATGGGACAGCTTTGAAAAGCCAGAACCTTTTTTTCTTCTTTTTTTGAGCATCACAGGTTTTCACACACAAGTGAGTGTTTCCTTTAGCGTATCCAGTCCATTAGTATAATCATGGCACTATTTTGTTTTCCCTTCTTTTCACCATATTTATAAGTCATGTGTTTATGAATTTTTGGTTTACATATAACCGATGTATGACATCATGTTGCATATGTAATGAGGATGCTATAGACTGTAACCCATGTCATTGGAGATTTGATTAGTGTAGTGAATGTATTATTTAATGTTTTTCAGATACAGCCCCTGACGAAGGGCCGTGGGGTCCGAAATGCATTGGGCATCTGACCATTTCTTGAGAAAAATATTGGATTGCCTAAGGAATGTATCTTATATGTACACTGGATATTATGAATCATAATAATGTTCTGATGGACTATCAACTTTCATTAAAAAAGCATTGATCAAAACCAAAGTTGAACATTTTGTGGAATGTTTTCAAGCATATTTGATTAGCGTTTGTTACAAATTCCCAACAGGGACTAGCAACAGTGCACAGAGGGCAAGCAGTTTCGCTTGGTTGTAATTCAGGTTCAGGATCTGCCTGACCTGGAAGGAAGACATATGTAACCAGTCTCCTGACCAGTTTGGCTTCCAGGGGTACCCCTACAGTAGGGAAGGTGCAGTGCTCTGGAAGGGGGTGCAGAGGGAGGGAGTCCTTGCCTCTGACCCGGTGCAACCCGAAGGGTTTATACACTAGGTTGGGAGACCAGTTGCTGGAGAGAGGTCCTGAACTGGTGGGAGAGTTGTGTGCTGAGGGTGACTCTCCTGGGAGGAGAGGGCAGAACCCCAGAAGAGAGAGGTAGGGAGAGGAGAACCTCGGCCGTGACCTCTGGTCAGTCTAAGGGTACAGGCCCTGGGCTGGCGGGCCAGTGTCAGGATGCCCTACCTGACTTGGCAAGAGGGAGAGTGGAGGAAAGGTGCCAGGCACCTGGGGCTACTGCTCCCCACTCTCTGACTCCACAGAGGTTAGAGATTCCTTACAGGCATACAGCCTGGCTCTCATCTCTGACAGCTGTCAGTGACCCCTGTGGCAGGTTGTCCTGGTGGACAGGGTTGCCCCTGGAAGGGGGGCAGGAGTCACACCCTGGGGGTGGACTGGGCCACACCGTTGTGTTGGCCAGGTGGTTACTGTGTGGGAACCCAGAAGTCCTGGTGTGCCAGGAAAGTGTTCAACCATAGAGGTTGGTCCCTGGGTGGGGAAGCCAGGTTCAGGTGTTGCCAGACCTAGAGGCTTTGGAGCCTAGGTTTAAAGGCCAGGTCTGGGGTGTCCCCCCTGATCTGGAATCCCAGTCGCAGGATAGAACCCCTGAACTCGTGGGTGTATTGTGCAGGACACCTGCCACAGGAGTCCTGACTATTCTAGAAGGGGGTACCGCTCCAGGTGGGAGGGTACAGAGTCCCAAGGAAGAGGAGTACCGGGTGTGGAAAAGCCCACCCCAGCCTCCTGTCCAGCCACCGGATACGGGTCCGGGACTGGTGGGTCAGTGCCAGGATGTCAGACCGGAGGAGGGAGAGTGGACAAAGGGTGCCGTGCACCTTGGGCAACTGCCCCCTGCCATATGACGCCACAGGGTTTTGAGAGCCCTGAGAGGTATAAGGCCTGGGTCTCATCCTTGACCGCTGTCGGTGGCCACTGTGGCTTGCTGTCTTTTTGTTGGGGCACTCCTGTGAGCAAGTTAAGTTTAGGTGCTGCACAGATGGTGTCCACAGGTGAGGAGAAGAGTTCCACATGGATTGGAATGGTGGACCCTCAGAGTATGGATAGAGTGATCCCACTGGGTTCAGGATGGCGTAGAACAGGAATACTGCCCTGCTGTTTGGGCCAGTTTCCGTGTTCTATCGCCTTAAGCAGGGAATCCCATCGAGGTATCGTTTGGTCTACTCTGGCTTTAGGCTGGAAGGGGGTTGTGTTGAAAATGGCCCTTTTTGCAGGGTTGTCTCCAAACTTTTTGCTTCTTCCTCCCTTATTTTTCCTGACATGTGGTTATTGGTAATAGGACTCTGGGCACTTTACTACTGCTGATCAGTGCTAAAGTGCATATGCTCTCTGTGTAAATTGTTATTATAATTGGTATTCCATGATTGGCATATTTGTATCACCAAGAAGTCCCTAGTAAAGTGCACCAGGGCTGGTGATACAAATGCTACTAGTGGGCCTGCAGCACTGATTGTGCCACCCACATGAGTAGCCCTGAAATGGTGTTTCAGACCTGCCACCGCAGTGCCTGTGTGCAGTCTGTGAACTGCCATGTCCACCTGGTCAGTGTCCCCACTGAACAGGCCTAACCCTTCTCTTTCTGTACAATTTGTTCACCCCTATCGAAGGCCCAAGGTACCCTTTGGTGCAGTGTATGTGAAAGATACAGCATGTACTAGTGCAGGTGGTGAATTACAACCATTTTCGTTTTTCACTTTTGTAAGGCTATCTTGGCCATATGCTATCATGGGGAATGCTGGCTACAGTGGTTACCTGCATATCTTCCCATAGGAGCAAGATGGGACATAAAAGTCTGGTATCCCTGAACTCAGATTTTAATTACACATCTTTTAGGGAAGGTGTTTTTTAAATCCTGTGTTAGAGAACAGCACTTTTATAAAGTGGCTGTTCTCTTGTCTGACCTTTCTGTGGGCCTTGGCCTGTTTGTGAATTGACTGTCTGGTTTGTAAGTGACAGGGCTGGGAGATTCCAGGAGACAGATATGCATCTAGATGGGAGGTAGGAGTTGCACCTGGGACCTGAATAGGACTGTGCCTGCCCCCCACAGTGTTGGCTCACTCCCTGTGGTGCGGCTGATGCCTCTGCCCTGCACTGTGAAAGGAGAGAAGGAATCATGTCAACAAAGTGCTCCAGGGCTGTGCTTTCCCTCCACAATGCTGGCTCCACCTCCTGTGGGGCGTCTGATGTTTCTGCTCTGCAGTGTGAAAGGAAAGAAGGAGTCATGTAAACAGAGTGCTGCAGAACTGGTTTGGACCGGGCACAGAGCCCTCCTGCACAAGGGAAAAAAGACCTTTTGGGGTATAAGTACAGGACCCCAGACTACAGAAAATTAGATCATCCTGGAGTCAAGAAAGAACCTCTGCCAAGGAGAAAGCTGGAAGACTGAAGAAGGAAGACTGTCCTGCTGTTGCTTTGCTGGACTGACGTGCAGTTGCTTTGCTGCCAATGAGAGGGGAAGGACTTTGCTTTGTGCTGTGTCCCCTTGCTTGAAAGAATCTTCAAAGGCCAGAAGAAGAGCTGGCTTCCTGTTAAGAAGTCCCAGGAACAAAAGGACTTCACCCCCAGCTTCCCTAAACTCTGCTGAGAGAGTTCTGTCCTTCCTAGAGTGCTGGGGCCAGTTGTGGTGCCTCTGCAAGTTGTACCTGTGTTGGGAAGCTGGAAACCAAGATTTTAAAGACTTTTTGCAAGTTTTATGGCATCGCTCACTTGCGGAGCGCATACCCATCAGTGCGAGGAAATGCTGCTGCCAGAGTCACCACATCCTTTGTTTGCGGGACGCACCAGTCCGGTGCGGGAAGATTTCCATTGCTGCGAGTATTGTCGCAGAGCTGGCCGTCACTGGGTGAGATCATTGCACCGCTTGCTTGCGGACCACATCACGTCGCTACGAGAGTCGTCGCAGAGCCATCGCATTGAGGGGCCGCGAGAGGAGCAGATTGCCACTGAGCCGCGCATCGTCGCTGCACCGGAGATCGTCGCCACCCCAAAGATTGTCGCATCTCACCTTTTGCGAGCCGCTTCCACTGAAACCTGTGCACCCAAATTGACGCACGGTAGCACATCCCTCCTCATGCAGATCGGAGTCACCGCAAGACGCCCGCTGCATCCAGCGGGGTTGTTGCATCGCCTCCCCAGGGTCTCAGGAGTGACCCATCACCTGCTTTTCAATGCTACAGCTTTCACTTGGAACTTTTATCGCATCTAAAGCTACTGATGGTTAAAATGTGATGCAACTGTGGATTATTTTAATGCAACCTTAAGAACTCATTTGAAACCATATTCTTGAACTGTGTATGTTGGATTTTTGTTGTTTTGGTCTTGTGTAGTTTACATTAAATACCTTTATTTTTCTGTTCTGTTGTGGAGTCAGTTTGTGGTGTTTTCACTGTGTTACTGTGAGTGTTGGTACAAATACTTAGCACATTGCCTTTGGTAAGCAGGACTGCTCGTGCCAAGCTTCCAAGGGGGTGAGCAGGGGTTATCTAAAGAGTGCATCCTTCTTACCCTGACTAGAAGCAAGAGTCCCTATTTGGACAGTGGTACCTACCTCTTCCAACTAGAGACCCCGCGTTCTAACAGCAGGGCATACACTGGACGCCATTTGTTACTAATACACCAAACAAGGCAGTTGATCCAACCATGGCTTTGACATGGACTGATCATCTAGCCTTAAAGTTTATTTTAAACACTCCTAAATATAGCAGATACCTGCTGACACTCTGAAACTCCCGAGACCATGGAGGAAAGTGGTCCTTTCCACTTTCATCCCCACTTTCAATCCACCGGTTATAAAGGATTTCAGTGACAGCAAGTCAGATTTAATAGCATTTGAGGACTCACTAGCTAATGCCTTCGACACCATTGCCCCTATGAAATTATGTAAGACCCACAAAAAAACTCTCCAGCACCCTGGTACACTGAAGCCCTCAAGAAGGAAAAAGCTACATGCAGAAAATTGGAACGGAGGTGGAGGAAATCTAAACTGTAACAGGATAAACTTACCTATAAAACTGCATTCAGGATATATTTAAAAACTGTAACACTGCAGAAGATCACATTTAGGGGATAGTATTCGCACAGCGAATAATTCCTCTCAAGTGCTTTTAAAAATTCTCAAAGAATTAGCCCCTCAAACGCCTCATCTCAAAAACTCTGATATCTTGCAGATTATTTCGAACAGAAGATTAATACGATTTATAAATCATTTAAAAACAATGAAATAAAGATATCTTCAGATTTCAATTCAGATGATACAGATCCCAACCCCAACATTAGAACTCTTTAACTCAGCATTTTGACCAAGTGCAGGCCCTGTTAAAAAAGATCAAAACAGGTTCCCCTTTGGATTTGGTCCCCCCACATGTTATCACCTCTCAGGTGTCTGACCTAACTGTCCCCATTACAGACAACTGTAGCCTCTCATTAAAGATGTTTACCCTCCTGCTGAATTGGAATGCAGCACATATCAGACCTATTCTTAAAAAATCTTTTACCGATTCTATGGATATGTGGAACTGCAGACCCATCTCACTACTTCCCTTCTCCAAAATCTTAGAAGCTCTGGTGAATAACCAATTGACACACTATTAAGTGTCTAATAAACTGCTAGACCCTCTCAGTCCTGTTTCCGTGCCTCTCATAGCACAGAATCAGCTTTAACCGAAGTTCAAGCTAGCTCTAGACAAGGGGACCCCAGTCATGTTAATGCTCCCAGATTTATCAGCAGTGTTTGATACCATCCCCCATTCGATTCTAGTTCAAAGAATCAGGGAGTTTGGTATTGACGGGAATGCATTAATATGGTTAAAACATTTTCTATCAGAAAGAACACATGTAGTGCAGCTGGATTTGTTCATCTCAAACTCCATGATTCTAGACATAGGGGTCGATTTTTAGTCCCACGCGTTTTAACATTTAAGTGTCCTCTCAGGCAAAGCTCATCAGATCAAGTGGTTTTGATACCATCTCCTATGCCAAAGACATGCAACTGATAATCACTATAGACATCAATCCTTCCCTCACTAAGGCAAAATTATAAAATTGCATGCTAAAGATTGCGTCATGGATGACTGAAAATGTCCTCCAGCTCAACACAAACAAGACTGAGATTCTCTTGTATGGGAAAGCCCAAGCAGTATGGTTTGCTGATTGGTGGCCCCTGGAATTGGGAGCTCCCCTGACTCAGAAAAAATATGTGAAAAATGTAGGTGTCCTTTTGGATGATGGCTTATCTATGAATGAACATGTTAAAAGCATATTGGGCACCTCTTTTGGCCAGATATGCATGCTTAAAAAGGTTTTTCCCTGGATACTTCTTTCTGCCAGAAAATCCCTGATCCAGGCTCTGATAGTGAGCTGCCTGTATTATGGTAACTTCCTAATGGATGGTACGAATGAAGGCCTTTTATCTAGGCATCAGGTGGCACAGAACACAGCAGCTCGCCTTGCCTTTAATCTTCCCCCACAGTCACCATCTGAACCTCTACTGCACATGCTCCACTGGCTGCCCATAAAAAAGGGCTCTATTTAAGCTCCTATGTCTGTTCTTTAACACCTGGCAGGGAAGGGGAGCAGACTATTTAAAAAATAAATTACAGCCATATACTCCGACCCAGCTACTTAGATCTAGTAACCAACTATTCTTGTGCCCCAAACGGATAAACAAAGCTAGACTGGGTGTCTCTCATTCGCTCTCTTGGCCTCTCACCACTGGAATAAGCTGCCGTTCTAGATTTGCTCCTGCACTAAACTACTTCAGTTCACAAAACCTGTTTTTTTAATCTCTAACTGCACATTGTCTTGCTATTCGTTGTTTGATACTGCGGTGCCGAGAGATCCACTTGGGGATGATACGTGCACTTAATAAATGATAATAATAATATTAATAAAGATGAGTGCTATGTCTCTTCAAATCTTTGCAAGGTTTGTATCATACAAAGCAGCACATGGCACCCGATTACACCTGATAACACTGGAGGTACTCTCATTGGGTGCACCAAGACCTTCCCCAAAAGGTCTGTCAGGAATATGGCACATGGTTAAATGTGTTCTGCCTTTTTTCTGCATCCACCCCATCTGCAGAAGAATCTGCGACCCCCTTCTTCAATACTGAATGTCACTGTACCCCCAGAAAACTTTACGACCTTCGATGTGCATTATGATTTTATGATGTCATGACATTTATATAGTTATATAAATATTTTGCGTAATTTAGTAAGGTAATTTAAAAGCGTACATCTTCTCTACATATTTAAAGCCACCTGGCATATTTAAGAGCATAACTACTTTGTTTAGTTAACTCTGACAAAATGTATCTCCTTAGGAGGTTTGATTTTAATAACTGCATGTTTGGATCAGTGGCTCTTTCCCTCATAGAACAGTATACCACAAATAATGTTGTCGTAAAATAAACTGCATCTCACAGTGTCGCCAATGGGCTCCAATGACATTGCTTTGAGCATATTTCAGTATGATGAATATTTACTTTGTGAAGAATATGCTTTACATTTTGAAAAACTATTTTATGAATTAGCACTAACAAAAATGATGACTCAGTCCTGCAGAATAAACCACGACTGCATCATAATATATAGCCACATAGTAAACCATTCAGTCTGGAATTTTTGAATAAATTGTCTTTGCATTTCAACAGACAGCACCTACAACCAGAACCAGAGGTGTCAGCTCAACATCCTGTCATTAGGTGCAAATCTTTTAAACTTCCTGTGCCCTAAATTGAATGTGATCTTGTATTATATAACTGGTGGTCATGTAAAGTACTCCAGTTCCTTCGGATCTAGTTTTCGCTACATATAATAGCAAAAAAAAATGAGGTGTAGGACCCCTGGTTCTCCTAGGATTAAGGATATTAGGCCTTACTTCTATCATTATTCAGCTGCATCCCTCCACATGCTAAGAGTGCAAAATCAGGCTAAAATCCCCGTAAGAACTTTTGTGCCCTAACAACTTTGCCCCAAAGCCAGAGTAATCATGACCCCTGGACCCAGGCAGAGACCGGTCTTCACCTCATACCTATGTGGATGGACCTTAAATGCCTCCTCTGTAATGTAAGATCTCTTGTGAAACACGCAAATAGATATGGGATCTTATCACTTCGCAGTCCTTAGACATCTGTTCCATGACAGAAATGTGGCTTACTCTGTCCAACACCCCAGCCATTGCTCTAGCTATCCCGGAGAACTACAAACGGAATAAATTAGATAGATGTCCTAAAGTGGGTGGAGGCATCGCTATTGCCTTTAAAAACTCAATTAAGCTAACATGGGTTGCTACCACCATCTCTGACACGGTAGAGATGGGTATTTTTAAAATAAATCTTTCTGCCTCCGATTCTTGAAGTGGAGCATTGATCTATTGGCCCCCAGGATCCAAATCTAATTTTAGTCAATAGTTAGTGGAGGAGCTAGCCACCACATTCTAGCTTCAAACAAATTTCTACACTTAGGTGACTTTAACTACCATGGGGAAGACCACACCAATCCCGAGGTCATCAAGTTTTTAGCAGAACTGGAAATGCTAGGACTTACCCAGCGAGTCGTTGGTCCCACTCATACAGCGGGTCACTCATTAGATCTCTTGTTCTCTAATTAGGAATGCAGAGATTGTAAGGCTCCAACCCCCGTTATTTGGACTGATCACTTCTCAATTATATTTTTATATACAGTCCCCCTTTCCCCATCTCCAAGAGTAACAGCAGAACCACACCACGTGCCTCTAGACCATGGCATTGACTTAACCTGGGTGCCTTTAAGGGAGCCTTCTCTCCTAGCTGGCCACAAAACAATTCACAGGTCACCAACCTATTTGAGTCCTTCATATCAGCTCTTACTAAAGCCCTGAACGACACAATCCCCTATAAAAACAACCGCCACTCTAAACATCGCCCCTCGTCCTCCTGGTTTACTTTCGAGCTAAAACAAGAAAAGTCAAAATGTAGGAACCTAGAGAGATGCTGGTGTCGAAGCCAACTGCCCCAAAATAAATTCTTTACAAACAAGCCTAGTCCCGCTATCGTCAAACATCAAACTTGCGAGGCGCAATTTCATCATTAATCAAATAGTACAGGCTGGCAATTCCTCTAAAAATCTTTTTAACATTGTTAATGACTTTGTCACTCCCCGGGCTTGTGCCCAGGATGGTCCTATATGTCAGGAATTCTGTGACCCACTGGTCAATTTTCTCTAGGCGAAAATATCTTTTATCTTCACAAAACCCAACCGCCCTTCCCTGCCCGGAGTGGACATCATTAGTCCTATAGGGGACCAGTCTAAGACCCAAGATATCATCAGTACCAGTAGGAACAATATCTACAGAAGCATTTATATCATTTTGTATCCAAATTAGTAGGCCTCCAGAAGGTCTTCCTCTAACTGATTGGGATGCCTCTAAACTGGATGTCCTGTAGCCAAGTTTAAATAAAGGTTCCCTAGCCCATGATTCTTGAAAAAAACAAATATCAAAGGAGTAAGTATATATCTGCCAGTCCGGTTCTTGCAATTTCCTTACAAGGAATCTATGTTCCAAGATACCATCTTTAGTCTACATTGGGGTAAGTACTGAACTGGGAGGTCGAGCTATTTTGATTAGTTGTATAATCCATATATGGTTCCGTTTGGGGCAAATACTGGGAGAAAGAATTGGCCCATATATAGACAACCAATAGGTTACCCTCAGGCCAGTGGTCTACACCAGAGAGAGAGAGAGACACTTTAGGAAAATCAGTAGATTGTAGGTGCCAATTTGTTTGTGGGGGGATTGAGCTACTTCATTCGCTTCAAGTTGCGTGCATGAAGCTTGAGATAGTCAATCTATCGCTTCTATGTCGCTGTAGCACTGTTGGTTAGTTGGGATCAATGTTTCCCCCTGTTCTACACTGTCTAATACTAATTTTTGATTTAAAAAGGAGATGGGATCTTAAATTGATAATGATTAAATTCTCAGGGATGTCTTTGGACCAGAAGGATACCATTATGTAATCTAGATTCCCTGTATCCTGAGTAATCCTTTCCACATTTTTTTAATCCAATCTAATGATCGAGCAACATTGCCTTTCCTTCTTGAACCAATGTGTTACTTTGTTCACAAGAGACTCCCTCTCTTCTCTATGATTAGGGGCTAGCCTTGGTACATTATTTAAGTGTACACTATGTAATTTTTGCTCATCACTATGTAGAGTATGGCGCTCTGGTTCGCTCTATGTTTTCCCTCCTTAATACCAGGTCGCCTTACCACACTAGATGCCCTCTTACCAGGACTCGGTGGGTGTTGATTATCCAGGTACCTACTTGCGTACCTGTCTTGATCCCCAATAACAGCTGGCCTCATTAAACTCGCTCTGTTTAAAGACTGTGGGAATTCAGGAAGTTTCAGTCTCTCGGGAAACCCCCCAGTTTCCAGGTGTTTCATATTCAATGTTTGTGATAAATGAGAGCTGCCTTTAAATACCTTGTTTGTGTATTGATGTTCAGTAATTCTATTTGATGGTTTTGGTACCCACTTTCCTATATTAGGAGAGCCAGATTTCTTCCCTATAAGCATATTAACCCCAGGATCAGCAACTGCTGTTCCTGGGTCCAGAGGAAGACGGCTTGTAAGTGCCTCAATCATTCTTTTAATTGCTGTGACCTCTGCATGGACAGTGTTAAGTTTTTCATACAGAACCTGTATCAGTTTGTAGGTAGGGTCTATAGTATTCTGCAAGGCTTCCTTTTGCAAACACAGACCTATAGAACGAGTTACGACTTTGTTTACTGGGCCATCTTCATGGAGTTCGTCCTCTTTAAACTCTAGTGACAAGTATCAATTGGAACACACTATGTTTACTACCACATTATTGAGTGGGCTATGTCGATCCCTTCCCATACTTCCACAGTTACTTATTGTGGGAGAAGGTACCTGTACCCTGTCCAATCTTTGATGGAGACACATATGGAGTCTGGTTTAACTCTTTACTGTGGAGTTGGTGGACAATAATGAGTGGAGTAATTGGCTTTAACATACCAACATTTTCTTTCCGAGCACAATAAGAGGAACTTTTACCCTTTCCTTTATCATTATTCGCTTTCCCTGATGATAACATGCTTTCTACCTCCTCAATTATCTCATCGATAGCATCAAGGGTACAGTTCTCAGCTGCTGATTTTGCTGGCTTCTGTATTTTTGCTATCTTTTTCCTCCCTGTAATAAATTTGGCTGCTTTCCTTTTCCCCATTTTATCTTCTTAAGTAGGTTAGGGGAAATTAGCTCAACTATTTAACTAATATGGGAAGTATGGGTAAAGATACAGTTAAAATGTGAACACACAGTACACAGATAACCCAATTCAAAATTGTAACATTTGTGCTGATACAATGTTAATAGTAAAGAGTACTGCCCCACAATAGACCCGAGTTATTAAAAGAGAAAAAGAAAAGCTAGCAGGTTAAAAATAATCTTTGCAGGACATTAAAAAAATGCCTAAAAGGTGAATCACAGATGCTTAAAATACATAAGAGACCCCAATTTGAGTGTTCATCATCAATATTTAAAATGTTCGAGTGTGTCCTTCCCTAAGCGTATATTCATTCAGTCTTACCGCAGATTATGGGTGAATTCAGTGCTGGAATTTGGGACAACAGAACCAAGAGATGTGGCCCAGCCCGGCCTTTTCTGGGCTTTGACGGGAGCGGACGGGCTTGCCCTTGGCCCGCTCACGTCCCACGCTGCGGGAGCCTGGTCCATATTAAAGTGCCTCCTGGCACGAGATGGTGAAGCTCTTCACTGGCGCCTGAGGGGACTCTTGGAGCTGTAGTCCCTGGTGCAGAGCTGATCGATGCAGTCCCTGCGGACTGTAAAAGAACTGCAGGATAGGATGGCAGGAAGCAAACAGGGCAGTTCTTGCTGAAGTGTAAAATCAGCAATGTTTAATATGTTTCCATTTTGGATAAAGTATACCTAAATAATATCATAACTTGCTGCCAGCACTGACAACCTGCGCTGTGCTGGAAGGTGGAGGAGAGAACCCAGGTGCGTGACCAGGAGCACCATTAGAATTCACCTTGTATTTAGCCAGAACACACATCAAATACATTAAAAAGGTTAAATAAAAATGTTCATGGCACTGGCCATATCAGCCCAGATCAGGCCCTGCAAAGGACACTACAATTTTGTGGAGGTCAAGAGAAGAAGGGGAACACCTCAACGTTGTACTGGTTGTTTTAGGGTGTGAAGAGCAGTACAGGTTCCCAGAAGAGACCTCTATAGTTTTCATTTGGTTACTACCATCCTATGTTTTCCAGACCACATACGTAGTAACCTCATAAGATCTTTAATGTGTCTGAGGAATGCATGACCCATTGAGTTTCTGAGTCTCCAGTGATTGTTAACAAACTATAAAAATAGTAGAAGCAAGCCTATCAATGAATTTATTATTCCTTTGTATTGTTGCTAGTGAAAGTAGGCTAAAGTCTACATGTAGAACGTTTTATTAATGAAAGTTGTAGTTATGCAAACCGAAAATGGCCTAGGGGTCTTCTCCATATTTAGGGGACTGTAAGAATACACTGACCATTCATGAATGCTTACCCCCGATTATATGCTAGGGTGTTCAGTGAGTTTATGGGGTATCAGTATGATAAGCCCAAAAAATATGAATTTTTGCAGGTCACTATTTATTACCCATGTGATTTTCTACAGACATAGGGATTGTGGCCTGCAAGAAAGAGTTGGCCACTATCCCATTTTTTTTGCATTTCCAATTGAGATTTTTTTTAAAGCAGCCTATGTTCCTTAAAGGACCTGATGCTGCTTTAAACAAATGGTTCAATTTTTGAAAATATGAGGGGGAGAAGACAGTGGTTCAATAGATTACTTCAGTGGAGCAGGAAGTAGGCTCATGGCCCACTACCTGCTCCACCCAATACCTTAAAACAGAAATCCCAAAGTGATAACCATCCAAGGGGAGATATTTCCCCTTTGTAAATCTGTTAAAACCACCTTTGAGGAGCCAGTAGCATATTAATGGTTTGTGATCTCACTTGTGGTTGCATACCCTAGATATATCTCACTGCAATTGGGAGGTGACGGCCTGTCACACTTCTACCTAAGTTTGATTTGGAATGAGGTGCAAAACCTCTTTTGTAATTCGAAATAGCTTCTCTAAATTCCAAAAGGTTAGCAACTACTAATATATATATATATATATATATATATATATTCACTGAAAAAACCATAGGTTTGACACATGTTATAGTTAGCTGGAAATTTTACTGACATAAAACCAATGAAATTCCACGTTATAGTTAGTTGGACTCACTATAACTTGCGCGTGCAATGCACTGCTGATGACGTCACATATTACATCACTCATGACATGGTCAGTGACATCACTCATGACATCACTGATGACACCATCCTTGTGACATAGTGACAGACCTCCTTTCACTGTAATGTAACCCTTGAAACAAATATTCAAAAATAGAAACTGAAATTTAAAAAAAATGCAGATACCCATATCAGTTACAACAAGTAATTCAGTAATTCCACCATCTATATACACATCCACTCATACATATACTCACTCATCATATGAAGTGATACACCTATACATCCTGTTACACACCGACAATCATCGAAAAGTTACTCACACACATACTCACACGTGCAAATAAACTATTGAACATCCATTTATTTGAATATAGAGTTATACACACACTTCCACCTTACTTCTATTGAAAATTACACATATTTATTCTCTTAAACAATCACTTATAGAAACACATACTTATTTAAACAGGAACTCTTTCAATCTCTTACTCTCACATATACTCACTTATATACATCAATATTCACATATACTAGATTAAAACATATGTCGTTACTGATAAAGACACTAGTGAGACAGTCATTCACTCACTAACAAACACATATACACACTCATCCACCCATACACTCCTGCACATATGCTGTCTTCAAAACACATACAAACAAAGAGTCAGACACTCATGCATCTATGTGCTAAGTAATACCCCCACCAAACCATATAGACACTCATACTGATACTAAGAGAAACATCTAATAACCCATATACATACGCATGTAGCTACTTACCAACACATGCAGCCACTTATACACAAAGTGAAACACTAATATATATATTTAAATATTTAAACATTACTCACTAATATTTATTTTTCAGAAAGACACATATTCACTGGATGGTGTCATCAGTGATGTCATGAGTGATGTAATATGTGACGTCATCAGCAGTGCATTGCACGCGCAAGTTATAGTGAGTCCAACTAACTATAACGTGGAATTTCATTGGTTTTATGTCAGTAAAATTTCCAGCTAACTATAACATGTGTCAAACCTATGGTTTTTTCAGTGAATTTCATAGGTTTTTTAAATGCTACTTCCTAACTATAACGTGTGTAAAACCTATGGTTTTTTCTGTGAATTTCATTGGTTTTTAAAATGCTAATTCAGAAAATTGTCGTGTATGCAACCTATACTTTTGGCAATAAAGTTCTGGCAATATTTTTTTCGAAAACAAGCCGTTTTCTTCACTGTTCAAGTTGCATAGACACTCCTTGTAAAGCAATACAGAATTCGAAAGTCTGTACCTTGCCTTTTTTTAAACACATTAAAATTTGTCTGTAAATAAAAATAGCCTTACTAAACTTTCATGCGCGACCCGGTGTGCGCACTCTCGGCAACAGTTGTCAATAAAATGGATATCGCATTTCCAGGCTTTCGTGCGCGACCAAGTGCGCGCACCAGCCTATATATTTCGTAAAAACCTTGCGATTTGCACTTATTGAATTTCTTCATACACCCCTCAAAGAACTTATAGTACGTCAAAGAGACTGTACCTAGACTTCTTTTTTATTCTTATGAAACTTTTCAGTAAATGGAGCCGAATGTCTTTTTAAACTTTCGTGCGTTACCGGATGTACACACCTTAGTATTTTTTTTAGAAATATAAAACGTTTCATACTTTAACAATTGTGTGCTTAAATCCAGCTCAGAAGATATACAAAATCAGGATGGTAGTTGGTTCAACCCGGACCGTTTATTAGAGGTAGATCGTCCGACTCCACCGGAGGACACCCCTAATAAAAAGGACATATATATAAAATGTGGACTAGCCGCTGTACCGTGCTAGCAAACTATAACATATAAATCGTTAGAAAAAACAAAAGGAATCGAGCAAAATCAGTAGGCCACTGATGAGATCTTTTTTTGACCTCGCTAAAATAGAAAAATTAGGAACAACCCCTCATGAGAAATATGAAACTAGTGAGAGGAACCGAGCTCGACGCCATGATGGCTGCAAGACAGCTCGGCTCTGCCGCCCACCCCACCCAAAATAACGACAAATATTATAAAGATACACAACACACCAGCAAATTAACAGGGTAAAACGTTTTATTAAATAACTATTTACATGGCAGCCTACTGCAACATGAAAACAACACTTTCAATTGGTTCTTAATACTTTCAATTCTGGAATTTACACGCAGCACTCCACCCACTTCCCTCACTATCTTTTCTACTCTCAAGAGAGAACAACGTCCTACATCTTTCGGAAGACTTTGGTGAAATGGCTACCGTATCTCATTCATCTTCCGAATCTGACCAAAATGATCGACTACCTTTAATAAGAAAAAATAAATCTTTCATCTGGCAATTTTTCACTTATCCTGAAGATCAAAAGAAAGTGAATGCACCAAAAGTAACCTGCACGATATGTGACTTGGTTCTCTCAAGAAGAAATCCAGCAAAAAAATATTCCCTTTCCATACATACCATGGTGCGTCATGTCAAACAAGTGCACCCTCTGCAATTTGCAGAGGCAACGACAAGAGCCCTGGCCACGCTATTACCATTAGAGGTGGCCAGCACATCTTCTGATCGACGACCTGTATCCCCATCGAGCGCAGAGATGGACATCAGATATTTAACTATATATGGTCTATAACCTATTGTTTTTTCAGTGATTTTCTTTGGTTTTTTAATAGCAAATATCAAAAGCTTTTTTGTGGAAAATGACTAAAATTAGGTATACATGAGCGGCGTTCATTTATGTTCACCACAACCATTGTTAAAAGTAAAGTGAAAGTCGCGAAACAGTAGCCACGCCATCTAGTCCCTTTTAGGCCCCATCATGCACGTAAGTAACAGCCATTTTCTGTGTCATGGCCTCTCTGCCCACTACCAATAGCCTATGATTGTTCGAAATTGGTTCTCTTTGGGTCATTCTCTGTTCACAAATAAGCATAAAGTCGCAATACTCTGTTTAGTTTTTGCAGATAGTGAAGGATAGGTAGTGCACACTTTTGTCCCCTTTGTAACCCATCATGCCTATCTCTGCCCCGTTTGTTGGTAGTTGTTTCAACCCGGACCGTTTATTAGAGGTAGATCGTCCGACTCCACCGGAGGACCCCCCTAATAAAAAGGACATATATATAAAATGCGGACTAACCGCTGTATCGTGCTAGCAAACTATAACATATAAATCGTTAGAAAAAACATGAAACTAGAGAGAGGAACCGAGCTCGACGCCATGATAGCTGCAAGACAGCTCGGCTCCGCCGCCCACCCCGCCCAAAATAACGACAAACACTATGCAAATATTATAAATATATACAACACACCAGCAAAGTAACAGGATAAAACGTTTTATTAAATAACTATTTACATGGCAGCCTACTGCAACATGAAAACAACACTTCTAATTGCTTCTTAGTAGTTTCAATTCTGAAATTGAACACCCAGTACATCCAGAGGTCATGTCTGACAAGTTGTGTGGGGGGATGCCTTGCTAATGCCGCCACCCCCACCACCTTCTGTAGGAAGGACGCTGGATATACTTGGTCCCTGAGAGGCTTCGATGTCCCTGCCTTGCACAAATGTCATAAGTTCTGAATGTTGAGTGCCATACTTCAGGGTCCAAGAAACGCGGACTCGGAGGGGGCGCTTGGCTCCTGCCCCCTCCCCAAGTCTTGTTCCCCTGGTATGGCCTGAGATCCCCCCGACATAGGCGGCCGGCTCCCATGGTCAGGCGGAACTTCTTGCCTTTTGATGCCTCTTCCATTCTGGACCTTGTCCCACAATCCGTTTGACCTGAAGACACGTCATGCGGTGCCCTGGTCCGACCATCACATAAACCTGCGCCAGGAGACGGCGTGGGGTGCACTGGAAGGAAGAGGCGGCGCGAACGAGCCTCTCCCATCTCACCAGGTGGAGGTTTCTTAGCTACACCCCAGCGCTTCACTCGGCCAGCTGAGTTCCGCCCGCTCCTGCGGCACAGTGCCTCGCTCGGCCAGCTGAATTACGCCTGCTCTTGCTATTACACCGTCTCACCCGCCATCCGGCTGAATTGCACCCACTCTTCCGATACAGCGACAGGCGGCTGCCACGGAGCTCAGGAAATGGCGGTCGGCTCCACAGACTAGGGCCTGGCCTGCAAGGATGGCTCTGGGCAACCCTGGAACTCGGACGCTTGACTGCTAGGGCATGAGCCCCATTCCCAAAAGCGTCCCCTCAGCCTTGAAGATTCTACAAGAGTCACCGAGGCCCCCGACTCCTGCAGACTTCCGGTGGGGAGCAACTGCCATGATTGCTCGCGGAATGGCCACGACGTAGCCACGGGGAGCTCTCATGCTGACGCCAGCTTCAGTCTGAAACATCCAGAAACACTGTAGACTACCAATTCGATCAGTTCCGGTGGAGCCCCAACGACGTATCACGTTGTTGCGTAATCCGTCATATGACGCACCGCGTTAACGCACCCGGAAGTGCTCCGGTGCGCGAGGCGCGAAGCGCAGCTTCCCGGAAGCAATGCGGAGCGCGTAACGTAAGCATTTACATTTCAGTTGGTTCTCCCTCACAATATTTTCAATGTCACATAAAAGTCACCCATCACCCACTGCCATCTCTGGCTGTTTCCATGGTAACACCTCATTCTGCACCTGGCTGAAGGCACAGGTCAAAAGTTCATATCTCAACGTTCTACAGCAAAGTAACAACACTGTTTTCCCTCCAGAAACACCTGCCAATCCACAGCTCTGTTACATGTCTTTTTTTTCACACCCAATAGTACTTTTCGTTTAACATAAACATTAACATGCAACGTACTGTTCAATCTCCACTTCTTACAATCAACCAATCATTTTTATTTTTTGAACCACACCCAGCCTCTTCCTTTTTCATTATTTAGAATTTCAACTTCTAACTACCATTCCACTTCCAGAACCGATCGGAGGACGACTACAAATCCCTTGAAAATGAAGGTCTGGCTAATAGGACACAGTTATATTCACTGGAGTGAAAAATATGCAGTAAGCAGACGAATTTGCAACCTCAGCTTACCAAATGTACACATAACATGGATTTCCAAAAGAGGATTGAAATGTCACCAATTGATTCCATTGGTGAAAACTTTTATGCATCTCCCAGAACCAGACCTTATAATTGTGCACTGTGGTGGGAACGATCTAGGCACAATCACTGGGGTAGGTCTGGAAATGCTTCTAAAAGACACCTTTCGACAATTGATGACACTTTTTCCTCGATCTGCCTTGGTATATTCCAATATATGCCAAAGACAGAAATGGAATTGGTCCAATCAACATTGTGCACAATTTGAGAAAGCAAGGAGACATGTAAATAAATCTGTTTCTGCGTTCCTCAGAGATTATAGCATGGGTTTTATTTACCACAACAACTTGCGATACCACATGCAAGACGTCTATAGGAGAGACGGTGTTCATTTCACGAATGAGGGAAACAGAATCTTCCTCTGCAACATCAGGCTCTGCATCGGTACTTACTTATAAATGCAGAAAACACTCAATTAACACAAGGGCTCTTTTCAGAGCCACCTTATATCTAAGCACTCAAACTACTGATTTATCTCCATTTTCACACTCTAGTAAAAAGGTGTGCGCGACCGAGTGTGCGCACCACGCAACTTTAAAAAAAAATATAGATATATATATTTTCGCCTTTAAGGGCCTTACTGCACACCCTGAGAAAACCTACGCAGCAAAACAATCTCTACCTTCTCCCCTTTCCATATTCCAACACTTTGAAATCAACAATATATTTACTCGCAATGACAAAATGGCGGTCAACACTTCCTGATTTCCTTCGAATCGAACGTTAACAGACGTCACGCAGCAAAATTCCGCTCGCACGCGCAGCCGTTTGGGTGCGCGCACGTGTGCGCGCGTATAGATATATAATTGACTTTAACTTTAATTTCCTCAGCAACTACTGAACGGATTTACACCATTCCAAAAAAAGCGTAATCTGCGAGCCGGACTGTACAGTTTTGCCAAATTTCTTATAAATCCATTCACCCATTCGACCTGTAGCCGAGTCTAAAGGTCCTATGGAAAATAACATGGAGAAAACACGTTTTGGGACCCCCTTTTATCTCAGCCCCCACTTGACCAATCCCCCCCAAACTTTTAGGGAAGGAGCGCAGCGGACCGAGCCATCTTCTTTGAGAAATTCGCTAAGATTCTTCAACCAGGGCCAAAGTTATTCCAAATAGAATGTTGAGGATTTCCTATGGAAACTAGGTCCTAACTATAACTACCTACTGGCGACCGCCAGTAGGTAATATATATATATATATATATATATATTTTTTTTTTATTTATTTTTTTTTATCCACCAATTCGTTCACCGGGAGGTGCACACTTTGCACGGTTGGTGCCGGACAGTAGGGATGAACGTCCCCCTACTATTTAATTGACCACCAAAAGAAATTAATGTCCGTACTCGCTCAGTACGCTAATTTGGGTATATTAAACCAGAGACTCACATGTAGCCCCCTTCACCTACGCGTTTCGACTGCAGGTCTTGTTCACAGTGTTGCCACTAGTCCATTCTCTATTTTTAATTTATATACCTTGCCTCCCATCAGCACGTAATGGTGCATTCTGGGAGAGGTAGTTTTTAATAACAATTGGAAACTATCGTTTGTAAAACAGTAATTTTTAAACATTTTTACAGTTCTATGGATCACGCAAAGTCCAATTCGAGACTAACAACCAGTTGGACAGTGTCCTTTGAAGTCCATATGAGTTGGTAGAAGAGGAACACAGTACAGCATCTGCTCAGCAGGACAGGTCCAGTCAGATACAACCATAGAATGTAGAACATACAAACCATGGCAACAGATTGCAGTACAAGATTTATAAATAAACTAATGGCATGAACTACTTAAAGGAATACACTATAATATGTAAAAAACATAGCATGAAATACAACACATCTAATCCCTAAAAACAAAAGGAAGAGAAGAGAGAAGAAGAGAATAAAGAGAAAAGAAAAGAAAAGGAGAAAAGAGAAAAGAAAAAAAAAAGAAAAGGAGAAGAAAAAATCAATTTTTAAATCAAAGAGGTACATTGACAACTCTCTTGTTAGCCTTAACTCTTGAAGAAATAGTGTCATCCTTTACAGGCACTTTAACATTGTCAGGACTAAAAGAGGAAAAACTTGGGTACTTCACAGTGGAAAAATTAGGACATTTTACAACACGTCTAACATTCCATACTTTACCATCATTAGTTACAATGCTGTTAATGTTAACTTTTACTACCTTTCGAACAGGGCCAAATTTTGAAGCACCCTTAATCAAGAAACCAGGTTTACGTATCCTGACTAAATCCCCCACTGTAAAATCTGGTATTCTCACTTTATGCTTAGAATCATGATATTCTTTCATTTTCTCTTGGTGGTGTTTGACCCTCAAGGAAGTACTGCGAATATCAACAGGAGTAGGAATATTAGAAATATTAAATTTCTCTTTCATCCACCAAGGACAAAACTTTGACACTGGTCCCCTCCCTCTCAATAAACGAAAAGGACTAAGTTCAGTAACTGAGTGAGGAGTAATCCTGTACAACCATAATCTTTCTCGAATAACTTTCTTCCACACATTGGGAGTTTTCCTTGCCCATTCAACTGAGTCCTTTAACACGCGATTAAACCTTTCCACCTGTCCATTACCATGTGATTCGTAAAGAGGAGTTGTAATATGTTTGATTCCACAAGAACTGAGATAATCTTCCACTTCTTTAGATATTAATTGTACCCCCTTATCAGTAATCAATACCTCCGGACTACCTTCTCTTGCAAACACCTCCCTAAGGAATTCTCCAATAACTTGTGAAGAAGCACAAGAAACAAACCTGACTTCAGGCCACTTTGAATGGTAGTCTATTAACACCAAAGCAAAACGGGCATCTTGAGGTAAGCAAATAAAAGGACCAGATATATCAAATGCTAGCTTCCTCCAAGGATTCTCTGGCCAAGAAATTGGTATGAGAGGAGCAGGATACGTTTTCAACATTTTATCACTATTAACACATATAGAACAATCACGAACCACTCTGTCAATCATTTTATCCATTGCTGGCCACCAAAAACTGGTTCTCACTAATCTCTTCATAGAAGACATTCCCAAATGACACTCATGAGCAAGTCTGATAATTTCCTCTTGCATACCCTCAGGAGGTACACATTTCCCACTTTTGAAAATCAAATCATTATCAACCTCTAACTCACTGAGGACCTGATGAGAAGCTTTCAACTCTGGAGGTACTATATTCCCATTAGGCCAACATTTCAAAATATAATCTTTAAGAATGCTCCAACTCTTGTCACGCATAACAGCATTATCCCAAAAGGATTCTGAAATGGCAGAAAATTCATCAGCTACAAAGTCTTTTAATGAGGCAACAAAATCAACATCCTCTTCTTCCTTGTTACCACCCATAGATTTAAAATCGCAAGGCAACCTTGAAAGGCAGTCAGCTGTTACATTACTTCTTCCAGGAAAGTACTCAACATCAAAGCTATACTCTTGCAAACGGGATATCAATCTAGCAATCCACGCTGTAGCATTCCGACCACCTCCAGGAGAAAGTATGGAAACAAGTGGTTTGTGATCTGTTTTCAACAGAAAACGACTATCCCATAAAAAATTCCGGAAATGTTCTATTCCCCAAACACATCCCAACAACTCTTTCTCTATGACAGAATATTTCCTTTCTGTTTCACTCAATGTCCGGGAAGCAAACGCTACACACCACTCATCCTTCCCACATTTTTGTGATAAAACTCCTCCTAGGCCATATTCACTAGCATCCACAGTAACCACACAAACCTTATTGATACAGAAAGGCTTCAAAGTAGGAGCATTGGCAATCTCATGCTTAATAGCCTGAAAAGCAGACTCCTGTTTCTCTCCCCAGTAAAACTCTACTTTCTGTCTGGTCAATTCTCTCAAAGGTTCCATTTTGTTTGCAAAACCCTTAATAAACTTGCTATAATATTCACACAAGCCATTTAAAGAGAGAAGTTTTTCCTTATTATCAGAACATGGTGATAGCCTCAACCAAGCATTTCTTGGGTACCACACCATTACCAGAAAGAGTATGTCCTAGATATTCCACAGACTCACAGAACATTTTGCATTTATTATCCTTCAAAGTGAGACCATGTGTCCCAAGTCTTTTGCAAACTTCTATGATATGTTCTTTATGAGATGTATTATCAGGAGAAAACACCAGGATATCATCCTGAAAACATCTTACAAACTTGTACAAATCTGTGAAAATATGATGCATAGTACGTTGGAAAACTGATGCCGCAGAGGCCCACGCAAAAGGCATTCTTTTGTACTGAAACAGGCCTTCAGGAGTGAGAAAGGCTGTCAATTGTTTGGATTCATCAGCTAGCACAATTTGATGATATGCTGAACGCAAATCAAATGTAGAAAAAACTTTTGCTCCCTCTAACATACATACTACCTCATTTATATTCGGTAGGGGATGGCAGTCTACTATATTATTTGAATTGAGAGCCAACAAATCTACACACAACCTGAGACTTTGATCAGCTTTTCGGGCTAAAACGATGGGAGAAACCCATTCAGAAGATTCAATTTCTTCAATTATATCATCATCAATCAAATTTTCAACAATGCTTTAATTTCATCTCTAACATTTATAGGTACATTTCTCAATTTCTGTGTAACTGGAATAGTTCCTTTTTTAAGTCTAATCAAATGTTGAAAATTGTGCAGTTTTCCTAAATTTTTTGAAAAAACTCTAGGAAACAAGTTAGTGATCTCATTAATCCATTCACCAGTAATAATAATAGTCTTGACAGACCGATTTTCATTGAAATTATCATCAGTAATGACAATGGGATCAAGTCTTCTGGGATTGAGGATTATACTAAAACTCCATTGATCTCTCCATCCAAGCACATTCACTCCCTTTGTAGCAATATATAATTTGACAAACCTTACTTGACCCTAAAATGTCTACTCCCAAATACCCTTCCATCGGGATGATAGACTCATCAAAAGTCTTGGCAATTATGTCAGATTCCTTAAGATCTTTAAAAGTGACAATCCCTTCAAACATTTGAATGAAATACTGTTTAGTAATAATTGTCCAAGGTGATCCTGAATCAACCATCAATTTAAGATCAACTCCTAAAACTTGTACAATGCATTCAGGTTGTTTAAGGTAAACCACATCTTGTTCATTAGAATCAATAATAGAAACAACTTTACCCCTTTCACAATTATTTCCATTGTCTTTGTCAGGAATGTCAGATTCTTCCATACTACTGGTAATGAAAGAGACTCTACTCTTATTATTATTTCCTGTAGCTGCATTATTTCCTGTAGTAGTCTTACATACACTACTGAAATGTCCTTGCCTACCACACTTATTACATTCTTTCCCGATAGCAGGACACTTAGGAAAAGAAGCAGCATGATTAGTACTACTGCATCTAAAACAATGAAAAAATGTGTCATTCTTTTTGAAAGGGCATTGAAAGGAATTACTAGTGCATTGTGTGTTGTTGGAAGAAGAAGCAGTAGTAGGCAAATCTGATTTTACAGCACATACTTCAGAAGAATTATCTTTGTCTTTCTTATCCAAACATTGCATCCACTTATCAGATTGCTCAATAGCTTTTGCTGTAACAATAACATCTTTCAAATCTGGAACACCCATATTCCATAGTTTTTCTTGAATTTTCTTGCTTTTAGTGTGGACTATAATCTGATCTCTAATCATCTCGTCAGATATAGGACCAAAATTACAGTTAGTGGACAAATAACGTAAGGCTGTTAAAAAATCATCAAAAGTTTCAGATTCTTCTTGAGCTCTGGTATAAAATTTATAACAGTTCAAAGCAACACTAAAAGTTGGTTTAAATCTAGCTTCGAGATGAGTCATTGCATCATCAAAAACATTTCTGTCTCCCCCTCCATCATGTAAAGGAAGTGTTCTGAATATAACTTGGCCTTCAGAACCCAAAGAATGTAATAAAATATTTTTTTTCCTTTCTTATGAGAATCTATCTCCATCGATGGCTTTTAAGAAATTTAAAAATTCCTCTTTCCAGCGATTCCATGGAATAGGAGGTTCTCCTTTATTTTGTAGAAACTTTGGCGGAGGATCAAATTGCATGTTTGATAAAGGTGTTTACAACTGAATCATATGAAAAGTAAACATGAAATTTAAAGTGAAGAAAAATGTGGTATGAATTGTCAAGAAAATAAAATAGTCAAATGAAATCAAACCTGTTGTAGAAATAAGTTAAAACGATTTCTTAGTTAAATTTGGAGAAAAGTATCCTGCTTCACGTTTAAAAGCGATTTTTTCATAAAGTAGAATGAAAAATATCTTCCTCCGTGTTGAAATGCGATAATATTAGACCGGAGCTTGGTTGCTGGGATACGGATCAACAAAGATGGTGTCGACGTGTGCGCGATGACATCAAGCGCACACATGCAACCATCGAGTTTCAAAGGAAGAGTGGAGTTGAAAGAAGACGCGTAATCCAAGATGCGTGGAGCGATGACGTGCAGGCAGCTGGAAGATGGAGAGCGAGAACAGGAGAGATTACCGTTGGTGCGAAGCAGCACTTTAAATGTAAGCAAGTTAGTAATCAGATGTAAATCGATGCAAAGTAAACGGCAAAAATTAGCAAAACATCACAAAAATGCAGCGAAAAAGCGGAAGTATTTGCAGCATATCCAGTAGTATTTCCAGTATTTCTTTTAAGGTGATAACAGCAGAGCAGGTATAAAAATGACAGAGTAACTTGCAGTATTAATGAAAAATAGAAACAAGG
This sequence comes from Lissotriton vulgaris, assembly GCF_964263255.1. NCBI lineage: Eukaryota > Metazoa > Chordata > Amphibia > Caudata > Salamandridae > Lissotriton > Lissotriton vulgaris. The sequence continues at coordinate 1,049,823,976 of NC_141687.1, forward strand.
TTGAAAAATCAAGTAAATAAATCCAGAAGTCTTTGAAAAACAAACATACAAGAAAAAGAAAAGTGTCTCACATGAAGATCCAAAGGATGCAAAAATGATGAAATGAAGAAAATGCAGCGCAGGTCAAAATCCTCTGGTCGCTCCTGTGTTCCCAGAAAATGTAGCAAACCAGTAAAATCGTCGCCAATTTTGTAGTAATCCAGTCCAGTTTAAGTGAAGAAAAGGATTTATTGTAGAAGAGGAACACAGTACAGCATCTGCTCAGCAGGACAGGTCCAGTCAGATACAACCATAGAATGTAGAACATGCAAACCATGGCAACAGATTGCAGGACAAGATTTATAAATAAACTAATGGCATGAACTACTTAAAGGAATACACTATAATATGTAAAAAACATAGCATGAAATACAACACCTTGGTATCTAAAAAGACTATTTCCTTGTTGCTGATTGCTGATGTAAATCTCAGCCCCATTTCATTGTTGTTCAGTTCATTTAGATACTGGGTGAATTCAATGTCTGTTCCGTTCCAAATTAGGAACAAATCATCGATGAAGCGGAGCCAAAGTATGATTTTTGAGGTATGGTTGTTATTCTCTTCTCTCCAGGCTATTGTTCTCTCCCACCAACCCATTGCTAGGTTGGAGTAGCTCGGTGAAAATGCAACTCCCATAGCGGTTCCGCATCGCTGGGCATAATATGTTTTATTGAAAAGAAAGATGTTATTATTAAGGCATAGCTCTGTCATTTCCTTGATCATTCGCCAGTGTTGTAGCTCTTCCGAAGGTTTCTGTTTCAGGAAGAAATCCATAGCTGTTAGGCCCATGTTATGTGTTATAGAAGTGTATAGAGACACTACATCGATGGTGGCAAGTTTGTATCCGTCAACCCATGCGATATTCATCAAATTCGGTAAGAATTCTCCTATGTCCTTTATGTATGTTGTTAGAGTAGGGACAATTGGTGCCAGAAAGTAATCCACGTAGATTGAAAGATTTTCATATACTGAGCCACAACTTGCTATAATGGGCCTGCCCGGAGGTTTCCTTAATGTTTTGTGCACTTTTGGCAGAAAGTACATGGTGGGCATAACAGGATCTTCAGTAGTGAGGAATTGTACTTCCTGATTTGTTCATAATCCTTGATTTTCCCATTTAGTGAGCTTAGTATTTAGTTCCACAATCAATTCATTGATCGGATTTTTTCTCAGTTTTTCATACTTTTTAGTCTCACTAAGTTGGCGCATAGCTTCTTGTATATAGTCTGATTTCTCCATTAAGACTATAGTGCCGCCTTTGTCGGCAGGTTTAATTTCCAGTGAGTCATTTTCAATCAAAGACTGTAGTGCTTTGCGTTCCAAGATAGACATATTCTCTTTTTTTCGTTTTTGGACATTTTTTTTCATTTTTTCAAGATCTGCGTTGACTAGATCAAAGAATATATCAATTTTGTTTCCTGGATGTAACATAGGGCAAAATCTAGATTGCTTCTTGAATTTTGTTTTTTGATGCTGATCAATATTCTGTACCATGTTTTGTAACATTTGACTGTCGGTTATTGTGGAATCCTCCACCTCATTGGCCAGTTCAAATGCAGTGCACATAGCTGGAATTTCAGCAATTGTGATTCGCTCTTTATTTTCATCAATGGTATCAATATTTTGATCATTATTTGCAGCTTGGTTCTCTCTCTTTTTAAAGAATTTTGCCAGTTTAAGTTTCCGTGTATATTTATATACATCAATTTTTGTTTCAACTGGGTCGAAGTGCATTTCCGGACAGAAAGTAAGGCCTTTATTAAGGAGATTCTCCTCTGCCCTCGTTAATACATGTTTAGATAAGTTGATTATTAAGTAGGGGTCTGGTTCTCCTTCAGCCATTATTTGTTTGTTACTCTGTTTCGTAAATGATATCCCTTTGTTTTTTCCGGAGCCTCTTCTGGTTTTCCTTCATTTTTTTCTGGCTTTGTTGGCCTCTTCCCTTCGCTTTTGTTCCCTGTTGTCCCTGGCCTCTTCATCTCCCTCTTCCTCATCCTCTTCCCCTCGATTGTTGTTGGTCTAGACATACCAACTTGACCTCTTCTAAAAAAGGTGTCCTTGTTCCTGTGATTTCCTTATCTTCATTTTCATTCCAATCCGTGTCAGATTTGCTCAGAGTTGTATTCGGGGTTTCTGTTTGTGGCTGCGTTTTCATTTGTTGTTTTAGTTGATCAAATCTTTTCGCGAAGGTTAATATCCTTCCACATGAGTAATCTTGTTCATCCCTTCTATATTTGCGTTCTTTGCGTTCTTCTACTTCTGTCTCATGTCTGTCCAATGCGGCCTCCATGTCTTTCCTGTGTTTTTTGGACTCATCCTCTTTGCCATGAGACAAAATTAGGGATTCCAGCTCCGCTATTTTTTCGTGTAGCTCTTCCACATCAATCTTTGCATATTTCCCTATTATTCTAATCATATTGATAGAGCATTGCATATTGTTGTTGCCCCAGTCAATGAGCATTTCAGGACGTGTATCCGGGTGGTTGGGGAGAGTATATATTGTTAGGCCTCTGGGGACCTTTTTACATTCCAGATATTTTCCCAATGTGAGGATTTCCCAACTTTTGGGTATTCCTTTTTTGAGCAATCTTTCCAGTTTCACGAATAATTGTTTTAATGTCATTAATCCAGGGTCTGTCTCTTCTGGTTCTTTCCTTGTGCTGTTAGTGGTACTTTCCGTTTTTTTTTCCTTTTTGAAACATAGGTTGAGCACGCATTGCTCGTTTATTTGCTCTTTCTTCCATGGTTTACCAAGATTGCTTATTGTCTTATACAAACGTCAACGTTTCCACTAAAACTGTTCTTGTGGCAGGGGGAACGTTTGAAATAGTCACTTTAACCCATACGTACTGAGCACAATCTTTCAACAGTTACGATTTCAGGTTTATACTTTTTTTGCTGGTTCGCTTTTGTTAACTGCTTTGTATACCGCGACCCCACTGGGCGTTTCCGTAAGCACAGAGAGACGCTATGCGCTCTCACCCTATTTTTCACTCATGAGACGCCGCGTCTTCGAAATTCTTTTCCTTTCTCCTTAAGTAGCAGAATGCCTCTTGCGGTTTCCTCAGTTGTAGATGATTTATTTCTTCCTGACTTCTTGCTTTTCACGTGGATCGCTTCGTTCCGAAGGTACTTCGTACCGCTGCGGTTTCAACGTGGCTAGTTGCAAGGTTTGTTCCGGAAGACAGGGTTTCACTGAGGATAGTTGGGTGTTGCCTCCTCTAACTTAATTATCCACCAATTCGTTCACCGGGAGGTGCACACTTTGCACGGTTGGTGCCGGACAGTAGGGATGAACGTCCCCCTACTATTTAATTGGCCACCAAAAGAAATTAATGTCCGCACTCGCTCAGTACGTTAATTTGGGTTTATTAAACCAGAGACTCACATGTAGCCCCCTTCATTATTATTATTGTTAGAAATAATGTCGCCCTCGCTCAGTACGTTAATTTGGGTTTATTAAACCAGAGACTCACATGTAGCCCCCTTCACCTACGCGTTTCGACCGCAGGTCTTGTTCACAGTGTAGCCCTGCAACATAGACAATTACAATCTGGTCAGTTTACTAAGGAAGTCACTAAGGCACTGAGCCTATACTTACACAAACATTAATATCGACAGCATACACGTCTCAACTAATAGATGGTCTGCTTGTTTATTGTTTGTCGGTCCAAACCTGTACCAAGGTTCGATAGGCAGTTCCTATCGACTGAACCGACTCATATGGACTTCAAAGGAGACTGTCCAACTGGTTGTTAGTCTCGAATCGGACTATATACAGGTAAACTCTTCCAAAATAGCCCGGTTCCACAAGGCAAAGAAAGAGCGCAGACCACTGTGGCTAGTCAGCGGCAGTTTATTTGAATTCCATAGTCAGCGCAGCAGCAGCCATGACACGTTTCGTCCCTCACAGGGGACTTGATCACATATATATGTATGTGTGTGCATGTGAGTGTATATATATATATATATATATATATATATATATATATATATATATATATATATATATATATATTACACACACACCCATACATATGTATATACACACACATGTATATCTCTAAATAAGCAAAATTAGAAACATTTCATGATATACTTGAAAAAAGTATAGATGCATCTATTATCATACGTATTACTAATATTAGAAATATAACCCTTTTTTTGGCATGACAAAAAAGGACATATTATTTAAGTATAGGAAAATGCCTGTACCTTTTTTTATAGATGCTAGTAAAATACCGCAAAAGAAAAGATTACACTTTAAGTGTAGTTTAATGGAGGTAAAAATGATATAAAATGATGAAAAAGGGTGTTCTTTGTGCGCAAAGAAAATATTTGTGAACAGATGAAAACTTTTAAAAAGTAAACCCTGGAGCTCTCTGTAATACTTTAACTTGACAGAGTATGAACCGCCTTTTTCTCAACTATGCAACGAGCATGTTAAAGCTTGCTTCAATATGCTAATTCGGGAAAGCTTTGTGTTAATATTTGTTATTTCCAATTCACTGGTCAATTCTTTCATATTTTAATTAATTTTGATGATCTGGCACGCACGATTTTCCAAAAGCATATTTTGTAAGATGGTATGTCAGTCATTTTTCCATTCAGCATAAATGAGGTTCTCACATTGATGTGTACTCATGAGTAATGATACACTCATTGCATTTCAATTAACAACCTCTTTTAGAATATAGATCTGAATGCATACTTTTGCTGCACAGATGAATTAATAATCAGTATTCAACGGGTTACTCTGTGAGCAACATATTTAATTCCCCTGAGTGATGTCTGTTTATTGGGTGCATGAATGCATCCTTGCTAAGTCTCAATTACCCGTTTATTTATGCTGAGATGTGCAATTATTGCTTTAATTACCATGTTGCATAACTAAGATGTATTTGAGGCTGAAAAGCTAGAATTTTCCTACAAATGACTACATTTTTGTAAACCAAAATCTGCATATACATAGATTTTTTGTAAACGAGCCTGCTTAACTAGAAGGTAAGCAATTAGTTCAAAAGTGTTTAGTCACATTCACTGTACAATTAAGCGTTTTAAATTGGGAGCGTTTTATATAAAATAAAATTAATTTGTATAGATTTTTATTCACGGAAAACATTAAATGCACTTTTTTGTTCATAAACTGTGGTGGAAAGTTAACTTTTACACACCACACCTCTGCTCAAAGTCATTCAAAAGTGTCCCCATCGAAAAAACATCTATTTTCAATTATTTAAAATTAAATCCCATAATTCGTTATTCATGCATTGTTTTATCCATTTTTCCCAATGGCTGTAGTAGTATCACTTTTAGGACAAAACTAATTAAATTGTCTTTGTTAGAACAATAGATTAGATCTCTGATAATTTGATTTCCAACTTTTATAGAGCAATTGAAACTCATTGCTAGGTGCTGAAAATGAGCCTCTGTTTATCAGTGATAATTGGAAGAGGGACAATGTCAGTTCTCATTCTGTTGCTTTTCCCGAGTGCACATTGTACCGCTCCTTTGGAATTAAACCACAGCATAATTATTGTAGCGTGGTTCTCCATGATACAGTGGAGATTATTGTACTTTTGTGAAACGTTATTTCCACATGTTTGTTCTAAAAATGTGAGATATTTAACATTACATATTACAATTCATTATCATATCATGATTGTCACGTATCATTTCATGTCAGCACTGAAAGCATTTGGAATCAAATCAAATATTTGCCTGGCATCCAAACAATTAATGTAATGCACATTTATTATGCTTGGAGTTAAGTGATCAATTCAGATGCAATTAGAAGGTTAATTGCAAATATCCCCCAGCCTTCTTCGCAGGCATTCTCAATGGCTAGATGCATGGCTACGAAAACTTATTTCTAAAGGCTGTAGCCCAATGTGACATGAACTGTAGTTTGTTTTGGTTTGAAAATATTGAACTTGATAGGTGCACCATTCTCATTAATCTACTTTGCAGTAATGGATAATCAATCCTCAGTAAAAAAGCTTTGTTCAAAACAGATTTCCCACTTAAAATAGTATTAAATCACACTAAATGAGATATTCTAGTAAAGATTTCCTGAGGCAATTATCATTCTTTTGTGTGGTGTACCACAAATGTTTCCCATAAGTGTTTTCTTGGCAGTAGAATTCTGTGCACTCTACCCCTGTTAACCAGTCGTAAAAGGCCTGACTCCCGATTTCAACAAGATTAAAATAGTGTACAACTGATTGGCATATTTAATCTACCTATAAGTCACTATTATATGGTACAAAGTGCATGTAGGGCCTGTAATTTAAATGCAACCAGAGGACTACAGCTCCTCTTGCACCATCCACTGCAATGGCAGTACAAACATGGCTTCAGACTACCAGTGTACCCTGATAGTAACATTGTAAAAACTACAATTTAACCTATCAAAATAAACCTTTTTGAAAGGTCAAAACCTTTATTTAGATTTCATTAAGTCACCCATATGTTGGCTGTGTCACTCTTAAGACAGGGTGAATGGTATTTACTGGTAAAACATTTAGAAAATTAATGTTAACAAGTCCTTACACTGACTAGTAGCTAAAAGCTATTTTCAATGTGGCAGGCCTAGATTTCCTTTATAGAAAAGCAGAGTACAGAAGAAAAATCCGAATACTTCGATTAGATTAAAAATGTGGACTATTTTTAAGCCTATTCAATTGTGAAGTTGGATTAATAATAAATATTAAAGAAAAGTAACTTTTAAAAAGTTACCTTTTCAAACCCCGAAGTTAATGGAGGATATATTTGCATCTGCTCTACCACTTCTGCCAGCTCGTAATTAGCATTTATAGAGGTCTGAAAACTGCTTCTAGAGCAGGGAACAAATGGCTGGATGTGGCGAGTTGCTGATGTTCCTTTGACAGGATGATCAGTGTGGTTGTGCCCAGGATAAGGAGTAACTTCAAAGAGGCTTCACCTGCCACAGCCAAATGCTAGTGGGTACCAGTGCAGGGCTCTTCTTTTGTCCCCCCACTGAAGATGCTTCCAATCACACTGGTCCTCTTTTTGAAATTACAGTGTCAAATTTTGCTGGAATGTCAAAATCCTGCTTAACATGTCTGCTGGGCTTTACTTATAACATTGGTGTGCACTTGAAAGAAAGGGAAACAGGATACTGAAACAATTCTTGCCTATCCACTGTCTGGTTGCTGGAAAACCCTGTTTTGTTCTACTGAGGGTACAATGAGTGGCCCAAACTAGATTTTAATGTTAGATGTGTGAGGACTCTAAACTGGCATCTGAAAATCCCATATACAATTCCATATTCAGGAAGTGGCAAAAGGAAACTGAATGAATGAATATAAGTTTTGCAGAGCGTGAACTTAGCCCAGGGGCATCAAGGCACTATGGAAGGAGATCAGGGTGGAAGTTGTCCAGGGATTTCAGGGCGTAGATGTTAGGACAGGTGAAAAGCCAGGTCTTCGAGGCTTTGCGGAATAGGGAGTGAGTTTCCAGAGTGGCAATTGGGGAGGGAAGGGACTTTCACAAATTGGCACCTATGAGCGAGAAAGCCCTGCCCCCCCCCCCCTAGCTTTCCTGAATCAGGGAACAGTTACTAAGTTCTTGCTCGTAGATCTCAAGACCCTGCAGGGAAGGTATCTTTGAAACATTTTGTTAATACCTTGTGACCCCCTATTGTGGACAGCCTTGTGAACCAGGCATAAGGCTTTGAACACTATTCAACTCCCCAACGGGAGCAAGTGCAAGCTTCTGATGGTAGCTGAGACTGAATGGAATTTGGGGAGACCCATCACCAGCCTAGCGGCGGCATTCTGCACCAATTGAAGTCAGTGTAAAAGCCCCTCGTTTATCCCAAAATAAAGGGCATTGCAGTAGGATAATCTAGCCACCACAAGGGCCACCACTGCCTGTTTCCGTATCATCCCAAAACAGGTGGAGACAGTTCTATTTATTTGTGAGCCCAGGGAAAGAGAGGAATCAACAATGATGCCTAGATTCTTAGCACTGAGAGAGGAGCAGGGACAGGACCCAAGAGATTCTGGCACTAGGCCTCAGACCAGCTATTCAACTTGTCTCCACAAAGATAAGGACCTCCGTTTTGTCCCCATTGAGTCTTAGGAAGTTTTTGACCACCCATGAGGCCAACGCCCGCATGCAGTTTTTAAAATTTACTGCAGAAGCTGAACCACTATCAGTGATGGAAATCATGTACTGCGTGTCATCAGCGTAGGATAGCACTTCTAGGCCAAAGGACCTTACCATGGTGGCAAGCCGGGCTAAATAGATATTAAAAAGGGTGGGACTCAATGTGAATGCCTGGGGACTCCACAAAACATATGTTTTGGGGTAGAAAGAAAATGGCCCATCTTAACTTTTTGTGACCAGTTCAGAAGGAACGATGAAAGCAGGTTAAGTGTGGAGTCCTCTATCCCCATTTCCTGGAGCCTGCCAACCAGTCTACTAGGAGAAATCATATTGAAGGCTGCCGTGAGGTCCATGAGGATCAGTAAGGTGGTATGACCAGCATCAACCTGTTGTCGAATGTTGTTAAAGACAACGGTTAAGGCTGTCTCGGTACTGTCGTCACTCCTGAACCCATGCTGCGAGCCAACGAGCAGTTGGTATTCCTCCAAGTAAGAACTGAGACGGGGGTTAAGATGTTTTTCAAGGATTGTAGCTGGAACTGGTAATAGGGTAATAGGTCGATAGTTTTTTATTTCTGTCGGGTCCAGAGAGGGCTTCTTTAAGAGAGGTTTTACCACCGCCATTTTCCATGCGGTCGGAAATTGGCCAGAGGAGATGACGGATTTAAGGATGGCGGGTAGAGGTGGTTCAATGGCCTACCTTCCTAACTTCAGGCTCTTGAGAGGACAGGGCTCAAGGTGGGAGCCAGATCTAATCCCACCTAACAACAAGTCAGTGTCCTCTTGGAGAACAGAAGGAAAGGAGCGCAAGCGGCAATCCGTCAGCTGTACAACCAGAGAATCCAAAAGAGGATCAAGATTAGCGCCGCAGAGTTTAAATTCTCCAAGGAGGAGTAGATGTTCTTAATTTTGGCATAGAAAAAAACTGTCATTTTATCACAAAGGTTCTGAGAGACCTCAGTGTTGACATTGGTCGTCGGGGCTAAAACTGCTGCTCCAGATAAGTCACAATGATTGTGAGGAAGTTTGTCAATGCAACACTTCTGCCCTACAAGAGGCCAATTTTAAATGTTTTCAACTATTTGCACAGTGGCAGGTATATTATACATTAAAGTTTCTAAAAACAAGAAAGTCTGACATTCCATCTATCTGCCAGACAATTGAGGAGAGGGTGTATCTCGCTGCATATGATTTGGACTTGCTAAGTACTGCTGGTCTTTTGTGAAAGTGGGTTAGCAGCTATCGACAGTCTCCTATTCGAGGTAAACCCACCATATGCAAGACTTAAATGTCTTGAGCCTCCTATCATTATTATGATAGGAGGCTCAAGACATTTAAGTCAACCCTCAAATTGGGCTAGGAAGGAGGGCCGGGTTTATTGTTATCCTAATTGCAATGTCTGTTATTAAAGCCAATTAGCAAGCAGCTGTACCCCATCTTTTAATCAATGCACAGATAAACTGGGTGTTGTCCATAAAAAAGAGGAAATTTATGCAAAACGGGTCGCAGTGCTTAACAAATTCGATAAGACATGGGCTTTCCTTGTTAAACTGGTTGTACATGAGGCAGTTATTTGCACATATTGTGAAAGCTTATCTGTGGCTCCCACTATAGAAGGCTCCAGTCCTTTTTTATCCTTGCTACTCGTGAATCTGCATCTTTGTGACTTCTTTCAAATCTATTTGGCAAAATCCCTTAGGATTTCCAAGGGTTTGACATGTATTTCTTCTGTAAAGGTTATAATGTAAGAAGGAATTGTTGATGATATGATTGCTAAATAATATTTATTTTGTATTACCTATTTTGAAGATTATAATGAAATAGTCTATGGCATGATTAAGAATATATTTTCATTTTGTATTTGCTTTGTGAAGATAATAACTTGAGATGATAATGTTTTATGACATGACTGTGTAGGAATTTGCACATTTTGATTTGTGAACCTGCAATAAAAACAAGATGTGTGACGACTCTAGAATTATCATAGTAAAATCTCTTCACACGCTCAACCACCAAAGCCCACATTTAATGTGGCTGAAGACTTTTACAACCTTGAAAATGCCAAAAGTGGGTATGGTTGATCCCAAAAACCTTTACCCCATTGGTTAGGGCATTTCAAGGAGTTTTCCTACCCATTAACTCATGCCAGGCAATCATATGGATCTCAAGGCACTCACTTAAGAATTGTTGTGGTTTTGAGACAGATCTGAAGAGGACTGAACCTGATGTCTGTTACCTGAGAAGAGTTCCTAAGGCTGGATCTGCTGTCTCTTGAACACAGGACAGAGAAGTGGACTCCAAGGGTCAAATGCTGATCTCTTGTTTAAACTACAAGGATACAACAATCTACAAGAGACCTTTCCAGGAAGGGCCCTGCTGATCAATGTCAACTGGACCTGGAAAGGACTCTGTTGGACCTTTTCCTGACACCCTGTGAGTCACTATTAGTCTCCCCTGAGGTCATGTGGGCCTTTGAAATGTATTCCTGTATGGGTTGGAACTTAAAGCATTAAAGTTAGAAGGTCACATTTGTGACCAAGATTAACCTGAAGTGCTGCATTCAATCTGTGCTGTATTATGACCAGCTAAAATGTTCTGCATTTCAACTTTATGAGTGTTTTGGTACTGCCTCTTTACATATTGCCGTATGTTAAACCTGTCTGCTCTGTAGTATGGTTCCCATGGAGTAGTAACTTTGAGGGTTCACCCTGACAAGGATTGGAAATATTCTTTGAGGTGGGTAGTCACCCTGCAAATAATCCAGTTTGTATGATTTTCTCACTTGTTCTACTTTTTCACAGGAAGACTATATGATAACATTAATTCAGTTCATTGGTATTAATGTAAAGTTAAAGTAAATATTTTTCAGGCTTCATATCCTTAATGTCAGTGCTCAGCTTGTAAGAAAATGAGTGCCAAGGCCCAGAGTTGTTTCTTAGGAGCCTTCCGATCACAATTTCCAAATGTTGGGATGACTGAATAAAACGGCTACCTAATCTTGATTTCCTCTTCTACTACCTTACACAGATTCTGTTTCTTTGCCCATAAACTTGCAGATTATTTTTTTGTCCCTGGTTATTACCTTTTGCCATGGTTTTCCTGCATTTATATTTCACATTCTTTCTCCATTTTTGCCTGTCTTTGTCATTCTATTTGTCAAAATCTGAAAAGTGAGTACCAGTACTTATCACCTGTGACCACTCAATTAAATAAACATGGTCTTCATCTTCTATTAGCACCCTACCTCTTTCCAAAGCCTGGACTTTAGGAGTTTTTAGATATCACTGGTACCATCAGCAAGGAATCAAGTCACAATTGGAAGTTCACTACCGCAATCACATTAGCACAAATTGTATCCTAAAACCTAGCCTAGTACAGAGTTTGCAGTACTGATTAATTTAGCTAAAATGTACCCTGAATCTAAGTGTACCACTTATAAAAGTTACATGTTTATGTCTTGCTTGTGCTAGAATGTTTCTATGATGTAGACATGATTATGGGAAAATAAATAAATGGCAGTTGTTAGGCAAGAAGATAAAGGGATCAGGCTCACCCACTTCCCGAGGTTTCAGTGCTGAAAACTGTTATAAATGGTTGCCCTAAAAAGGAGCTATTGCCTTTACATTGTAAAGTGCCCGGAGAGAGCTCGGACTATATGATGTTTGTCTTGTTATGAACCCCCCTGGTCTCATGTTAAAAAGCATCAACATGATGTAAATGTAATGGAGGTGTCATTAAGCAAACTCAGGTCTACTTTTCAAGCCACACGTGTCACAATGAGTGCCTTGCTCATATTAGGTGGTACTACGGGAGTTGGCCTTGATGTCATAAAGCTACAAGGTGCAGTAAAATTGAAAGAATGACTAGGATTGAGCAAGTAATAGGATGGCCAATGTTTTATACAATGAATTGAGCAGCTGTGAAAGTTGAACATTACAGCCTATTCAGATCCATGATTGGTGCAGTTGAAATTGTAATGCACATTCTTAGGTGATAACAAAATATTTCCAATCTCACCTGCAATTGGATTAGTCAATGATTACTGCCTAGCAATTTGACAAAATTCTACTTTCATACAATTCCTACCAACAATTAATTCTGTGGTAATGCCAGGTTGCACAAATAGTAGAGCTCCCTCCAACCATCATGCAAATAAGATACAAACATAACCTAACCAAAGGATGACTTAAATAATAGGTCTTGCATTAAAGAACTCAGACTTACAATAGGTAAAAATAGCCTTTTTGAATTTAATGAAATAATGTCCCTTATCTTTTTTCATAGGATCACAACATTCATCCTTCACAACATATCATATATGAATGAATGATTGAATGAAATGCTACTTGTAAAGGGTGAACAGCTGCTTCAAATGAAGCATCCTGGAGCTGAAAGCAGGTAAAACACTCCCCCTTGCCTAAACATCTCTAAAAAAAAAAAGGTCTTAAGATCATTCTTTTAACTGAATTTCTGATTTGGTATCCCTTATCTCTTTAGGCAGACCATTCCACAAATTTGACTCCAATGGGGAAACAAGACCTATCCTTCTGGCCAGCCACATTTTGAGATTGGAAACAAGTCCCTAGAATACCTTAGATCTCTACTAAGAATATATTCAATAAATCTCCTATGGAGGTAGTGAGCCCCCTTTATGTAGATGGCCCCGAAGGTGGTCAACAATGACATAAAGATAATTCATTTATTCATGTGCAGCCAGTTGAGCTTCTCCATTTCCTGTCTTCCTGAGCAATGTAAAATATGCAGGCTGCAGCATGGCGGGCACCTTGTCCACCAAATTTTCTTTTGCCCTGATGGAGGATTTTGAGCTCCAGAAAAAAGGAATATTTGTAAAGGTACAAAAGAGGGGGATAGTTATCCTTGCAGTGAATTACCCTTTGGCCCCAAAATGTCAAATATCAGTTTGGCTCTATCTTCCTCGACTCTGACATCATGAAACCCTTGCAGGTAAAAATGTCCTACCCACCAGAGAACTTGCAGCACACAAGTGCCTACATATTTCCTCACAATTTCCCAGAGAGAAGATGTTCACTTGAGCCATTTCTACCAATGTTAGGCATAGCACATTTCTTTAAAAACTGCTATTTAAATCTTAGGAATTAGTTTAATGCTTTTGTAGGACCGAATTCCTTGATTTCTTCATAGTTAATACAAACACAATGAAGTTCACTAAACTGATAATGGCCAACGGGCAGGAGATCCTCATAAAGCTGTTAGGCCAGGGATCACAATATTTGTTTAAATTCCTGATATGACCCTTACAAAAACTTAACTTTGAAAACTTTCAAAGCCATGAACAGGATTGAGGAATAGGAGTTCAGAATTCCACAGCAACAGCGACAACTAATTAAGAAGCAAAGTCCTCACAGTGGAGAACGCCTTCAAGAGTATAGCCATATCCCAGATGTTCGTTTGTGGGGCCCACTGCACCACCAATCACCCAGATCACCATTCTCCTTTCCCCTTCTGCCACAATTTCAAAGTGCTACTCATCCCTTGTCATTGTGGAGATAGAGCTTTATGGGCTGATCTGAACCCTTTGGGAACATGGAGAGTGTGGACAGAAGTGTTGAGGCACCATTTTCTTGCTCCCTGCTGCCCCGAATTCAAAGCGCAACTCACCAGATGTGTCCGTGCTGAGAGAGAGCTTGCAGGCTAATTCTGATTGTGTGGGGTGAAGCAAAAGGGCAGAATATGACTTTTGAGGCAGTGGAGGTAGTTCCGACCTGAAGATTAAGAGGTGACCTTCACCCAGAACAGGATACGGGGGCTGAGATTTTGGGGATAATTCCAAGTTTTTTCCTTCTGGCCAGTACAGCAGCCTTACACTTGGTCAACAAAATAGCTGATGGCTAAAGAAATGCTTATAGGGAGAAGACTTTAGTCTGATAGAGCGCACGCTAATGAGGAGCAGTCATATTGGACCATTGATCTTTGGCTTTCCCCAGAATACAAAACTGAAAGAAGACTGGGCTATCCAATCAATCTAATGGCCTATTTTGGCACCCATACCGAAATAGGCAATACGGATAACCACCCTACCTGTTTAAAAGACATCTACAATAGACTCTGCTAAATCGCTGAGGAATGCAGTGAACCCAAGCATGAACATGAGCTCACACACAAAGGATACAGCAAATAGTGCCTTATACAACTTAAACCTCCTGAACAAAATAAAGCCCTTCCTCTCTCTGATTGATCTCAAAACTTCCACATAAAGTCTGGTTCTGTCCAGACTAGACTATGGAAACACCAACCTCACAGGCACGGAAAGTCCCACTTAGCCCTCATTAGAACCACACTAAATGCAGCAGCAATGATCGTCACTTGATTCAAAGGACAAAAGTACATCCCCCCCTCCCTGAAAGATCTGATGTGGCTCCTGATTGAAGATTGTTGCTGCTTCAAAAATGATTGACTCACACTCAAACTCCTTCACACCGATAAACCTGACAACCTTGCTGCCAAAATGACAAAGGCAGGCCAGACGAGAAACCTAAGAAGCAGCAACCCCCTGCTGGATCACTCTTTCTCAGGCAGTACCCCAAAATCTGGAACTCCCTTCCAGTATATCTCAGGAATAACCCCTCCGTCATGAGCTTTAAGAGACAATCGAAGGATCCCTTCATCAATCAGCACCTTAACCCTCTGGGCAGTAGGACCTAGCACATAATGGGAATCTCTACTCCGATCTATGTATGTATGTTTTCTTTCTCTCAAGATAAAACCTTGGTTCAATTCTCAACACTGCTATTTACTTTAACTATTTGTTGTCTGATGCTACCGTTGACGATGTTGTAAAGTGCTCTCATAACCTCGGGTCTTGCCAGCGCTATATAAAAAACTCCTTTAATATAAATAAATACATTTTTAAATAGCCTTTTGAGGGAAAGTCGAACCCTCTTCCCAAATCTCGAATCAGCACCCCTAAATATGAATTCTTCAACAAGAGCCTATTCCACTGTAAGCATCTGTAGAAAAAAGCTGCAAATCATTCAAGGACTAGGATGACTCTAGAGATGTGGCACCACTGACCTCATTGTGGTCTGTTTCTAACAGCAAAGTTTGGAGCCTTTCCCCACATCACAAATAAAGAAAAATCTTGGGCCTCAATAATACAAATATTCCCACCCTGTTCCCTTCAGGAATCAACTCACTCAGAATTAACAACTCCCCTGACTTATTCAACATTGGAGCAAAAATATTCACACAAAAAGTTCTAAGGAGCAACCCTGAAACTCTCATGTATGACTCCTATTTTTATTTCTCAGAAGGAGCCATTATCACCGATCCAAACTTTCACACGAGATGCACAGCAAAATAGCAGAATATGTTTTACTCCCTCAAGGCAGTCAATGCCACACAGAACTTCTGAGATGGTTTCAAGCTTATATCACCTCCAGTTACTCAAAGTGAAAGCTACCACCTCAATTTATAAAAATGGCAGCGTCCTTATCCAAGCAGTGGACAATGACCTACCAGCATTTGACTCACTTTTTAGTGACCTGAAAAGGTATGTAGTAACCCCAACAAAACCTCCTAGCTAGCAGTCACATACCTGTCTCCTAACCATTACCTTAAACCTACTAATACAACCCAAAGATCTACACTTAATAGCAATCATATTCCAGCAGGGGGCACAGTTAATAGAGAACTCCAAATAGACACTTCTGCAAAAAACCCTCTCATCCAGAATAGCAACTTCTCTACAACAAGAAGTGGATCAATGCCCAAGAACTATCCCCCTGATGAAGAGCAGATGATAGAAACACCATTGTGGTCCATTCAAGCTAACGTAAAGCCTGACTGGGTCAACCATACAACTAACAGGGAGACCAGGTCCTTGGACACACCATCACTTATTAAGAAGAAAAAATACTCTCCTGCATAGAGCATCCAAAAAATACAGCCATGACACCCACTATAAAGGGCATGCATGTAAAACGTAGATAACATTGACCACCAGATAGGTTGAGCATAAATCGACCAACAGCCCCTGTGCTACACGTGTTATCCCACCAGAGAGTTCTTAACCGCTAGAATAACCTGGTTAATCCTTTCCAATTCAGTTCCTACTGAATTAGAAACAGTAAAATGACCACAGAGCGGTATACTCAATCTAGCTGTGACACAAAATCCCACTTACAAGGACTCTATGCTGCTATGTGAAAGGCAGTGCTCCTCCAAACCCTGGGAAGAGACCCTCCCCACACACAGCCAATCACAGGACAGTCCCTCAAACAACCATCACCCCATCCTGTGACCAGAGAGACAGCAGATTCCAAGCAGACCTCATAGGACAGTACTAATTAAAAAAGCTGAACGCAGGACTTGCAAATGCCACAGAGGGAAGAATGCCACTAAAGCACAAACGCAGACAGGTCAGAAAAGTTTGCAAACATTCACACTGAAGGACAATTTAATTTGACAGTATCCTACATATAACCATCCATTAAACTAAATCAACAGCAACTTGCAACTACTCAGGGAAGATATAGAATTGGTCAAGAAGAGAGTCATCACACTGCTACTCACTCTAGAAAAGATGTACACTCCCACAACCAAGTGCACTGACTCTCTAGCTAGTAGCGAGTGAACATATTTACAACAGCAGACTCACAACTCCCTGAAACAACAAGCTTCACCGGCTGAGAAAAATGATCACCCCTCAGGATCAGAGCTAACCACTCTGCTAATATACTGTCAAGGTTAAAAAAAAACCCTTAGACACAACATCCAACATCGCGATCATCATGATATCCACCCTCAAAACCAAAGATACAACCCTCTACAAGTCAATCACAACTACCTGATTCCATTTGCAATGAACACAATGTCCACTACAAAGTAACTCACAAAACAGTGAAAAATCTGAAATGCTTGCTTTAAAACATGCAACTGATATAGCAGATGTGATCTTAGTTCATGAGCTGGACATTCTCTTCCTGACAGAAACTTGGCTCATTCCAATGGCAGCTCTCATCCTGGACCTTCTCATTCTCCCCGGATTTTGCCATCTTATATCTAGATCAGAGATTAAAGCTTGGGGGAGGTCTTGCTGAAATTTACAGTAACTCTCTAACCTTAAACGCACTCTCACTTAAAGATACATTGTTGTTTGAACTCATGGGAGCTGAAATTAAACTGGAAAAGAAACTGCTAGCAAAAACACTCCTTTTGTCCCAGCTACCTGGTGACAACACAGTCTTCCTGGAACAACTTATAGAAACAATCACAAACAATGTCACAACAAAAGTGCTACACTTGACCTCATCATCGCTAAACCAGGATCAGTAAATATGCGAGGTATTGCCCCAATAGCCCACTTTGACCACCACTAAATATTTTTCAAAATGTCCGCACAAGTAGCTAAAATCAAGTGGAGGGAAGAAACTTGGATTGGGGATTACAGCCGCGTACACAGAACTGAACTGGTGGGTCTGTGCCAAAACTTCTTGGCACCTCAGACTGATCAAACATTGTTTCAAGAACTGGGGCATCACTACAATAGCAGTATGACCAACATAACTCAAACGGTTACTCCGTTAATTCTAAAAATGCAAACAAAAAAACTGGTACTGTGGTTTAACCAAAATATAAACAAAATATAAACAATGAAAGAAGATAACAAAGACATCTGAAATGACTGTGGAGGAAGGAATCAAACACTACCCAAGTCAAACAACTGAGAATACGCAGATTCTCGTATAAAAAGGCTATCTGGCAAGCCAAAACAACAGCAATCAGATCACAACTAGACACAGCAAAGACCAGGCCCAGAAAAATCTTTTACATAATAAAACTGCAATCAGAAAAAATGCAGAACCCACAATTGCAAACAAATGCATAGACTACTGCAAGCCTTCTCTACTTTATTTAAAGACTAGCAGCCCGTCCCGACGTTGTCCTGGTATGAATTGCTGCCGGCCAGTAGTTTATTGTTTTGTAGGATTTTGTTTTGATAGCATTTCTTATCTGTGACAGGCCTGTGAAACGCTCCGATTCACAGTGCACTGCTGATGCACTTAAGATTGCGCGTTCAGTAGTGTGTGAACTCGAGTTTCCCTACTTTATTTTTCCTTGCAATATTATATAGCACAAACTCGACAACATGCATAAGCACAATTTACATTACAGAAGAACACATTCATTTGTGGTAAGCATGGGGAGACAAAGCGATTTGCCTGGAATCACAGGATGTTGAGCTGATGCCAAGATTCGAACGTAGCTCCCCAGCTCTAAAGTTCCCAATTCTAGAACTTGTGGCGGGAGGTGTGTCTAAAAGTGTATGTCGGTACTGGCCATCAGTGAGAGAGACCTGTGCATTTTTCAAATGGGTGGTGAAAAAATATGAGTATGTTGCTTGAGATGTGGGCCGCCGTGCCACCAATGTACTTACCGGGGGAGGGTAAACACCCATTATTCCGCAACTTTCTTTCCGCATACCATCACTCCGAATACTTTCATTACGAAAGTACCATGACTCCGCAATGCCATTATAACGCATGGCTTTACATTTTATATGATTTTACCACGCATACATTTACAACGAAATGGACGAATGGTAAAACCATGTTTTTTTTAATGTTTGGATAAGGTAAATATGGGTATATGGGTATATGTTTTGGGGTAC
The DNA here is from genome assembly GCF_964263255.1 of Lissotriton vulgaris. Classification (NCBI taxonomy): domain Eukaryota; kingdom Metazoa; phylum Chordata; class Amphibia; order Caudata; family Salamandridae; genus Lissotriton; species Lissotriton vulgaris. The sequence goes on from NC_141687.1 coordinate 1,049,842,798, forward strand.
CGAGGTATATGTTTTGGGGTGTTTGGGTATTTTAAGGGTTCAGATATAGTTTTGGTTTATGGGGTACAGGGGTAGTTTTAGAGTTTAGGGATTGGTATGGTTTTGGGGTACAGGGGTATTTTTAGGGTTCAGGGCTAGGTTTAGGTTTTGGGGTATTTTTAGGGTTCGGGGTAGGTTTAGGTTTTGGGGTACAGGGGTATTTTAAAGGTTTAGGGCTAGGTTTGGTTTTGGGGTACAGGGGTATTTTTAGGGTTCAGGGCTAGGTTTGGGTTTTGGGGTACTGGGGTATTTTAGGGTTCAGGGGTAGGTTTGGTTTTGGGGTACAGGGTTATTTTTAGGATCCAGGTCTAGGTTTGGGCTTTGGGGTACAGGGGTATTTTAAGGGTTCAGGGGTAGGTTTGGGTTTTGGGGTACAGGGGCATTTTTAGGTTTCAGGGGTAGGTTTGGGTTTTGAGGTACAGGGGTCTTTATAGGGTTCAGGGATAGGTTTGGGTTTTGGGGTACAGGGGTATTTTTAGGGTTTAGGGACAGGTTTGGGTTTTGGGGTACATGGTATATTTATTGAGTTAAGATGGTTAGTGTTTAAGGATTTTGAGGTATTTTAAGGAGTAAGGGTGTGTTATGATTATGGGGTGCAGGGGTATTTAAAGGGAGCAGAGTGGGATAAGCACACGATATGAGATATGGCATGAAGGGTGGAACGTACCACACGCCCCCAACGTTTGTCACGCCTCCAGCACACGCCCCCAGCACAATGCAGACACGCCCACAAGGGACTGCTTTGCTGGCACGGATCTTTTACCTTTTAAATGTATATGGTGGGCGTCTGTATAGCCTATGTCCTTCTGCTGCAACTTCCCTTTCCAACGCTGTATTGGGTGTTATGATTGGTGCTGTGGTTCCTGAGATTACCCGCCTCAAAGGTTTGGGCTCTCTCTTTATTATATTAGTATGGATAAAATCACAATGATAAGCAACTCTATTCTCAACCAAGCAAGCTCTTAACCTAGGGAATCCATCAGCCCAACTATAAAAGCTCACACCAAGCATACTTGCCAATACACTCTAACTGTCCCCCCATAAAACAGAACTCCCTGGAACAATTTCAAATCTTTGTCTGTGGAGGAAATAGAGCAAATCATTCAGTCAATGAAACCTGCTATACATTTCAACTGTCCCATTTGCACCATCAATCCATCACTCTCCTATGGACAAACATTATAAGTGCATCTCTCCAACAAAGATCCTCCCAGAACGCCTGAAGATGGGCCAAGCATCTCCCCCAATAAAATAATGAGCACTGACCAGAAAGACGTAAACAACTTTTGACCTGCATCCAATCCACCCTTTCAAGCTAACTTAGTAGAGAATTTCACCCTTAAGCAGCTTTGTGAATACATCCAGGATTTTGACCTGTCATTGAAACACCAATCAGGTTTTAGGCCAGGATACATTACTGAGGGTGGCACTCTAAACTGTCTACATGAAATACAAATATCACTAGACCAAAACAAATCCTGCCTCCTAATACTCATTTATCAGCGGAGTTCAACATGGACCGCCATAATCGACTCAGAGAAACTCTTGAATTCTGAATGGGTCTATCAGGAACAGTCTTCAACTGGTTCACCTCATTCCTGCAGGTCCATCTCCAAAGAATCTAAATCAGCAACATCCTTTCTGATGTAGCAGACATACACAAGGGCATTCTGCAAGTATCTCTGATTTCACCCATGCTCTTCAACTCTACATGGAACCACTTGCTGAAATCCTGAAGCAATCAAAAATCTCATACCGCATGTATGCTGACGTTACTCAGGTCTACATCAAACTCTCCACTCAAGTGGATATCCGGAGACTGGATGACACCCTGAGAAATACACAGGACTGGTTGGAACACACTCAACCTACAATGAAATCTCCTGAAAACTGAAATCATGCTCTTATCCCCACCCCTTAGAACCCATCAATCCCCACAATGGTCCTACACCTTCAAATCACTAAATTGCACCCCAACCATCTGTGGCTCTGTAAAATCAATAGGCATCAAACGAGACTCAATTCTAAACATTCAAGCTCACATACAAACTGTAAACAGAAGCATTAACCTACATTCACACCTTCTAAGAAAGCTAAAACCATTAATGCCGCTAGGAGACCGCTACTGCTTTTAAGACTAGACTATGGGAATGCCACACTCATAGGTCTACTTAAAGTCAGCATAACCTCAACCAAAGTGACAATAAATGCAGCAGCAAGATTTTTAACAGGTACACACCATTATAATCACATTTCCTCATCACTCAGAGGTCTCAGATGGCTCTCAGTTGAAGCTAGGATCCATACTACAGTCAGTCTGATTCAAACAAAAAGGAAAACACCTAGCCACGCTTTTGCCGGATCTGCTAAAAGATATGGAACACCCTTCCACCCTCACCGGGAGTAATTTCCTCATTCAGGCTTTTCAAGAAAGATGTTAAAGCCCTACTGCTAGAAAAACATTTATCATTAGATAACTCCTTCTAAATGTTATTCACCCATTTCATCTTGTAGTCTATTGTTTTCTAACATCCTCTTTGAATCTTTGTAAAGTGTATCATGAGAGAAGGGTGACTTCACTGTAACACCCCCCATCAGCTCTCTCTTTGTACAGCACTCTAATACCCTGGTTATGTTTGTGCTTTATAAACAGTATGCGTTAAATACAAACATAATAAGGTAAACACTTAGGATAAGCACACCTTGCTTGCACCAACTCTTCATTCCTTAATAGATTTCAGCAGATGAAGGATTCCATTTGATGGTTAGAATTTAGCACACCTTTATCAATTAATCACCAATTCACAATTCACAGACCCATCACAAATCCGCATTAAATCATAAGATATTCATGCTTAATAGTTTCCAAAGGAATGCAAACAAGTTGGCTTTATAGTAGGAGCTCCAAGAAAAAACAGTAAGTTATGCACTAGACATTATCTGCCCATTTATACTTTGGCGCTGTTTGACAAATCTTTGCAAAATTTTCAAAACTAGTGGGGCTCACCGGTCAGCTCCTGTCTTGAAATTTTCAGGGTGATTCATCAAGCGGGGGCAGAGAAAAAAGGGGGGTCCCAAAACACGTTTTCCCCATGTTATTTTCCATAGAAAACTTTAGACAAAGCTACAGCCCAAACTGATGAATGGAATTCGACCAAATTTAACAAAAAGGTACGTCTTGGTTTAGAAATGGTTTAATCCGTTCAGTAGTTCCTGAAAATTTGAAAAAAGAAAAAATGTTCATATCTATGGGTGCGGTGGGTTTGCAAAGTCTCCTGAGCACAAGCTTCATTCTCATTGGCTGCCAACACTCCAAACCAGGAAGTGATGGCAGCCATCCTGTGACTCGGTACCTAGTAACAAGAAAACAGTGAAAAACATGTTTAAAACTAGAAGAGGGCAGCGTAGAAACACACCAACCCCCTAGGCCTTCTCAGGGGGGTCCCACTAGGACCACCAGGGCTCAAAAAAGATTTTCTTCTTTTATTTAACCGGCAGAATTGGTGCTGTGTGCACAAGTCCTGTTGATAAAGTTTTTTAAAATGTAAGCGCAGGCTTCACGCTTTGTTATTATTGAGCCCACGAGTGGGCCAGGTCCCGGGGGCTTGCCTAAAAGTAACAGCGGGGGCCCGCAGCGGTCACTGTAGCCCCAGGGACCACCACCTCCCCAGGGCTTATTAAATATAATGTGGGGGGCACGCTGACCCCCGCAGCCCAGAGGACCGCCACCTCCCGGGCCTTTTTAAATAAATAAAGCATGGGGGTCCCACCCCCCCATGCTGTCCCATGGACCGCGACCTTCCTGGAGCTTTATTAATTAAGGACCCCCCCATGTCCCGGGGACCACCACCTCCCCAGGGCTGTAAGTAATAATTAGTGTGGGGGACTCGAGCCCCCCACACTGCCCCAGGGACCACCACGTCCCCAGGGCCTTCTCTTTTCAAAAGTGGGGTTCTATTGAGGGGAGTGGCCTCAGACCACCTCTCTGCAACGCAGACCTGTGTGTACTGGAGGTACCTGGTGGGCTAGTTGGCCCCCAGGGACCCCAGGATTCAAGGGGACTTAATCCCCCAACTTACAAAGTGCTAGTGGGCATGTTTGCACAGGGGTGCAAGGAGGGGGTGCAATCTGATATAAGAAGTAAGCAATCCTGCTGTGTGGGACTTTCTGGTGGTAATAAAAGGGTTAGTTGTCCCCCAAGGTTTACGTTGGGGGCTAACTACTCCTCCTGTTGCCTAGAGTAAATCCCACATAGTGGGATTGCTAAGAAGGTTTTGGAGGCCACACTTTCTCCACCACTCTGGAAACATGACTGGCATGTTATATGTCGAAATTAGCATTTAAAAAACCTTCGAAATTCACTGAAAAAAACCATAAGTCTAAGGGACATTATTGTTAGAAATTAGCATTTAAAAAACCTTTGAAATTCACTGAGGAAACCATAGTTTTCAGGCACGTTATAGTTGGAAATTATCATTTAAAACACCTTAAAAATTCACTGAAAAAATCATAGGTTTCATTGAGGTGATAGTTAGTTGGACATTTGACTTGTACAAAACCAGAGAAATTCTGCTGTTCTAGCTAGTTCAGATAACTATAACTCACGCTCACGCAATGCACTGCTGATGACGTCACATATTACATCATTCATGACATGGTCAGTGACATCACTGATGACATCTCAAATGACATCACTGATGACATAATCCACGTGAAAATCTGATGCACCTCCTCACACTCTAATATAACCTTTGATACACCCACTGTAAAATACAGACTACCATTTTCTAAACCATCGACACACCAATATCAGGTACTACATATGCACTCACAGATTCTTAGGTCTACTCACATCCACTCATTCACCAATATAATCACTCATATATGCAATCACTCATCAATACAACGCTATCATATGCACTCATACACCTATACAGACACTCACACGCAGCCACACATCCATGGAGTTACTCATACACCTAGTCAGTCATGCAAAAACTCAATCACACTCCCATTTCTTCACCTATACAGTTATACACACACCACCTCACTTATTCATACAGACAATAATGCATACTTACTCTCTTATATAATCACTTATACAAGTACACACTCATCTATACAGCCACTCTCACAATTATGGACTTTCACTTATACTCATTTATATAATCCGACTCTCACATACACTGCCTTTTACACATGTAGTTACTTGGACATGTACCACTGAGACATTCATTCACTCACCAACACACCCATACACACACTCTCCCACCCATACAGCTATTTCCGCATGCACTCTTGAACCCATACAACCAGTGAATCAATCACTCACTCATCTATGCACAGAGTCACACACACACTCAGTCACCCATACAAATACTGTGGCAACCAATGAATAACCGATATAGACTCATGTAGCAACTGACCAACTCATGCAGCAGCTTACACAACAACAGACAGACTGACACAGACATTCACACAGTTTAGCCTAACCCATGCATTCAGTAAGACACATCTAATCCCTCACTTATACAGTCAGTCATGCACCTACTAAATCCTCCATCCAGAAACGTATACACCCACTCATTCTTCGATACACCTTGGCATATATATAAAACATATTTAAACTTTAAAGAAACACACAGTCACTGGATGATGTCATCAGTGATGTCATCAATAATTTCTTTTGAGATGTCATCAGTGATGTCATCGTTGATGTCACTGACCATGTCATGATTATGTAATATGTGACGTCATCAGCAATGCATTGCGGGAGCGCAAATTATAGTTAGCTGAACTAACTATAACGTCAGAATTTTTTTGTATGAGTGAAATGTCCAACTAACTATAACGTCAATGAAACCTTTGTTTTTTTCAGTGAATGTATATATATATGCGTACAAAGATATGTTTCTTACCATGTAGATCAGTGGCCCTTACATATCTGCCATTCCCCACCATTACCACCCTTATATAAAATAATTCCATCCAGACCTTCAAATTGACAAACATATTTTCTCACAATTGTTCCATAAACATTAATACTGCTAGCACGGTAAATAATTTTAGTAGGGCTTGAGGACACATCATCCAAAATATATTCAACATGATGTGCAACAGAGCTTGTAAGTCTATCGCACTAAATATGTTCAATGCAAAACATAATAAATCAGCCAGACATTTCAAGTGAGATTCAGGGGTACAGGGAAATATTGCATTTTTCTAAAGTCATGTTTTTTCTTGTTTTTGTCGTACAATTAACCACATATTTTAAACTGAATTCACATTGGAAGCAAGGGAGTAAACATGTTTCAGGGACTTTAGAAGACCTGAATTAAATACTGACAACAATTCATGTTCATGCTGGCTTTCTATTTTGCCACAATTTAGCAAATAGCCTGTAAACATACCCACGACAAACCAAAATTAGTTTTTCAACTAAAAGTGCTCTGAGTTTATGGAGATTATGGAATTTTGTTCCTCATCCTTGCAATGTTAAAAGCAAAACTAAAACGAATACCATTTAAAATACTCTTGCACATAATACTATGATTGGCAGAAAGTGCTGCACAGGATATGGGGCACATGGCAGATCTGAACCCATTTAACAACGCAAATATTTTTAATACTGTTCAGTAATCACTTTTAAAAGCACAGTATGATACATGATTAGCAACATGTTATTGGCAGACCGGTCACCTTAAAATGATTCACTGTGTAATCATTTATAAGAAACAAAGCAGTTCAACTTAAGGGGTTGTTTGGAGGCCCCACTTTAACACCTACATGAAGCCAGGACATGACTGACAAAAAATGTTATGAGCCACCTATCATACTATGTTAAGGAGGCTACGGGGCAGGTTTACTGTGCCATAAGTGTAGGAGTTGAGCTCCTTTACTACTGATGTACTGGAGCCATTCGTACTATGACTGCAAAGTGTTCGAAATGTACCTTCTGCACTTGACTCCCAAGGAAGCAAGAGAAAGCAGCCACAGGCTTCTCAGGAAAGTAATGGGAGGTGCTCGAGCTCACCACTAAATCGGCCAAAAGAAACAACTATTTCCATGTTCAACTTAGTGCTTGTCTTTTCAAGAACGAAAGTGCCTAAATCACACAGCTAAAATAAATATTACAGAAGCCCAATAATCAAAGTCAGTGTTCTTAGTATGATTTGTCTGCACACCTTCCCCAATCCCACGTCTACTCCCTCCTGGCTGTCCCCTCAGCACAAGAGTCAATTATGAATATTTTGAATTGTTATTTGTCTCTAATTGAATTGGCAGCCATCCCATGTGTATTTGAAAGAGCTGTAGCAAGCTGAAAGTCACAGCATGTGTGGCCCTTATTAGGACTTCTGTGAATCACACTTTTGCAGTCCCTGTCTAGGCCCATTGCTGTTATGAGGTTGCAGCTCCCACTATGTCTAAGATGACCATGCAGTAGTGGTTCCTTCCAGAATACATGATCAGAGACCGAAGGCCCACAAGACACAAGGGTCCTACCTAACTCTCTATCATTCTGTCAGGTGTCTCTAGATGTCCCACAGATACTGGGAACATTCTGAGTCTCTCTATATTTGGAAAGACTCTCCTCCAGCAGAGCTAGGCTGACTTAGTCCCTCTCTCAGCAGACGGGAAATGCTTTTAGGTGTTTCAGAGCACTTTTACAACTACACCTATAGCAGAAACTATCCGTGGTTCCACAGGAGTCATTTTGATTACTCTATAGAACACTTCATTGCCTGGTTATAAAGGACGTGGCACTTATACAAAGTTGGGTGGTTGGTGTCCCATTTCTATATACAATATCTGGACTTGGATGTGGACACCTGTCTCAAACTGTCGAACTGGTTGGGCTGATTCTTTATTCAAGTGTCCTCCTCTGGCTGCTTTCTCATCAGACACAGTCTTTTTGTAGAGTGATGCTTTCACAGCAGGTAGCCAGGTATGTCTCCAATCTGTAATATCGACAACAGAGGAGCAAAGAGGTGTGCGGTTTCTGCAGCTGACTGTCATCAACCCAACCGAAGGAGAATTCAGGGACTGATCAAATTGCAGGCATTACCTACCAACTTCCTCTCCTCTGACAACAGAGACTGCAGTCCCACCTCTCAGCATAAGCCCTGTCTCCATCCTTCTTACTTCTGTTTCTGTTTTGCCTCTCTCCGGCTAAAGGAATGCAGGTAATACACATTGACTGTATGGAAGCACAGTCCTGAACCTCCATCCTATGCTATGCCAGACCATTGTCATTCAAAATGGATTCCACCAGACTTCATTACTCAGGCTGACTCAATAATGCAAATGCTCCCCATACATGTGTTGCAGACACTACATATGTATACCTGCATGGGATGTTAGTGCTAGTAATGGGCATACACATGTTAGTGGAACTTTATGCAAGTGGAAAGTCAGGCCTACTAAATGTGATAAGCATAACAAGTCCTGATCATATTACAGATCTCTTCTGTAAATCATCCTGTGCTGTCACCACCACTTTATTTGCTATATCCAGTAAGCGACATTAGTTCACTGACCACAATGAAGGCACACTTGGTTGTACCCATTCAGCTCACATGATAGATACAGTACCTGCCAGTTAAAAATAGGCCTAGGTCTCTGAACAGACACTTAGATTAGCAAGATGCCTGGGCTAAAGTAAAAGTCAGGATATCAGATAAACATGCACTTGGGCACTCAGGGCAGAGAAGCATGCCTGCATGTCATGCAGGGTACTCAAACTTGGCACCACTCTGACATCTATTCACCAGCACAAAGGATTCTCACAACACAGCTGGAAGACTAGTGATTTAGAGTCAAAACAATTATAAGTTTAATTTAAGCATGAAGCATAGCCATTCAAAGGGTGGTCCCAAATACGTTCGGAGAAATTAAGAACATTATTTTGACAACTTCCAGTTTATAATCATTCAAAATTGTTTTCCCCCTTTGATGCAAAAAAAGGTCACTGGGAGAACATTCAATTCACTGAAACGATTTATCCACTTGCAGTAGAAATAAAATGATCTTCGGAGCTGTGATGTATTTTTCACAGTGGTGTGCAAACTCCCACACTAAGCCGAGCTAAATGAATAAATTAACTATTGCTGGCAGATTTGTTGCTATGGGGCTAGTACATACTGTACTTTTATACTAGATTCAATCATCAAATTCAAAATATATTTTTTTAATCAGTCGAAAATAACATATAAATACGAAAACAACCTACTGCAGAAGGTTTCAATTTTAAGAATGTCAAAAGGCAAGTCCATGTTACACATTGATTTACGATTATAACAGTTCCGTGAAACATAATAGTTGACATATAATAAGCCTCTGCCTCTGGGTCAGTGTTTCAGAGGCAGGCGTGATTACTGTCAAAACAAGCAAAATGATTCACATAAAATGAACATTAACAATTTAAATGCATTTTTAATTTCAATTGTGCATTTGTTAGGATACCAATTTTATTTTGAAAAACAGTTGTAGATCTGCTGTACATCACTGAATCTTTTTTCTGATTATTGTCTATCCCATTTACAGATGCTAGAAAATTAAGCAATGTGCTTTCCAACAAAAATAGAAACATGGGGCCTGATTTAGATATTGGCGTACGGCCTACTACATCACAACTGTGATGGATATCCCATCCACCCAAATATAAATTCCATTACATCCCATGGATTTATATTTCGTCAGACAGGATGTTCGGTAGTGTCGCGACGGAGTAACCCATCCGCCAAGATCTAGCCTCTGTAAATGGGATAGACAATAATAAGAAAAAAAGATTAGTTGATGTACAGCATACGTCAATATCTAAATCAGAAACTTAGTTTATATGGATCTGCACTGCTATTTAAATGTGAACCTGAGATTGGATTTGTTTCCCATAGGCACTGAAATTCTGTGCATTTTGTGGTGTTCCTAAATTAATTTTCTAATGCTTCCTCTATATGTTAACTTAACCGTTGTAATTTACCCCTTGTGCTCTTTATATTCAATACTGCATGGAAACAAAGTTGCTGCATTTCGTATTGCTGTATTCTTTACTGTCTCGTAGCAACATAAATCAAAGATTGTATTTTTTTCACATTAGCCGCTCATTTAGAGTGCATGTTATGGTATTCAGAGAATCACAATAACACACATGCAAATTGTTATGGTTTGTATGTATATTGTGAATAAGGAACATAATTATTGAATTCGGATCCCTGAATATTTGGACCAAACAATGATCTATTCTGTTATAAACCCATTTGGCAGATACTGCCAAACGTGTCCTCCCGTTAACATGCAAATATTGGCATCGCACAACATTCTGAAACATCTACCCCTTTTCTAGCTTTTCTCTTCCAAACATGTGTGGCAAAAACAAGCTAATGTTTGATAAAATGACAATGATTTAGAAAAAAAATCAGATTGTCACAAAAGTGGCTGCAAAATATGGCCTGATTATTTTTCACGCGTTTTTGGTAAGATCTACACCTAGATGTAAATTTGCGAATCTGCATCCCTGATTTGAACTACAACAGAATATATAATCAAAATGTACATAACTTTTTGCCTTTTTGTATGGCTCTTCTGCACTATAGAAAGCAATAGGGAATTAAAAAAAATAATCTACAAAAAAAACGTATTTTGTAAATACAAAATTTGAAAACATAGCTCCTATTCACGTAGGACTACCATTGAAATAAGAGGCACCACACATTAATTGCACTAAAACATGACATTTTATATATTTTAACCTAATTGTTTTTATTTTTAATTATTTAGGGCAGTGCCTCTTAATTTTCCGTCAACCACCAAAAAATGGCATATGCAGGACAATCTGATATTGGAACAGAAGAGTGCTTTGGATCTGATACAGACAACTTTTGTTTCTTTATGTGTACACTCGGATGTGCCTAGACTTTTCCCTCATAATTCGGTGTCGTATTCATTTTATTTACTTTTTAGTTATTTTCCTGTACATAAGAGCGTGCCTGGCTTCTTGTATCTTTCTTTCTCTTAAGTATTTTAATACATTTTATTATTTATTTAATTATTTTATACATTTTATAATATTATAATATTATAACATGGAGCCCACACCACGGAAGTGCAGCAGATGTGGGCAGTGGGTGTTCCGATGATGTTTTGATGACACGTCCAAGACAACACCATCTGCACCAGTCTTTATCCTGCCATGCCCTTTGCCTCAGCCCAAACTATTAGCAGTCAGCCACCCAGGACTATTTATTTTAGAGGGAAGGAATTGCTTTCAAACTCCACATCTCTCAGTCCTAACAGAGATGCTGCATTCAGTTTGCACACCACTGGATTCAAGCTAGCTTGGCTGATGAAGAGTGATGACCTGAAAATGATCCCAGGTTGCTTGTTTCCGGTCCAGGGAGGACCAGGCTTGGCAGTTCGGGATGGACTGTTCCCAAAAGAAACAGAGTCAAGACTGATTTGCATATGGCTGGGTCCAAACTGGTGTGGTGAGCAAAACAATGATGGATTTAACCCAGATCATTGTTATTGAGGGTGAATGTTTGCATTGTCCAGCCTTCCGTCCAATATTTGTTTCTTTTGCATTAGTCACCTTAAGTGGGTAGGGTCCGCCCAGATGTGGGTCCCTTGCTCACTACACCACTGGATTCAAGCTAGCCTGGCTGATGAAGGGTGATACCCTGAACCCGGTCCCAGGATGCTTGTTCGGGCTGGACTGTTCCCACAAGGAACAGGGTCAAGACTGATTTGCATATGGCTGGGTCCAAACTGGGGTGGTGTGGTGAACAAAATAATGATGGATTTAACCCAGATCCTTGTGATTGGGGTGAATGTTTGCATTGCCCAGCATTCTGTCCATTAATTGTTTATTTTGCATATGTCGCCCTAAGTGGGAAGGGTATGCCCAAACATGGGTCCCGTGCTCACTACACCACTGGATTCAAGCTAGCCTGGCTGATGAAGGTTGATGCCCTGAAACCGGTCCCAGGATGCCTGTTTCTGGTCTAAGGAGGCCCAGGCTGGACTATTCCCACAAGGAACAGAGTCAAGACTGATTTGCTTATGGCTGGGTCCAAACTGGGGAGGTGTGGTGTGCAAAGAATGATGGATTTAACCCAGATCCTTGTGACTGGGGGTGAATGTTTGCATTGTCCAGCATTCCGTCCATTAATTGTTTCTTTTGCACTCAGAGCACAGCATTTACTCATTCCTTCATCGATTGAAAAGAAACATCTCTTTGCCCCTTCTAACTCTGGCACTCTCAATCCAAATAGATTAACTATTTTTGCTGTTCGGTGTTATTCCAAATCAGTGGTAGAAATATGTTTTCTGGATAAACAAGTTAATTACCAATAATCACATCCTAGCCTTATTTTTAGAATAAACATGGCTCACAGAGGACAGTAATCCCTTCACTGAATATCTTGTTCATGGAGGATACAATATATTTTAAAAAAGACGATCAAGCCGTATGTGATTGGGGTGTAGCCATCATGTTTAGGTCCGACCTGTCATTTTACCTAAGAGTCGAGGCTAAATGTATTTCACCAGTATAATGCGTGTAATTGTGGTATGCTGGTTAAGCAAAATTCCATAAATTCACAAAATAATATTTTACGCCACTTTGCATAATAATGTGCCATTCATGTTAAATACTTGCAGTGAAACATGGCATTTTATGATTAAAGTTAACTGCGAACACATGTGAACAACTGGCACCGAATGACTGTTGTTCACAGTACTCTGCTCAAATGCATCCTTGTATCAAAGATGAGAGGATGCATTTTGCACTCAAATATAGTGAGAAATTACAGAGGTGCATTTCACATAACCGGCTTTAACACTGGTCACGCCATGTGCAACATAATTTGTTGCCCCCCCCCCCAAATAACCACCCATGCCACGGAGTTCCTCACTAGCACCCAGTTCAGTTCAGTTCAAATATCTTTATTCGGCACTTAGAAAGATACCATAAAAGTACATATAAAATTTCATTTAAAAAACAATTCAAAAACACATTAAAATAATTTTAAAAAGAGAGCTAAAGGACATTACATTCATATCAAGAAATTTCTAATAATAGTTTCTGGTTACGGGGCATTACAGTTATTTGCTTCTCTTGTGTTCCTTAGCCTCATCACCACCTTAATAAAACCTATTGTACAAAGCAGTATATATGGATCCGAGGCTTCTTGTAAAAACTGTAAAGCTGCTTTCGCCTGTCTGATTTTGGCTCTTTTGAGGATCCCTACTAGAAATATTCGTCTGGGGGCTGAATAAAAAGAACATAACAAAACAAAGTGAAGGGTATCCTGCGGAGACCTACTGTCGCAGCTGCAGGTACCCTTCGACTCCACTAGTAGAGCAAATCCAGAGGGGACTGAGAGTAGGTGATGTAACATATTCAGTCTGAAACGGGTCATATAAAATCTGTCCTGTGCATTGTACATCACGGCAAGGTACGGTTCCATTCCATAAGACTTTTTCAGCAGGCTGTACACATAAACTGTAGTTTTATGTTTTTCTCTAACAGCCCTATTCGTGGATCTCCATTCACCATATAGTTTTTTAACCAGCGACTTATTCTGGGCATTTAGGGTTTCCGGTGCGGTAAAAAACATTTTGCAGCCGATTGCCTCCAGGGAGTCTTTTACGTACTTTATCCAGGGGATATGGCTCCCTCTGTCCCGGTTCAGACAGTCTTTGATGATTTGCCTGCTAAGGCCAGCCTCTGAGTTGGTCAAAATTTTAATCCAGGCTAAAAGCGGCCTGATCTTTATTCGGTCTTCAATATAGGGCTCTCCCAGTTCTTCATGTGTGATGTAGGATGGAGTACTTTGTGGCACTTTCAATAGCCTTTTAAAAAACATATTTTCCTCCGCCTGAATCTGGTGCGAATGCTTGTTTATAAAACCCCACACTTCTGACCCATAGGCTGCTTTAGCACAGCATATGGACCTATACAGGTTAAGTACTTGTTCTGGCGACCATCTGCCCAGTCTTCTTCCATAGCCCATTATGGCCCCTGTTGATGCCACCAGTTTTGCTGCGTGTTTTTCCAGCAGGGATCTGAAGTCTAATTGTTCATCAAATGGGACGCCTAAATACGAAAAGGACTGGACCTGGCCTACTTTATGAGAGCCTATCTTATATACAAATTTCTTTTTTGCCCTTGATCCAACTGTCATCACGTAGGATTTTTCCAAATTGGCTGACAGGTCAAGTGTGGCCATAAAGTTGACAAATCCATCAATCAACTTCTGGAGGCTCCGCGGTGTTCTAGCTAACACCACCGCGTTGTTCGCATAAAGTAGGACAGGCACTGGGCGATGACCTATTTGGGGAGAATCCACTCTCAGTTTGGAAAGCTCTTTGTCCAAGTTGTTGATATACAAAGAGAATAAAAAAGGCGCTAAAATGCAGCCTTGCCGCACTCCACTTGTACATGAGAATGGTTCTGTCTTACTTTCGTCTTGGTTGTATCGGACCGTTGCTGATGTGTTCCAGTGTAAGGCCTTCAGGGTGTTGACTAGCTCTTGTTCCACCCCCAAGCTTATCATCAATGACCACAGTTTTTCTCTGTTTATGCGGTCAAAGGCCGCTGAGAGGTCCATAAACCCTAGATGAATTGCCCCCTTACTGGCGATGGTGTACTTAGCCGTCAAAAGGTATAAGTTCAGGCACTGATCGGTAGTTGATCTTCCCTCCCTGAACCCATATTGTACATCTGTGAATATTTGGTTGTCCTCTGCCCAATCTTGAAGGCGGTTTAAGATAGCACGACCCAACACCTTCGCCGTCACGTCAATAGGAGATATACGACGATAACATTGGGGGTCATCCCGATTCCCTTTTTTATAGATTGGAACGATTGTCGCTGAGGACCAAGAGCGGGGCAACCCTGCCAGAGTTGCCTCATTCAAGACCCTCGTGAGAATGGCTGGGCTCCCCCTCTGATAGCTTCTGCCAGCCATACATCTGTTGAGGAATTCCAGGTATCCCAGGTACTGTGAAAGGCATCTTAATCTCCTGGTGTTCGTTATCCTATTTAGTATTACACTCATACTGTTAATGCTGGGTATCCGCTCAGCAGAGCTGTGTTTTTCAAAATGACTCAAAGGAAAGGACTTGCAGGGACCCTAGACACTTTTTTCTTAACTGCAGAATCCCTCCTGACTCATGAAATTGCATTAACTGAACGTCGTCTGTCTTTGCACCATGTTTCTTTACAGGCTCGTCTGTCATTGGGCGGCACCAACCCAGCCAACACACCTCATTTATCACCACAAAATGCTACTGAGAGTCCCTTTCCCATCTCAAGATTTGTATCTCCACAACATGAAGCACCTATTATGACTGCTGCAGCCGTCTAGTCCGCCCCCTGAATTAATACTAGCGCGCAGGCTGCTAAGTCTAGAGGGAATGTAAATATTACCTAACAAACGGAAGCGAGCTGTGGGCATCCAGAAATCAACAATGGCTAAGCGCCCCTGTGCCGCTCTCCCTAGAGCTGATCTAGTAACTATCTCAAAATTTTTTTATTTGATTACAATGGGTACTCAGACTGACATAATTTTTGATGGATTAGGAAACGCAATTGGCACAAATAACATCATGGAAAAAGTGCTTGTAAACTCTGTTGAGAAAATGTTAGATTCTGCCCTGTCGCAAATTAAGGAGATTATTGATAAGAATTTTGATCTATTATGGGGGCGGCTGCAAAGGATGGACTCTATTATGGACAATCTGTCCAGCAGCAAGGAGAATCGGCCTCTGATAATGCGGGGACTAGTTTACTTGTGTCAAATTGTATAACTCATGGGATCAACACATCACTGCCAAGCTCTACTGTGTATAATGATATTGTAAAATCTAATTTGTGTTTTACACGGGGAGATGGTATTAATCAAATTGTTTTAAACCATAACTCTGATCCAAGGAATAGACAGGATGCTACCCAAGTGCCTGATGTTAGTATTGTTAGAGACAATGCCAAGACCAATCATCCGAAACCCAACGTAGATGTTCGTAGCCTCCCCCCGCAGCGTGCCGCTATGCTCTGGTCTTGGCAGGTGTCCCATGTCTTACTGGCAACCGGAGGGAATCCTGGGTAGACCTACGGAACAAGTCAGTAGATTGGTTGATTAAACATAAGAAATTCCATGCTTTTGATATGAATGAAATCCTTATGGTTAGACGAGTTGGGTGGGTTGGCCACTCGCCCAAAAATATTAGTGGCGATTGCATTGTCATTAATTTTTGTAAACCCCAAATGGTTAGACATTATTATGTACCCATGAGCAGTCGCAAGTATTTGATACCTGTATTAGTGCACTCCCGTAGGGATACTTCTATAAACCCCAACATACAACTGCCGGGAATGCCCATGTCTTCCCATTGGATTCCAATAGGTTCCAGGCCTTATCCAACCTAGACAATCAAGACTGACAACCACTTGGATTGGTTGGTCAAGCCCGCCCTGTTGAAAGTTGTTTAGGCCTTAAAACAGTTCCCGTAACCGACAAGTTGGCTGACCACGACCCAAGAATTATCGAAACACCTATATTTGCTGATCAGTTGCAACAAGTAGAAAATCCTGGAGGGCCTATATTGGTGGCACCAACTGATATGTGTGATATCTCACAAACTCCAACTAAGCTTAAAACGGACACTAATTTGAATGTCTTGAGTTGGAACGTGGGGAAAACTGGGGAAGGCTTGCGTCCTGTCACTGTCTGGCCTGGACCACTACTATGAAATAAACAAAACAATAGCCGGGCAGCTTGAGTCTATGCAGTAGTACACAGCCTAGTATAATCAATTGCTAGGTTGGACAACCATTTGTATTGAATCACTTTTTTGTTTTATAAAAGATTTTGAAAAAGTTTTTTGGCATCAAGAGATACAACACAACATTTACAAAAATACACAAATACATTCAATATACTGAAAAGAACATGTCAAACAAAGTACTTCAAACAAGAAAATTGTAACAAACAATTAACATGGACAACTGTACTATGCCTCAGGTTAATCAATCGTTGGGGCACCAATCCTGAATACAGACTGAACAAGTGAACTAACAGAATGAAGTAATAGCCTACTTGTTACCACCTACACAAGATACACAGTAGATTTGTCACAAAGTGCTATGAATAGGAATAACACAGGAACTGATCACCCTGGCGGTCACATCCTAATCTGCACAGAGGGAACGCCGCCGCCCATGTAGACGTTCCCTCATGCTCTGGGGTCGCGGACGGACTCAAGTCCGTCCGCGATCGTAATGACCCCCTAGGTTAGGTCATGAGGATTAGCTGTGTGTAATACCTGACCAAGATATAGTAATGTTCCAGGAGACATGGGCAACCCATGAATTACACATTGAGGGTGTTCGTTGTTTTAGTACAAATTTGGTCGCCCATCGGGGGGCTTATTTATTGGGTTCAGAGTTGCTGCTGGTGAGAGTACGAAGGTCCTACCAACCAATAGCCGTCATTTTCAGATATTGAGATATAAGAGGAGTGTTTCTTTTTATTTGAATACTTTTTATAATAATGACTTCTGTTCTATTCCAAATAGGACTTTTATTGAGCTTTTTAAACTATATTGCTAAACTAGATAGTCAGCAAGGGCCGGGGGGGTTCACTGGGATTCACTTGGGTGGTGATTTTAATGCCAAATTTACATTCCCTCTGCATGGTGCGTGTATACCCTCCTCTGAGCCTGCTTTGCGCAGTGGCACTGAGCTAGCTACTTTCCTGGCCTGTTATAATCTTGTTAATGTTATGGACGTTGAGGGAGTTTTACCCGATACGAACTATAGAGCCCCCACATTTAAAGGAAGGAATTGTTCTTCAACTATTGATTTCATTTTTATTACCCCTACTCTTGTGGATGGCTTAATGACCGCTGAAGTTACTGTGATGAATCACGGGGACCACAACCCTCTTAAAATAGTCCTGAGATTAGCATCCCACCCATGTTCTCTATAGAATGTGGGGCCAGGAATATATTGCCATCAAATGATAATTTAAGAGTAAAATGGAGGGGTGTTGATTGTGACAAAGTGTTTCAAACTATAGTGAAGGAGAATATTCACTTAATTAATTGTTGCCTATCGACCACCGACCCATATCCTGGGGTAGTCATTGATTTTACTAAACTTCGTACAGCAATTAAAACTCACTTTTCAAAACCAATCCCCCTGGCAGACAATGCACCAAGGTAGTTCGATAATGAATGTTCAGAGGCTAATAGGAATTTACGGAAAGTTTTAATGTCCAGCCCAAGGTGAATGATAGATGTGAGAGCAGGGTGCCCTCCTGAACGATCATTGGGAAGCCTTATCTAAGGCTGCTGCTACAAAAAAGGGTAACACATTCTGGTCTGGTGTAAAGGACTTGTGCTCTATGGGCCACCTATTGACACCAGTTAGCTGTACCATCTCGAGCGAGATGTGGGAGAGCCACTTAAGATGTATGCCATATCTGTACAAGGGACAGAACAGTATGTATTTGGCCAATTGTCCAACCTGCAAATAACTCTGCCTGAGGTGGAAGAAGCGATTGACCAGAGCCTGGGAAATAAGGCTCCTTTTCCGGGCCGCCTGCCCATAGACTTGATTAAATGGCAACCATTGTTTTGGGCTCCGCTCCTCCGGGAACATTTTTAATAACTTGCCGTATGCACCGTTGAAGAGCACCTGAGCCATGAGCACCATTGTCCCAATTTTTCAGAAAAGGGGGTCGATCAGATCGCATTAAATATAGGCCCATTTCTTTGCTTTATAATACCCTAAAGATATTGGGCAGAGTTCTATATAATAGGATCTTAGAATGGTCAGAGGACAGTGGTATCCTAGAGCCATGCCAATTGGGCTTTCGCAGTAAGGTCGGGACAATTGGGCAGCGTCTAAACCTAAATTTGGTCATTGGAAAATATACCATTGCCCGATCCTCCCCAGTTTATTTGGCCTTTATGGACCTCTTGTCTGCTTTTGAGTTAGTTAATAGGTCCTAATTGTGGACCATTTTATTGGCCTATGGGCTGGATGAGCCTTTGGTAAATTTCTTGGTGCATCTTCACAAAGATCTCAAGGCTCAGGTTAGGATCGGTAGTGGTGGTGAGGTCTCTGGTGCTATAGGGGTGGGCAGGGGTGTCAGACAGGGATGTGTTCTGGCACCCCTGTTTTTTATTATTTACTTTAATGGTTTTAACACTTCCCTGAAAGCTTTGACAGCAGATGTCCCCAGAATCAATGAGATGCAACTGCCGGCACTGCTATACGCAGATGATGCGGTCTTAATTGGCCGTACTCCTAACTCTCTGCGTACTTTAGTAAATTCCTTTGTAAACTACATGGGCAGCCTAGACTTAAGAGTTCATATAAAAAAAATCTTACATAATGTCATGTGGCCCTGGAAAGTGTAAGCTTAATTCAATTTGTGTAGGCAGCCAAAAATTGAAAACGACTAGCAGTTTTCCCTATCTTGGGGTGGTCTTTGCTGCGAACGGCTCCTGGACTGAGCATTTGGCTCACTCCAGGAGCAAGTTCTCAAAGACCACTAATTCAATCCTTAGTCTCCCACGTCCAAAGAATACAGGTGCTATATTAACCATTTAATTTTTTTTAAACTACAATGTGTCCCTGTTGCCACTTATGGGCCTGAGATTTGGGGCAATGTGAATACACACTCAATTTAGCAAGAGGAAAATAGGTTTTGCAGAAAGCTGTTGGGTGTCATAATGTTCACCCCTCAATATATTTTCCACAGGGAACTTAATTTAAATGTTTTTAATGACTAGCTTACCCGTTGCGCATTGCTGCGATCCTAGAAGAGAGGAAATTTAAGGAAATTTGTTATGATAAAATTCAATTTACATTGTGTCTTTTTTATTGAAACTTATTCATTTTAACTTGGAAAACATTTTAAAGTGTTGTTTTAATTCTGTTTATTTATTCGAGTGCTTGTGGAGACAGGGTATTTTTTGTTTTTCCGTCTGGTGCGTACACGAATAAATCAGAAGGTTATCCAATGCGTGAGCTGGCCACATACAGTTGTCCATGTGAGATGCACGGATTCTCCAAATGTAGTCCACACACTTGCAGCGATTGTCCTTGTGCTTTGTTGATGGTCATTGCAAAAGCGAGTCGCACCGTAAACTGTAAACGTTTAGTATTGGAAAGATTATGAGGGCCCTGGGGGGCCGATATTTAACTTTTTTTTTTTTTTGCCAGAAACCTTCACAGGAGTGTACTCAGCAACTTCCCAAAGTTTCTTGGCGATCGGATGAATGGTGTAGTAATGCATAAAGGACAAACAGACATACTTTTGTTTTTATATATATAGATTTTATTAATGCTCGCCCAGCTCTTTTTTGGTTATCAGTTTGGAGAAATCAAGCTGCGTCTTTAACTAGAGGACTTATTAGCGACTGTCTTAAATGTGAGAGAGGAATGGATATTCCATGGTTATCAAGTCTACCATAGTTTGTGCAGTGTTAATAATGGCAGTCTCTTCCTAAACCCAAGCACAGCCAAAACACTACACAAAAAGGAGCTAAAAGGCGCACTCTATGCACTTTTTAACACAGAAAGGATTTGTATGGAATCAAAGAAATCCTTTGCATTAAGTTATATGTCCATAAAATCATATAGGCATCCTTTACCAATTTATCTTACTCTACTAATGAGTCACTGGGAAAGGAGTCTTTTATTTCGCCTAAGAGCAGGCACTGTCAAATTTCTCTTATGTTTTCCACTTGGCTATCAGCCCACTCTTGATCAGGTACTTTGTCCATGTGATGGTGTGAGTGACCAAACTGATTTACATTTTTTCTTGTAAATATTATTTAAAATATACTAAGTGGTTTTTAACCCCTTTTTAAAAAAAGCAGAGACCTGTCTCTTTGGATAATGCTTATCAGTGGTTGCTTACTTTGAGTATCGAAGAATTCGTTTTTCACACCAGCACTTTTTTGAAAATTGCCACTAGAGCACGCAAGACGATGTGTAACCCCTGAATGCTTTTATCCTGGTACGATCAGTATTATCAAATCAATTGATGACTTGCTATTGTACAATATTGTAAACTGAGTAATATGGAATAAATTTTATTAACTTTGTTGTAAATTTGTGATTGTGCTTTTATGGATTTTTTGGAATCCGAATAAAGTTGAACTTGAACGTTATATGCACTTATTGATCTGCATAACAAACGTTCTTAGCAGCAGGCATTTTAACCCTCTGTACTACCTTACAAGCAGTAAAAACTTCCCCTAGACAAAACTCCGGTCCCTCTCCAGGAAGACAATTATTCACCAGAGTTATCTTGACATTTTAATTGATGCCTGGATATTTTGGGAGGCCGAGAACTCATTCCATAGTAGTTATTTTCAGTTTTCTAACCACTACCCTTACCTAAATGTTTGTCAACCTATGCATCTGGGAAAGAGAATGGTACACAGTAAAGACAGGAGAGGTAGTTGTAGATATCACATGCTGGAGGGCTTTCAATTACATTTTGGAATATGTAAAGTATACTACTATAGCTCAAGGAAGGGGGTACATCGTTATATAGATGGAAAATAAAACCTTCTTGGCACTAATCAGAAATTAAAAAAATTCTCAGAGGAACAAGTGGAAGTGATAGAGTAGCCATGGGATGCTCCCTTTCAAAAAATCAGATGGTTAACATGATTTTGTTTTAAGCCATATCAAAGGGTAATCAGATTTTAGGGCTTTCCACAGGAAGTTTGTATATTTCTTCACAGCAAACTACAGCTCCTTATGTATCTAAGATAGGTTTGGTGTTCCAAATTGCAAATCATAACAAATCAAGCAATAATGGGCAATTATTTGTTTCATCTAATGGTTGCTACTAGGCTTTTTGTTATGTTTGTGAAATAAAAATACCTCTAAATAAATTAATAGGATTTTGTGGTACAGCAAGGGTGATGAATAGTGGATTTAAAGAGGATACTACATTATATATAACAATGGGACAATATACATGTTTCGAGATTGAGGGTTGGAACAGTAACTATGACCCCAGCAAATGTCACTTTAAGAAACAATTTGTTAATCCCTTTTTGGAATATGCAAAGTAGTATTAAATTATGAACTTGCAAAAACATTTCACAAACCTCTGGACGGAGAGCTCCATATATGCCTCTCCTATTTTTCCTTCTTTTCTGTGCTGAGATCTCCATAATGGGTGCAGTGATCATCACACATGAATGTATTGGTTTTAGTAAAATATGTGGGAGGAACAAGTGAAAATAGTTGGACCATGGCACTAATTACTAATGGGTGGAGTTCAGAGAAATGAAAGGAGGGGTTAGGGAAGGTCCTGCCAATATCAAAACACAGCCAAATATGAGTAAGACAATTTCATAACTACACACTTAAGTTGACTGCATTAGTAGCATAACAACACATGATTAAGTGTGCTCCAGCCACGCCTCAGAATAAGTTAAGAACCACCCATGGCCAACCGCTGGTACAACATGCTGCAATACAATAACATATATTAACAAAAATGATATTTTATCTCATTTATTTTAAAAAATGACAGAATATTTTTGAATGTTTGAATAAAATAATTGTTCATGATCATTACAATATTTAACTTTGTAACCATTCAATTACATTCCATCTTAATTTAATTTTATTTAATACCAAATGTGTAAAATAATTCAATAAACCTGATATGGTTGAGGGGATACAAATGGTAATTAATGTAAATTATAAATAATAATATAAATTGCATAAATATGAAGGATTCATTGAAAATATCAGTAAATAATATGTAAATGTTTAGAGCTTGCGTGTTTTGATTTTCTAGTTTGATAATACTACATAAATAGGAGTATGGATGAGTAAGGTAAATATTTTTATGCTTAATACTTAATGATTTTAGTTGTGAAAAATATATATATATGTATTAAGTTAATAAAATTAATTAATTTCTCCTCTCACATTCCAAACAGAGATATTAACCCTAGTGGCTGCGGTCTCCACAAACAGATGGGAAGATACTGAAAGTAACTTAACCATCATAATTTCTGTAGTGTATGTCTTCATACTCTCATTTGAGGGGATAGAGATTTATAGTCATAAGTCTGAATATAGGGAGCACTCACCCAGCAGAAATAGTGAATCCACCCATGAGAAAATCTCTCTTAGGTGTAGGTGAAGAGCTTCATGTTCATAGATCTCTGCATATACACTTGTGAATAGAACCCTGAAGTTTATTTCTGTTTTAGGACATCTCAGAGAGCAAATGTTTGTTTATCTTTGACACATACTGTTAGTGATTAGTTCAATTAGTAAAGCATTTGGTTTTTAAATGTTATTCTTGATGTAATATATCTTATATCAATTAGCATTTTGAATATATATTTTCTGAATACATTCCGGATTGCCTAATAAATCCCAATTTAACTGTGTAACAGCAAGCTTTGGAAAGGCTTTAGATCAAAAGTGACACTCAGATCTGTTTCAGTTTTTTTCTTTTCTTATTAAATGAATTTGGTTTGAAGTCTTTATATAGGTTGGTTGGCTTAGAAACTATTTTGTGGAGAAAAATGACCATATATATTCCTGATGGCAACTGTAATCTGGGTCAATTTAGTCCAGGGACTTTAAATACAAGGACACGAGGCACACAATATTGTGATGGGTTTTCTTAAGTAAATATACCCTTTCTTACTGAATTTTTGAAAAGGAGTGAAGGCTCTGCTCGTACCACCATTCCAGAAACTTGTTTGTATATCAGTGTTAGAACACCTTAGAGTGGCTACTTGGAGCAGGGTTTCCATTGCTTCAAAGACGTTACCTTCCCTCTGTGCAAAGGAGCACTGCCCATTATTAATGCAGGAAAATAATGTATTGGAGTTTTTATTGTGCAAATGGTACACTTCTATCTATGTTATTCCATCACTTGTAATACTTGTGGCTGAGGATACATCATTCAACTTAGCTGAATGGGTCTATAACCTAAAGGTTATGAATATTTTTGGATTCCAAAATGTATTATACAAGGTATACAATAATTATAATTTCCCAAGGCTGCTCTTAGAATTATTAATTATCATTTGTAGTCTATAATGGGCTATATTGTGATACCAAAATAAAATAGTTAAAATAGTGACAACCAAAATGTTGAAAATTAAGTCCTTTGGAATAAAGTATAGAAAATCTAAACATACATACCTGCAGATAATTTTGACCTTGATGTTTTAGCCAGTATATTAAAGATAGTAATACTTTGTTCTCGATATTCTGCACCCAAACCTTAAATCCCTAACTATCCAAAATGCAGATTATGGAGGCATGTAAGAAAGATGCCACATGTTTCACTTTTTCTTAGCTGAAAATACCTGATGAAATTAAAAAAATAGAAGGCTTCAAATTTGTCCTTGTTAATATGTAAATGCTTGCCCCCTCATCAGCTCCTGGCATTGCTATCATCTGCAAGGAATCCATCAAAAGTACAACATCTACAGAGAATGCCACCCCATTCACAGAACATCTGCTCTTTAAGTTGCACATTTCTGAAAACTACACCCTGAAATAAGCCCTCACCTACCGACCACCTGGAGCCCAACCCACATTTACCAACCTCATCACTGACTTTATCGCTCCGCTCACCGTTAACTACAGAGCCTACATTCTTCTTGGTGACCTCAACTTTCACCTGGAAGAATGAAACGGCCCCTGCTCCACAGCACTTTAATAATATTTCATATAGTTGCCAACAAAAAAATTCCCACCTCTCAAAGCCAGCCACCCACTATGGTTTCAAATATAATATATGAACACAAAAGAGGAGAGAGGCATTATTGTGAAAACAACATTCATAGGGTTTAATCCCACAGATGATAGAAATAATCCTTCTTTCTCTAAATGGTGTTGTAGATCCTTTTATTCAATATTTCATACACAACAGCCAATGCGTTTCACCCTTGCAGGCTTCTTCAGGACAAGTAAATGGTCCAAAAAACTGAAAAAAGGGGATTCCACAGGGCATTAGCCCAAATCGGTCGGCGATTTTTTAAAAGTATTCCTGATCATGGGATCTGAGAAAGGATAACATCAAAGGAGTTTCTTCAATGGCCGCATAACAGGCCTGCGACTGAGCCTGTAACACACCATACATCCTGGTTCTCGACTGGAACTAGCATGAACAGTGCCTATGGATTTTTACAAAATATCCTTTCTCAGATCCAGTGATCAGGAATAAATGTAGGAAATCACCAACCGATTTGGGCTATACCCTGTGGGATCCCCTTTTTTTGGTTTAGTGGACCATAAAAAGGTCTCCAGAGAAACTAAAATGATGTGACAGGATTTTCTTCGATGGCCACTTACCAGGCCTGCGACTGAGCCCGTAACACACCATACTTTCTGGTTCTTGACTGGAACTAGCATGAACAGTGCCTATGGATTTTTACAAAATTTTCTTTCGAAGATCAGTGATCAGGAATAAATGAATGAAATCGCCAACCGATTTCGGCTAATACCCTGTGGAACCCTCTTTTTTTGGTTTTGTGGACCTTAAAAGGATCTACAACACCATCTAGAGAAAGAATTATTATTTCGGCCATCACCTTCCTTTTTTATCTGTGGGATTAAACCCTATGAATGTTGTTTTTACAATAATGCCTCTCTCATCTTTTGTGTTCATATACTTGCAAAATACCTTTATGATTGGCAAACAATGGTAAATTTACACAAAAGTGCAAATTTACATAAGTGAATCAGCTCCATAATCCAGAAACATTATAAGAGTTCAGTTTCAGTCATTTCACAGTAATAAGGACACTGAGGTCATGGTTTCCAATATTCTCCAGTTCAGTTTTGAGTGTCTATATGTTTCCATCATTATTTTCTTTTAAACTGTGGGCTTTCAGGCATCTTTCCCACAGAGAATAAAAAGACCTATATCTAAATGTCCAAAAAGCTGTCCTTGAGCTCTTATAAAACATTTTCAAGTGGTTGAGTAGATTTTTCACCAGCTAACTCGGTAGACGGAAAATAAAGGCAATAAATATGTGTTGCCGGTAATGGGCTTCTTGTTTTGCATTCTGTGCTGTCATATGTCAATGTTATGTTATGTTGTTTTATGTTATCCTATGTGATGTTATATTAAGTTATGGTATTTTGTGTTACTAGCTACCTACTGAGTGCACATGCACTTCAATTGATGTTATGTCTCTAAGCAGTGTTTTTGTATTTAACATTTTCTTAATAGATATCTCCACTTGGATTAAGTCTAAAGCAAACCCATATTGTTGTATAGTGCCATACACTAGTTTATACAATACATGCACAGAAGATACATACTGGTGTTACAGTTACGTCGACTAAAGGAATTGCAAATCATAGTTGCCATTGCATAAATCACTACATTTTCAGATGACTATGACCATGCCTCTTTTTCCAAGGGGTGAACGGACATGTCCTAATAAGCGTGCAGTCCTAGTGTATTACAGTGGTATAATGAAAATGTTAAATTAGACAAACCAGACTTGAAAATCAATTTGTGCATTTGTTGTATATTTTTGATATGCCCACGTGATCACCAATAGCCAATTGTTTAAAGACATTTGTTTCCACAACCCAAATTTAATTTTCTATCCTTGATATTGTATGTTTTTCCCTCTACTAGGAATGCAGAAATGTTTCAGACTATAAAGGAAATGGAGGCTGGACTGTAAGTCTGATAACAAAGAAATATACAAGGCTTCCATACAACTTTATAAGATGTGTCAAGCGAAAAAATAATTATTATCTTACAGCTAAAATAGAAGCTACAACAAATTATCCAAAGTAATTGTTTGCAGTGGTTAAAAAACTCTCCAAATTTCCTGAGGTAAGAGATTCTATGGCTAGCCAACAGTTCTGCAACACTTCGGCAGCCTCTTTTCAAGATTTTGTTAAATCTGTATTTGATTCCTTTTTGGGCTCAAATGACTCTTCTGCTCAGATGATCAGTCAGACACCTCTTCCACAAAGGCAGAGTTTAGGACTCCCTCAGTTAGGAACTCCTCATAAAGTGTTTCAGCAGCTGACCTCCACTGCCCACCAACAAGTCCTCCCAACAACTTGAAAGATAAAACTCTATTTATCTTCTCTTCTTTTACACCAGATCAGACATAACATTTTCTAATACAAGTTAAATCTGGATCCCCATGCCATCCTTGTACTCCTACAATTTTGCATACGATACCAGAGGTAATAGCTGCACACCTCTCGCATATGTATAATAAAATACTCTATTCTGAATACTTTCCAAAGGAGTGCAAAAATACTTCAATCAATCTGCTTTTGAAAAAATCTAATTAAGATGCAAGTGATCCAAATACCTAAAGGCCACTATACTGTTTACCCTCCACAGTTAAACTAGTTGAGAAGGCCATCAACTTAGAACTGGTGACCTTTATTAATGACAACCAAAATCCTATACCCCACTTCGTTTGAGTTCCATGCTCCTCATAGCATGGAGCTCAATTCATTAACAGCTGCAAAAGAACTCAGGCAGACTTTGGAAAACAAGGAATATGCGGCCCTGATCTTATTGGATCTTTCGGCCATGTTTGACATGGTCAACCACAATCATATAGTTGGCTGTCTTGCCTCATTCAGCACCAAGAACAGAACACTTGCCCTTCTAACATCCTTTCTTACGGACC
This sequence comes from Lissotriton vulgaris, assembly GCF_964263255.1. Taxonomy (NCBI): domain Eukaryota; kingdom Metazoa; phylum Chordata; class Amphibia; order Caudata; family Salamandridae; genus Lissotriton; species Lissotriton vulgaris. Next base: position 1,049,870,533 of record NC_141687.1, read on the forward strand.
GAGTATAATCAGTGACCCTGGAAGACTTTCTCTCCCGGTCTTTCTCTTTGCCATGCGGGGTACCACAGGTGTCCTTATTGAGCCCCACCCTCTTCAAATTGTATGGTATCCTGCTTGCTGGCCTAATAAGATCTTAGGGCTTTCCTAGTTATATTTATGGATGACACTTGAATCATCTTGTCCATAGTAGGCAATCCAGAAACATCTGCAGCCAAGCTCCATGACTGTACATGCCATATAGGCAACTGGATGAGGGACCATTGTCTAAAGTCAAACTCATCAAAAACAGAGGTTCTACTGTTTTGTAATAACCCCTCCTTTTAGTCCACTAGCTGGTTGCCTCATGAACTTGGATCCCTTTCAACCCCATCTGCTAAAGTCAAGAATTTGGGGGTCGTTTTTTATACCAAACTTTCCGTTGAGGGCCAGATTAATTGCATTACGACCTCATGCTTATTTGTCTTGAAAATCCTCAGGAAAGTCCTCTCCTATAGTATCTCATTCTTGTAGAAAACCGCAGCCACCATACTCATATCCACTCAAAAACGAAGCTGCAATAAACTACAGACCCTCTAAAATGTGGTGACCCATCTACTGCTTGATATTCCTAGACGTAAGTCCATGTCTCAAGCCTTAGCTGAGCTACACTGGCTGCCAGTTGAAAAGCATATTAATTTCAAGGTCCTATGCATATCTTTTAAGTCTTTACGTGCCCAAGGACCTGCACAATTGGTACAACATGTTCAACCCTATATCCCTTCAAGATCTCTTCACTCCTCCCCTGGTGTCATCCTCAAATTTAAAAGAGTTAAATAGGGCAGGAAAAGCTTTGTGGCAAGCACAGCAAGGCTGTGGAATTCCTTCCCCCAATGATTAAGAATAAATCAAATTTGCTTGACTTTATGAAAAGTTTAAAAACCTGGTTATTCAACCAGTTAACTTCTGGTTATAATTCCTTACACATCTCATGTTGAACCTCAGAAGCTAGCGCCTAGACATCTCAGGGTTTTAGCTTTATCACTTTTATGTACATTTCATTCAATTTTTATTCTTCACCAAATGAATGATCTTCATTTCGTGCTCTTTGTGTTTCTCTCTTCCTTGTGTTTAGTTGGCTTTCCATGAGTGAGAAATACATATTTTGCAACTACTGCCATGATCGTTAATCTCTGTGTTGAAAATGTTTTTTTAACAGTGATATGTCTGTTTCAATATGTTTATGTCACAGAGAGGATATCAATTAGAGTACAATAAAATGTGTTACTTGGAATAAAGGGATACTGCATGTAGACCAGACATTTAATGTATGCGCTGGTGAGCATTTTATATATTAAACCCCAGTGCATTATATCAAAATTGAACAATTGTAGAAGCATCAGCAGTTTTAACTGCACAGTTTCAAACAACAGGTAAAATATCAACTCATCAAAAAGGTAAACACATCAGTCCACTATTGGAAATTGTCAACAACATACAAATGCTTCTGAAGTACTACCATCTTTTTCTTTCTTTAACAGTCGCTTGTACAAAAAAAGTTGGAAAACACAAAAGTGCATAAAGTAATACTTTTGAGAAAGACACAAATTCCTTTGTTAATTTAAAAATACAATATAATGTCGTCAGCTAAACAAACACGCATCAATAAAGTTAATAGATTTTACCCTTTTGCGCTGACAGAAGTGATAAATAAAATGCCTGCTGCAATGAAAAACAATTTAAAAAAAGGATTGCTTTGTGCGTATGTAATGCAGAGATGAAATCAAGAATTATATCTGGGATCACATAGTGTAAAGTTAAAAAGTTAAAGGTAAAAGATTTGTAGAGCGCTCATTGACCAGGCGGTTTCTTGATGCTGAGGACGGAGGTAAGCGGAGAGAGAAGAGCAACCTACTCTGCAAAAGCTTACAAGAAAAGCCAGGTCTTCAGAGCTCTACGGAAGTCCATGTAAGAAGCAGTGGTCCTGATGCTAAGGGGTAGAGAGTTCCAAAAAGAGGGGGCCATGAAGGAGAAACTCATGCCGCCATGTTTCTTCCTTCTACAACGGGGGATACACAAGAGGTGTTTGGAGAAAGACCGAAGGTCGTGGGTGGGGACGTAAGACTTGAGTTTGGCGGCTGTAAAGGCAGGAGCTGTGCCGGCTACAGCTTTAAAGATCAAACATCCGAGTTTAAAAAAGGAACGTTGAGAGAGTGGTAACCAATATAAAGCTTTTAGAAGCGGGCTGACATGGTAGTGTTTGGGAACTTTGTAAACCAGCCTAGCAGCCTGGTTCTGGATTAGCTGGAGATGGCGAAGCTCGTACGCCGGGATTCCGACGTACAGGGCATTTCCGTAAAACAGAGGTGATATAACCATGGCTAGCAAGATTAGTTTGAGTGCCACTTTAGAAAAAAACCGGAAATATTCCGTATGATGCGTAGGTTAAGAAAGCAGGATGAAACCACCGCACTGACTTGAGAGTGCATGGAGAGGTCGCTGCTGACTTTAATACCAAAACTTTTAACAGAAGCTGAGGGGGAGGGGGGAACCAAGAGAAAGGGGCTAAAATGAAGAGGACCAGGGACTGGAGGCAACACCAATAACTACAAGCTCAGTCTTGTCAGTATTGAGCTTAAGGTGGTTGGAATTATTCCAGTCGCTGATGAAGGTCATCACTAATTGAAAGTTAGAGACAGAAGAAGAAGAAGAAGAGGAGATATTGAAAATAAGTTGGAGGTTATCAGTGTAATTAAACACTGTGACGTCCAATTTTTGAAGAGCGGAGATGAGAGGGAGAATATACAAACTAAACAGAAGAGGATAGAGAGAAGAGCCTTGGGGGACACCACAGGTGATATGGCAGGCAGCCGCGGAAAAGCCGGCCAGCTGGACAGCCTGCTGATGGTTTTCCAGAAATGAGGAGATCCAGGCCAAGGAGGAATCCCGGAGACAATAATGTGCATATGGGCTGGTTTAAGATTTGAATGACAATATCGCACACTAATGATTGAAGGTTGCAGAGCCAAAATTCAAAGCTGAACCAAAGCCCCATAGAGTGCACATAGATACAGTATATTCTCTATGAATGGTGCAAGCATCTTTTAAACACCAAACAAAAAAAATAACTAGATTCAATTGTTGTTCTGTGCTATTGAATAGTAAATCCTAGAGTACATCTTTATTAGATGATTTGATTGTTCAGGACCAGCACAATTCAAAAGTAATTGTAGAGAGTGATTTTATTCTTCATCTGAACCCTCCCAATATCTGCGAATAATAATAGAAAAGGAGAATGAGCAATGGGTTAACCCTAATCTTGAGGTTACATCTCAGCAATTGTTTTCTAATGTTGCTTTGCACCCTGCATCTGTGGTGGTAGGACAGGGTTTGCAAGTACTGTTATCTAACTTTTGTATGCCAAACCATACCATACTTTTTGGTTCACATGAACATCGTGAATATAGTTTTCATTATATACCGTCCCAAACAAGTATTTTTAGATGCACTTGTAAAAGTATGCAAAAAACAGGAAATAAGGAACAAGTTGATTCACTGCTGATAAAATGATTTTCTTTTCGTTGGAAACAGGGACATCCTGCTCTGACATATAATATAACATTGAAAATATCTGGCCCAAAATTGCTTTTCAATTCAAGGCACATCAATTTTCACAGTATGAAACTACAGAGTTGAATGTTTACGCAAGCATTTTAACTTGATGCAGCCATATGCAGAATATGTCTTAGTCAATATTTCGGCCAGAGGTAGCTCCCATTGAAGAAATCAATCCTGTTCACTCTCTTGTAATCTGTTGCTTAATCTTGCCATTGTCAGTTGTTTTGCAAATAGCTTGTAATGAAGGGCATGCATCTCTAACATACATTAAACATTCAACAGTAAATAACTCATTGTTATTCATGATAATCTTCTTCGTTACATTCCAATGCTGTTTTGTTACCACAATATAGACCTTACTCAACCATAGCATGTTTCAAACAGTCAATTATATCTGGCTCATTCAAAACAGAGCACACATGATCTGACATGATACCTTACTTATTATTCATTAGAGGAAAATGCTAACATTATTTCAATTACTGTTTGACTCTTACATACAGACATTTTTCCTCAAATCTTCAGAAACCCACACTGAAAGTATGTCATCATCCCATTAAAACTGATGGACAATACACTAAAAATCTTTGTGTTTGTTATATTCCAGCTTGTTTAATGAGGTATAAAAATAATAGTGCATTTTCAGTGATAGTGATCAACATTTTCAATGCAACATCATCTGTACACACTTAGGGCCATATGTATCAAGCAAATTAGCATTCGCAAAGGCCGAATTTCGGCCTTTGCGAATGCTAATTTGCTAAATGGAATGTATGAAACATTTTCGCAGCAAAATAAGGAATCGCTAAATTTGCCATTCCTTATTTTGCGATTGCACTTAAGGAATCGCAAATTTAGCGATTCCTTAAATGCAATGTATCAAATAAAAATTAATGCAAAAATGCCCATAAGGAATCGCAAATTACCACCAACTTCTAGTTGGTGGTAAGTTGCGAATTCTTTTGAAAAAGCAATTTATTTAAAATCCAAAGGTGGCATATGACGCTCATACATGCCCTTAGGGCATGTATGTGCGATATATGCCCACACATGTCATTTTCAGGAGTGCAGCAGGGTGTTCTTGTGACACCCCTACACCCTTGAAAATATTCCTAAATTGCGATTAGCAAATTTCTAATCGCAAATTTCCCCTTCATTCCTAGAAATGAATGGGAAATTTTCGATTAGCAATTTGCTAATCGCAATTTAGGAATGTTAAGGAATCGCTAAAAAGAAGCGATTCCCTACATACATACCATTTTGCGATTTCTAAATAGCGATTCCTTAAAAATCGCTATTTAGAAATTGCAAATGGGCATGATGATACATATGGCCCTGATATTGTTAAAATGAGGTATATGCTTACTTTTCATTCTAAGAGAACAGTTATTGCTTTAAAAACATTTACATGGTTTTCTATTTTACTCAATGTAATTTTGTCCATCAGGGATAATAATACAAGGTGATATGACATTAATTATTATTATGCATTGATATTATCCAAAGATGTTTGGTATGGAGATAAAACAAACCCGTAGAAAAAATGAAATGGCAAGTGAGCGGCAATGAGTTGTGTGTTTACTTCAAATTCAAAATAGACATTTTGAATGAAAGCTTCATTTTGTAATATGTATTGACATACAGCACACATTAATTTATAATATTGCAAGATTCAGAAGGTACTTTCTCGAAAAGCAAACAGAAAGGTGCATTTAGATCATTGATACCATCACTCTGAAGGTTGAGCTATCCAAAGCAAAAGCACTCATATGTAACATTCAGAAACTGCGGATGCACAAATATTTAGTCCACTCCCTGGCTGCAAAAATAATCGAATGTAATGAATCCAACTTGTTTGATAGATAGCACTTCATGACAATGTTCTGCTATTTATAAACACTTTAAATATCAGATGTTACTACTACACAATAAAGTGTACTAATTGTTTCAACCTCGGAATGATGATGTCTAGTTTAGCTTTGTTATGATTCACACTCATATTCTGCTGCTCATTGCGTGCTACAAGATTGAGCGCTCAGATCACTGAGCCATCATGCCAAAATAAAGGAGTTTTATAGGCAAGAAAATGATCTCATAAACACAGCCTGTCCCATGAGGATACCTTTTGCAGTCTGCTACCAGGACAAGGTAATAACTCCTTCCTCTACACTTCCATAAAACTGTATTCAAGGCCATGTCTTAGAGAATCTGTGGCAGTCCTCTGCATGGAGGAAGTACTCTTTGAATGGAAGAGTGACTTTGTGGTAGAGATTTAATTTGATAGCTTAGAGGACACAAATGGATTCTATCTGCCCACTATGTACTGCCTACATCATCATTTATGAAATGATTTATAAAAGCATGTATGTGTATGGTATGTAATACTGCAAGAGTACTTTTTTACGTACTCTTATATGGTTTAGCAAATCGACCTTCGAAACATTTAACTGCTTATTGCGAAAAGTGAGAAGTATACACAGTCTTTTTTTTTATTTGTACTGATTGCATATCAATATTCTTGAATATTCCCAATTCATTTTTATTTTAGATATTATATTTTGGGGACAGTTCACAAAGTCGAGTAAGAATACATACAAAAGTGGAACTTTACTTACTACAAAATGCCTTTGTGACTATGCCCATACTCTTCATCCCAAGTGAATGTTATCATCACATCATAATTATAAGAGACATATTGCTTTATTAGAAATGACAATTTTGCAGTCTAGATATCATTTTATAAATTATATGCGGGCTAACAAAGACGAGAGGGCACTAATAAAGTAATATTAACATTATTATACAATATTTATGTATTTGTTTTTACTAATGCAGGCTAAATAGTAGCAAGAAAGCTGATTCATGCCCATTTGACCTAAAATACTGTAAGTATGAAGAAATGAAAAAAACAGTTACATTTGAGGGATTGCCATAGCAAAAACTGTTCACTCTCCATCCCTGGTGTAGTATGCAGTACCGTGAACTGAGTATTCCTCTGAAGCTTTGCATTTAATACACATTGATAAATGTGAGTAACATTTGTAACATTTGTGGCTGTCTCCCAGGTTTTCCAGCTTTTTATGACTCTTGAATTTTCAAATTCTGTTTACTTGATGTCCACCACTACAATGCGGATTGAACCATTTAAATTGAAAGAGTAAAACAGAACAAGACTTGGCAAAGTCAATTTGTCTGGACTTGGCATTATGGTGCAGTGGTTAGATTTTTTAATAAATGCATTTGTATTGAATGCACATGCCATAAAAATAAAAATAAGAAAATAAGAAAACATGCCACTGCTCAAATGAGATGGCCATGTGTTGGCAATAATAACATTTAACTTTGAAAACGATTACCTATTGTATATAATGTTAATAGAAGAGTACAACGGCTTCCCAACCATCAATCAGATGCACTTAAAACATATTTAGAAACCATTTTTAGGTTTAACACACAAAATAAGATAATTAGAAGTTTATTTACACAAAGAGAAGGTACTATTGGGTTTGCATTAGTGTAATATGAACACATAGTTTAAACATTCATGGCTGACTAAAAACATTTATAAAATGTTAAAGAAAAAAAAAAGAAACATTTGAAAACTAAACTATTGGTTCATCACCCATGCACTGAAGTACACTTACTTCTTTTTAAGCAGCTATACACATAGGTTCAGTCAAAATGGCATCATTCACAATGCAAGAGAGCAAATGGATAGAATGGGCTAACCAAGTGCCCCACTCCGCATGCTCTGGGGCTTGGAAGCAATTTATTTACAAGGGTGGCACAGATATGGGGCAGTGCCAAAAATAGCAACAGGTGAAACCTGGTCTTAACCCGGCAAATGAAGAAGAAATTATTAATTTCTCCTCATTTTCGCCTTTTCTTAGCAAATCACCTCTAGTGATTGTTCATGTGTAGGAAGGTTTCCAGTCCTGCACTAAAAAAATCATTACACAATGACAAGTTGTAACTTCCATGTGTGCTGCAAAAGCAGCACACGTAGAAGTTACAAATCGCCATTAGTGGTTGTCTATATGCAGGAAGGAAGACCTTCCTGCACATGAACACTCATTCCCTGCAACACAGACACTCTTACACTGTGGTGCAAGGGTGCATGCGTTGGCATTAGGCAACTAGATTTAGCCCCAGTGCTAGGGGAACCGCAGGGGTGCAATGCATTCTTGTGAATACCGCACATCCTTGTGTTTTTGAACTGATGGAGCATGGCGTTAGCAATTTTGGCGCTACACTGTGCTCTACCAGTTCATTGTAAATATGCCCCTCATGGTTTATTTGAGGGGGGTGGTGGTTGCAGGTGGGGCCCACTGGCACTTCTTTTAGGACCTGCCCTATTTTTCATCATCAGACTTTGGTCCAGAGCAAGAGAGGAAATTAAAGATAGTGACAAAAGAAGAAAGCAGGGAGTTAAATAAAACTGCAGGAGCAAGATAAAGAGGCAAAGAGTGTATGTATGCATTAGGTGGAATCACGACTAGAGAACCATGTATTCTGCACCCCTGGTATTCTCATAAAAATTTTGGGCCCCAACAGTTATCCATACTAATATAATAAAGAGAGAGCCCAAACCTTTGAGGCAGGTAATCTCAGGAGCCACAGCACCAATCATAACACCCAATACAGCGTTGGAAAGGGCAGTTGCAGCAGAAGGACATAGGCTATGCAGATGCCCACCATATACATATAAAAGATAAAAGAACCATGCCAGCAAAGTAGTCCCTTGTGGGCGTGTCTGCGTTGTGCTGTTGGCGTGTGCCGGGGGCGTGACAAATGCAGGGGGCTTGTGGTACGGTCCGCCCTTCATGCCATGTCTCATATCGCGTGTAAGCATGGGCGAAATTTGAGAATTCGCGTTCCGCAAAAAACAATCGGCGAATTTTCCCGCGAAATCGCAGATTTCTTTGCGATTTGCCCTGGAGTACTTTCTACTGGATAATCCAGTAAGTGCTCCCTCATTGGGTAAATGTATAGTGCTTTTATAACACTGCAGTGGCGTAAAGGTCCAGAAGATGTGTCTCCAGTGACCATGTGTTCCTGTAACACAGGCACAGGCACACATGGTCACTGGAGTCACATCTTCTGGCCCTTTACGCAGCTACAGTGTAGTAAAAGCACTATGGGGCAGATTTACAAGCCGCTTGTGCCTCTTTTGCGCCGCAGTTGCGTCACTTTTGTGACGCAGCGCCAGCACAAAAGATGCGCCATGCGCTGGGTAATAACGTGACGCATCTGAGAGATGCGTCACGTTGTAAAGCCCTGCGCCATCAGGAGGCGTTCCGGCGCAGGGGAGGGCGTTCCTGCACAGGAACGCCTCCTAAAAGTGGCTGAGTGAAATCTACAAGATTTCACTCAGTCACTTTTAGGCTAATGCTGCGTCAAAACCCTGCGCCTGGTTGAAGCAGGCGCAAGGCTTGATGCAGCATTGGGGGGATAGGGTCCCCCAGAGCATTGCTGGAGCTGCGTCGCGCTTGCGATGCAGCGCCAGCAATGCGCTGCTTTTACGGCACAGATGCGTGACGCATCTGTGCCATTTTTGCCACATGGACCATGGGTGGTGAAGCTGCGGCGCACAATAACTGGCGTATCTTCGTGGACAAGCACGCAGGGCGGGATTCATCCGCCCCCTATTAGACTCGTTTTTTGTGCCCTTCTGCCCTCTGTTAGACTCGTTTTTCCCTTGTTTTTGTGCCCTTCTGCCCTCTGTTAGACTCGTTTTTCCCTTGTTTTTCTGCCCTTCTGCCCCCTGTTAGACTCGTTTTTTGTGCCCTTCTGCCCTCTGTTAGACACATTTTTCCCTTGTTTTTCTGCCCTTCTGTCCTCTGTTAGACTCGTTTTTCCCCTGTTTTTCTGCCCTTCAGTCCTTTGTTAGACTGTTTTTTGTGACTTTCTGCCCTCTGCATCACCACATCATCACTCAGCGCTACCCCAGCATCACTCAGCACCACCACATTATCACTCAGCACCACCACAGCACCACTCAGCACCACTCCAGCATCACTCAGCACCACCACAGCACTACTCAGCACCACCACAGCACCACTCAGCACCACCACAGCACCACTCAGCACCACCAAAGCATCACTCAGCACCACCACACAGACACTCAGCACCACCACATTATCACTCAGCACCACCACAGCACCACTCAGAGCTACCACAGCACCACTCAGCACCACCACAGCATCACTCAGCACCACCACAGCATCATTCAGCACCACCACATTATCCCTCAGCACCACCACAGCATCACTCAGCACCACCACAGCACCACTCAGCACCACCACAGCCCCTCTCAGAACCACCACAGCACCACTCAGAACCACCACAGCACCACTCAGAACCACCCCAGCATCACTCAGCACCTTCCCAGTATCACTCAGCACCATCCCAGTATCACTCAGCACCACCACAGCACCACTCAGCACCTCCACAGCATCACTCAGCATCACCACAGCACCACTCAGCACCACCACAGCACCACTCAGCGCCACCCCAGCATCAATCTGTGCAACCATTCAACAACAACTGGTTCAAATATGTTCTCTCAATGTTTCAAGCTTTATTACAAATGTCACAAAAAGATGTTAATATTTCACTTCTGTTCTAGGATTTTCCTCACAATAAAATATACTGAGCATAATCTTCACAAAGGTTATTTACAAAAGTTTAAGCTATTGCCATTATAAATTAAATTCACTTTTATTTAAGTATTAATTATTTAAAAAATGTAAAAGCCATTGGAATTTGTAATATCAATACATCTAAGTCACGTAAATACAAAACATGTTGCTTTACAAATGCTATAGGTTTCACATTTGCGAAAGTTATAACTATTGGCATTGTAAATGACAAAGCTATTAATTTAGCTATTTTCAAAACCAACACATAAATAAAAAAATGTTTAATTTATAAGACCAATAGCTCAAACTTTCCTAATGCGAGACCTATTGCATTGCAAATGCTTGTTTTTATATCTGTCAGTGCTTCCTGTTGAGGTTTAATTTTCGTGACAGGGGCCTCATTGCCCACTTGTAACTATTCTCTGATACTGCTTCAAGGGTCAGAGCAGGGTCAGAGAATAGTTGCAAGTAGGCAACGAGGCGCTAGGAAGCACTTACAGGCTTACAGCAGCAGGTGCCCAAGTTGAAGTTAAATTCTTTGTAACCCTTTTGTAAAAGGTTACAAAAATTAGCTTCAACTTTTGCACCTGCTGCTGTAACCCTGTAAGTGCTTAGCTGAAAATCACGGAAAATCCGCAAATTCTGCGAGCGGAACAAATTTTCAGCCCATGCTTAATCGTGTGCTAATCCCATCCTGCTCCCTTTAAATACCCCTGCACCCCATAATCATAACCGACCCTTACTCCTTAAAATATCTCAACACCATTAAACACTAACCCATCTTAACCCTATAAATATACCCTGTACCCCAAAACCGAAACCTAGCTCTGAACGCTATAAATACCCCTGTACCTCAAAACCCAAACCTACCCCTGAACCCTAAAAATGCCCCTGTACCCCAAAACCCAAACCTAGCCTGAACCCTAAAAATACCAATGTACCCCAAAACCCAAACCTACCCCTGAACCCTAAAATACCCCTGTACCTAAAACCCAAACCTAGCCCTGAACCCTTAAAATACCCCTGTACCCCCAAACCTACCCCTGAACCCTAAAAATACCCCTGTACCCCAAAACCCAAACCTAGTACTGAACCCTAAAAATGACCCTGTACCCCAAAACCAAACCTACCCCTAAACCCTAAAATACCCCTGTATCCCAAAACCCAAACCTAGCCCTGAACCCTAAAAATACCCCTGTACCCCAAACCTAGCCCTGAACCCTTAACATACCCCTGTACCCTAAAACCTAAACCTACCCCTGAACACTAAAAATACCCCAAAACCCAAACCTAGCCCTGAACCCTAAAAATACCCCTGTACCCCATACCTATCCCTAAACCCTAAAACTACCCCTGTACCCCATAACCCAAAACTATATCTGAACCCTTAAAATACCCAAACACCCCAAAACATATACCTCAGTACCCCAAATCATATACCCCTATACCCATACTTACCTTATCCAAACATTTAAAAAAAACATGCTTTTACCATTCATGCATTTTGTTGTAAATGTATGCGTGGTAAAAGCATATAAAATGTAATGCCATTCGTTATAATGGCATTGCTGAGTCATGGAACTTTTGCAATGAAAGTATGCAGAGTGATGGTATGCGGAAAGAAAGTTGTAGAATAATGGGTGTTTACCCTCCCCCGGTAAGTACATTCTCCAGCAACATACTCATATTTTTTCACCACCCATTTGAAAAATGCACAGGTCTCTCTCATTGATGGCCAGGACCGACATACACTTTTGGACACACCTCCCGCCACAAGTTCTAGAATTGCGAAATTTAGAGCTGGGGAGCTACGTTCGAATCTCGGCATCAGCTCAACATCCTGTGATTCCAGGCAAATCGCTTTGTCTCCCCGTGCCTACCACAAATGAATGTGTTCTTCTGTAATGTAAATTGTGCTCATGCCATGTTGTCGAGTTCGTGCTATATAATATTGCAATGAAACAAAGTAGGGAAACTCGAGTTCACACACTACTGAACGCGCACTCTTAAGTACATCAGCAGTGCACTGTGAATCGGAGCGTTTCACAGGCCTGTCACAGATAAGAAATGCTATCAAAACGAAATCCTACAAAACAATATACTACTGGCCGGCAGCAATTCATACCCGGACAACGTCGGGACGGGCTGCTAGTTTACAAATAATACATACATTACAATTGGGTCTGGCTAATATGATGCGTTGGAAGATTCAAACATTTACTTTGAGGTAATAATGCAGAGGGGTTAAAATAGGAGCATAAGGTTAAACATGTACTGATGTTTTAGAAATACAAAAAAATACAAATACATAAAATTATAGGTCACAATTGCATGAATGATAAAAGCACTCACTAAGTCATGTACAAACTACAGAAAATGCATTTCTGGACAAATACAACATGCACGGAGAATAAGAGGGGCATTTACATTTGTGAATAAACTAACAAGGGTGGTGAGATAATTAGCTCCGTTTGAAGCAGGACATTGCTGCGCTGCTTCGTCATTCGTTTCTATCAATAATTCCTGCAGCAGCAGAAGGCTTTAGTTCCAGCAGGAAGCATATCTCAAGAGTACAGGCACAATATTATAACAGTATTCTTACTTTAGAAATAATTACAGACAGGCAGATGAAAGAAGCTGCTTTATACCATCGCGTTTGCAGTGCTGCTAGACATTATGCAACTGATTCCGGCGAGAGGAATACTTTTTTGTTACACCGAAACAATGGACACATTAGTGTTGTTATATATAGTTAGGGGTTGCTAAGGAACAGGGCTTCAAAATTTTTTTTTATCACTTACATAATTTTCATAGCTTATGTTGCGAGTACTCAACATTGCAGGAATAGACTCACAATGCCGGTAAGCACAAGTATGGCAGGCACACGCGCACACACGTTTTCCAAATGATAAAAGCTTTTTGGCATGCTATTTCGCCTACAATAAGAAATGAGCCAGCTTTAGAAACCAGTTCATCAACAAAACATTGGAATAACACAGCCCATTTGATTAGCTTTGTCCATCATGTCTTTAGCAACGTCTCAATTCAAAGCAGTGAAAACAAGGGTGTTTGATCTTAAAATTGTAGGATATGAATATGGAAAATCAAAGGTAGGAGACACAATATTCTGAATAACAACAACTAATGTATTTTTTATAAAGTGGAATGTGCAATATTTTAGGAATATAATTGAGGTGTGCCTGTCTTAATATTAACTGTAAAAATATTCAAAACCCTAACTACATTTTGGTAAACAACGAGAAGAGGAAGAAACGCTTAGTTTGGCTGCAGGATTGAATTGAATGAAAAACATTTATAACAAACGTTGCAAGTAATTAAGTTTTCACAATGAGAATTTTCAAACGCCAATTATGATTTGTTCAACTATAATTTTACAAGTGCAGTCATATCTGAGCAAGTTATATACAATATACAGAATAAGCAAAACATCACATCTGAAAGTGCAAACTGATAGGAAAGAGAAAACACATGAGGGGAAGCACCTATTAGTGCTCACCCAGAGATTGCTGACTCATATTTAGCACAAAATTAAATAGCAAACTGCACCAATTCCAACAAGTATTTACAAATGTAATAGGTTTCCCCTTGCTCAACAATGAACCCCTGTGCATTGACAGGATGTATCTGGTTTTGGAGCGATTGTTGCCCAAGCATGTATACTAACGTAAAAAAAATACATATATGCATTTTCCATTATATCCTTCATTATGGCATGGGAGTGCACCACTATGCCAAGTAGGATCCCTATCCAAGAGCTCCTGGGTTCGGGATAACCAAAGTTGGTAAATCCCTGGTAAACCCCGCCTTACAGCCACCACCCATGGACCACCGACTACTGGAATGGCAGGGAAAAATAGAAGTAAAGAGTGAACCTACCCAACACGACTTCTCCTCGCCAGCAACCCACCACGACTTCTCCCTGCCAGCACCAGACCAGAGCGGACATCGACGGCTCGCCCTGCCTGGGACAACGGAGGACATGCGACAACGGAGGATCGTATCGCTGAATAACCCAGGGGCTGCATGGGAGCTGCCTGGAGGCTGCTCGGTGCTCACCTGGAGGGCGCTGCCTTGACCCCCTGAAGGTTGCTATGACGGGACAGAGGTGAGGTTCCAGATGCTCTTCCTGCGTCGCCCCAGGCTATCAGTGCCCCCAAGGGTCTGCGCTTTTCCTGCTGTCTTGCCCCCATAATCTGAAGTATTTCCCTGCGCTCGTCTTGAATGCAGGTGAGATACAGAGCGCTGGTGTTTGGAGCCCGAGAACAGGAAGCGAGGCGGCTTATAACTGGACTGCCGCATGAGCTCCCTGGGCTCAGGGAACTGCACTGCACTGTTGTGCTGCCGGGAAGCTGGGGCAGAGAACCCTGGCACTTTAATGCCCGACATTTCAGACTGTAGCACATGCGACATCCCCGCACGGTCCACCGCAGCCCCCTGCTGCTGGGGGGATCATTCTAGGTCGCTATATAGATAGTGTTGAAATCAAGCACAATAGGACCGGGCAGAAGAGAAAATCTGGGGAGTCAGGGTCCGGCATGCCTGACCTTAGAATGGTGGCTGACGCGGACTTGCAGATCAGTGAGCAGATACAGCAGTCCCCACCTCATTGTCAATGCAATTTCTATCTGCGCACACTATCGAACTCTACTGCCTTTGGCCCAGGCCACCTTGAGTGAAGGACGCTCCTTACTAAGACATCACCCAAAATAGCAGCAACAAGTAAGGGCAAATGAAAGAGGACAATAGAGAAGGGCATTCAGCTCTCAAATAAGCTTGACAACTTGCGGCCTTCTTGAAATAACTCTTAATCAAAGAAAGACACTGGAAAGAAAAAACTCTGAAAATTAAGCTGGCAATACAGCTTAAGCCGAATGTATACAAATTAAACAAATCTACTCAAGACAGGGAGAATAATTAAACATTCATCACGCAAGGCACAAGAAGGGAACAAAATCAATAACAGAAACCATAAATAGTGAGGGGAACAACGGAGCGCAACTGGACAATGGACAACTATGTAAAAAAGAAAAAGTAACAATTTGTAACTATATAAGAGACACAACAAGAAAAACAGACAGATCGTGATATTTAGGTGAGGGCACATCAAATAATACTCCACGCCAATCAACAAATATGGCCGACAACTACTTAGAACCAGTAGGCATGAATGTTCATGTCATAAAATATTTAACCCTCTTTTAGCAAAGAGAAAGGCATTATTGTGAATGACCTGATATTCTTCACCAGAAGAACGGCTAATTGGCGCAATGCCATTACAAACATGCTCAACATAAAAACTATGACCAATATCCCACATGGCACAAAACTTATGATCATATCCTCACCAAGATGCAGAGTGGGCCTATGCATACCTATTTAGAAGAACGGAATAGTGCTTTTACAAGCAGCTAACAAAGAATTAGAAAAATTCGACAGCATATTCTCAACCTTAAAAGGATGTGTAGAGAATTCAAGATCTCAACTACACCTGACCCCACAAGAAGACACTCTAGACTCCTACAACACTACCACCACAGATATCATACCAACTAGAGATTCTCAGGATCTACTACATTCTACTCAACGAGGAGACACAATCGGAACAGGAGGCACGCAGTCTGGAAATTATACAGAAATAACAGAAATGTCTACACAATATGCGAATAACGACCTGGAGATTTTTCAGAGGGGAGATTCAACGCCTCTCCCCATTGACGGGTCATCTCCGATGAGTATGCCACCAAATGAAAACCTGAAAATAACTGATATGGAAGATATCGCCCCTTCCATACCCCACTCTACTACAGCACAAAGGACATCTAGGAACATACAAAATGTATATCCACCAAACATGGTATTAAGAGCACAAAACATAGATAGCGCACCCCACATTTCAAATAGAGGTAGAGCAGAAAACCGAACAAATAACAAAAAGAAAAGCTCTTTGATAAAGAGAACAGAGCTAAAACACAGGGAACGCAAAACGTGAATCCCGATATAAGCGGGTGAGCACTCTTAATACGTCACCCCAGCATATCCGAGAACTACTACTTAACCCTCAAAGAAAGAGCAATGAGACGGCCATGCCATTATCAAATAGGCAAAATTGACCTGATAGGAATGGTAATAACTTATCGGAAGAAGAAACCCTATCCTTACTACGGGAGTATGAGCCTAAGGACCACAGTAGAGGCAAGGAAATTAGAACAGTCCAGATCGATGTTAATACAACATCCATACAGAATGAAAGGAAACCCAACCTTAACAACCTACAGCAAGTCCAGCTAATCACCGATTCGCAAAATCTGAACCCAAGTCACGCTGGGAAACCGCTGAAAATGCTGACTGCTCAAATGTCGGTCCGCAGCAAAACATGCATCAGACATAGCTGACCTCATCATTAGCCAAGAAATTGACGTGACAATCCTTACTGAAACATGGCTATCGGAATCCTCGTCTCCATGCATGGATCTACTAGTGCCCCCTCAGTATAACACTGTGAGACTTGATAGACTAAAAAAGACAGGGGGTGGTATAGATTCACAGATCGGATATAGAGGTCAGCAAAGTACAATCTGACCCACTCGAATCCTGTGAACACCTAGATCTCAAGATAAGATCGGCAGACAATCAAAGGAGCAAGCTGCATGCACTTTCTCACCCACCAGGGAATAATGTGACTTTCATAGACCAGCTAATAGAGATCATTACGACTAACTTTAACACTGATGCTAATAACATATTCCTAGGGGATTTTACTGGAACAACAGCAAGGACAAACAGGTTAACGCTCTCAAAGACTTTTTAGCGGAGCTAAACCTCCCCCAAGCATGCACACAGCCAACACACTCAAAAGGAGCTACGCTAGACTGGATAATTTCAAAAACCAATAATACTTCAATCCTATCAATTGAGCCGTACGACTGGTCAGATCACCATGCCATAACCTTCCTGATACCCACGTTGAAAAAGAACAAGTCCACACAACCTATCAAACTCAAAAAGTGGATGTGGGACACTAAAGAGTTGAATATGGAACCACTAGTAGAAAGCTGTGAGAAGAACCTAAATCCACCTAACAACTTGCAGAATGTGAATGATCTAACGGATCACTACACTACATCAGTAACGAATATGGTTAAAGCCACCATGCCACTAAAACTGAAAAGAGTCACAGAGAAGTGTAAAAATCCATGGTTCAATGGGACACTGAATGAAGACAGGTGGAAACTGAGACATGCTGAAATGAAATGGAGACAACACCCATCATTCCCCAAACTGAAATCCCTGAGAAAAATCAGAAATGTATATAACAAAAATATCCTCATTTCCAAAAAGGAATTTATTAGATCAGAACTGGATAACGCCAAAAACAGACCACAGATATTATTTGAGATCTTAAAACAGCAATCCAATAAGCTGGCCAAATCTGCCCAAGAAACAACAAAAATGCAACTAAGTTGCGAAGAATTCTCAACATTCTTCACCGACAAGGTCAACACACTTGAAAGAGAACTCAGGAGAGAAGCTGACAACCTTGACAACCAAACACCCTCAACGATCAATACCACCTCCAAAATTATCAAACCTAATAACCACTATAATGACCAACTCCCCTCAAAATGCCTGAAAGAAATCAGCCATATCGTGATTCCAATATGGACAAAAATAATACACGTCTCTCTATCCCAAGGGATCCTTCTAGAATGCCTAAAAACAGGTCAAGTCATCCCCATCATCAAAAAACCTACAGCGGACCCGGCAGATCCTAGTAACTTTTGCCCAGTGACCAACATTCCTCTGCTTGCCAAACTAATAGAGAAATGTGTGCAAAATCAACTGAGCCAATTTCTCGCTACTGGACGATTGCCAGTTGGAATTCAGAAAAGGACACAGCACGGAAACAGCAATCCTAAATATTGTCAATGATGCACTACAGGCCATAGACCGCAATCAAACATGTCTACTTATCCTCCTTGACATGTCAACTGCATTTTACACAGTAAATCATGAAAAATTACTGAACAGGCTCCATGACAGGATGGGATTGTCTGGAAATGTGCTAAAATGGTTTGAATCATTTCTCCAGAATAGAACGCAAAGATTCCTGGTCAACAAATCACTTTCACCATCATGCCCTAACTCAATTGGAGTCCCTCAAGGATCTACATTATCTCCATCACTGTTTAACCTGTAAGTCGAACCACTCACAGAAATTCTCAGAAATTCCAAAATATCCTATCACATGTACGCGGATGACACGCAGATATACTTCAAGATCGCATCCCTGGAAGACATCAAGATAATGAATGAGGCCTTCAAAAATGTCATTACAATGGTTAACTAACAATCATCTGAAGCTAAATGCACAAAAAACAGAAGTCTTACTAATCTCACCACCAAAGAACCACACAGAAGTGAAGGAATGGTCCAAAATGATCACAGTGTTAAATTGCACCCCTACCCTAGTTGACTCCGCGAAATCACTAGGAATCACGCTGAATGAGAACCTAGACATGAAAGCCCACATCAAATCAATGGCAAAAAGCGCCCGTTTTCATTTGAACTACATTAGAAAAGTGAAACCATTCATCTCTAAGGCGGATCTCAAACTGGCAGTCCAATCAAAAGTTATCTTGAGGATTGAATATGGATGTACAACTTTAGCGGGTCTACCAAAAATTTTAAGAGCACCACTAAAAGCATGCCTCAATGCAGCTGCAAGACTTATCACCGGATTGAGGAAATTCAACCATATCTCCCCACACTTGAAAGCATTAAACTGGCTACTTTATGAAGCCAGAATTCAGCTAAAATGGCATGTATTACCCACAAAGAGCTTCACTACAATACACCAAGATACCTTGCCCAGAAAATTGAATTTTCTGGAGGAAAGAGACCAGCCAGTAATGCCAAGGAGCTCGTGCTGAGGCTACCCATCTTCCAGAAGAAGAAAACCTATGATAGAGCTTTCTCAGGAGCAGCCCCCAGAATCTGGAACTCACCTCCTCCAAACATTAGGAACATTCCAAACACAGCAACCTTTAATAGGGAAAATAATATCTTCCTAATGAGTAAGTTTCTTCCATAGGCAAGACAGTTCATCAATAGCACCGTGACAAAGATGTTACCAAGACAGAACACCAATGTAAGTGACGAGAAAATCACCAGCTTTACTGGGAATATCCCCGGATGGTAATACACTTTTCCTGACCCAGGATTGTAGAATGTAGAATGCACAGGAAAAAGACACTTTAGAACTATTGCATACCGGAAGTCCCAGTACACCTTATATCTAGTTGTATCCTAAATCCACCTCATGTCACTGTATATATTTTTTGTTAACCCTTTATATCTATGGCTGTATGCGTACCTACGACATATAACTGTGAATTTGTTATACTATACAAGACTTGTCTCTAACCTACCTCGTGTAATGTGAAGCACTCTGATACCCAAGGGTCATGTTCGCGCTATAGAAAACTCTTTAAATAAAAATAAATAAAATAAAATAAGAATGACCATCATTCTGTTGGGAACAGTATTATCCCAGTGAGAGACACAGTTATACTATGGATGCCAACAATAAACCTGGACTTATAAGCACTGTGACAGGGCCAGCATTTTCGAGAGGTGAGCAACATCCCATTGATGCCCACAAGTTGTCCATATGCAGCAACACTGTGCCATGGGCAGCAAATTTCCAGGGGTGGCTACCAAACCACAAATGTCCATAGGTTGTCTTGAATTACCACCTTTATGTGGTTGCCCATATTTATGAGGGGTGTGCAATGAGAATAGTGCTATGGGGGCCAACAAGTTTACAAGCATCACCGCTATTTTCCAGGGTTAGCACTTTACCAGGGTAGAGTGTGGGTTTAACACTCAATTTCACTTTTCATACACTTTTCATGCATACACACACAGACACAAATATGCATGAAGAAGTGCACACACAGAGATAGAGACACACTCAGCCTTACCATTTTTCATGCTTATGTCTCTCTGTGGATCCCACTGTTAGAACTACTTGAGCTTGAATACCACCCCCCAACAGATGGGGCTGTCATTCCAGATTAGAATTCTTGGAGAGTGGGGGTTGTAGATCGTAGATCTAGGGTGAGGAAGAGAAAGCAATCAGGAGTGCCCCATGGCTGAAGAGTGTAGAAGCAAAGGAGCATTGAACATTCTAGGGCAGGGGGCAGTCAGGAGAAGGCTGGATGACTTGAGGGAGACAGCAAATGTGAGAACTTTGAGCAGATTAAGCAGGAGTGCCACAGAAAAAAGGGATGTTTTAAGGTGTGACTCAGGTAGAGAGTGGACTGATGAGTCCTTGCTGTGTCAAATAGTGACCTTATTTTCTCAGTGGATGAGATTGGATTGGGTTTAGAATTGCTAGGATAACTAGACAGGCTGAAGAAATTCCGTTATTTCCCTTTTACCAGGCTCTTCCTGCTGATCCCTGCTATTGTGACCACTAACTTGGCATGGGCAGGGTCCAGCGACAGCAGCTCATGTTGTATGGTCATTGGAGCTCTGCACTAGGCTGCCATCTTGACTATGTGCATTAAATCTTTCAGTACATGTATGACTAAATATATGTGTGTGCATGTGTATACATATATTTATGTATATAATATGTATTTGTATAGGCAGAGACTGAACCGACTTAGACATGACAAAATATGAATGGATATGAGGTTGTTGTTAATCATGTGTCTCTGTCCTTGGAGAAATTCTTTAATTTATAAGCAGATACATTAATACAGGGAGTGGAAAGGTTGTACACTGAACCACAAAATACTCTTAATATATGAGACCATGTACATATTGCTGTTTCTTTGTGCATATGGCTAGAAATAGAGGGACTATTGCCTATTATTGAAACTTTACTGAGTGTTATGCTTATTTGCGTTTGTGCGTACATATATACCACACATTTAGATGTGTGGGTACGTCTTTCAATATGTATATGTTGATTTATTAAAAACATCCATTCATCCTTTGTCCCATCCTTCAGCACTTGAACTCTTCACAAACCTTTCCGACTACTCAGAACTCTCAAACCTCCTTATCAAATTTCCACTTCCTTTTTTATCCAATTCACCCAACTAACATATGCACGTGTTCGTTACTCTCAATAAACACTCACAACTTCCATTTTCTACTCTATTTCCATTACTCTATCTCTGCTTACAACACTACTTAATGCACAACAACTCGAGAGCACAAACTTAACAAATTTACGACAACTAATACACAAGGT
Organism: Lissotriton vulgaris; assembly: GCF_964263255.1. Lineage (NCBI taxonomy): Eukaryota > Metazoa > Chordata > Amphibia > Caudata > Salamandridae > Lissotriton > Lissotriton vulgaris. The sequence goes on from NC_141687.1 coordinate 1,049,892,055, forward strand.
AAAAAAGGAAGCACATATCACTAACTAGCTCTAATCTTGGGTTCCGGAGTAAGGTGTTACTTGTCACAAAGTACATCAGTGTCTCATCAGGGGTAGTGAGCGCTATATAAATACACTTTACAAATACCATTCTACCCGACCGCAATGCACAGGGAGCATTCTGTTATTTTCCCTTTGCAAAGCACACAGAAGGTCTATCACTTTTCCTAAAAGACAATGGGTACTTTTTTATTTTTATCTTGTGCTGAGGATTTTCTTATTGGGCATCTCCATGCCAAGGTTTGAACCAACCCACAGTTATGGAATGCTTTTGTGGTGCAATGGAAAAAGACCTAGGTATATAAAGAGTGCCAACTGAAAAGTAGGAAAATCATAGAAATCTGTGCACACCACATACTTGTTTCCGACTCCTTCAAGCTCTTGAAATGATCAGAGATTCATTTCTGGAAGGGGAAGGAGTAAATTGGTTTTCACCACTGTTGGGGTGGTGGAGAACAACTTGTGGAAGACAGAAGAGACCAAATGTTAGCAAGTGCTTTTGCAATAGGTGAGGGTTTTGGCATGCTAGAATGCATAAGTGTATATTCTGGCATGTGACAAAAGAATTAATATTTGTTCAAGATTTTAACTGCGACCTGTAAAACGCTTGTGAATTCTATGAATGAATGAATTTGCATCCATAAGAGGTTGTAAACCCAAAAGTAGATTTGCGCTTACTTTGAAATAAGGCTCAAAATATTTTTTGTTTAAAACATGAAGGGTCTGATGACTTACTTCTACATAAACAAGTATTCCGCTAAAAGCAGGATTTATTTGGAAAATTTTCCAAATTAATAGTACCTGGATTTCAGTCTCGGTAGATCCCCTCTAGTTGCCCTTTCTGGGTATTCCCATAGTTCCGACATGCTCAGTGATTCGCACCAGCTCGCAATGTGTTCAAACCACTGTCGTTTTTTTTATGTACCACGGATCAGCAGAACCTCCCTCAGGGAATTATAGTAATCAGAGAGCCGGGGAGTTGTCTAGATATGCAACCAGCCAATTAATGGTTTTAGTGAGGCCAGATATGGGGTAGTGATGGGTACTGAGATAAGTGATCTTACAAAAGTATTTTTGCAGGTAGTCAGTTTGTTTGTGTTTGTATGACCCCATATCTCTGCACCATACAAAGCACCACTCTGGGCTTTAACACAATAGACTTCTAATGCTGGGGTCAGTGATCGAATGTATTACTGTCTGTGTTATCTCAGTATTGATTTTGACCTGTGGAATAGAGTAAGAGAACTCTTATCTAAATGTTGTTCACAGCCAAGTGAGCCACTTAATCTTATCCCAAGATAGTCAAAATTGTTGACCCTCTCAAGGAGTTCACATGTAATCTTAACCTCACGTAATTTCACCTTCGCCTTCTCGAACACCATACATTTTGTTTTGGTAATGTTAAGCTCCAAACTCCTATCCCTACAGAAATCTAAAAACGTGTCCACTAAGAATTGCAGGCCCGTAGGTGTTGTGGAAATGAGTAAAGAGTCATCTGAAAAGAGCAGAATTGGGACTTTCGTGCCATTCATAACTGGATAGTCGTTCCTGCAGTCCAGTAGTCTGCTTGCTACATCATTGATAAACAATGAAATAGCATGGGAGCGAGCACGCTCCCCACGCTGTATGGGTATCCTATCATAATCAATAATGGAAGTCTATTGATTGTATCACATTTCTCTAGCCTAGCTACTCTAAATCAACTTCCCATTGACACCAGAACAACATTCTCGATTGTCTGCCTTTCCTGAAGGCTATTTATTGTAGTATTACGAGCATTCAGCAAGCTCAGCATTTCTGGCAGCTTTGCTTTCTACTAATCAAAATAAAATGTATGTCTGAAAACCCTTAAAAAGCAAAAAACAGCACTTTAGCCATGGTTCTCTGGGCAACATCTAAAGTGTTCAAATTTCAACTCATCAATGCGGAACCTTCTCAGACAGTTCCTTCATATCAATGGGCAAGTGCCTTTCCACTGGTGGCATAGCTTACTATTTTAGTTGTATACTGTTGTAACACCATTGTGAAATCAGGGTCGATCCTTAAAAAACATATAAAATAAATATGTACAAAAAGAAACCTGTGAGATTGATTTTGCTGCAGATGTCTTTTTTGAATCACGCACTTCGTACAGCATTCGCATTATATGTTTCTTCCACAGTGCAGCAGCAACTTCTCTCTTTCTTCAAAAGTAATCAATATGTGTTAAAATGATCTTTCAAGGGCCAGTCAGACCAGACACCTTGCACTGCCATGGCTCATAAAAGGTAGAATTGCATTCATAATATATACTCCAGCTGAAGAACAACGTTTTTCTGATGCACAAAAGCAATAAATATAGCAAAGTTGCCCGAGGCAATAAAGAGATTACACGAAAGAGACCGAAAGCAAAGTAAAAATATATGTTAGTGCATCACTCTGAGATTTACTTCCAAGATCTGTAGATGCTCTGCTGCACAGTTACGACGTGGACATTTTAAATACATTGAAAACATCACATACAGCTTCCTGAGTTTCCCAATAGATGCTTGTTTCAGAATTACGCCATATTTGTCCTGCATGTTTAAGCTTGGGCCTGTCTTCTTTTCATTCAGGTACAGAAACACATGCATAGCTTTTAAAACAAAAAAATTGTTTCAAACTGAAATAACACCCAAGAAGTCCTCGAATAGCAGCACTAATTAAATGTATTTATTAAAATCCAGTCTTCTGAAATTGATTTAGGTTTATTTATTTGTTAACTTTGGGAATTAAATCTGTTTTTGTCCTTCCTTTATCACCTCTTTTCATATTTAACTCAAGGTATTCCACCTTAGGGAATTCATTTTTCTACAAATTTACTCCACATTCCGCTTCCTGCTTCCTCCACATTGCCCTAAGTTATAGTGTGTTGCATTGTCCTACTTTCATATAAAGTGCTCTGTTGCCCATGTGACTAGATCCACTTTGCATAAATAGTACAAATACTAAATTAAATTAGATTTTGTTAAGTTTTGCTAAAGCACTAATACTTTTTAATAGGGATAATGTATTTCCTTAGTTGAGTCTACTGATTTGTACAGTATGGCACTAGGCTCATTACGATGTCAGTCGGAAAGGCTCTGAACGCCATTTGGATTTTCCGAACCTGAGTCGGAACCCATGTTTCCAACCAACTCAGTAGCATTTCTGACTGACCGATTACGATCATAAGGAACTGTTCGGTCTGTCTGACGTGGTTCCAACCAGCATTCGGAGACTCCGAGTCAGTTGGAGCAGAATCATACAGCTCTATAGACCGCATTTCTGTCTGACGTATTACAATTACAAGCTTTGAAAACTTTATTTGTCCAACACGAAAGTCGGAAACCAACTTTGAGGGCCCGTGGTAGGCCTGTCTTCACCCAGAGGCCTCTAGTTGGGGCCTGTGGGGGTACCCATGGGTCCCCTATTTACAACCATGCCCAGTGTAGCAGGCACCATGGGGTGTCCGCCACAGGGTGCCTGTGTTGTCAGTCGGAACACATGCTCCCATTGAAGTCGCTGGGAGTCCTACCGAACAGTGTTCAGAAACATCGTAATCCGTCGGTCAAACTCCCTGAACCCGGGTCAGTTGGAAAGGATTCGGTCAGAATGCTTTCCGGCAGACATCGTAATGAAGCCCTAAGTTGTATGTAGGCAATTCGGAAAGTTGGCAAAAAATAATGAACAACCCATCTGACACAGGTAGCATCAAATATACAGTGCTAAAATAAAATGTTTTAAAAGCTTTTTAATGCTTTAGTGGTTCTGCCAAAGTAGTGCAAAGTAAGGCATCAACACAGATAATTGTCATTTTCCTCTTGTGACACTGTACCCTGACCTCTGACATGTTTATCTCTAAGTTAAGTAGGCTGAAATTCAATTCTAGGATGTAATTGCTTGGCAGCAAGAAATTATGAATCTCCGCTTGGGCATACATGAAAGAAGGGTGGTATGGGTATTTTCCTATCTGAAACTTGGATGAAATGTCATCTCCTCTGCTACTCTTTCCTCCTCAACTCTTTTGTTTTCTCGGACGGCTGTGCCAGACGTTTCTCAAGCCATAACAAGTTATGCTTTTAGCACCCTTTTGGATGTCAAGAGAATTATAATGCTTCAGATCAGTGCAGGCAGGATTCCATCTTGAACCCAGCACCAAACAGGTTTTCATAGGCGTCTCAAACAATTTTGGAAAACAAATGGATGGCGTCAAGGTTACAGCCATCATGATACTACTGGCCATTCAGGCACTTTTGACTCCATTGATCATCCTTCTCTCCTGGCTTGGCTTGATGTTCATTGCATCCAGGACGCTGTACCCACTTTTATACCTGTCAATCAGGTTCAAAGCCATAGCCCCTGTTTCTTGTAAAAGACAATAAAATATGTACTTCATCAGGGATGGGCTTTGAGCACTGTCCTAATTAATGTTTTTTTAGCCTCTTACATTTGTTCCTTCATTTTTGTCGTTAGCACAGACTCCGATAACACTCACCTGATACAGAAAATGTGTGATGATCTTGTATTATAGCCAGCCATTTTTGAGAGTTCATAACCTCAGTATTCATATGGATCCCATGTAACTCTAAAGTTTAGCTTAGATAAAATGGAGGTAGAATTGAGGGCTTTGCTGATAAAGATGACCTCCACGTCATATCTCAAGACATTGCTGACTGCAAAGATGAAGGGTAATTTTTCATCTGGTGTGTGCAGTTAGCTAAGTACTTGTTGAACAATTGTAATATTGTTAGTTCAACACTGTATATTGACTTTAGCAGCAGTGGAAAAGATGATGGCCCTTTAAGTCACAAGGAATGAAAAAGTTCAAGAGGGATCAATGCATGGGCAATGCCCTGGGGTCACAAGCTATATAAACTGTTTCTGTATGTCTATAGGAATGTTTTTTGTTCCTCAGCGAAGGTGAGGCCTTGATAGGAAATTGCTTCTTATGGTGTTGTGTTCCAATTGAGTATTTCGTTGTAATTCATCACTGCTTAATACCTCTCCTGCTGCATAGAAAGTAGGAAAATAGCTTTATTTTGTCCAGCACTTTGAGGCTGGCAGTCGCTATTTAAGTTGTGGAATTCTAATGCCACATTTAATTTTAATAGATGTCTTTACGACGGATACTGAAGATATTAATAAATATATGTGGTGTGTAGTTTAATGACTTGTTGGTATATATTGATGTTCTGAGTAATCAGTGGTCACCAGTAACAGTTTTTTTTAAATAGTAATAGGTTGTGGCATGTCAGAGTCAGGTTTGGATATGTGGGCTTGTTATACCCTATCACTCAGAAAGAAGGTAATTGTGGTTAAGCTTTCAGTTATTTGTATATGGTGATCACAATACGGCATCCCCAGGCCAAAAAGCTCCTGCCATGCGTGCAAAAATATACCCATCTGAACTATGTCTCCCTCTTTCACGCATATATGATAAAAGTATGTATTTATTTCTTATGGTTCCAACTGCATGCCTCGTCCTGATTACATTCACCTAGATGGTACTCTTACAGATAATGTCCTTTTTCTATGAGCGGTACAAAAGGGGGTGGTGATGGACGGAGCAGCTGAATCAATCAAACACTCACACAAAGTCAAAAGATCTAGGTTTAATCCATCACCGTTCTTTAGCCCACTCTGCCACCCCAGTTCAGACATGGCTAAATGCAAATCAGTCTCCCTGTGCCTCATGGGAACAGTCCAGCCCGAACTGCCAAGCCATGTCTTCCCTGGACCGTAAACAAGCTTCCGAGGACCGGTTTCTGGCATTCCATCCGTCTTCAGCCCGACTTGCTTGAATCCAGTCCTTGGATGCTTGTTTCCATTCCAGGGAGGGACTGGCTTGGCAGTTCGGGCTGGACTGTTCCCATGGGGCACAGGGTCAAGACTGATTGGCATATGGCTGGGTTCAAACTGTAATGGCACGGGGAGCAAAAAAACAATGAATTTAGGCCCAGATCTCTGTAATGGGGTGAATATATGACATTGTTCTGCATTCTGTCCATCACCTGTTGTTTTTGCATTTGTCACCCCGAGTGAGACGGGTATGCTCAGACGTGAGTCCCGTGCTCTCCATGCCACTGGAATCAAGCTATCCAGGCTGATGAGGGCTGAAAGCCCGAAACCGGTCCTTGGATGCTTGTTTCCATTCCAGGGAGGACCTGGCTTGGCAGTTCGGGCTGGACTGTTCCCATGGGGTACAGGGTCAAGACTGATTTGCATATGGCTGGGTTCAAACTGGAATGGCATGTGAGCAAAAAAACGATGGATTTAGGCCCAGATCTCTGTACTGGGGTGAATGTATGACATTGTTCTGCATTCTGTCCATCACCTGTTGTTTTTTGCATTTGTCACCCAGAGTGAGACGGGTATGCTCAGATGTGAGTCCCATGCTCTCCATGCCACTGGAATCAAGCTATCCAGGCTGATGAGGGCTAAAAGCCAGAAACCGGTCCTTGGATGCTTGTTTCCATTCCAGGGAGGACCTGGCTTGGCAGTTCGGGCTGGACTGTTCCCATGGGGCACAGGGTCAAGACGATGGATTTAGGCCCAGATCTCTGTACTGGGGTGAATGTATGACATTGTTCTGCATTCTGTCCATTACCTGTTGTTTTTTTCCTTTTTCTAGGAGCACAGCAAATAGCAGCTAATCTTTACAATGCAATAGCAAGTCAGTTTTAAACTTAAAATCCTAGCACATGACTCTCAAATTACTCATGCAGAGTTTTATAGAGACATACTTATTTGTTCTAGACATGCCTCATTCATGCTATCATACATATGACACAGAACACTGCACCCACTCTATAGGTACTTATTGAGCCTTGCCATGAAACGTGCCAGTGTCTTGAAGGCACAACTTCTTTCATTTTCACCGTCTCATACAGAAAATGTCCTAAGTAATGGACTTGCCTTCTGGACTCAAACTCCAATAAACCTGTTTGAAGTTGAAACGTGCCTAGCTTAAATTCTATTCTACCTGTCTCATATAAGGATCTAACTGCCTCAGGATGCTTAAATATACAGGAAAAGCTGTATTCTTGTTTCACACAACCCCAACCAATTCATTCAATTGCTCTTTCAGGCACCTGTCATTCGTCTTTCTCTGTGATTGACCCAGACGGCAGATGCATGCTACTGATAGAGCATTTTTTGATCTGTTTGCAACATTTCATGAAGATGCGCTGAACCTATGAACTTACCTTATCGTGAAACTTGTCAAATATGCTTGGCACAGAATCTGATCTCACTAGTTTTCTCGTCCATTCATGCAACTCTGGTTGATTGTCAAATTTTAGATATGATGTATTAGAGCAATAAAAATTCAATTTAAAACATTCTGTACTTGAATTGTAAATAAAAAGATAAGCTCAGCCCACGAGCAATAAATATTGCCACATTTAAGCACATTTTTTACATATGAATACCACTGAAGCACTAAATAGATATGTTCATATAGACGCATATCTATGTATGTGTTTATGGAGAATGTATTACCCTTATTATGGACCAGTCAGGCAATTGGTGTTTTTTGTTGAAAGAACAAACCATGAGCACAAAGTCTCTTTCTTTTTATAAAAAAGGAAATAGCACCAAGTCACTGAGATGGATTTATTTGTCATGGTATGATTGTTTCTAGTTAGATATCTTTATAGAGCATGTAGAGTAAGTATGTGATTTATTTTTTAAAACAATCAGGTTAATACAGGACTTTACTGCTTGTTTGTATAGACCAAAAACAAAGCACATTTTAATTCTGTTGTTCAAAATATGGAATTGTTAGTTAGGAAATGTTCCACTCTGATAAGAAACAGTTCCTTTGGGCACAACTGAGAGTGTATTGAATCTGTTCTTTAAAAAGTAACCTTCACAGTGGTACCTGATCACAATTAAAGAATTCAGTATGTTCATAAATAAAGTCTAAAGTTTAAATCATCAGTGTGGTTTAGAGCTGTCATTATCAAAACATGCTGTTAAATTGAGAAGTTTATTAGGTGGAATGCAGAAAATCAGATAAGCATTTCCATTCGATTATGCCGTATGTCCAAAGTGTGGCGACTAAGGATGGAAATGACATCCTCGTTTTGAAAGAGTGGCTTTGACATCACAGCCTTCTGTGCAAAAAAACGAATGCAGTTGGCCAAACATGCTATTAGTATATATTCAATACAATGGGTTTCATATGCTATGTTTTACCATTTTTGAGTGCAGGGAGGGTGTCACAACTTATGAGAGGTAAAGCCTTGTATGCAGCATAATGTCCCTCTCTTCCTTTTGCAAAGACATTATCTAGAATACTCCTCCACGTGGAGCTGCATATATATATTATGCATCACTAGTGTTTAACAAGAAATCGAGAACAAGATGAATTCGATGTGTTTGGATCTAAGGTAGGCTGTGGTAATAACTTTCAATCTGATTTTGTACAGAAGTAATACATGTAAGAGTCCATGTTTATCAGTACACTTGCTCAAAATGGAGATTTACGTGACCGAAAAGGCATGAATTGATTTGTACACATATATATTTACACACTCATGAGACACTGTATTAGAATGTGTGCGGTATACCAAAAGAGGATACCTTTTAAGCTTAAATGTTTTGTGATACATTGGTACGTTAGGTCATTGTACACTAATGTAATTCATTCCTGATTTAACTTGAGTTCATTTATCCAACTGATACTGCTCTGTTAGTACATTCTTATGTATACTATTGTATTCAATAAAATATCCCCAAAAAATATCAAGAGGTAAAAATATTGAGTTTAAAATATTGTGATAAAAATATTCTTAGTAAACATATTGTTAACAAGAATATACATTTTAAAGTAAGAAATTGCGATGTTAAATATATCAGTGTTCTTAATATCAGTGTTAAAAATATCTATGTTACTAATATCATTCACAAAAATATAGTTGTTTATAATATAGTTTTTAAAATATTTGGATGTATTTTAGTATATATTTTAATTGTATATGATATAAATTGGTTGCACTTTTAGTTGTTTTTAAACTTAATTCAATAGTTGATTGTTATTTTTAGTGCAATAGCAGGCTGTGGGGTTTATAAGAACTAGGTGGGAAGTGAATCATTCATTATTAATATTTAATTGTTAATATTAAATAATTAATTGCTCATTAGTTATGTTAATTGTGTAAATAATGTTTTCAATTATGTTAAGTGTTAGGTGCGGATGGTGAAGTTTGGAGGGGTATAGAATTGGAAGTAATTTAATGATAGTGAATTAATAATTCATGTTTAATTAGTAATAATCATGTAAGTTATGTAATTGATAATTAATTATGTAAATTGTGTAATAAATGACATTTTGTATTCATATTTTTGGTGTGAATTTTTTTGGGTAGGGGTAAAGGATGTACAATAATAATTAATGGTAAGTAATAGTTATTTTATTGATAAAATAAATATGTATATTGTGCAATTAAGATATTTTAAATGTATGTATCAGGTGCAGTGTGGAGTTTCTAGGGGTAAGGGGTAGGAAGTTAATTAAATATAAATAATTTACTATTAATTCTTATTAATTGTTTAATTGATAATGAATTTATTGTTATTTAATAAATATTGTGTAATTGATAATTAATTATGTATATTTTAGATGTGTGTTGTTGAGTTTGTGGAGGTATAGGGTAGAAAGTTATTTATGTTATAGCAAATGTAAGGATAGTTATTTTTTAAGTGTTTTATTTATTATGTTATCTGTTGATTGTGGTATGGTTTATAATTGTAAATAACATTGTTTTTTGTTATTATTGTATGAAAATAGTGTGGTATTTTAATTAAATTAGTACATATGTGTTGTAAATAAAAAAATGCATTAAACGGTATACATTTGCATTTTTTAAATGTGAAAATATATTTTATTTTTAAATATTTAACTTTTTAGTAACTTAATGTAGTTGTTAAAATATTTCATTGGTTTGAAGTTAACTACTCTCCCTCTATTGTTGCACAGACTGGAGTGGGAATAGTCAATTTTACCACTCCGCAAACCAACAATTTCTCTACTGTTGCACAGATTACAATGGGAATAGAAAATTGTTAGCCCTCTGCAATCCAACACTTTCCCTACTGTTGTTTCGAGTGGGAATAGTAATTTGTTCCCCTCCAGAGTCCAATGCTTTCCCTACTGTTGCACAGACTGGAGTGAAAATAGTAAATGTTACCCCTACTGAGTCCAATGTTTTCCCTACTGTTGCATCGACATGAGTGGGAATAGTAAATTGTACCCTTCCTGAGCCCAACATGTTCCCTACTGTTCCAGAGATTGGAGTGGGAATAGTATATGCATCATTCCTACAATTATATAGCTTTCTTATATTGTTTACATTTATATTATTATGTCGTTTCTGTGTTATCTCACATATAATATTTTTATTTAGTACTGTTTGTAAAATTTCACATATTATTAAAAAAAAATGTTTTATTGTTTATTTCTTTAATTTAATAAAGCGGTTTGCTTTTAAAATGATGTATGTTTCCTTTTGTCACTATATATATATATATATATATATATATATATATATATATATATATATATATATATATATATATATATATATATATATATATAACAAATGTGATCATGGGCATTCCATTGCCCGAAACGCGTCATACGGCTTATGAAAAAATAAACTGTTTCTGCTACGAAGTTCGGGTCCGTGACTCTCTTTCCGATGTACAAAGAAGTAGGAGGGAGTCTATTTGCTGATATATATATATATATATCAAAACAAAACCCTTTCAGGCATAGAGTGATGCATAAATTATGCAAAAAAGAAGGAGAGAACTCTGGGTATTTCTCAAGTTTAGGTGGAAAGCAGCTCCTGTTAGAGCACTCTCAACACCAGCGACACTCTAGATCTGCTCTCCTCAAATGTCTGTTTTTCTATCCAAGTTTTTAAGCATAGGATTAGCACAATGCTATCCACACCGAGATAAAAAAGGACAAAGTCTTTTGCCATTTATACAGCAAAGTCTTTAAGCATAGGACTAGTACAGTGCTGTCCTTGCCGAGCTGTAAAATGACATATACATATATTTGTTTTTGCATCAAGAACAATATTGTTTTGTTCTCTGAGACACTGTAAAGACAGACACGTGGGACGGCCATGGGCACGTGCTCCGCCCCCAGTGACGTGAATCTTTTCGTGGGCTGGTGGGAGAAGCACGTGGCCTGGGGCGAGGGCAACGAATGCTGGCTAGATTAAATCACGATATGGGCAAGGTATATTAACGATCTCTTTGTCGTTTGGCATAGCGACCGAGCCTTAGCTGAGGAATATGTCATCACGCTAAATGATAACGAGCGCAATCTGAGATTTACTAGCAATATAAGTGACACCTCAGTAAATTATCTGGACTTAGAGGTGTATGTCACAGAGCATGCCCTACAAACACAGTGGATTGAAGGCATGCGGTTGGTGGGGGCTCAGTGGGAGCTTCATCGTTAGCAGCCAGCAAGTGCACTCTTAATCTGAGTAGGGACAAAAGGACACTACAACTCCCAGAATTCCATGCTAAAAATGTGCAATTAATCAGGAGTTGGGCGTCGCCCGAGCACGAACTTCCCACAAGCCTTTGAAAAAGGGGAAACTTGAAACGCGTCAGGCACTGTGGAGAGCTGCTTTAATCTGCCCACAAACTTTGCAAGCCTGTACTGATTAGAAAGGATGGTAACCTTTTGCAGTTGGACTCGTGTGTGTCTCTCTAGGTGATCAACCTTCATATCGGCATATATATATATATATATATATATATATATATATATATATATATATATATATATATATATATATATATATACATACACACATACATATATATATATGTACTGTATTTTTTAAGTTTACAGTTTTGTACATTATAATAAATATTATTTTAATAATTTATATATGTGTAAATAAACGTATACAAATAGATACATTTTGCAATTATTTAAATTAATTGATGTGTAAGAATATTATTGTTAAATATTAATATATGTAATATTTAAATATTTTCATGTATATACATGTATGTATGTATATGTGTGTATATATATATATATATATATATATATATATATATTTTCAACATGGTTCCCCTTCACCGGGTTGTGCTGCATTCAATATGGGTGTAACACCCTGTGGCAGAACCACGCCCCTCAATATTTCTTGACAATCCATCAAGCCAGAAGGCAAAACGGGTCGCACTCCTGATCGTGAGCAAGGTATTTGTAGATACCGAAACGCGTAGATCGTCTCACCTATATCCCTGCACATGTAGGAGTAAAGAAAAACAAAAACAGAAAATGCAAAATAACTACAGGAGAGCGACCTATTTTTCCTTCTGGCTGGAAGGATTGTGAATATATATATATATATATATATATATATATATTCACAGAAAAAACCATAGGTTTTAGGCCATATATAGTTAGGGATTTGCATTTACAAAACCTTATTTTACTCGCATAAAACCATTGAAATTCGCATATATAGTTAGATGCACTAACTATATATCGCGCACCCGCAATCCACTGCTGATGATGTCATATATTACATCATTCATGACATGGTCAGTGACTTCACTGATGACATCACTGATGACATCATCCAGTGGCTGTCTGTTTCTGTAAAGTTAAAATATGCCTTACATATTGAAGAATGAGTGGATGTATAAGTATCTGGATGAAGGATTTAGTAGGTGCATGACTGACTGTATGAGAGAGTGATTAAATGTGTCTCACTGAGTGCATGGGCTAGTGACTAAACTATCTTAATTTGTGCATCATTATATCTGTTGTTCTATGAACTGCTGCATGTGTTGATCAGTAGCTATATGAGTAACTGTATGGGTTATTGATTGGTTGCCCAAGTATTTGTATGGAAGAGTGAGTGTGTGTGTGGGGGTGGCTGGGAGGTGTATGAATCTGTGCATACATGTGTGAACCGTTTATTCACTAGATCTATGGGTTCAAAACTGCATGTGGAAACAGCTGTATGGGTGGTTGACTGTGTACGAGTGTATTGGTGAGTGAATGGATATCTCAGTGCTACATGTCAAAGTAAGTACATATGTAAAACACAGTGCATGTGAAAGTTCACATATATAAATTACTGTGCATAAGAGCCAGTGAATGTGTGAGTGGCTGTATGGATCATTGTGAACTTGTATCAGGGATTGTATAAAAGAGTAAATATGTGTTAGTATATGTTTGAATAAGTAAGGTGTGTATAACTGTATAGTTGAGGATATGGAGGTGTGATTGATTCAGTGCATGACTGACTAGGTGTGTGAGTAACTCCATGGATGAGTGACAGTCTTTGAGTGTCTGTTTACTCTGAGTGTATCTAAGGTTATATTAGAGTCTGAAGAGGTTGATCGTATTATCACATGATTGATGTCATCAGTGATGTCGTCAGTGATGTCATTTGAGTTGTCATCAGTGATGTCATCAGTGATGTAACTGACCATGTCATGAATGATGTAATATGTGACATCATCAGCAGTGGATTGCGGGTGCGCGATATATAGTTAGCGCATCTAACTATATATGCGAATTTCAATGGTTTTATGCGAGTAAAATAAGGTTTTGTAAATGCAAATCCCTAACTATATATGGCCTAAAACCTATGTTTTTTTTCTGTGAATTTCAATGGTTTTTTAATACCAAATATCAAATGCTGTCAAATGTCAAGTACATGATAGGTAAAAACATTTTCGTGTTTATGCACGCTGATGTGCTTTGAACGCTGCCCCCCCCCTCTTTTCTCTTAGCAGTACTCTCTCTTTGCAGATAGTGAAGGGTAGTTAACGTAGGCCTTTGCCCCCGTTGTAATCCGTCGTACCTGCTTCTCTCTCTATTTGATTGATTGCTATCCAAGCATTTACTGTTTTAGAATTGGTTCTCTTTGGTTCATTCTGTATTTACAAACAAGCACAGAGTCGCAATACTCTGTTTAGTCTTTGCAGATAGTGAAAAATAGTTTAAAAAAACAAAAGGAATCGAGCAAAATCAGTAGGCCACTAATGGGATCTGTTTTTGACCTCGCTAAAATAGAAACAACCCCTCATGAGAAATACGAAACTAGTAAGATGAACTTAGCTGCACACCATGATGGCTGCAAGACAGCTCGACTCTGTGGACCTGACTGCATTGTTAAACAATGTGATGTGGTGCCTCCCTGAACCGCTTGACGGACGCCCCCGAGGGGCGGTGAGATGGCACTTAGCTCCTGCCCCCTCCCCAAGTCGTGTTGCCCTGGTGTGGCCTGAGATCGCCCCCGACATAGGCGGCCGGCTCCCGGGGTCCGGCGGAACTTTTTGCCTTTTGATGACTCTTCCATTCTGGACCTTGTCCCACAATCCGTTTGACCTGAAGACACGCTGTAGTGGGGCGCCCCTTTACCGTTTCAGTTGCCATTCCGCCCGCTTTTGCTACACTGTGCCTCTTCCGCCATTCAGCTGTTTACCGCCCGCTCTTGCGACTACAGCGTCTCGCTCACCATGTAGTTGAGTTGCTCCCGCTCTTGTGATGCAACGATAGGCGGCTGCCACAGGACTCTCAAAATGGCGGCCGGCTCTTCAGATTTGGGCGTGGTCCACTAAAATGGCCCTGGGACACCTTGGAACTCGGACGCTTGCCTGATAGAGCTTGGGTCCCATTCTCGAAAGCGTCCCCTCAGCTTTGAAGATTCTACAAAAGTCTTGGGGGCCCCCGACTCCCGCAGGCTTCCGGTGGGGAGCGGCTGCCATGATTGCTCGTGGAATGGCCACGACTGAGCTACGAGATGGTGGTGCTCTCATGCTGACGCCAGCTTCAGTCTGAAACATCCAGAAACACTGTAGACTACCAATTCGATCAGTTCCGGTAGCGCCCCAACATGACCCGGTAGAGAAGAACTTGCCCTCCCCTCTTTGACTGATGGTTCTTGTTGCCTGTCCCTTCTGTTGTCATTTAACAGAACTTTTTAGACTGCTGAAAGGGGTTGTGTTCCGAAGCTGGTTGGTGGAGACATTTTGACTATATTCTGGACCTACGTTGTCGCGTAATGCGTTATATGACACGCCGCGTTAGCGCACCCGGAAGTGCTCCGGTGCGCGAAGCGCAGCTTCCCGGAAGCGATCGGGGCGCGGCGCGCAGCGCGTAACGTAAGCATAACAGGTCATGTGACTTGTTAATAAAACTTTTCATTGGTTCATTTTACTTTTGTTATTTTAATGATGAAAGGCTTGGTCATATGAGCTAAAAATTACGCTTTTTATTGGTTTCGAACATTATTTTTTCTTAAACATATATGTTATAATGTTCCAGGCTAATGTACTTTCCCGGAAAATTTACAACTGTCCTGCAAGCAAAATATATTCCTTTTTCGAGAAAAAGGGCGTTTATTCGTCCCATGACGGAGCCGTTGAGTAAAAGAGGCTCGGCCTGCTGTCTTAGTCGCTGATACGCCTGATTATCAGATTCTTATCGATCACTTTATGTTGCAGGAGTGGAAAACACAACTGCCCTTGACCATTTATCTTTACTGTGTTCCTGCGTATTATACCTTTTATCCGTCATGTAATTGGACTGCTTTATTTCACTTGCCTTTTACTGATTCGAAAACAGTGACTAAAATTAAAAACTTTACCAATGTAAATACTACTACCATGTTTTGTTTTAAAAACCTTTATTGTGAAAATGTCAGTATACAAATACGGGCCTATAACCACGTGGGCCGGTCACGGAGCAAACTGAAATCGTATATGATGAGGAGACATTTACATTGTAGAGGAACGTAACGAGCGGGTCATTAGGTTGCAAGAACTAAGGTGTCTAACAGTTGCGGAATCGGTGGACGTACATTTTGTAATTAAAATACGACAGGGCCACTTTCAATAAAATTATCTAGATATACATTTGCGGGCAAGTACCATGGGTGACGTTAATTCGAACTTTCAATAGTACAGTAATCAATAACACATCAGACCTTAATATCAATAGGGATGTCGAAATATTCAATCAATTCTCGTCCCCGCCCGCCATGTGCATCAAAACTGCATTCATATCTCGTGATATCAAGGTTGTTCAACCAGTACACAACAAGGAGTTACGAGTCCCATTTATACCGGCGCCATTTTGGGCGAGGCCGGGCAGGTCCAGGATATAGTCAAAATGTCTCCACCAACCATCGGCCTGACCAGAACCCCTTTCGGCCCTTTATGCTACAAGATGGTGTCTTCCATTCAGAAAATATTGTTGGCAGCATTTTGAAAGGAAAGATAAACAGCCGTTCTCCTAGTGAGTCTCACATTGTTACATTTAGGAAGAATGTTGAAGAGTAGTATGTTGAAAATCTGAAGGCATTGTTCTACAAACTCTCAACCAGCCTTGGATGAAAAAAAAAATCCTGAAGAATGTACAAACTGAAAACCAATTTTTGTCTGTATAGCATCAACAGCAACGCTTGACTCAGCTTTGTGTGAAGCCGCCATTTTGATTCAATCAATAACGTCCCCCTGCACACATTCAGGGACCTGGTCGTGTCTTCAGGTCAAACGGATTGTGGGACAAGATGCAGAAAGGAAAAGGAAAAAAGTTCCGCCAGACCCCGGGAGCCGGCCGCCTATGTCATGGGCGATCTTTGGCCACACCAGGGCGATAGTGAAGCTGCAGCAGGTGCAAATAAGCTTCAGACAGTGTTACAAGCACTGCTCAGAACTCTCAACTATGACACCACCTCGGTGCCATCCGGAACTTGGCGCCTTGTGCTGGTTCCGGCCTATTCACACATCGGTCCGCTACTGACACCACCTCACAGGCCAACGGGGCACCCCACGCCGACTTTCGGCGCAGCATTGTAGGATGGCCACACCAGTGCGGCAACTTGCTAAACACCACCTCGGTGCCATCCAGATCTCGGTGCGTTGTGCTGCCTTCGGCCTACTGTAGCCGCAAGTGCGAACGCAACTCAACTGGATAGCGAGTGAAACACCAAGGGGCGCCCCACTGCAGCCGAGGAGCCTCCATCTTGGGGGCGACGCACAGCATCACATTGCTTTCCAATGCAGTCAGATCCTCAAACCGCCCCCACTGACTGACGCGACCTCACAGGCCAACGGGGCGCCTCACGCCGACTTTCGGCGCAGCATTGTAGGATAGCCATACCAGTGCAGCAACTTGCTGGACACCACCTCGGTGCCATCCGGATCTCGGCGCGTTGTGCTGCCTTCGGCCTATTCGCACATCGGTCCGCTACTGACGCCGCCTCATGTGCCAACGGATTTTCTACGCTTTTTATAGCCCTCTGCCGCATACCAGGTCATGTGACTTGTTTATAAAACTTTTCATTGGTTCATTTTACTTTTGGTTTCCTAATGATGGAAGGCTTGGTCATATGACCTAAAATTAACACTTTTCATTGGTTTAGAACATTTTTTTTTTCCAAAACGATGAAAGCCCCACCTTGTTTCTGGATGTTTCAGACTGAAGCTGGCGTCGGCATGAAAGCACCACCATCTTGTGGCTCCGTCGTGGTCATTCCGCGAGCAATCATGGCAGCCGCTCCCCACCGGAAGCCTGCAGGAGTCGAGGGCCCCCAAGACTTTTGTAGAATCTTCACGGCTGAGGGGACGCTTTCGAGAATGGGGTCCAAGACCTAGCAGACAAGCGTCTGAGTTCCAAGGTGTCCCAGGGCCATTTTAGTGGACCAGGCCCAAAAAGGAAAGAGCCTGCCGCCATTTTGAGAGTCCTGTGGCAGCCGCCTATCGCTGAACCGCAAGAGTAGGCGCAACTCAGCTGAATTGCGGATTTTGGCACAGTGTACCAAAAGCGGGCGGAATGGCAACTGAAACGGTAAAGGGGCGCCCCACTACAGCACACGAGCCGCCACCTGGGGAGGCCCGTTCACGCCGCCTCCCCCCCCTCCCCCAGGGCGCCCCACGCTGTTTTTCGGAGCAGCATTATAGGATACCAAAACCAGTGCAGCAGTTTACTGGACATCACCTGGGTGCCATCCACATCTAAGCGCGTTCTGCTGCCTTGGAACTATTCGCACAACAGACCGCTACTGACAAGGCCTCCCCAGGGACGCCCCACGCCCTTTTTCGGAGCTGCATTGTAGGATACAAAAACCAGTGCGGCACCCAGGTGACATTACCTGGGTGCCGTCCAGAACTCAGCTCGTTGTGCTGCCTTGGGACTATTCGCACAAAACACAGCTACTGACCATTGTTGCTTCTTTTTACAAAAAAATGTTTAAATGTGTTTACTGTTTTTGTTGCGTTGTATATATTTATAAGTTATTAAAGTTTTATAATCCTACTACTTTGTTGAAGTGCTATATATTATTAATGTGACACATAATTGTAAAAACTTTGATGAACAAAGAGGCATCCCTGGAATCTTCCGCTTCAGGCTCGGTCCCACACACCCTCACAGTGAGAATCCCCTCCCCAAGCACAATACAGGATGGTTATCAGAATGTAGGAACCCGTATGGTGTGACGGATCTCATGGGGTGGGGGCCTTCATCTACTGTAACTCCTTTGAAGAGGGGTGATTCTCATACATGCCAACATTTCAGAAGAGCAAAGTGGGAGATTTTTTTTTAAAAATCGGGAGAATGGGGCCTTGAATCGGGTTATTGTCATGTCTGGGCTTTGGAAGTGTGCTGCTGCAGGATCGGACATTTCAAACTCAAATGCACGTTCTTTTTCTTACCTTTCCGAAGCATGGAGCACAATAGCAGGCAGAGAAAGGGTGATGCAAGTGTTGAACACTGCCTGGCCTGGCAAGTTGCTGGCAGTGCCCCCCCCCCGCCCGCTCCTGAAACAGGGCACACACACCGCCGCCCCGAGTACTTCACAGATCTTTAAAAGACCATGCGCTTGTTAATGAGGCTTAAATGGTTTATCACCCCTTCTAGAGCCCCTGCATCGGCCCTCTGACGTTTCCTGGAAGAATTAGCACGTTACACAATACCAAGCCCTGTCAGCTGAAACCCCCGAGGAATCGGGTTTTTGCTTGCAGGAATCGGGAGGCGAGAGACTAGCACTGAAATCGGTAGTCTCACGCCTGAATCGGGAGGGTTGGCATGTCTGGATTCTCTACAGCTGGGGCCATAAACTACATCCGCAGGGCTAGGTGATAGCCTGGGACCGGCCTGGACAATCGGACACAGAGGAAGAGGAATGTCAGAGGGTGCGGGAGTGAATAGGGTGAAAGGAAGGTGTCGGGCGGGCACGGGTGTGATTCTCAGGGAAGAGCAGCGCAGATGGGGGGAGGTTTATGGCCCATGCATGAGAGAGAGAGCGGGGGTGACCAGTGCGTGGGGGAGATGCTTGCGAGGGTGGGGAGCCGTGCTGAGAATCGACGGCGTGCAGAGAGTGGGTCTGGTCAAGGCATCTAAAATGGCTGCCGTGCACGATAAAATTGTGGCATTGGAAAAAAGGCAAGATGGAGCAGACAATGTTTATCAATGAGGATTAATTTATAACAATTATTTTTAACAAAATATTTAATCGCAGTGACAAAATGGCGGTCAACACTTCCTGATTTCCTTCGAATCGAACGTTAACAGACGTCACGCAGCAAAAAAAATAAAACGCTCACGCACAACCGCTGGAAGACATGTATCAACATATATGAGCCTCCTCAGCCACCCTCAAAAAACATAAGGGATCAGAATACGTCTCCCGTACCCCCTTATACCCTGTAATTTAATTAAATCGAAACACAAAATGGCGAATTCCCGTTTCGCTACCAGTTTGCGGCCCGGTTCGCGATCCGGGAAACGCTTCTACCGTGAAAAATCAAATTTTTTTTATTTTCCCCACGGGACCCTTTAATAACCCCAACATCATTCCTAGGGGGTCAAGAGGGGTCTACCTTGCCCCCTTTCATTAAATTCCCCCTTCATTTTTTACCTCTTCTTGTCTCTCGATCCTACCGAGAGACAAGATGGCAGCCGCACCGGACTGTTTAGAATGTTGACAGACACCGGAGAGCCAATCAGCATTGCTTCGCAAAGCTCCGTGACGCGAAAAGTACGCGATCTGGAGCGCTATCTGGGACGCTGTCACAGATATATAAATTTTTTAAAACGTTAATTTCTCAAAATCCACTGGAGCACATACATTGAGACCCAGCAAAAGCACATCGGGCTAACAGTCCCTACAATTTTGCCAAGTTTCGTGCAAATCCATTCAGCCGTTCGAGCTAAAAGTGAGGCCAAACGCCCTATGGAAATTAACATGGGAAAAACGCGTTTTGGGACCCCCCTTTTTTCTCAGCCCCCCCTTAACGAAACCCCCCCAAATTTTCAGGGGCTGCTCAGAAACAAATTGTGCCATTTTCCTGAAAACTTTAGCCGATTCCGTCCACAAACGCCAAAGTTATTAGGCATAGAATTTTCAAAAGTCCCATAGAGAAAAAATCCTAACTATATATACCTACTGGCGATAGCCAGTAGGTAATATATATATATATATATATACACACACACACATATACATATACAAATATGCATGTGTGTTGAAAAATTATATTTCTGTATCTGCTATTGGTGTATACCGATATTTTAATTTAGATATTTTTGTCATTTACATTATAAGTATAGGATAACAATATGTTGGTGTGGAATATTCTTGCATCAATATTTCTGTCCCACAATATTTGTGGTCTCGATATTTTGTCAGTGTGCCGGCTACCCACTGGAATTATGCAGAAGGGGACCACCAAATTATGCAACAGAGTTAAGGAAATTATCCAGCACGAAAGGCAAATTACGAGGCATAATGTTGCCCATTTTTTGAAAGTTTGACTTCATTATTTTGTCATTTTTTTCCTATGTAGAACTGTTTAACCACAGAATTCAGCTCATTCGTTCCAGTTTAGCAACCAAATACAGAAATAAGCAACTGAAAGATGACCAGTTCATCTTTGTGATATGCCTTCCACTGCGCATGAACATTTGTTGCAACATTTATAATAATGTTTGCTCCATTTTATCTAAAACCTTTTTTTTTATTTAAAATCTGCGGATTCTGAGTAGATGATGGATTATGTGGCAAAAGAGCAAATGCATGGGCAGAATCACAAAATTCCTATGGTCCTGATTAATAAGTTTCCAACATTGTACTTTCTTGCATAATCGTTTGCTCACTGAAGAGTGTTTAAAAATAAATATTAATTACTGAATCTGGTTTATTAGTCACATGAAATTGATGCTTTAATAGATCACTCAGTCCGCTTACTTGCTACCATCATGAAACAGTGGTATGGCACTTCTTTTTATTTTTATTTTCCTCAAAAGCATTTTTATGAAAGAAAGTCGGACAGCTACAGTTTGCTTGCCAATCCTATTTTAGGTATTGCCCTGTGGTCCCTAAACATTCTGCAGCCCACTGCCCCTCGATTGTTCCTCATTTTCTTTACCTTTGTCACTCTATTTCAGCCACATCTCTCCCATTGGCCCTGGATTCACCCTAGTTTTATTCGCCCGTTGCTAGTGTGTTCACTATCCTGTTTCCTCTCCTGTTCTTCCAGTCCCTGCTTGTCGTTCATATTGGTTTGCTCTATCCTTGGTGCTTTCCCTTCTTGCTTTCCCTTTTTGCTGTCCACACCTCTTACCTCTGCATTCACACCATTGATATTATAGGAAGAAATTCCTCCCTCTACCTTTTTGTGCAGTGGCTGAAAGTTTTATTCTATTCCTTTTGTTTCAATTCATATTTTTTTATCGATGCTTAATGTACATTGTTTGTAATGCAGTCTTTCCATTGCCAATCATTTCTTAAACTGGACCACTGTGTTTTTTTCTTGTTTATTTTTTCTCCACGGATTTTTTTAAGACTTGTGCAACTCTTCCTTGAGTTAAAGGGCTTTTTGATAAGTATTCCAAAGAATTTATAGTATACAATATCATATATTTGCTATTTTTGCCATCTAAGGTTTTGTTAGACAAGCAAGCAATATCAAATTTGCAGTCGTGATAATAGGGAAGAATTGAGAAGTATAGTAAATGGTACACAAGTTGGCATCTTTTAGAATAAACAATCTGTCTATTTTTACTCTATAATACCATTTGTATTATTCAGCTATTTTTCCAAGAGGAGCTAGCACTCGCATTAAAGCAACAGCTGAACTAGTGAAAGGTGCAAATGTAATCTGCTTTCAGTGTACCTCAGCTGCTCCCTTCTTTATGACATGTTTCTGTTCTCTGTGTGCTCTCTCTCCCTCTCTCACGCTCTCTCTCTAACACACCGTCTTTCTAAAATATATAACGGGCAGCTTTCAGTCAGCTCTCTTTACCAACTATCCTAGTGCATGGCACATCGATACCTGCAACCTGAGTTCTATCACAAGATAATCTACTAAACCATGTATTTGTTTCAAAAGAAAAATGAAACCATGAGTGAAAGTAAAATTGATGAAACAAACGATTACTGCAGTTAACCAATAACTATTGTTTTCAGAATGTTTGCAAAATGTTAATCACGGTACTTCCTCACGAGTATGTGACTTTCTTTTTAAGGATGAAAGTCCGAAAAATATTTTAAAAGACATGAAGAGCAAAATATAATTCACCCAATAACATATTATTGTTTCATTAATTAGGTTTTTATATTAGAAATGCAATTGAACATCGAGGACATCGTATTTGACTTGATTGTGGGGAAGGTGAGAATTGCTGCTCCACTTTCCAAGAAATACGTTCTAGGAATATCTTTACAACCATTGCTTCGTTCAAGTTTTAAAGATCTGTTGACACACTTTGACTCATTAACACTGTTAATTGCATGTGGAGTGTTTGGGCTTGTTTAGGCACTGTGGGTAATCGTTCCACTTATATTTGGCATCTACAAGCTCTCGCTCAAACTAGAACATCCAATAGGCTAATAGGCGAAGTCCATAGTTCTCGTTGATATTTTTCGGCATTAAAAATTGTATTGTGTTGCCTTCGTTTATTATGTTTTCATTTAAAAAATCAGAAAATCTTAAAATAATTTTTAGTCAACTTTTTAAAATAAAATGTAACAAAAATGCATAAGAGCTGCGGCAACAAAAAGTCACAGAGATAGGGACGTCTTGTTATTGGGTGAAATATATGCTCTGTTAGTCGAATCGTGTGTCCATTTTAGGTTTATCTATCTCAACCAATGACAATGCAGAACATGTCAAAGGTCACATTTACTCATTACATTCACGTACAAGCAAGCAAACAGCAAATGTGATCAAATGCAGACAATTGTCCTTCCCCTGGAACTCAAAATAGTCAAAAATGTGTCTTAAATAAACACTATTACAGGTAAAAATTTCTTTAACTTTCAGAAAAAGTGTGATCTTCAATAGAATGTAAACAAACACCTCTCTGAACAATCACTTCCAGAAATCCAGGTTTCGGGTATGAAGAAACACTTGGCTAAAGAAAGATCACAAAATGAGAAGGTAAACTAATGATCTCAGCAAGGACACCACAGCATAGCAGGGAGGCAAGAGCTCACCAGATTGGGTTCAGTGGAAGCGCACAGAGGGGGCGTCAGAGGGAGCACAGCCAAGGGGATGGGTAGACGGAAGTGGAAGGGACCAGGAAGAGAAGAGAGGGGAAGCTGAAGACAAAGCCTTGCTGGAGGAAGATGCCAGGAGAGGAAGTAGCAAGAGCACAGCAGACAGCAAAGCTCAGAAGAGAAGGCATGTGTCTGAGAGGAGAGGAATGCCATTGTATGTCAATAATGTGGTGTGCCTGGAGCGGTTTGGCACTCTGTGCATCTCGCTCTACCCTTCCCCTCTAACACTGACAATAGGGAGGCAGCAGAGTAGCGCTGGGTGTGGGTAGCGAGGGAATGATCAAATAGGAGCCTGAGAGGCTCAGCAGTGACCTTTCACTGACGCTGGTAGGTGGTCTGACAGGCAAGTGAAGAAGACTGTACCTAGGAGATTGATTCTCACATTGGCCCCTCCTGCTCTTGCAGGCTAGAGAGCCAGGTTGGAGGAGGAGGGCTGCACTCAAAGGCCCATTAACAAGACGAAGAGCTGTTGATGTCTGGCAGTGATCTGGGAGGAAATATACAGGAGGTGAAAGCAAATGCGAAATCAAATGTGTGATGATCACAATCGCCATTGTTACCCAGCATGGACATGTAATCTAGCCCATAACAAGGAATAAAAAGCAGTAGTCGAGCTGATATGAATGTTTGTTGAAGCTCAGCCCTCTCTATGACCTGCTGTGCTCGACAATCAAGTGTTTTCCCACTGATGTCAAAAATGGATATCCAAGGAGGTTAGCTCTGTTCATAATTCTCTGGTATCCTCAGGTTGAGGGGCAGTGGTCTTTATTTAAACTGGCAATACCTACAGGGTCTCCGTTAACAGGCTATGATAGTACAGTGTGGCGAGGACTCTTGTCTAGCTCAAGAGAGATTTTCTGTTTCTGGTACTACGCTTTTAGGAATGACTCTTCAAGGAATTGTGTCTAACCCAAGGGGGCAAATAATAGCAGCTTGTGGTACCGCACCATGATAAAATTCTCTTCATAGGTTTGTTCTTGACTCATGTGGGTCATCTAATATTTAGGGGTAGGCTGTGAACTCTGCTCCACTGATGGAGTTCACAGAGTTTTTGCTACTCCGCATGGAGTACGCAGTTCAGCAAAAACTCCACCTCCACTGCGTAGCAGAGTTTTACTGGCAGCCACCCTCTTCTCACCGTTCTGAGGGAAACCGACAACAAACCTTTGTCATTTTGCAGGCATGCCAAAAGACTCAACTCTCTCCATCATGGGTGAAAGTTAGTGTTCTAACTTCACCCCAGAAAGGAGGTTGGGGCCACTAGCCTTTTTGCTGCTGCAGAAACTGGGTGAACGCAACCGAAAGCTTGCATGATTGAACCTTTCAGGGAAGGGTAATGTCACAAGATTGCAGCTTGTATTGGGTGGTAGAGCAATTAAAGCGTGCATGCAGCAGAATCCACAACATCCACTCACAGTGGCATAGGCAGCTGCAGTCCAAGCCTTGACCGACCCTGGGGTCCCAAAGTTGCACTCTGCCTGGCCTGGCTCCACGCAACCTGCCGCGGGACTCCTGCACGTCACGGCCCCTGTCCTTAGGCTGGGAAAGGCTCTGCAGTTGAAGCAACCAGAGAAGCAGCGAGGCAGTGGCATAGCTAGGCCTTGTGCCGCC
Organism: Lissotriton vulgaris; assembly: GCF_964263255.1. Taxonomy (NCBI): domain Eukaryota; kingdom Metazoa; phylum Chordata; class Amphibia; order Caudata; family Salamandridae; genus Lissotriton; species Lissotriton vulgaris. The sequence continues at coordinate 1,049,917,269 of NC_141687.1, forward strand.
CATGGCAGCCCCTACTTTTGCCGCCTGTGGCGGCCAAATTGAGAAGCAGGGGTAGAGGGCAGAGATGTGCTGCTGTTTCCTGCATTTGCTGCCTGATGGCCACAGGTAAGAGTGGGTAAGGGGGAGCACGCCGCATCACCAAAACATATGCTGCCCTGGGCAGATTTCCCCCCACTATCCCTTGCTGTGCCACTGCAGCAAGGGGTACAAGCAGAAGTACTGTTGCCTCCATCCTTCCACTCTGTGAGCTCATGCACTGGTTCCGAAGTAAACCTCACACCCTAACCTCTGCCTGCCATGGCAGGGCAGCTATTGCTAGACGTCTTTGGTAGCGGCACCGCTTACCCACCTTCAGCGAGCAGCCCTCTATCCCAGCCGCCCACTGTCTGCTCTTCCTCAATACAGTGCACTGCATGCATCTCATGCTGGAGTGGAAACCCTGCATGTCATCTCACCTCAGACTAGCATCCAGTAATTTTCTGCTCACTGTGTTTCACTCTATTGAGCTGTATAGCTAACCCCCAAAACTTTTGATGACCATCAGATGGCACACAGTACAATGGTATTATTCTGGCAGGGGCATATGGCTCTACCATAGATCACATTATGATAATTATTCTGGCCGGGCTTACACCTCCATGAAAGCTAAACAACTTCTCATTGGGTCTCTCAATGAACACAAGGCACTATGGGCAATACACGGTGATGCACTTGTGGCAAATAATTTTGGGTGCTTCACCAAACTGAAGGTGTCGGATGCAGGGTGCAGTGACATGCTCATGGAGATGGTGCTTGTAGTACTGGATGAAACCAAGATGAGTGGGCATTGTCTATACATGACGTGTGTAGTACGCTGGGAGATGCATGAGTTGTGAGCTGACTGACTTAATCAACATTTGCTTGTCTCGGACTATGCACATCCAGCCGAAACTCTTTAAAATATGCTATGAATTTAGGGCTTGGTTTGTCCTATCTGTGTTATAATGCTGTGGGGTATTTTGAGGAGGAGTTCTTAATGTAGCCCTCCAGCACATCAGCTCCAGTGTATGCTGTTTCAAGACTACATAGAAACATGGGCAGGTAGTGTATTTTGCACAGGATCACTGAGTGTTGTGGTCTAGTGAGGTAGCTGGGAGTAGAACTGTCACGTGAATCAACATATTTTTTTCTGATGGGTTTTAAGTATCCAGCCTTTTAGCACTACCAGATGTGCCTGTGTACTGCAGCACCTATGAATCAGACAATGAGGCATATGACGCGGGCTCTGCATGCAGGCACCTGTGGAACTGATGTTCACACTGGATTGGTTTCAAACATAAATGGATTGTACTTTGGCTGAAGGTCTTTAAGTGACCACAGCCGTAGTGAACAAGCACAAAGATTGGAATAATTTTGTCTTCCTGTGAATCTACAGCCATTGATGATTGTCCTGGTTTCCCAGCTTCTTAACCAAAGTGTGTGATCTTGGCCACAAATAAATTCCCATGGGAAAATGAATATTTAAAGGAAATGTGTTAATCTAGGCTCGTCGTAAATTTGGATGCATACAACTTGGTAGGTGTATAATGGTAATGGGCCTAAGTCATAGTGGTGGCTGAGCAATACCTTGTCGGCACACGGAACTCCTCGGATTGTGGCAGAGTTTTTCAGCAACTCCGCAGAATTCCATGGAGTGAAACTCTGAGCTCCTCCGAAGCCTACTAATAATGGCTTATGGTAATTCATCTTCGGAAAATAATCTTCATACATTTTGTTCATTTCTTTTTGCATCGATAATTGACAAAGAAGTTTCCTGTAGGTACAATTTTAACTGAGGAGAACCATGAATCACATTATCATTTCAGCTGACAGCCTCTTCAAACAAATCAAAAGCGGTTTGATACTCAGACAAAAGGCACATATTTACTACCAGTAGCAGGTAATATATATAATCATTACAGTGTCTGCACCTCTACAACATACAGTACACTCACAGTCAAATAATTGACTGCCATCACCATAATCTTGAATTATACTGAAAGGTCATGGATAGAATGATTGAATTAATAATTTGCTGGAGTTGGAGTCAGCTGCCACAAGAGAAGGAACAAAGTAGGCGTCCGGCTGGTGAACAAACTCTGAGAGGTAATTAGGAACATCGGGGGAAAGATCAAAACAACATACAATGTTATGTTATGTTATGTTATGTTATGTTATGTTATGTTATGTTATGTTATGTTATGTTATGTTATGTTATGTTATGTTATGTTAAATAGGTCTTCTATAGCGCACGGCTACTCCGAGGAGTGTCCCGGCGCTTTGTACTACATGACCTAAGACGGGACAAGCAAAACATAACAATAAAGATAAGAAACAAAAAGGATAAGATTCCGAACAGGGCAGGAAGTCTCTAGCAAGTAAAGAGCCAAGTCTTTAAGCCCTTCCTGAACGCAAGTAAATTAGAAGTAGAGCGCAGGGTCAAAGGTAGGGAGTTCCACAGCTGCGGAGCTAACAGCCTGAACGAACGTCCACCAATGCGGGCTTTTTTTATTCGGGGCACTAACGCAAGGAAAAGGGACTCCGATCTCAAGGATCGTGCCGGGTGGTAAAAAGCCAGCCTCCTTTGCAAGTATTGAGCTCCCGCGGCATGCAAAGCTTTGTGGGCCAACGTCATAGCCTTGAATACTATCCGGTTCCGGATAGGGAGTCAATGTAGAACTTGCAATAGGCTAAAGGCACTGGCCCGCCTGTGGAGGCCAAAGATGGCTCGCGCGGCAGCATTCTGGGCCACCTGTAGGCGTTGTAAAAGGTACTCCGGGAGACCAAGATATAAGATGTTCGAGTAATCCAATCTGGATCCAATGAGGGCCTGAATTGTCGTTCTCCTATGTTCCTCAGAAAGTAGCGGGAAGAACTTCCGGAGCATCCTGAGAATGCCGAAACATGTTCCTGTAAGAGCCAGCACCTGGGATTTGAGCGTCAGCCCATTATCGATGTTAATTCCCAGGTTCTTGGCTGACTGAGATGAATGAGCTGGAGGGAACATGTCGGCGGGCCACCACCCATGCCAATCCGGAGCAGATGGACATCCGAAAAAAAGTATCTCAGATTTATCTGAGTTGCACTTGAGGCTGTTTAGCTGGAACCAATTAAAAACAGCCCCAAGGCACCCACGGATACTTTCACCATCAAATTCTTCTCCCTTCCGGCAGGTGAAGAGAAGCTGGGTGTCATTGTCGTAGGATACGATCTGGGCCCCGAAAGACTCCACCAGTGTCGCCAAAGGGGTCATAAAGATGTTGAATAGAGTCGGGTTCAACACGGAGCCCTGAGGAACTCCGACTTCCAAAGGCGACATCTCGGCGGATCCAGGGGAGGCCCAGACCGTTTGTCGGCGGTTGGCTAGAAAAGAACGAAACCAATTGAACACCGTCCCCCTCAGACCGATATCATGAAGTCTTACGAGGAGATCCTCGTGGGGGACGGTGTCAAAGGCCGCCGACAAATCCAGCATGACCAATATAACCCTGCCTCCAGCATCCAGCGTCTCCTTAACGGCCTCCGAGACCTCCAATAGCGCCGTCTCTGTGCTTAAATTGGGGCGGAAGCTGGATTGAGAGGCATGTAGCAGCTCGTGGGGCTCCAAGAAATTGGAAAGCACACCATGTACATGCTTCTCAAGGATTTTTGTCAATGCCGGAAGAAGCGAGATGGGCCTGTAATTGGCAGGGACTTCTGGGGCAAGGCTCAGTTTTTTGAGGAGAGGGATGACCATAGCCTGCTTCCATGTCTGCGGGATAGCTCCCTGACTAAGGGAAAGATTCAAAATTGGGTTGGCTAGAGGGTTGACAATAGCTGCCATTTTAGCTAGGAATTTGGCCGGGCAGGGATCACGAGGCGATCCAGATTTGAGATTTGTCATAAGTGTTAATGACGAAGATATCGAGAGTGGCGGGAAAACAGCCAAGACTGGGCCTGGAGAAATAGGATGGACTGGTCCCTCCGGAAGGTTCGTAAAACCAACCGTCGGCCTAATAGGAAAAGAATCCTGTATCAGCCTGATTTTGGTGGTGAAAAAAATGGCCAGGGTGGCGGCCCAAGTCTAAGAAGGAACTTCCTGAACTGAGTTAGAGCGCATAGTTGTAAATTCCCTGACAATGAAGAAAATCTCCTTACAGGAGTTTGCTGCTTCCTCGATTCTCCTAGCGAAGTGGCATTTTTTTTCCTGAAATACTTGTTGATGGTAGGATTTGATCATAGATCTATAGGTCAGCTTTGCCACGGCATCATATTAAGACCGCCACGTCCGTTCGGCAACTTTACACTGCCTACGGGAGTGCGCCAGCACTTCGGTGAACCACGGTGCCGAAACCCGTTTCACGGTGGTTCGTGGGGGCATTACAGGGGCAAGCTCGATCAACCTATCTACGAGCCACGTCTGCAAGGTTTCAAGATCATTATCCAGATCACCGGTATAGGAGACTGGATGGTCCTGAAGGGCCTGGGCCAACATCTCCGGGGTCACCCGATGATATGCCCTAAAGGCACTTTCCTGATGTCTCATGGCAGTGGCTGCTGGTTTCTTAGTGCCTGGTATGAAAAAATTAGATAGCCGATGTTCGGACCATAAGACCGGCAGCAGTGCTGTCACCTCAACCGGGAGGGTAGAGAAAACCTGATCTAAAGTATGGCCTTTATCATGGGTAGGTCCAGAAAGATAAGGGAGCAGGCCCAGAGAGGCCGTGATATAGATCATCTTGGTGGTATCCGGGTCAGAGCTGTCTTCCATATGGAAATTAAAATCTCCGGCTAGTACACAGTGCTCTGCTCTTAAGGCTAATGTAGAAATTAAACACTGAAGTTCCTCAAAAAAGGATCCTGCGGGACCTGGAGGCCTATAGATTAAAAGCCCCTGGAGAGATTGTTGGGATGACAGGGATAAGGAGAAAGCGAGGGATTCGGTGCCCGTGATGGCCTCCGTGTGGATGACAGAACACGTGTAGGCTTTTTGTACTCCAAGAGCCACGCCCCCCCTCTGCCCCTCCCTCTGTCTTGCCTGAAGATGTTGTAATCAGGGGGGATCGCGGACACAATGTCAGGGTGTGAGGACTCACTCAGCCATGTCTCAGTAAACATCAGACAGACAGGTTCTTCAGTGGCCAGGAGATCAAAGATTTCCTGGGCGTGTCTGTGGACTGATCTGGTGTTAAGGAGTAAGCAGAGATGCTTAACGTTTCCCTCCTCCTTGCTGGATATAGGAGGGGGGACACTGGCAAGATGCCAGCTACAGCCAGGACATTTACGCTTACCCTTAAAGCGGCCAGGGAATACCGCATGACAGGCGTCAGAAGGTTTGTAAAAAGAGCGAAGCTCCTGGGACGAATAGGATATCATAGAAAGGGAAACTATACACATTCCATGACGATTATAGGAGGCTATATGACTCAGCAGCAGTAACCTCATATTTATGATCAATGACTTTGACCAATATCTCTCTATTGGATGCAGACTATTTAGATGAACACATTTCGGTCATGGAAGGCCTCACAGTATTTAAAAATAGGAGGACTGGCACAGCACCCAGTTCCAATGGCTACATAGCAGCAATTTCCAAACCATTCACACCTCAGATTGCCCCTCTCTTCATAAACGCCGTTAATTGTCTGGGTCAGACCCAGGAGCTGACCCAGTCCATGGCCAAAGCAACGATCACCCTGATCGCAAAGCCAAATACTCCTCTTCATTCTCGTTGTATTGCCCATCTCCCTGTTGAACATAGATACAAAGATCCTCAATTGGAGGTGGTGTGTCACTCTTAATAAATGCTGATAAGATTAGATTTATTTTGGCAAGATCCACCAGAGGCAAGGCCAAAAAGCTCTTCACCTATTATACTGGTGAGCAAACACCACAAAGAAGCAGTTCTACTGTCTCTGAATATGGAAAAAGTGTTCATCAGGGTGGAGTGGGGCATGATGAGGGCAACACTCATTAGATCGGGCATTGGGGACCTATTCAGAGGCTGCACAGGTGTACTATAGTCATCACTTTGAATTACACTACAGCTGAACAGTAAAATATGCCCGTCAGGTGGAGATAGAGACTGGCACAAGAAGGGATGTCCCCTCTCACGTGAACTTTTTAAAAATCTGTTTGCAATCCCTCCTAGAAAAGATAAAAGAGCAGCAGCAAATCCAGGAGCTCCGTTTTTGGTAATATACATTAGGGTGTCATCCTTTGCAGTTGATATACTGTGATCACTCACCAGATTCAGAAAGCTTCTGTGGGAAATGATCTCTTTGTTACCAGAATGCCACACATTAGCAGGTATTTAAATTAACCTTGATGAATCTCAGGGTCTGATACAAGTGGGAGGGTGATATTGGCTGCAAACTTACATCCTGAGCCCCCTTTTGATGAACACTAAAAGGCCTGAATTAACTGCAAACTTTTCTAATTCCCAATTAGTATAAATGTGCCAAGAATATTTTTAAGATCCTACTGAAGATGACTATGATTCTCCATAGATTTATAGGGAGAAAAACATATTGTCCTCTATATTCAATTTTGTACAGTGATGTGGCAATAAAGAGTGGGTCAATATTTGAACTGATTCATGAATTTTTATTGCCACATCACAGTCACACTCCGTTATAGACTTTTTGTTTTGTGTGACAGAGTAAAATATGTAAGCTTCTAGTTCATGCCAGACTCCAATATGTCTTCCAACAATTTCGTGGTTATCATATGCTGGCACTTAATTGTCCGTGGACTATTAAGTGATGACAAGCTCTGCGTTTTTTACATCATAGGGTTGCCTCTCTTTTCTAAGTTCTTCAAGAACAGGTATTCCAAGTGGTCAACAGCATTTGTGCATGCATATGTTTGCAAGTGTTAGCACATTATAGCCAGAGTTTTGTGAAGGCTTGGGGGCATATTTACAAAGAAGTGACGGAGCGCAGCGTTAGCCTTCTTGCCTTAATGCCTCGCTCCGCCACTTCTGAAACGCAGGGCAGCACTGTATTTACAACAATACGGTGCAGCCCTGCATTTCCCCCTGCGGTGGCGCTAATTTCAGCTGCCTAGCGCCAACGCATACACTCTTGCACCATAGTGCAAGGGTGCCTCTGTTGTGGGGAATGATTGTTTATGTGCATGCAGGGGCCCTTCCTGCACATAAACAATCTAAAATAGCAATTTGTATCTTCTATGTGTGTCGTTTTGTGCAGCACACATAAAAGTTACTACTTTTCATTTTTAAAAACCTCATTGTCTGGTAACAATAGCATTTACTTGCCTTACTGTAAGTCAGGTTTACCATTGCTAGCAACCATTCTGTAGTTAAAAGTGGACACTGCAAAGGGATGAAGGGGCCTACCAGGTACTGTTTAGCATCTTCACTATCTAAATCTCAGAAGGGATACAAGGGCCGGTGCATGGGATCATTATACCACTGCAAATGCATGAACCTGGAGATGTTCAAGACATTGTTGCAAGGCTTTTGCAGGAAGAAGTTTGCTTGAGTGATACCTTTCAATTACATACTTCCATTGCAGCTTGCGCAATTAAGCTTTTATCTCAATCAGACTTCAATCACTGTTGCAGTGACAATGTTCCTCACAATATCCGGCGCTCATTCCTAATGCAGAATGGTGACAGGAAGCCACAGGAGAAAAATGATTATCATTATGAATTCCCTTTCACAGCATCTGGAGCGCTCTGTTAAAAACATTCTGAAATTTGGGATTCAAATTGACTTGATTAATCTCCCAGACACATGTTAAAGACGTTCAAAGCCTAGTCATTCAAATACGAGGTGACGTTCTAGAAGTTTAATGGTTTTCCTTACTGAAGACTGTTTTGTGCTGCCATGATGTATTTTTGCGTTAATTGGCATCCTAACTAAAACCAAGTAGTTACTTTTTAATGCCCTCCTCCGTTAAAACTATATATTTCTATTTTGGCAGCTACCTGTTTTCTTACCTCCTCTTCAAAATATTTAAATATTAACATGCATCTGGTGCAATTTAATAAATTGTTAAAATCGCCACACTGCTTTATTTTCTAATACCCCATCCAATCCCTCCTAAACCTCTCTGGGGAGTGTCTGTTCTTCAATCGCCAGATATCTACACATGCTCATTTCAATCTGATATCTGTCTCTTCCAACCACACTTTTTTATTCTGTGTCTAAGTTGCACGTTATCCCATTGCTGCCAAGTCATATTTGCTTCCCGTTCCAAATTTAGTCCACATGAATTGGAATTAAAATCCTGAGAGATTTGTTTTACTCTGTTATTTCCCCTAATGGATCTTTTCCTTGCAATCCGTGCTATTATTGTCCTTTTGATGTATCTTATGCTTATATTTCGCCAGATATTTTAAACCAAAAGAAAGAAAACGCAATATTAATTTCAGAGGAAATACATATTTTAATGGATATATTAACAGAAACTATTAACAATATGTATATAGTGGGAACGTAGCTTTGCTGGCGCTTCATGTGTATCATGAATATACCATCAAGAAATATTCAGCAATGCCACCTGTAAAGATGGTAGGTTCACGTCAGGTCACAAATTAACTATTTAAATAGACTTTGAAGAAGTGTGCTTTCCAGTCTTTCTGCAAAGTCTGTAGGTTTGGGCTATCTCTGTTTTTTTCATGGAGGAGGTAGGAAGTCACAAAAAGGAATATAAAAATACCAAAGTCTAGATTGTTGACACAAAAATGTAGAGATGAAGCCCTGTTCTAGCAGGAGGTATAGAGAATGACCCCAACTTGGATGTTTCAAGATGATTGAGCGGGTGTCCGATTATACTATAATATTTTTAGAAAATATTAGATTATTCTGTTAAAATGTATGATGTACCAATATCAGCAATAGTGTTGCTGGGAGACTCCCATTAGTAATAATTCACACAAATCTATGAAAAAGGTGAAATATTTTTCTCTTCAGGTCATGGCCAAATAATAGTGCTGTTGGAAAACATACAAAAGTGTCATACGACTGACCATGGGGCTTTCACTTTGGTTCAAGCGTTTTCTGCCTAACCAGAGTAGCAGAATGGGGTAGATGCAATTATGCTGCTGCTGGGAACCATTACAACAATTACATTCCACTTCTTAATCAGAAAATTATTTTGAAGGCAAGGTATGAATAGCAGAGGATTACAATGCATTTTTGAGTATGAGGACATATCCTCATACTCAACATAACATATAACATAACATAACCATTTGAAGATCTTTCACAGAATGCACAGAAAGTCGAAGAAGAAGGTGCACACTGCATTGACTTGAGCCATCATGTTGATGATCCCTAGATTTCTTGTGTGACCAATGGGTGTGGGTGTCGGTGTTGGGCCTAGCTTTGATGACCACCAGGTGGAGTCCAATGTGGAGGTTTTGTTGCGGAAGACCAGAAATTCCTTTTTATTGGAGTTGATCAGCAGGCAGCTGGTTCACATTCAGTCTGCTACCATTGTCAAGCAGTTGGTGAAGTTAGTTTTGTCCATCAGGGAGAGGATGAGTTGGGTGTCATCGGCATAGGAGATGATAGTGATGTGTTGTGATTGGATGATGTTGGCGAGCGGTGTCATGTATATGTTGAAAAGGGTGGGCCTTAGGGATGAGCCCTGTTGGAATCTGCATATCAATTTCTTGGTCTCTCATGTGAAGGGTGGCAGACTGACTTTTTGGGCTCTTCCCACGAGGAACGAACTGATCCATTTGATAGCGGGTCCTTGTATACCAATCTCACGGAGTCCTCTGATGAGAGTATTATGGGAGACAGTTTTGAAGACTGCAGAGAGGTTGAGCAGGATGAGGGTCACTGTTTCTCCTTGTTCCAGGATTATTCAAATGTCATCTGTGGCCGCAATGAGTGCTGTTTCTGTACTGTGGTTCTACCTGAATCCTGATTGAGTGCTGTCCAGAGGATGGTGAAGTTCGAGGTGAGTTGTTCGTTTATGGTCTTTAGGAAGTGATTGCACATTGCCTGTATAGGGACGTCTGGAGATGGGTTGATACTTGCTAAATTGATTTGAGTTATCTGGGGGCTCCTTGAGGAGGGCATTGATTTATGCATGATCCCTTTAATCTGAGAAACTGGCAGACACGACGGAGGTGCTGATGATGGGGGTCAGGGTGGTGCTGATTGGTGATGTTCCCATACTGTAGAAGTGGTGCGGGCATGGGTCAGTTGCGGCCCCTGAGTGGATGGTCTGCATGATTGCTACTGTGTTATTTCTGTTAAAGGCTGTCCATTCGGTCAGGTTGCCATCATGGTTGATGTAGATCCATCAGGTTAGAAAGGAACAAAACAATTTCATACGCTAATAGCTTTGGTGCTATTCACTGAATAATCTAGAGATTTGGTAGGCTTATGGAAATTTAATTCCATTGTGGGAAAGGCAGATTTCATGAAGATCCAAAAAATAGAGTGTGGAATAAAGGCGGAGACACAAAAAAATTATTGATTGTTAATAATAGTGAAGCAGTTCCACATATCTACACAGCACAATGTGGACACATAGCTATTTTAGCTTATCCTTTATATTTTCACTAGCAGCCCGTCCCGAGGTTGTCCAGGTATGAATTGCTGCCGGCCAGTAGTATATTGTTTTGTAGGATTTCGTTTTGATAGCATTTCTTATCTGTGACAGGCCTGTGAAACGCTCCCATTCACAGTGCACTGCTCATGCACTTAAGAGTGCGCGTTCAGTAATGTGTGAACTCGAGTTTCCCTACTTTATTTTTCCTTGCAATATTATATAGCACGAACTCGACAACATGGCATGAGCACAATTTACATTACAGAATAACACATTCATTTGTGGTAGGCACGGGGAGACAAAACGATTTGCCTGGAATCACAGGATGCTGAGCTGATGCCGAGATTCGAACGTAGCTCCCCAGCTCTAAAGTTCTCAATTCTAGAACTTGTGGCGGGAGGTGTGTCTAAAAGTGTATGTCGGTGCTGGCCATCAATGAGAGAGACTTGTGCATTTTTCAAATGGGTGGTGAAAAAATATGAGTATGTTGCTGGAGATGTGGGCCGCCGTGCCACCAATGTACTTACCCGGGGAGGGTAAACACCCATTATTCCGCAACTTTCTTTCCGCGTACCATCACTCCGCATACTTTCATTACAAAAGTACCATGACTCCACAATGCCATTATAACGCATGGCATTACATTTTATATGCTTTTACCACGCATACATTTACAACAAAATGCATGAATGGTAAAACCATGTTTTTTTTAATGATTGGATAAGGTAAGTATGGGTATAGGGGTATATGTTTTGGGATACTGAGGTATATGTTTTGGGGTGTTTGGATATTTTAAGGGTTCAGATATAGTTTTGGGTTATGGGGTACAGGGGTAGTTTTAGGGTTTAGGGATAGGTATGGGTTTTGGGGTACAGGGGTATTTTTAGGGTTCAAGGCTAGGTTTGGGTTTTGGGGTATTTTTAGGGTTCAGGGGTAGGTTTAGGTTTTGGGGGTACAGGGGTATTTTAAGGTTTCAGGGCTAGGTTTGTGTTTTGGGGTACCGGGGCATTTTTAAGGTTTAGGGATAGGTTTGGGTTTTGGGGTACAGGTATATTTATAGGGTTAAGATCAGTTAGTGTTTAAGGGTGTTGAGGTATTTTAAAGAGTAAGGGTGTTATGATTATGGGGTGCAGGGGTATTTAAAGGGAGCAGGGTGGGATTAGCATACAATATGAGACATGGCATGAAGGGCGGAACGTACCACACGCCCCCAGTGTTTGTCACGCCCCCAGCACACGCCCACAGCACAACGCAGACACGCCCACAAGGGACTACTTTGCTGGCACGGTTCTTTAACCTTTTAAATGTATATGGTAGGCATCTGTATAGCCTATGTCCTTCTGCTGCAACTGCCCTTTCCAACGCTGTATTGGGTGTTATGATTGGTGCTGTGGTTCCTGAGATTACCCGCCTCAAAGGTTTGGGCTCTCTCTTTATTATATTAGTATGGATATATATTCAAATGTGTCAAAGATGAGGGCACAGTGAAAGGAGGGTGATTAAAAAAATGATGATATGAAGATAACTCAAGAACTGTTTTAATGAATATGTCTGAAATTTTGCAGGCTGCTAGCAAGTTAATGTCAGTAAAGAAATGTATTTTTGATTGAGATCTACTAAGGAGGCAAAGTTAACTGTGCGCCAAGAAATATTTGATTTCATAGATCTGAATGACTTTTTGCAGATACCTGACATGTTTAACTTCTATCTGATTTATTGAGATTTATAAAGATCCATTAAGTGGTGCTTTGCTAATAATTACTGGCAGTTTGGACTGGACTGTTCTTGTGAGGCACAGGGTCAAGACTGATATGCATATAGCTGGGTCTGAACTGGGGTGGCAAAATGAGACAAAGAACGATGATGCATTCAATCCAAATCTGTGACTGGGGGTGAGTGTCTGAAAAGTTTCAAGTGCTCCGTCCATCATCTCCTTGTGTTTTCCTAATAATTTCTGTGCACATCTACAAATTCTCACGGAGGATCGTAAAATGAACATGGTAAATATAAACTCTAATGTATTTATACATAGGAGTGTATATTGACTGCTTTCTCAAATTCATAATAATTCCCATGAATATGCATAACAATCTGCAAGAGTAGCCTGATTCCATTTGTATTCTTAGAATTGTTGCGACACATCCAGAGGAATCCTCTTCTCACTCTGTGAAAATCACCATTTAAATGAACTCAAAACAAGGAAAATTGGATTCCCTGTTCAAATGTGAATTTTTTTGTTCATGCCCTGGATAAATATTTTTCCCCAATAAGAAACCTCACATTCTACACCCTATCAAACTTAACATGGAATGCTTTCCAAATCTTGGCTGGAGTGAAAAACCTGTCCAGGGTGGAAAGGAGGGAATGAGATGAGTTTGTGAATGAGTTCACACACTTCCAGGCCTAATCACACCTTCGTATGCTAATTTTCTCACCCCTTGAGGGGGATTTAAGAATGCAGACAAGTGCACAGATGTGGCAGCAATCGATGCAGACATTAATGTCCTTATGCCTGCCAAAACATGCTGTCAGAGTTCATGGCAGGTGTAAAAAAAGAATATTTTGAAATAAACTTACGTTTATGTATAAATCTTTTTTGTAAATGGCGTCCCAAATTCATCGGAAATGTACATGTTTAGTTCTTTGTTGATACGTCAAGTTAAGCTAAGTGTGTAGTCCTCAAGATTCATTGTAGGCTCACAAGGTAGGGGTAAGGATAAAGTAGAGTCAAAAAATCATTTTGTTGATTTGTCAATAATTTTGGCACCATTTACATGAATAGAAATATACTAGATTATGTTTTACTTTCAAATTGCTTGTGCAGCTGGTGGTGGCTGCAAGCAGGCTGGTCACCTGCTGCAACCACTGTTGAAGCCAGTCAAAGGCTATGTAGAGGAAAGGTAAATCACACTGTGGATTTGTATAGGGAGTGCGTTTATCCCAACTGGTTCTGGCGATCCATAAGGACGGCCCAGTGGTGGCAGCTAATTTCCAAAGGGCCATGCTCGCTGTCAGTACCTGGATGTCCTCCAACTGTCTGAGGCTTAACTCGGACAAAACCGAGGTCATGACCTTCGGTAAACTCTCCCCGGAATGGTCCTCCATCTGGTGGCCCAACCAGCTGGGCTCTCCACCTGTCCCAGTTGAAAAGGCTAGAAACCTGGGAGTTATTTTTGACAGCAAGCTGTCATTTAACCTTCACGTTAACAAGGTTGTGTCATCTGCGTTCTTTATTTTAAAGAAAATTAGGAAATTGCTGCCTTACCTCCCTACCTCAGCTGGGAAGACCCTGGTCTCTACCCTAGTGTTTTCTAAAATTGACTACGGGAATGCCCTCTTTCTCAACTCTCAGAAACTCGTTTTATCTAAGTTGCAGTCCATACAGAACGCGGCTGCTAGAATCCTACTTGACATCCCACGCCGCCAGCCTACTACTCCCGCCATTCGTCATCTGCATTGGCTAAGAGTAGAAGGCCTCATTAAATTCAAGGCCCTCTGCATTGCCTATAAGGCAGTTATTGGCGTTGGACCCAAGTTTCTGACTGAAGCCTTTCAGCTGTACACCCCTAAAAGGCAGCTGAGATCTGCCAACACCTGTCTCCTGCAGGTACCTCGCACGAGAACAGCAACCTGGGGAGACAGACGTTTCCTGGTTGCTGCGCCCAAGCTTTGGAACCTTTTGCCACTCCCGATTAAAACTGCCCCCAATCTGATGAGCTTTCGTAGGCTCCTAAAGACATGGTTGTTCAACCAGTAAGCTTGCTGTCCGGTCCTTCTGGCCTCCACATGCGCCGAGACACCTTCGGGTATTTGTATGCGCAATAAAAATATCGAAAATAAATAAATAAATAAATAAATATATCTGCGGCCATTCAGAATGAGTTAAGGCTGGAACACAGAGGCATTATCATTTACCACTATAACTACCACACACACCACATATATGCACACAACCATCAGTAAAACGGTTCTAACTTTCCATTAAAAGAAACACAGCCAGTAATAAATTATATCGCTCTTTGATTATAATGCCTTTATGTATGTTTCAAAAACCTCTGCAATTCACTTATAAAGCGCAGTTGAAGATCTTTCATAGTTCTGAAATAAAATTTAAAAAACCTGAATTTCCTTAAGTATTGTTAGCTCTGAAAACCATAGTTCCATACCTTCCATACAAACCAAATCTCACATAGCAAACACAATTCGTAAGCCCTTTCAATATGTGCAACAATAAAAAAAAGACTTCAAGCACATATTTAAATTTCAACACTTACACAAAGAGATTGTAATGTATCCATAGAAGTGTCATTCATTTTGTTAATTGCACAATTATTTTCATGTCATTAATAACATCTTTAATGCTATTTGTGAAGTAATCCATTAAATCATAGGTGTGGTCTTAATTTCATTGGGATTCCACTGGATATAAAATTGCTAATTTTCAGTTGAGTTAAAAAGTTTACGATACAGCATTTTAACATGTAAAATGTGAAACTTAGCAGTGCCATACCCACTTACCTAAAACAAAACCATTTCAAGCAAATATTTTGTGGTGTCTGTGTGACTACTTGTGCGGACCAAAATTACTTTTTATCAGTGCTTGCAGGCTTTTATAATCTATGGAAAATTGCCTCTGTGTTTTGTATTGTGTTGTACCCCATTTATGCAAACCTTCAGCAACTATGTACCTTTGTTTATTAAGCAAACTTTGGGCATAATTTGCAAAGGTTTTTTTCGAGGTGTAAGTTTGATTTTCATTTGAAAAAATTGTAAACTTGTTAGGTGTATTTTATGCTAGGGTCATAAAACTTAAATCAGGTATCCGCTCTTTCAATGTACCAGTGCTTAATTTATTCACCCATGTGTACGCTACGGCCTTGTAGCTATGGGCCAGATGTAGGTAGGCTTTTACCGGTCGTTAACGGCCGATTTCGACCGTTACCGACCGCTAAAAGCCTTTTCCGATGTAGGAGGCTATTTTACCGATGCGGTAAATAACGAATCGGTATTTACCGATTCGGTATTTACTGAATCATCATTTACTGATTCGGTATTTACCGAATCGGTAAATGAGATGTAGGAAGCACTTAAAAGAGTACTTCTGGGCCTTAAGAATTCGTTATTTACCACCAACTATTAGTTGGTGGTAAATAAGGAATTCCTATGTAAATGCACAAATGTGCATTTACACCTGTGCCATGTGACAGACATACATGCCCTTAGGGCATGTATGTATGCCACATGTGCACCCCAGCACTAATCAGGGGTGCAACAGGGTGTCAAAGTGACACCCTGCCACCTTTGACTTTTTCCCTCTTTCAGCGAATCGGTAATTACCGATTCGGAAATTGACATTCATTCCTATGGGCCGATTCAGTAATTTTTACCGATTTTTTACCTACATTGGATTTACCAATTCTTAAATACCGAATCGGTAAAATTCAGTATTTTAGAATCGGTATATACAATTTACCTACATCTAGCCCTATGTTCTTAAGCTACATCAGTTTGTATTTTCGGGGTATGACAGAGGTGAGCTCAGGGAAATAATCATTTACTGAGAAAGTATTGGTCTTTACCAAATTTTGTTAAGTGCCTTTTCCACAATGTTTAGCACCTCTAGGTAAAATCTACAAGTAGGTTGCAGGTGTAACAACTAACAAAGGTTAGACTTGGAATACTTGGCATGGTATCCTCTTTCTACTTCTCAGCAGTTAGATAAATAGATAGATGTTTGTCTCTACCTCCTGTATTTTTGATGGTATGACGGATCTTGGTTTTGCTGGCTTGGAAACTTAGGGCACTCTGTAACTGCTAATTAGTATCAAAGTGAAAGTGCTCCCTGTTTAAATTGCTACAGTGATTGGTTATCCATGATTGGTATATTTGATTTACTGATGAGTCCCTAGTACAGGGCACTGAGGGTGCCAGTCAAACAAATGATTCTAGAGGGTCTGCAGCACTGATTGTGCCACCCACATAAGTAGCCCTGCAAAGGTATCCCAGATCTGCCTCTGCAGTGTCTTTGTGCAGTTTTATACTGCTATGTCGACCTGGAAAGTGCACCCACTTGCCAGGCCCTAACCTTATCTTTTCCTACATGTAAGGCACCCCTCAGGTAGGCCGATGGTATCCCATGGGCAGGGTGCAGTGTATGTGAAAGGTAGGACATGTACTAGTGTGTGTTAAATGTCCTGATAGTGAAATGCTTACAATTTAATTTTTTAAAGGGCTATCTGCCCCAAAGTCTAACAATGGAGTTATACTCTTACAAGTCTAACTTTCTAATGGGATAGAGAAGTGGAGTTTAGGCTCTGAACTCAAAATTTAATAACACAACTTTTCAGGGAGATGGTTTTTAAATTGTGTTTTTGAAAATGCCACTTTTGGAAAGTAGTTATTTTCTTATTTAACCATTCTGTGTGTCACTACTATTTTGTGTATAGACTGTCTATCTTTGAAGTGATAGAGCCTGGGAATGTGCATTTGCTGTAGACAGCCACAAGGGGGATTGATGAGTATCTTGCCTTTCCTGTGTGACTCATAGCTGATCTGAATATACCATTGCTGCATTTAGAGTGGTAGGAGGAGTTTCACTTGTACCTGAATAGGTTGTGTCTCCTTTGTATAATGCAGTATCCACCTCCTGTGGTCAAGTTGTGCCAGAGAGGACAGAACTGGTATGGACTGAGTACAGAGGCCCTTGCAACAAAGAGAACAAAGTTAAAATGGGGTCTAAGTATTGGACCCTAAACCCCAGAGATTAGATAATTTTTGGACTCAAGAGGAACCTTTGCCAAGCAGAACTCTGGAGAGCTGTAAGGAGGAGTACTGCCCCTTTTCTGCATGTACTTTGCAGAGTTGGCCTGCAGTGGCTGCTTCTGCCAAGGGAAGGAAAAAGACTGGAACTTTGCTGTGACCCTGCTTGAAGGAAAATCTCCAAGGGCGTGTGTGTGCTGGCCTCCTGTTCTGAAGTCTCATGAATACAAAGACTCCACCACTAGCTCCCTTGAACTCCACTACTGTAGTTATGACCTGCCAGAAGACTTCCTGTTCCGGTTCTGGGCTGCTGGAGGTTATTCCTTCTGTTGGAAGCTGGAAGAAGCTTAAAGAAAGCAAGAAAAACTAATTTGACACTATCAGCGATGCCACCAGTGACGCTGCGACCTGCATGGAAGCCGGAGGCACAGCTCATGAAGTGCACAACACACCTCTCCTCTTGCTGATGCCTGGAGTTATTGGCCTTCCCGATTCCAGCACTCGCACTGGCACCATCACCAACAGCGCCTGCATCTCGTTATCACAGAGCTGATTACCAATAAGTGTGACTTCAAAAACTCATCCACATTGCATCGCCTCTCCCGAACCCACGCATCACCGCTGACGCTGCTAACTTTCTCAGTCCTGGACTCAACATTTCACCTCCTCACAGACACGACACCTCGTCTACACTGTGGCTACTAGGGAACCGGCCTCGACATTGGCAATGACGCCTTAGCTCCATGACGCAAGGCATCATCCATAGACATTGTTTCCAAGATACTGTTGTTTGGGAGTCTGTGTGACTCCGTGCCTAACCCAGCACAACTTGCGGTCAGTGCCTTACTTTGAATTTGTGCCTTTCGGTATTGCGTAATAGCCAGTAGCATCTGTGTAGTCTTAATCTGCCCTGGGACAGTGCTCCATGGGTGTTGGGTAGTTGCTTCCATGCAACTCCCATAGTTTTTCATGCATTCCTGGATATACCAGTACTGATAGACTTGGGAATGCGCCAAAAAGATACTCCTTCCTAGAAATATTTGTATTTCTCCTTGTTGCTTCCTCTTTCTATGTGTGCTGGCATTCTACAGCACATATATAAAGAAGAATATTCCTCTCAGGATTGTTTTTGTGCAGTAAGGTGCATCTTCTTGCACATAAACATTCCTTCATGAAATGCATACACCCTTGCACCCTGGTGCAAGGGTGACTGCATTAGCGCTTGGCTGCCAAAAGGGCACCATTACAGGGGAAAAGACAGGAATGTGCCATATTGCTTTAAATATGGCACATTCCTGCCCCTTCCCTTGCTGTGCTGCAGTGTGTGACTTTTTCATAATTAGGCTCCAAAGTATCCTGTAGAATAATGGAATCAAACCCATAGGAGACAATTATTACACAAGTTAATTGATATTTGTAGAGTTGTTTCCAATGTTTAGTCAACTGAAAACTTGAATGATCCACAAAAACTATTATTGCATATTCTAGTGATTGATTTGAGGTAGATAAAGGTGATAGTGAAAAAGAAAGGGGGAAACGGAGACAAACAAAAATAAAGGAAATAGAAATAGGGAGAGAGATTTTCATACTTTGTCAAAAGTGCTCACTCCCACTCACATCCACCTATGGTCCTTGGCATTATTGGTGCTGCTTCCATCCCATGCTCAATTCATTGCTACTCAGGATGTCATCCGTCCAGGAGTGACAGGAGTCCTTCAGCCAGGGATTGTGGTTGCCACATGTGTGCCACCCCATTGTGATCTGCTGGGAATCACCAGCACAACCATCCTGTTTCCAAGAGAGCACCCCAAAAGCTGTGACAGTATATTCCATCTGAGTGGCAGGTTACAGTGGGATTCAAAGATCCATCGCAGAAATTGAGGATGCCAGGATTCAATTAACTACTGCAGTATTCAATAAACTAGTGCAGGGTCCCCTGAAATCAGTAAATGCCACACTGAGGGCATAGCCAGGCACTTGACTCTCCACTCAGTTGAGAGTAACCCTTTCTTTGGGCTGTGCTAGTCACCTGTGTTCCTCTGCTTAGTTCTACTCTCCTGCTCTCTACCAGTGTTCCTGGCTCTCTTTCAATCATTCTCAATCTTTAGCTAGATGCCAAATTCTACTTCTCAGCAGTTAGATAAATAGATAGATATTTATTGACTGTTCAATTAAATAAAATAATACAGTAAAAAATAAATGTTCAAAACGGTTCCCCGTTTACCCCCATCCTCACACCCCTAACATCCTTTTCTTGAATCAGCTATAAACCCCTGGCTTGCCTGTGCTAGTACTCAAAGTTAATTGAAGGTGCTTATTGATAAAAGAAGATCAGCACCCTGGGGCGACTCCCCCTTGAAACCTCTGGAAGACCCACCCTGCTGCCCCCGTTCAGGGAATAAAGTGCACCATGCTAGTAAAATATTTGATTGTTAGTCTATCAGGGGAGCAGCTCCAGATTGTAACGCCTCTTTAATGGCAATCCTGATTTGGTGCATAAACTTCCCCATTCTGGCTAAATTGCTTGATGTGGATTCGAAGAAACACAAATCCAAAGCCTCCCAGCAACTCCTGACTCCCATTGCGATGAATATCGGGCAATGCAGGCACCACTAATCGTCATGTAGTTTGGGGCAACTGCACAGGAGGTGGGTCCAAGATTCTTTAAAATCGGAGCATAACCTGCATGAAACGTTTTCCCTCTTGCGTGCCCAAGCTGGATTAACATCTGTGATACGTAGCATAGTAAATCTGAAGTTGAGTACTTTCCCCCCAGCCTGTGTTGTCAAGGCATCGCATAAGTAAGGTTGAGCCTTTCCCTGGATGTATGTTTTATCCAGCGATTCTGTGATGGGGTGGGACGGAGGGTTGCAGCATCTTTTACAAATGATTTTGCCAGTGCCTTCCTATTCTCAGCAGTTTTCTGCTTGTGGTGCATCCCTGGAACTCTTAAAAAGATTTACTCAAATCCTTGTAATTCTTGGACCATTTCCAGTGCTGTCTTCAGAGTACTCAGTACTGGAACTCACCTTCTAAGTTGTGTTGTAACAAATCCTGAATAGACAAAGGGATTTGTTCGACATCCCTATTGCACCTTCTCTCATAATCCTCCTTTACTGGTTGTCTTGGGCTTGTTCATCCCTGTTGTTAGGGAAGGAGATGGGTGGTTTCCACTTCTTTCCCAAAGCAATATTTGGATCTACTGATTAGTGGACATTTGACTCTGACATAGAGAGAAATATGGTGTGTGTGCGTATGCTTCTGTTTATATATGTGTGTGTTTGATCTTTTGCACCATGAGATACCATGAGGAGGGTAAATTGGTAGGCTACAGGAAGTATTTCACCCTACACTGCAAAGTTTTTATAGGTGATGGACCAAAGTCAAAGTGACTGGGTAGGAACCGGAAATCAATTCATTTTTAATTACATTTATATCTATGTAGTTTGGCAGTTGCAGCTATATTGATAGACCATGTGCTTTTGTTGCACACTGTGTAACTGGAACCAAGCTATACCCTTGAGATAAGCCCAAAACAAGGTTGAAACCAGTCCTGGGTTCCGGTTCAGGGATGCCCTGGCTTGGTAGTTCGGGCTGGACTATTCTCATTGAGATGGGTCAAGACTGGTTTTATATAGTTGGGTCCAAACTGAGATGGCATGGTGTGCATTATAATGATGTGCTGAGATTAAGCTCAAGAAATTACCAGAGGCTGAGATTATTCAAGCATTCCACCCAACCCTTTCTGTATACTTTAGGCTGTTGTAATTATGACATGTTTTTCATGATTTTGCTTTTAAAAATGTGAACTAATGATTTCAACTGATGAGCTAGGAGAAATCTAAACTGTAACCTAGTCTGGCCATCTCACACTACTTCTTGTGACCCTCTCTGCATTATTCCTTCCTGAACTACCACTGCTCCATTGTTGTTTATTTTTATTCTTTGACCTCTTCTGACAGATATCCTGGGATTGTTAGGTTGAATTATCACTTTCAAGATATGCTGAGCATAAGGTAGTAGAGATGTATCAGTATCTGAAAAATAATGCCTCATTTCAGCTGTGGCAGAATCTAAAGTGGAAAGTTTCCATGGACTCCTTACTACTATGAATAGAGTAGACAAGGCAAAGGTATGCATTTATCCATTCAAATGCTAATGCATGCCAATTAGGGGCATGCTGTACTATATTTTGTCTTGTTTTGATATAACATTTTCATTATGATGAAGGTCTTTATTGATTTATCCAAGCATATTGTAATTTAAGATCTACTCCCAAGTAAAATAGATGTATGTTAAAGTAACGGAACATGGATGCCACATTGTACACTTGAAAGGCATATTGAAACTTGAGTCAACATCAAATGTAAAGCTTTCATATTTTTCAAGACAATTTCTACATGTTCCCAGGACTATAAAATATGAAAAACGTGTCTCATGACTATTTTGAATACAGGGGCCAGGAGAGAGAGATCCAAAACAGATATAAGATGTGTTGGAAGTTCAAAGGAAAGCTTGTACTGACAGCTATCTCTTTTGTATCATGAGCAGGGCAACTATTGTGTGATTGGATTCAATTCATTGTGGTAGCTACACAGATGCAGATGAAAAGGTCTCCCATAAAGGCAGTCTCTAACTTGCTACTCAGAGGGAGTTGGTGCATGAGAATGCTACTCATCTGTGACTTTGTCAAAATTAAAATTTGTTCTATATTAAAATGTGGCGGTAAATGTGAAAATGGGAAACTGAATTGTGAGAATTTACTTCAAAGGAAAACATTATTATATTGTTTTTACAAAACGCTGACTGTCATTTCACACTTTGCAAGGCAAGTTCAACTTCCGGTTACAGGATGTCAGGGGGAAAACCAATGTACCAGATTGGGTATATACACTTTTATTTGGCCCTTCTTCATTTAACACTTGTATAGTCAGTACTTATGAGCGAGGACAAATTATTAAATTTGTAATCACTTCTGCTTTGATTACAGCGAGATAACTATAACAATCGTATGAACACTAAGAAAAGACATAACATTTGAACTGGTTCTCTCATTTTTTCCTGTTTTATTTTGTTGCCTTTAGGAGTATGCGCCATGACACTGCCTAGCTCTGTTTCAGCTTGTGTTTTCTTGGAAGAAAATATTCTTACACAATAAGCCTATTTAAAATTCCGGTAATGCCATGGTAGTTGAATGGAAGTTAAATGTCATTTTGTGAGCTCCAGTGTGATGTCACTTCAACCATGACTTAAGTGTATGGCTCCAGAAAGTACTGTTGTGCTTTGGTTGGGCTACAGTTTAAAATCACAGGAGTGTCACTTTGCAAGAAAAAGCACTAGCACTATAGGAAACCTAATTTTAGCTATGTCACATACAAAGGGTGTGTTGTACACCCCAAGGACTAGGACTTACTATATAAACGTGGTCTAAGCTAGATATTAAGAAAAGGGTGTCCCTACAGTGAACAGTTACAAAAAGTTGTTTTCACTGTGTCCAATATCTATAACCAGGCTGGTTTCCATTAACAAGCCTAGTTATTGATTACGTCTCTACCTTGAGTCTTCATCTGGATAAATGATAGACTAGCCATACACATTATTTTCACTTGTTATTAAAAATCTATTTCAATGGGGAAGGTATATGTTTGGTAACATTAGTGGAAAAGTAACTTTATAAAACTATTTTTTTCTGCTTGAGAGAAAACTTGTTTAGAATGTGTTTGTGAAGTAGCCTTTCCTTTTTTCAGGGGATGAAACCACAATCCTGACTGATTATTAATTACTTTTTTCCTTGAGGAAAACATGGCTGTCTACAGAAGCAGGAGTCTAGAGTGGTGTTAACAATGTTTATTTAACAATGAATACCCGTTTGAAGAGAGAGAAACAAAGTTTGGTAAACAAACGCCAACTTTCAAAACTATTCACCTCAAAGTGGAGACCCAAAATGGAATTTTAGGAGTCTTACCATTCATTCTCACTGCCACAAAAGTCTGTGCTCTTTGCAAGATGAAAATCCAGTTCCAACTCTTTTGGGGAGATCTTGTCTCCACAGGAGAGAGCCTAGTGGGAGCAGAAATATTCCAGTAGCCGTAAGATGACTATGGTCACCTTAGAGGAGAGGTTCTGAGACTGCATGCATGCAGTGAACTGAGAAAAGAAGTCCTTAATTTGTGACATAATTGCTAGGCTTCGGTGTAAGAAATTCTCCATTTACTGACCAGTACACATGCTAAGACTGGCACCTCAACACCACCTCCTCTCAACTCTCTTGGATCTGGTAAGAAATGCCTGGAAAGAAGAAGATCTGCTTAAATGCTAGACGAAATAAGACTCAATGAATACTGCCTCCTCTCACACTTAGGGACTTAAATTGCCCTCCAAGTGTTTGGTCTTCTCCTGCATTTTCTTTTACTTTAAAAACCGAAACGGACTCTGAACCCTAAAATACCCATCTGACCTCTGTGAACTGCATCCTGAAAAACCCAGAATCGAAAGAGACAGTGCCTGAAGCATGCCCTAAGGACCTAGTAGACTGTAGGAATAATGAGGAGTAATTTTTTCAGTGGTTCAGTCTTTTGGGACTGAGGGATTGATTTAGAATTTGGCAGTTAGGTTACTCCATCAGACATGCAATGCATATCAAGTCCGCTGTATTACTAGTGCCACTGAATACATGGTACTTTTAATACGGTAGACGGAAGATCCATTACGCTTCTGATTGAATAACACATCCACCAAAATCTAAATCAGGCCCTCAGTGCTTGATAAACCTCATGAGGACCGGGAAATGTGCTTAGACTTCCAATGCAATAGCGTACTCTCATAGGGCAAGATATATAGGTTTGTCCATCTCAAAGCTTTTTTCCACAAGGAAAGGAGCTACAGTTGATTAATGTATTCTGTCTTGCTGTGTTATGCTCATCTACAGGTTACAACCTTGTCCCACTGAAGGATTTCACGGACAAAAGACATCACTAAGAGGAAGCTAAAATCTTGGCTCATGGCAAAGTGGCAAATCTACCCGAGTGTTGATGCGGCCTTTGTGGTTACAAAATCCTGCTTTGTTCCTGTTGGGGATTTGAGGGGACTTGATGATGATGTATGTAACTTTGAGGGGCCCTCAGCAGCTTCGGCATTCAGCCTTGCTCGATTGAAGGATTTTAATGTTGTTTGGTGCTGCTTGAACTTAAATTTAATTTCTTTCGGGAATAGCCTGGTATTTATGCAACACCTACCAGGAGTGGGGCAGAGTGTCTCTTACAACAGTTTTATAGCCTAGACTAACCTAACCTCTTTTTTAAACCTAATCTAACATTAATTTGGTTCTCAAACAATAACCCAAATTCTAACAGTCACTAAGGTCACTACTCAACACCATACATACTGTGCTAGGGATGTTAAAAGAAGTGATAGCGAGGTTATACCTCAGGAGTTCTGCTTTAAATGGTAACTTTAGAGTTAAATGAGTTAATTGTCTACATTTCTTTGCTTGGGTAGAGTCAAGATAGCATTTCAGTGAGGCATGCATCACTGTCCTCTGCACTGGCCTACAGCAGTAAATTGCTGCCTGGGGCAAGGGTGAAGGGGTACCTGGAGGCATGATTTCAACCACAGTCATCATGCTGAGCTTTTTGCAAAAATCACATTATTTTAACACAGCACTATTGAGCTACTGTGCTCCATTTTTCAATGTAAATAACATTGTCTGATTGAAATACAGTGTAACATTTGAGCCATCCATTTATCAAATATGTATTTTTTCCAATTATATATGTTTTGGCCATGATGAAGCGACATACAAGTTTGTAAAAGTTGCATATGTGTAATTCTCTTCTCTTTTGTAATTGAAAAATAAAAACATAATAACTGTTGCTGACCTTTAGAAACTCAATTAGGCTTGTGATGATTCTAATATTGCATATCATACACTATCTCTAAGAGAAACTACCATTGATATTAGTAAAAACAACATATAAAATTGCTTTTGAACCCTACCAACATTCCATCATACAATAATTAATTGGATTTCTACAAGATTTTTATCCACAAGTGGACTTTTACAGTGACTGATGTATCCTCTTTGGCAGAAAGGGATCCACTGCTCAGATAGAGAACACAAAAATGTCAGATTTTCATCTGGCACCTTGCTGGCTTTGCTGCGCCAAAGCTGTGCAAGGACCGCCGACCGTAGAACGAGTTGAAAAAGAGCAACTCGTAACACGGTTGGTAGTTCTTTGGCCATACTCGTGGCGATGCCTTGAAAACAGGCATTGCAATGGGAACGGCCAAAAAGGTCTAGCACGGCATGTACAGTTACGTCCATGCTGTGCTGGAACTGTGGGGAATACAGATAGGGGGGCACATGTTGCGCCTCCCTGAATATATACCGGTATTCTGGAGGACATGGGTGCCCACCACCAGCTTTTTCATTGCATGGCTCCACCATGAAGAGGTTGGCGGTGGGGGAACGCAAAATATGCTGAGTGGGACTGCGCCAGTCCATGCTCAGCATTGTGGCGCTCCTGCGCCAATGCCAGGGAACAAAGGTTCCCGGGCGCAGCAGGTGATCCACCAACCTTATGACTTTGTAACTTATAATATGCAAGATGGTGAACTGCCACTCGTGCGCCACTACCAGTCTGGCGGTCAGAAGACTGCCAGACTCGTGATCAGGCCCATAGTTCTCTAAGTGACAAAAGTAGTTTTTACCAGCCAAAACCAGGATCCTAAGTGATATTCTTTTTCATTTTCTTAAATATGTTTTAACAGGTTTTAGATGTGTTACTAACTTTGTAGGCAAGCTCACCATTTTTTCTTTCAACCGAATAACCTCAAGATAGACAAATGACATTTGCTACAAAATATCAATTTCGATGGATTCTTTATGCTGACTAAGGGCCTGATTTAGATCTCAGTGGATGGGTAACTCCATCACAACCGTGTCAGATATCCTGTCCGCCAAAATATATATCTCTATAAATCCTATGGGATTTACATTTTGGTGGACGTAATATTGGCCAGAGTTGTGAAAGAGTATCCTGTTCGCCGATGTCTAACTCAGGCCTGTATTGCATGAGCAAACAAATGTTGTACTTATTTAGCGACCAGTATTGATACAGCATCCTTTTGACAACCAGTGCCATTTAAAAGTGAAATACTTGTTGCTAATGGTACTTATTTAAAATCCAACACATCATTGCCTTTGGATCCTCTTGATATGCAATTGCTAGACTTGTTGCTGTCAATTGCGGTCAAGATTATATTAACAGAACGGAAATCCTTTGGTCCATATCCTATCCTACATGGTGGGCTTGGGTATCATTTCTCCGAGGGGCTCATACTTCTGTGGAGGAGAAACACTATACACACTTTGTTTCTAGTGGGGTCTGGAGATCTCTTGATAGACATATGAACTTAGCCTTACAAGGCCTGGTGGCGCAATATCCCTTTGTGACTTCTCCTTATCTTACCCTCCCTATTATAGCAGAGGTCTCGATCTCTCTCTATCTCGTCTTTGCTTTTTTTTTACTTCTCTTTCTCTTCCTCGATACTTTCTTCTC
Organism: Lissotriton vulgaris; assembly: GCF_964263255.1. Classification (NCBI taxonomy): domain Eukaryota; kingdom Metazoa; phylum Chordata; class Amphibia; order Caudata; family Salamandridae; genus Lissotriton; species Lissotriton vulgaris. The sequence continues at coordinate 1,049,944,123 of NC_141687.1, forward strand.
TCTTTTTTCTTCCTTTCTCTCTTTATCTTTCTGATTGATTTATAGAAGTGATACAACTGATTCTCTTGTATTGCTTTTTCCACCATATTAATTGATATGTCGGTGATATATAGGACATTGATTATATCTATACTGATTAATGCTTATTTATCTACTTATTAATTGTGTAACTCTCTTTTTGGTTATATTGCTTATTATGCTCTTTTAATTGTTTATATTTCTTCTCTCAAACTAATAAAGATATTAGAACAAACAAAATCCAACACATTTTCTGCTCAAACTCCAAATAAACTTGTGACAAAGTAGTGACACCATGCTTCACAAAGTAGGATGGAATAGACAAAAGAATGTTTTTGTTTATCTTGTAGCTGGTACGATTTACAGAAAAAGTGTGATTTGTGGAAACAATTAACATGATTAATCTGTCTGAGCTGATTTGTGTTGTGCTCATAATTGACCAGCTTTAGTAACTAAGCTAGCTACTGCTACTAGCAGTCATACTTAGGGAGAGGTGTGGCGCCGCGGCTAGGGCGACTGACTCCGGAATCTGGGGATCACGGTTCAATCCCCGGCACCGGTGGCAGATTAGCCCAGCACCATGTGACTTTGGGCAATAGCTTGCTTAATCTTCCCAGCGGCCCCCAGCGCCTAGAGACCCTTACGGGTGATTGTGCGCTTTACAAATGTGGATTATTATTATACTTCAATTAAATCAAAATAAATATATTTAGGGAATTACAATTCTAACTAAAGTGACGATAGACACAACTTAAAACATCAGGTAGATTGGGCTTAAATATAGCTTATCAGTATTGTCAACTCTTATCTGGATGGATTTACTCTCATTTCTCTAAAATGGCCTAATATTGAAATAGGTTTTAGAACGTTTTGTACATAAACACACACACACACACTCACACATATAGGCACACACACATACACACACCCACTCACTCACACACACATAAATACACACACAAACATATATGTATTGATTAATTATAAAGTAACATAACTTGGAATCCAAATATTACATTTGAAGGGCAATATAGAAACTTGAGTCAACATCAAATGTGAGGCTCTATTACAGTTTTGACATGTTCCCAATGCATATGTAAGTATCTCTTTAGCCTGCAACATATTATGTATGTGAAGATTTTATAATTATGTTGCATCATGCAGTCAATCAATTCTACATCATTCATTTCTTCAAGGTGACAATTGGTTTTTAATAGTGGGTTTGGACTTTTTGATAATGTTATATAATTTTCATTTTAAAAAGTGCTTGAGATGGGATATTTTCATTTTGCAGTCATCAGCATATATCATATATCAGCACTTATATTGTTTATATTGCTTCTGAATTACTATCATAACAATTTTTCAATTCTTACAAATTGTAAGCTGTAGGTCATATATTACAACAACATGGGCTGTTAATTTAGCTGTGGGACAGATGGATGCTCAATTGTAGTCTTGTGGTACAATTGTTTTTTCTGGCCAATTTATTGAGTTGATTTACTGTCGTTCTATGGCTAACATGAAAACAGCTAATGCAGTGGAAAATTCAGATGAGCTCAAATTTGTTTCAGAAGCATAAATTACAGCAAACAATATTGCTAATAGTCAAATTATTTTGAAGCACAGATATTTACCATATTAAATAAATGATTTAATATTTGTCATATTAAATACATGTAATTGGAATATTCCCCGCAAGACTTAATCTGAAAAAATCAGGTTGCTCATGTCAACTCGAAAATGGATTAAAAAAAGTCCTAGAGTCAACGGATTCAGTTCCAACATTGTCAAAAATATGGCCTTTCAGATAACTAGAAAAAATATGATTTATAAAATTTGAAATGGTAAGGGAGAATATATATTAGAGATGTCTGCAATACAATGATATTTTGTTGGTGACTCAACAGAGTTTTTAAAAAAAAAAATTGTTATTGGTATTTACAACGTACAAAACAAAAATACAAATTGACATGTAACATATACCAAATAAAATAATTAGAGATATTTCAACTCAAGACCTTGAAAAGCATTTGTTGATCTTCTAATGTAATTCCGTAACTCAAATGAATAAAGATAAATATATCTGCTCCTTCTCCAGGCCAAGTTCATAAACAAATTATATTTTAAACCATGTTCAAATAATTGCTAATCATTTTCTAAAAGAACATACCACTAACAACATGGTTTTCTACTCAATCATGGGACTACGAAGGACACAAGTTAAATTGCATTAATGATTAATTAGTGAACAACTTGTGTTTTGTCTCTGTGAACAGCCTAGAATTGCTTTTGTTGGATGCTAAAAGGCATTGGATAGGATTACTGGGCTACATGGACAAGTGTAATAATGGGCACACACTGATAGTAGTTTAGGGTGGAAACTAGGGGTGAAAGTGATCATAATGTGCTGATTCTGGACTTTTTATCCCCTGGCACCCCCAAAGATGCCTGTAAGCCAGATAGTGGCCTAGATGATAGGGCGCTTTTATCCAGCTAGTGGCGGAGCTATATGCTCGGCCCATTCCGGTATTGGAAGCGGTTGGCGCCTTAATTCCGCAGCATCTCTCACTTGAAGGTTATCTAAAACTTGGGGATCTTAACAAGGAATTAACTAATACCCTAGCAGAGGTCCTTAAGCCCCCAGGGCCAATAGGGAGAAGGGCGGGCAATAGACCTACATGGTACAATACTGCCTGTAGAAAGGCGAAAGTAGAACTCCTCCGGGTCCTGAAGCAAAATAATAATAGGGCACTGATAAAAGAAAGGAGATCAGAATATAGGCAGTTAAAACACCATGCTAAGGTCGAGTGGGACAACGATAATTGGGCTAATTTAACGTCTGCTCTTAAAACAAGAGATGCACGGAAATTTTGGCTAATTGTTAATACGGGGTCGGCCGACTCAGTACCGGCAATAGCACCTAATATTGCTGCGGATGTGTGGGAAGCTCATTTTTGCACCCTCTATGGAGGGGACAATTCTACCAATGACATGGAACAAGCGGGATTAGCGGCTAGCTCTATTGCTCAAATTAATGAGGTAGAGTTTACTGAGGGAGAGGTCCGTGCTGCTATTTCCAAACTTGCAGCCGGCAAAGTGCCAGGGTTGGATAAACTCCCAGGCGACCTCTTCAAGCATGAACCCATGGTCTGGGCCCCTTATTTAGCGGTTTTATTTAATGCAATCCAAAGGGGTATGGCAGTCCCCAGTACTTGGCTGGGAGCTGAGATAGTCCCTATCTTCAAGAAGGGCTCTTTTCTACTCCCAGCCAACTACAGGCCTATCAGCCTCATTGACGTGCCGCTAAAGATCTTCGCGAGGCTGATCTTAGACCACCTTTTAGAATGGATGGAGGAGTTTTCCATCTTAAGCCCTTACCAGGCAGGGCTCAGGAAAAATGTATTCACTAAGGATCAGATTTTTCGGCTGACCCTGCTTTTAAGGAAAACCGTCAAGATTGAGGGCGGTTCACTATATACCGTCTTTGTGGACCTCCGTGCGGCCTTCGATTTGGTCCCGCATGGGAAATTATGGACGGTGCTTCTAGAACTGGGCATTCCTTTCCCTCTTTTGAACATGATAATCCAACTCCATAGGGAGAACTTCACACAGGTCAGGTGTGGGAAAAATGGTGCTCTGTCAGCCAGATTCCCCGTTGACAGAGGAGTGAGACAGGAGTGTGTCTTGGCACCCACCCTGTTTTGCCTTTATGTCAACGGGATAATCACACACCTGAATGCGGTACCCAACAGCGACGCTCTAAAACTTGATGGTTGTCGGGTTCCTGCGATCATGTTCGCAGACGATACCTTATTGCTCTCAAAATCTTCCATGGGCTTCCAACGAGTGCTGGATGGCTTTGAGTCATTTTGTTTGGAACAGGGCCTGGAAATAAACACCCTTAAAACAAAATTTATGATTTTTAAACCCACCAGCAACAACACACCCAAATCCGATGATAGGTGAAGTCCAGTTAGAAAGGGTTCAGACTCGAGTATTTAGGGCTCATTTTAAATGAATCTATGACTTGGGTCCCACATCAAATAAAATCCCAACTCAAGTTGGCTCAATTAGCGGGGGTATCCTCAAGCTTTTAAACAAATCCTCTGTTAAACCAATTGGCCCACCTCTTAAAATATATAAACTACAGGCACGGGGGCAGTAATCTACGGCGGCGAACTCTGGGGTTAACAGTGTTGATCTGCGATTGCCGTCGTGGAAAACAATTTTTAAGACAGTTGGTGGCTTTGCCCCCCAGTACACCTCTATTGCTGTTGAGGCTCGATTTGGGCCTCAGAACCATAGATGAGGAATTGGGCCTCAAACCGCTAACATTTTGGCGGAGGCTCTGGACCACCCCTGAGCTCAAGAATTATAGGCATGAGCTCTTGGATGTTTTAAGGCTCCCGAATGCGGGGAAATTTCCCTGGCTGAAGTATGTGAGAGAGGAATTTGGGAGAATAGGTCTCCCGTTAATGTGGTCTGACCCTGAGTCTGCCTGTACTAGGGTCCCTTGCAAGTACCTGGCCAAATTGTACTACGAAAGTAAATAACTGCTCTCACATCGAATGGACAAATCGGCACCTTATCTGGTACTTTTTTAATGATTAAAGACTCTTATCAATTTGAGCCTGTTTTAGATGATGTTAGTCCTGCTGTTTCGAGAAAGTTGTACCTTCAATGGAGACATGGCACTCTACCTATTAGAGCCCTTACGAGCAAGTGGTGTTCGTCCTCCCCAAAAAATTGTCCTGGTTGTACTTCGGAGCAGGAAAATGAAATACATGTCTTGTTTTTTTGCCCCGCTTACCAAAAATCCAGGAGGTGTTGGATCATTCCTCCATGTAAAAATCTGGGGATCACGCACTGTATGCAAGCCTATAGAATATTTAAAACGGATCTTTCAACTGTGATTGTATTTGCTGTAACAAAATTTTTGGCAGCTATGTGGAACAAAAGAAGAATGTATGTAAATATCGCCTGAGTTTGGATCCAGCATCCACAGTTGTATAGATGCTTTGGTGCTTGCACTCAAACTCTAGAATGCAAAGGAGGAATATACGGACATTTATTTTTTAACTGATTGCTATGTAATGACAAGTGGTATGGGCACTTGCACTTTCTTGTTACTTTTTGCTCTACTTACATGTATTGTATCAATTTTTAATTGCTCAAATATGTGATTTCTTTTATGACAATATTGTCGAAATAAAGATGAAATGGATGGATAGTAGTTAAATAATTGGTAGTTTAGTTATCAAAGGGGGGAGTAAGTTAGTATGTTCTTCACAGCCAAAAGCTGAACCAACTGTCCCTCTAACCATCCCCTTTCCATTCCACAACAGAATCGACATAGATCATCACTATGACAATTATGACTGCCTGCCTACCTTAGCAACACCACACATCTTCCTCTTTTAAAAACAACTAAAACTGGACTATACAATAATAAATTATCACAATCGATAATGGGAACAGTGTAATAATTGCTTGGGAAGTAATCACTGTATGAAATTCACCCCATAAAGTATATGTGGCTATAATTACAGTTTTGAGACTTAACACTGTAAATGGTGTAACTTAACTCAAAACTGTAATATACCCACACTGCACAGTATATCTGCTGTAAATGATGCAACTTAAAACAATACTTTGAGAAACCCATACTGTAAAGTATATAGGCTTGTTCTGACATTTGAAAAACTTGACTATGAAATTATATTTGTCTAGAACACCTGGAAAAAATGCATACTTAACACAAAGGAATGAAGCATACATATTAGAACCTTCACCCAACCGCAAAATATTTTCATTTAGTGAACAGTGATATAGTTCTGCCTGTACTCATCACCTTCACACCTTTGATGTGAGAACCGAATATCTGAGAAGAAGTATGTCCCTATTCCTCCCTATTACTATATGACTCACTCACATCACCAGGAGGGAATTTAATTCCAGCATTCTAGTGGAGTCGGAAGGTTAACCATAGACTGACCTTGCTGAATTTGAACAGCAATATTACTGGGCATACCATTATGTTCTTTCTCCAACAGCAATGCTCCAAGAGCTCTCAAACCCCCACAAATCTATGATAAAATGTGATTACATATAGAAAGCTTGCTAAAATGCTAAACATTACCATTGCTAACCTTGGCTGAACACACATATATCTAGCACACTGGTAATGGTTCAGAAAAATCACTTCCACCTTTATTCACACTTTTATCCAGCTTGACCTGCACGAATTACCTTCTTTCAGAGTGACATCCTTCACATTATGCTTCTTGTCCTAATGCTTCTGGTAAACCTGGTGTGCATTTTCTAAATTTTCTTTGACCACCACCAGTGACCACTTACTCTGACTTTCACTAGACATCCACACTGCATTGTCTTTAGTAAACGGATCCCTTCCCTTCAAAATCTTAAAGAGGCTATACACATTGCAGTAGGAATTATACGATATGCCCACACTAATTTGCCCAGTTCCAATTGCCAATTTGTACCTGCAATAATGGCAGCCTGAATACAACCAATAATAGCCCTCTTGAGTCTATCAACAGCACAAATACTGACAGGGTGATAAACTAGTGCCTTTTTCTCCTTAATGCAATTCCTTGAAAGAAACTTTCAGCCAAAGTTTTTGGACCATTATCATTCAAAATGACCTAAGGATTCCTTCTCTAAGGATACTTTTCTCCAAGAATATTACTTCACATGCTGCATTCACATGTTCACACATTACCAATTCAGGCCATTTAGAATATGTGTCAGTAAAACTATAATATTCTTAGAAATCCCATTTCTATCTAAAATTGGTGCCTAAAAATCCATTGCCAAAACTTCAAGGGTTTGACAGTATCTCATTAAGTTCAACAAAAGAGAGAGTTTTCCCTAACAAACCCAGAAAGGACTGGGAAATATGGCAACAATCAAAAGGGAATTGGTTCCTTTCTGTGGTTCCTAAATTAAAGCGCCAAAGCTTCAATGAATAAGACACCTAAAACATTTCTGATCTCAATAGTGCATATCTTGATCTCAAGATATGCACTATTGAGATCAGAAATGTTTTAGGTGTCTTATTCATTGAAGCTTTGGCGCTTTAATTTAGGAACCACAGAAAGGAACCAATTCCCTTTTGATAGTATCTCATTAAGGCCAAGAAGCGGTCTCAATACTTCACGAGCATTTGCACAATGTTTACAATACCTAACAAACGTCTCTATGCCAGAATCAAGCACATGCCACCAACATGAACCCTTAACTCTCTGGACTTAGGAATTCCTAAATGCCCTTCATGAATCAGCCCCAGAATACTTTTACGGAGATTGTCAGGGGGAGCCACTGTGCCACCCCTGAAAAGGAACCCTGAATCAGAAATAAATAATTCCTCCTTCAGTTCCCAAAATGTTTTACCTTCCTCAGAGACTTTTCCTTTATCTAGCCACCCTTGTAACACATACTTTAATACTTTGCCAAAGTTATGTTTTCTTTGCACCCAACTTTCTATTCACACTCGAAAATGGCTTCAGTTTCACAGTGCACACTGGCTACACTACAGCCACCCCACTCACTGGTTTCCACTGCCTCTCCTTGTGCTGGTGATCTGACAATATAGGCTGCCACTTAATTTCTCCTGCCTAGTAAATATTCTACCTCATATGTATAGTCCAGCAATCAAAGAGACATTCTGGTTATAGAAGGTGTGGCCTTAGTTGAGTCATCAGTAGTTAAAACGTTTAGGAACTGCTTGTGTTCTGTATGTAACATGAATTCCATACCTCGTAGGAACTGCCTACATTTGAACACCTGCTAGTATTTCCCATTCAATGACAGAGTACTTCCCTTATGGTGATGTCAGAGCTGTGGAAGCAAAGGACACCGTACTATCTACTCCAGCACTTGAAATGTGGTACAATACAGCACCCAATTCTTTCCCACTATCATCAGTAGTCAAAATTGTGCAAGCCTTGGAACTGAACCCAAGCAAAGGAATTGCAACAGAGATATCATTGATTCTTTCAAATTGTGATTCCAATATGTCATTCCATTAAATATTCTGCTAAGCTTTCAACAACTGTCAAATATTGTATGTTTTATCTGTAAACTGTGTTAACAAATTTAGCATACAATTCTGCAAGACTTAAAAATCATCCTTCAACATCTGTGCATGTGGGGGCAATGGCACCTCTGATTACCTCTATAATCTTCCTCTTAGGAAAGAGCCCCTTGTCACTGCTCACATGTCCCAAGTATGTTACAGAATGTCTATAGACCTTGTGTTTATCTAATTCTCCCATATTCTTTGAATTTTTCCAACACACTATATAAATTACAACCGTTATCATCTTTACTTTCCGCCATGACCAAAATATCATCCTGGAAATAAACTACTTTGGGGAAACCCCTCAAAAGTCTGTGCATTAATCTTTGAAAGACCACAGAGACTGAAGCCAGTCACAATGGCATTTTAACAAAGCAGAAACATCCCGTAGGTGTGATGAAAGCAGTCAATTTCCTGAACTCAGTGTGTAGGGTCACCTGGTGGTTGGTTAAAGCTAGTTCAATCATGAAATAACACGTGACTTCCTTAGTTTTCACCAGTAATTCTGAAATATTTGGCAAAGGAAATTTGTCCACTGTAATGTTCTTATTTGATTCTGTAAGATCTATGCATAATCTTAACTTTCCATTTGCCTTCCTGGAAACAGCCAATGGTGTAAACTACTCTGAACACTCTAAGGGTTCAATGATCCATTTCCTTACTAGAATTTCCAACTCTTTAGCCATGTCATCCCTGATTATTATTGGGATGTTCCTGACATTATGACAAACAGGTTTCACTCCTTCCTTCAACACTATTTTGTTCACAAAGTTCTTCAGTCTACGAACTTGGCCAGAAAATACTTCAGGGAAATCTCTTTTTAGTTTCACCACAAGAGCCTGCTCAGATTCTTCCAACAAAAGTACTTGAGCCACACTGTTCAGATTCAATACTATTTTCAATGCCTTTTGGTCCATCCATCCTCAAACAGAAGGTCCCACCTTGGCAATATACAATTTACTCATGGTGTTCCTGCCCTTCAATTCAAAAGATAACAGATAGTACGCCAACATCAGAATCTTCTCACCCGGAAACGTGACTGTATGAATATCTGTGTCTATCAGGTGCTCACTTAATCCCTCAGTGAAAGTTTCCTCCCACATTTCCCTAATAATGATTTTGTAAGGTGTGCCAGGATCAGAACAATGGCAATCCTAACTCCCCCTATGGTCATATTACACATAGGGGCCAATTCCGATCTCGGTCGGAAGGGTTCCGAATCGGGTTCGGGATTAGCGGGTCGGATTCAGAGGCTGAATTTCCGTCTGGTTCGTACATGGGTCCGGATGACGAAGTACGATGCGAACAAGCACAAAATCTCCAGCTGAATCGTTTCCGGGTCCGAACTGCTCCGTACGTCTCGACCGTAAGCTAACCGTGGCGTACAATGGAGGCGAAATCTGACCGACCCAGTACGATGTGCGATTCGGACAGCCGGATCGAGTCGGAGCTTCCGGCTTGAAATAGCTCCCGGAGCTGGTCTTTGGGGGCCCGCATCGGACCCCCTGGTACCCGCAGGCATGTACGGTGTGGATGGCACTGACACGTACACACTGTAGGGGACGCACTTGTCCGGAAAGTACCCATTAAGTCAATGGGAGCCCATGAACGCGTTGTACGACCAAAACGAGTCCGACAGCATACGGCCGCATTATACTCGCTCGGTCGGACTCCAGGAGTCCGGATCGGTCGGAAAACACCCCGGATCCGGCTTGGTCGGAGTGATTTCCGACCCAGATCGGAATCGAAATCGGCCCCTCAGGTGTATTCGTAGCTATCATGTCCATGTTTAGTACAAGACATTCCACACCCAACACCTTCAGCTTCATTTTCTTAGTCATCATCTGACTCAGATTTTTCTTATTTTTCTTCCTACATACTGTAGCATAATGTCCAATAAAATTGACTTTGTCCATAAGTGCAGGACAATTTTATCTCCTGCAAGGTGGTCCATACTACCACACCTAAAACAACTTAAATTCCTATCCCTATCCTTGTGTGGCCCCATTTTCTATCTTGTTCTATCAACTTCTTTTACTTTGTTACTGCGCACACTAGAGACTTCACAGACCACTTACCCATCACCCATCATCTACCAGACTAGCTAGAATCCAGTGGTGCAGTGAGCAAGGGACCTTCATCTTGGCATACCCTTAGCCACGATGAAGGTCCCTTGCTCATAGCAACATCACAAAATAATATGATGGATGGAGTGTTGATGTTTTCAAATACTCACCCCAGCAAAGGAGTGTCAATATGTGCATCCCTTGTTTGCTGTGCCACTGGATTCAAGCTAGCCTATCTGGTAATGGGTGATGCCCCAAAACTGGTCTCAGGATGCTGGTTTCCTGCCCAGGTAGAACCAGGCTTGGCAGTTCAGACCAGACTGATCCCATGGGGTGCAGGGTCAAGACTGATTTGCATGTGGCTGGTTCCAAGTGGGGTGATGTGACAAACAAATTAAGTGTTTGAAAGGTTTCAACACTCCATCCATCATTTGATTTTTTATTATGATATAAGCACACCTGTTAGTTTCCCAGCTGTCCTTCAACATTTCTCCATTGTCCATCAAGTCAAAAATGAAAATACTATCAATATTGACCACTAAAGGAGAGAGGAGGATTTATTCAAAACTCTGTCAGCCAGTTAGAATGCCACTGATATTCAAACTCACTTTAGTATTATCAGTACTAACAGGCCTACTGAATATAATCAAGTAGCATAGCATATCGTGAAACAGTATAACACAGCACAACCTATGAAAACAAAACATAACCCCTGTGCTTAATCTGTAGAAGAATAAGTGCTGTGCCCAAGTTCCGTTCAGAAGCCTGCGGTCAGCACTGGTGTACCAAATACCAAGGCTGCGTATCTGGAATCCACCTCATGCCTATTTAATTGACTACCAGACAATCCCTGCACCTTTATTTCACTCTTGCTAGCTCCTGCTTTCTCCATTTGTGATGGTTTTTCTGTCTTTCTTCTTCTTTCTTTTGCTCTCCAAATGTACGATGAGGAAAAATATGTGTCAGACCCCAAAAATGAGTGCCGGTGGACTCCACCAGCAACCTTAGCTCAAATTAAGCACTACATAACCCTGCATAACAATGCAAAACCCAACATCGGACAAAAAAAAAACATATAGCACAACAAACCATGAGATAATCTAAAAATAATTTAATGACATAATTTACAATAACAAATGTCTGTTTTGTATTGTGTGTTTATGATACTGAGCTAGGCTTACTTTCTGTTCTATTTCTAAAATTTCTACTGGCTTGGAGTGCAGACAGGCCTTGTGTTTTCACAGCATCCCTCTAGACACAATGTCACTTACCGCTGGGACATGTGAACAGATGTACATGAAAGAGCTGTAAAAAAACATCTTCACATGTTCATTCTATTCGTCTATATAAAAGTGAAAGATGCACATAAGCAGTTGTTATATGTCTTGCAAGTTTAAGCAACATATTGCTGGACACATAACTGTGTTATAGTGAATATACATCAGATAATCTACAGACAATGAAGCCAAGAGCAGAGAGAGCCTGGCGTAGAGTGTTCCTTTGACTGAGCATCTTCAATTGTCCCTGCTACTTTCAAACTAACTTCTAGTGCTTTAACCCCAAGTCCCAAAAATGTGCACATGTAAATTAAAATTAAATGCAAAAATCGTTTCAATTACAAACGTAAATTCTTGTTTATTGTTCAGAATGATTAATTTCCATACCTTCAGGAATTTATTGTTACACAACATTACACCAATGTGGTATGATTTTACATTTGAGCAAATTGTTCTAGGGCTGGCTGAGGGGGTTTTAGGGTGGAGATACCAATCTAAGTAGTTTGACACCTGCGATCTCACAAGTCCGTCAATATTCACAATCATTTGTCAGGCACATTCCACACTGTGGATACAGTTGGAATGTTAGACCTCTCAAGACAGGGGAAAATCCCTATTCAAGTTCGGAACCATGAAGGGACACTGTTAAAATTGGCAGGGGGCTCTGGGAACGGCTTTCTACACAGGAAAAAGATTTTTACCCTTAGAGAAATACATACAAATGTAAAGTGAAAAAGCATTGTATTTAATCATGCATAAAAGTATAACTGCTAATAATATTTATGGATTCGTACCCATTAACACATTTGCGTACTACTTGAAAGCTCTTTAACCTTGAGAGCATTAAGCCTAGAGCTAAAAAAAACATAAATATGTATATTACCGATTCGGAAAAATACCGAAGCTGTAAATTTACCGAATTGGTAAATATACCGATTCTGTAAATTCCGAGCCACCTACATGTCAAAATCCAAATATCGGTCGGTAACGGCCGAAATCGCCCGTTACCGACCGGTATTGGGCGACCTACATCGGGCCCTCGGCCGTTACAGACCGGTATTTGGATTTTGACATGTAGGTGGCTCGGAATTTACAGAATCGGTATATTTACCGATTCGGTAAATATGCAGCTTCGGTATTTTTCCGAATCGGTAAATATACCGATTCTGTAAATCCAAATGTAGGTGGCACAATTTGCAGTGCCACAGGCCCTTAGGAATTCTTAATTTACCACCCAATCCTATTGGGTGGTAAAATACCGAATTCCAGTGTACATGCACATCTGTGCATGTACACCTATGCCATGTGGCACAGAGACATGCCCTTAGGGCATGTATGTGTGCCACATGGCACACAAGCCTGCAATTGGGGTGCTACAGGGTGTCAAAGTGACACCCCGTTCCCCTGCCAGGATTCGATATTTACCGATTTGGTAAATACCGAATCTGTATTTACCGATTTGGTAAATACCGAATCTTACAGAATCGGTAATTGAAAAAGACAAATTACCTACATCTGCCTACTTCCAATTTACCTACTTTTAAATACCGAATCAGTATTCTTCGGTATTTAAGAGTAGGTAAATCGGAATTACCTACATTAGGCCCTTAGAGACATTTTCTGCTGGAACCATTTGGTGTCAACATCTAGCATGATCTTTTTTTTACTCAAGGTATGAAACTGACCAAGAAAATAATGCGAAACCACATTATGAGCCATTTGCATAATTTCAGAGATTTTTTAGGAAATGTACCAAAGTTTTGTGGAAAACAATTACACAATTTCATGGTAAAAAGAAAGAGGTCTATGCTTTGTGAAATGCCATGTCATAGAGTAAGCCTCTCTTCTCTTCTTCATTGTTTAAACTGTTGCGTTAGAGCTACGGAGTCGAAACTGGGTTGAGTAGATATTGTTTATATTAAAATAGAACATGTACAGTTAAAATGCCTCTTTGTGACAGCTTCATTGTCGCCTCCTCCCTTCTCCATCCCGGTACTTAGCCTTCTCTTTTCTCTCTTAGTACAACATCTTGTATTCTTCAACTCTTGAAACCCACAAAACTGTAGCATCTGACACTATATAGGTACATAAGCAAAGAGGTCCTTCTGTGCCCTCAAAAATAAATGGGCAATACGTCTGATTTAAATTCAGTGCAAAGGCTTGAATCCCTGGCTTTTAGAAAAATGACTGTTTTAGCCAGGAGCTGGAAGATTTAATGAGGTCAAGGTATGGGCTGGGATTCAAGTCGGCTACACATCCTGTACTATTGCTCTGAAACAAGGCCTTTTAATGGCTCACCGTCCATGTCACTTCTTATCTCCTCATGAGATGGGAGACGTAATTGCAGCGGCCCAGTGCTCCACTTCCCGTCTCATAGAGAAATAAAAGACATCACAGGCCTTTTTCTTAAAGGGAATTCCTGGTGTGGAGCAAACTGACCAATTCTATTACTCATAATATGTTACAGTGCAGAGGGAAGCAGGAAGTGCACAGAGGAGATGAAGTTGGTATTGCATAAACTGTGGACAGATAAAAGTCACACTGATATTACCTTTCACTATTGTTATGAAAAAAAGAGGTAAGTGCACAGGTATAAAGATTCCATTAAGAAAAACAGTCTGAGCCACCTTATAACTTATACATGTAGACGATGAGTATATGCTCATACTATAAAACACAATACAACGAAAACTGCTGGAAGACAATACAATAAATCATATTAATGGTGGTTTGATGAAATACACAAAGAATGCCCTTATTATTATGAGTGGCCAGTGCAGTTAAGAGCGGTGGGGTGGTGGGGCTGGTTTGGGGGCGTTTCGACAGACAACCATAAGGGAAAATCAAATAAATAATTAATGTTCCCTCGTCGTCTCTCAAAACCCCCCTCCACATGGCCATCATGCCACAGCGCCCCACCGCTCTTACCTGGATGGCCCACGGCTGCTTATTATAACTACTGTTTCCTTATACAAGAAAAAGGGATAGTGGATGGGAAATATATTCTAGCCCGTCAAAGACTGTTCTGTGCAAAAGGCAAAACAAGGATTTCGAACATCACACTAATAAGTAAATGGTTTCCATTTCTGAAAATAGCATATTTAAATACTTTAGACAAACAGCATAGCAGTTACAGAATGTGCAGTAATTGCCACCCAGGAACAATGAACAGGAAAAAGCATGAGAACAAACAGCTGGGTCTAAAATGCAGATTGAAAGTACTCAGCAAAACTACTGAGAGGCGCCCTTAATAGTCATGCCTAAAGTACTGAGAAAATATATAAATGGCCACAACCCAGAGGCATATTAAAAATACCTTTGGTGCTGAAACTTTGAAGATATTATGGCCACATGGGAACTTGTTTGTATCTTTTAGTGATGCTGAAGTAAACACCTGACCTGATGTACGAAATGAGAGGCCACATTAGCTGGTTGCAAATTGCACAGCGACTTTTGGCGGCCATTCTGACAATTACAGGTTTGATTTTATAACATAAAAAAGTAGGAGAAGATTCATATCAGTTCCCTTTGATCATAAGGTGCAGCACTGATGTCAATCATCTGCAAGAATTGTGGACTGTTGAAGACTCCCTGCCATCAATATACACGTGGATTGTGCATTGACAAAAAAAGCACGTGCTGCACATTTTCAAGACCTCGAAAGGAGTCATCAGAGCCTGGTGGATATTGTCCAGTATCTATCCATAAAATAAATTTGCACACAAATTGCCACAATACTTGTGCTTATATACATAGAACTTTGCACTGTAAGAGAAGTACAATACAATTGATTACAGATGGACCCTCAGAGAATTGTAGCACAATTTCCCCATACTCTTTTTTGTTAATATTGCATTTCGTCATGTCGTTTTCAAGTCAAGCTTGCCCCTGCCTTACACAGCAATGCATTGCACGACCAGATACATTTTAAGTGGGTCTATGGCTGAATAGCACACATTCTGATTGGCGTTAAAGTGCTTATGGTGTACACCTGGGGAGCTACTTCAGAATCAACATGGAGTGGGGTGGGGGGGACTTCCCTCCAAGTAGAGCCAGATAATGCACTTTCTGAATAACGGCCCACTCAAAAATAAACCCCCTACTGTAGTTATTATCACATGCTTTTTTTCAAATGCCATCTCTCCTCTGCATCTGTAACACTAGAATGGGCCAAGGGCCTCTGTTATTCTCTCGTCCAAGTGGAGAGGGAGTGCTTTATGTTATTGTGAGTCCTAGAGACATACTACTTAGTAAAAGAAAACACTGCCCGTTCTCATATTTTGTACAATATGCCCCATAGAAAGTAGCAAGAAAAATCCAAAACAAAACAATAAACAGAGAAAGTAATTGTACTAATAGAAGATTTGAGCTCATCTGAATATTTTACATATATGACATAATGCTGAAGTGAATAAGAAGTTGTTCGGGTAGTATATAGATAACAAGTAGAACTGGGTTTGAAGCTCAAGATCCTGTGATTTTGTGCAAATCACATGTTCTCCCTGTGAGAATGTTAACTGGCCCTTTTGCGAAGCGCTCTAATGCCTTTGGGCCAGGCTAAAACAATGTAAAAATTCAAAACATTTAGATTGCTGGGTGTCAAATTAGTGGCAGCATCTTTTAGTGTACAGAATCTTAAGCTGTCATAGATTTAGCCACATTACTGTACACCTTCAAGAACTCCTCTGGCTTTCAGTCAACAAAATAATCACTTTCAAGCTCCTAACACATCTATAAAGCCCTCCATTACGAAGGACCAACATATCTGAACCACCACCTTTCATTCCACGTACCCACCAGACACCTCCAATCCACCCAACTGGCCCTGGATAATGTCCAACGGATCCACAAGATTAGGACTGGAGGAAGATCCTTCTCCTATCTCGCCGACAAGACCTGGAACACTCTACCTCTCCACCTTAGGCAACCCCTTTGCTGATTCAATTCAGGAAGGATCTCAAGGCCTGGCTCATCGGCTGAGCCCCAGTGCCCAGACGGATCTGCAGCCGCCCCCTTAGTGCCTTGAGACCCTCACAGATGAGTAGCTGCACTTTACGAACCCTTGCTTGATCCCTAGATTGACAGATTTAGTGTGACAGCAGATTTGTTTCATGCAGCCTTGATGATTTGCTTGTTGGTAAGAGCATTGTTTAAAGCTGCTGATTATTTCAAAAAGCTTGGACCAGTTATAATTTATGAAAGGTCCACAATAGAATATTTCAATTGAACTGAGATTGTGTGATTTATTTCCCATATCGTCGAACCTGTTTATTTCTCTTGCTAAAAAACAAATGCCATGATGAATACTGAAGCCAAGAGGATGCTGTGGCAAAAACAAGGTTGTTGACAACTGATGTGCATTGTGTGAAGATGTAGAAATGTTTAAATCTCATCAAGTGACCCTCAGTCAAATGTTTAAAAGATCAGGCCATTTGCAAATATGTAAAGGATTGCTATGAGGAAGTGCATGACTGCTGGGACTGTCAAATATGTGCATGTTTGAGATTATGAGGTGAGTGGTTGATCTGGAATGTAGGAGACATTCAGTACCAATAGAATGTTTAAAAAATATATTTATTTTAATAATGTTAAAGATACTTTCTAAATACAGAAATAAGTCTCTAATTTTGACAGTTAGTGTGGTTGTGTAGGTACCTATTTTCTACATGAAAAGAGTATTTTTTGTAATTGTGTATTTTGAATGTTGTCTGATTAGAATATATACTGCAACATTTACTATTTCTGTTTTTGTCTTACTGAGGAAAATTTACAATCATCAGCACACGAAAAATGATATTGAGGCAAAATTTGTACATAGGTTCAGGGGTGTTGGCGCCCTAGATTCCCTCTATTATGACCTCTTTCAGGACTTTGGATTCAAAATCTCTCTACGTTAATGAATTAAAAAATACGATGTATCTACTAAGTGATGAGTTTGCAAAGAAAAATAATTTCACCAAATACTGTAATGCTCGCTAGAAAATTAACCAAAGTGACACAAGGGGCCTCATTAAAAGCAGACTGAAAATAGGAGGTATTTCCTCACTCCAAGAGTTTCTGATCCTGTGGGTACTAGTAAATCTAGGGGTGGGCAAAATGTAGCCTATTATGAGTTTTACCAAGAGGGTCCACTAAGAATGACTGTATTACTGCGGTTACAGACAATGCCAGGTCCAATTTGCATTGTAATTCTTCATTTTCCTCTAGACTTTCACAAGAAGAAATTGGCTGCATCAACTACTGTTACTTGCCCCCGTTTTAACACAGGCTACACCTAACGAGAACACTTGAAGATACCATTAAGAAGATACTTTCACATGCAAACAAAATCACAATATGAAAATGTTCTGAAATTATTGGGGGCAACATTTTTTAGCAATTGGTGGAACGCAGCAAGCAAAGTTGCTGTCCTGCATTTTATCAGTTGGAGAGAGGAGAACTGCATCATATCTTCAAAGAAATGTTGCAGTTCTGCAATATTCATGCACTGGCACACTTTGGTGTAAAGGTGTCTTCATTGGTACTAGGCAGCACAGAGTGCAAGGATTTTTGCATTGTGTTCAGGATAGTTTTCCTACACAGAAACTGTTCTTCGAAGCTATTTGCTCTTTGTATGTGTGCTATGGAATGCAAAAAAAACAAAAATTAGGATAAAGATATATCTCCTCATTATGCCAGCCACAGAGAGGCGTAGGATTTTGGAGCAAATCCTTGTTTACAAGTTTTTGGATGCCAGTGCATCACATTGAACGCCTCCCTGATGCAAAGTAATGCTAGGCAGCACAATGAACTGCATTAACCTACTTTTCCTTAAGAAGCAAATCAAATAGCAATTTGCGTTGCTTTGTAAATATCAAAAATTAAATGGTGCTGGGTTTGTATTAAAAAAGTAACGCAAACCCTTGGTAAATCTGGGCCTAGTCTTCAAATGAAGACATAACTTCAGGCTCTGGTGTCGATATCACATGCAATTTATTTGAAGTTTGCTAAGACACATTGCATAGAAACAGCTCCAGACAAATGAGAGATTAAAACAGATGTTTTGGGGGATTGCATTTCTAACTAAAGCTGATGGCAGGCCATTTTGGTCTTTTCGTGCTTACACCATTTCTGCTGTGGACTTGGAGAGTAAGTAAGGTACGTTGATGCTGATTTGAGGAACAATGTCAGGTGAGTGAATTGAAGAAAGGTATGAAATGTAGTGCGGTTTGTGGAAATCATTAAAACACTCCAACACACTACACCACACTACAACTGCCTTAAGAAATCATTTATATGAGTAGAGCTGACAAATTTGGTCCAAATTCTTATGGTCTGAGAAATGCTCTTACTGAAATAAAGTCAACGCCACATTTTAGACGTCATGAATTTCGCAAAGTGCTGGTGTTCCTGCAGACCTCCTTCCTCCTCTTTAAATTATTAATTCCATTATTGAAGCAGAATTCATGAATAATGGAACTCTCCACGTTGAGCCAAACAGCGACTGTGGTGTTGGTATATTCCCAAAAACAACTTTACACAATATTGAAAAAACACCAAACCAGAATGCTGCAGCTGTCAATTCTGTGAAAACCCGAACGCCCAAAATAATATTAAGTTACACAAATATTTGTTGGCATATAAATGAAGAAAAAATTGTTCTGAGGGTAGCAAGCATTGCGTACACGCAACCTTTTTTCACAATACATAGTTTTTCAGTGAATGCCAAACACGAATCGGCATGACGTCTATATCAGCGAGATATTCCTCAATCCATGTTTCCTGCAATGCTGTTTCATATATCCATTGTTTAATTTGTGTTTATTTAGGAATTGCTTGTTTTACAGTAAATGCATAATTTAAATATTATGTAACAAAGACTGTCAGTGCATGCAACATCTGGGTACACTGTTGTAAACACAAACATTCGGATCCAGTCTTTGCAATGGAGTACTGATAAACACATTCATAATAAATGTGGTACAACGGCCTATGACATATTCTTTTTTACCATGGTACTACCACTTGAGATTCCTTGCGTAAATAGGATGGCTTTCAGACTGAAGTCTGCCTCCTGTAGCATAGGGACATATATTCATTTTAGGGCCTCTTAAAAGCCCCACACAAACACGATAGAGGCGCTAAAGGGAGTTTGCGCCCAAACTAAGATCGGAATGGTTCACTAATTGTGTACCCCAAGGGTTTCTTGTCTGCACAAGTGGTTCCTGGTAAGACCTGGTGCAAATTGCAAGTTCTGAGTCAGCAGTGCAAGACTGGGGCTTTTCTTAATATGGGAAAAAGTGATATACTGGTGGCACAATGGGCTTGTCAATAAGCCACTTTGTTTGATAGGATAGTCCCCAGGACAGAAAGAAGTGTGAGGCCCCTGCTGCTGATAGTAACCAAAATGAGATAACATAGCTGATTTTGTGATCAATGGTGAGTCCTTGGCTGAGCAGTGACTGGCTTCTGGCCACAAACATCTCCACACCTCCCCCAGCTCACCAATTCACCCACAGCTTGGCTACTTCACACTCATGAGGGGGTTGTTGGTGCCTGCGAGCAGGGCACACAGGGAGAAAGGAGGAACGGAAGGGTGTTAACAGGCTATTAAACATAACATACGGCATGCTAATTCAGGATTAAAACATTTTAAACTAAATCAACGGATTCAGGTGAGCGAAGAGTTGCTGTTTGCATAACCATAATGCACACAGTTCCATGCGCTCCCCTGACGATTGGAGACCTTGCTTCTTGGCCTATGCCCAGCTCGCCTATGCCAATAGCCGGCCCTGCCTTAGTGGCTTCACGTAAGAGCACCATTAGCGTTATACAAGATCTGAAACTTAAAATGGTTTGATATTTGAGCACCTTGTTAATGCAGGAATTGATTTTATCAGTATTTACTCAATGTACAACGACCACCCTGGATTGAACAGTGCTCGGAACGAAGAAGCCAAAGAGCAACTCTCGATTTTTTTAATGTAAGTGCATAAGTCATTGATAGGGTAATTAGATTTTAAATCATGTTACGGTAGTATGAATCTTTCAAAACACATGTGCATGCGCATATTGCCAGTTCAAATCAAAACATATAGTCAGAAAAAATATGAGCTCAAAATATATTTTTCAACATCTAGAAACAAAACGGGTAAGGGTTATTTTTTTTTCCTTTCCCATACACAACTGATTCTCAGTGGCGGCTGGGAAAATTCAAAGTGGTGCGGCGTAAAAATATTCCCAGAGTCGAGAGATCAAAATGTGCAAGTCCGGCAGTTCAAAAGAGGTATCTGGGGATTAACCCTTTGAGAAACGTAAAAAAAGAGAGCAAAATCACATCTTTTACAGCACATTTTGAGGAAGAATTTGGATAAAAAGAGATATGTTTAAAAGGCAGTTCTGGACGGTACTTCTTAAGCTTTACATTTTAGATAGCGTTTCTCAATATTTTTACAAATATTTGTAACTGTCAACCCTGGCACATAAGTATATAATTTTTCAAAACTGTACAGTGCCCTTTTTCTTACGCCACACATGGCTATCTGCCTCTTCATTGCGTGAGCTGATCAATAATGAGAGGTGAAAGAATTTGATAGCAGGACCGCCCACCCGCAACCAGGCACTTCTGCTTTCTCGCAGTGCGAGAAGGCAGAAACATAAAGGCAATAACTAACATTTGTTTCTGCATTCTCGCACTGCAAGAAAGCAGAAGTGTCTGGTTGGGGGTTTGCGGTCCTGCTCGAGGGCAGGGGGAGTGGCTTGCCCACTGTTGTTCATACTGACTGTTGGGCAACCTGAGGCCGCCCAAACAGTCAGTATGAACAACAGTGGACAAGTCACTCCCCCCTGCCCTCGAGCAGCACCGCCCACTCTCTCTGTTCTCTATACATAGAGAAAATGACCCTGGTGGGGCGTGGCCTCACCAATCACAACGCCGCGATGGAGGGGAGGGAGGATTCCTGCAGCCTTCCTGATGTAAGTCGTTGTTTATCAGAAATGTTTTTGTTACCACAGGGATTACGATATACATTCAGGGTTTTTAAATATAAACCAGGGATACATATATCAGCAATTGCTCTTGTATTGAAAGGGTTGATGGTTGGTAATAGTATGTAATTTCAGGCTCAGAGCAGAAATATTTTGACCGGCTTTTGATCTTATGATCAGTTTGGTAAGTGTTACAGGCCAGTCTTTTGAAAGTGGGAGTTTACGCTTATTGGCTAACACATCTGACCAGCGGACCTACGTACTGATCTGTAATTATACTTAGCCTTCTTGCCTCGAATCCGATAACTAGAAAAAAGTTAAGTCAAATACAGGTACGCTTTATGTAAATAGAACCCTGAATATGAAATCACATTTTTCATTTATTATGTAGCTGTACTCGCATGTTTTCCGGATTCCATAATGCTTGTGATTGATCGACTCGGGAGGGAGACGAGTGATTATCGTCACTCTTGGATATCTCATTGGTTGCTATTATATACCGGAAATGCAACTATACCGGATAGAATATGCCTGCAACTTTCAAACCGGACATGCACCTGAAACCGGATATAATTCGTCTGTTGAGTTTAGATACGGACGCTATAGAGAACTGATATAGGACTTTTTGCCCGGTATTTAGTCATACTTAATAGGCATGGCGGGCCTGGTTGATTATAGTCAAACTGGGATATCTTATTGGTCGTTACAATATACCGGATATGCAACTATACCGGATATAATATGCCAGCAACTTTCAAACCGGATATGTACTTGAAACCGGATATAATTCGTCCGTTGAGCTTAGATACAGATGCAATAGAGAACTGATAGAGGACTTTTTACACGGCATTCAGTCTTGCTTATCAGGCATGGCGGACCGGGTTGTAAACCATAGTGGATAGTTTGAGCGGGAATAGCATTGATGGTATTGATTGGTTAGTATGGGTTTAAAGGGAGACAGCGGTAGCAGGTTCTTTGCACGCTGTCGGGAAGGACGCCAGACGTCGCCTGCCGAGACTCCCCATGAATATATAGGATTCTTACTATCACAAGGTGAGGTGCAGACCGGCTTAGATAATTTATCGGGGTGAATTATCATTGTTCAGTTAAACTCTGTCCATTCATTTTTATGATAGAGGAGGTTTTCTGAGGGTCGTATTTTTTTTTTCTTTCAATAGGAATGGCGCTTTTGAATTTCTTTTGAAATCAGGTGAGGATCAGATATTATTAAGGAAATTTGTGATGGTGATCAGTAGTTAAAGGCCTGATGTAGACAGATTGTTATATTTAGTTGGCTAAAAATCTTTTCAGGATGTAATGATTATTAAGGGATCTGTCTGCCCTCCCCTATTTTATTATGAGTTTCACACAATACGATTCCCTTTGTATGTTGTTGTTTGAATTCTATGAGACTTGCTCCAGAAGAGTAATTCAGAGTTATATTTAGAAGTGTGATGCCTCCTCCAGCAATTAGATTAGCCTTTCAGGTTTTGTTACTTTTTAATATCAGATGTATTTTTCAATCTTACAGTGATATTAAGAAAAAGAATTTGTTCAGGAAAGGAAAATAAAGGGGGAGTTCAGGCAAAGAAACTAATTTAGGGTCACTTTCAGGTGAGATGTTCTTTCGAAATTGGTCTTGTTTTTTTCATGAGTATTGGTCTGTTAATGTCCACATATTTTTTGAGGTTACTCAGTCATGCCTTTGGGAAGCATTTTTTCTGTATTCAATTGTTTAAATCTATAAAATTTAATAAGTATGAATTCCTCTACATTCAGAAGTTTATGTATTAATCAATATGTATGATGTATATGATCTATTTGAATCAATATTATTTGTTAAGCCTGTTAATAATTTCCAAATAGGTTGTACTACATTTGGATTTTTCGAATACTGAGACAGGATTTCGCTTTTTGAAAAGTGCACATAAACAGGAGGTAGGCTGAACACGTTTACACTATTAATAGTTATTCTCATGGCGAGTTCTAGGGGTTGTGTCTAAATGTTCATTGTTAATATGTCCATTTTTTCATTTTTGTAGATTGTTATATAGGCTGACTAATACATATCACTGATAGATAATGATCATAAAGTTGTAATATTTGATGTATTATATTTTTGATTAATGTAGGCACAGTTGATTAATTTTTTGCTTTCTCTATGTTTTTGGTAATTACAGCCCTGATGATGTCCATCTGTGGACGAAACGCGTCGGCTGTTTGTTATATATATTGACTTGTGAAATACTGAAGAATTGTTACTGATCTTATCTTCATCATCTCTGTTGAATACCATCAAATAAAAGAACATTCTTTGGAATTCACATTTGTGAACCATTTGATTTCGTGTGGAATTTGGTCGCTCCCTCAATCTCTTTTGTATACTTCCTGATGATGAGCACTGCAGGAATTCAAAACGCAGGACGGCGGGAGTCAGGAGTCTCTGGACTTAACCAAAAGCGGGACGGTAAGTTTTACTTTTATTTTATATATCATAGGTATTTCGGACACTAGTGCATAATGACTTGTAAGTAAGGGAGCTGCCTTAAAGCCGAGTGTAGAGCCATGAAAACATAGAAAATCACTTTGTGTGTGTTACCCAGTAACCGGTCTCAGGATGCTTGTTTCTGATCCAGGGAAGATCTGGCTCGGCAGTTTCGACTGGACTGTTCCCATGAGAAACAGGGTCAAGACTGATTTTCATATGGCTGGGTCTGAACTGGGGTGGTGAATCGAGCAAAAGAACGATGATGGATTCAACCCAGATCTGTGACTGGGGCGAGATTCTGAAAAGTTTCAGTGCTATGTCCATCATCTTTTTCTGAGACTGGTCCCAGGATGCTTGTTTCTGGTCCAGGGAAGTTCTAGCTTGGTTGTTCGATCTGAACTGTTCCCATGACGATCAGGGTCAGGCCTGATCTGCATATGGCGGGGTCTGAACTGGGGTGGCAAAGTGAGCTAAAGAATGATTATGATTTAACCCAGATATGTAACTGGGAGTCAGTGTCTGAAAGGTTTCAGTGCTCTGTCCATCATATCCTGGTGTTTGCTTTGTCTGCCCTAAGTTGGCAGGGTATGCCCAGACGTAGGCCCCTTGCTTACTTTTGCCACTGGATTCCAGCTAGCCTGGCTGATGAGTGGTGTTATCCCAAAACCGGTCCCAGGATTGTTGCAGGTTGGGCTGGATGTTTCACATGAGGAACAGGGTCAAGACTGATTTGCATATGGCTGAGTCTAAACTGGGGTGGCTAAGTAAGCTAAAGAACAATGATAGATTCAACCCAGATCTGTTACTGGGGGTGAGTGTCGGAAAAGTTTCAGTGCTCCATCCATCATCTCCTTGTGTTTACCACATTGTGATTGGTCAATCTATGGATGCTTCCACTGTCGCACTCCCTGCCATTTACAGCACATGTGCAGATCTGCAGAGCTTGACTTGCACGAAAACAGGTCCTCTCAGCCAATATCAAAGCCACTCACATACTTTTTTACAACAATGGGCCAAAAGGGCATTGAGATTGGCTGGGTCACAAAATCCAAGGGCCCTATCGGAGATCAGGGGGCTGTGGTCTCCGTCTCTGACTCTCAGACACAGTGCAGTTGAGAGACCTTAAATTACACAACAGAAATAGCAAACCAGAATATCAGTCATTTCATCAAATGCCCTTTAATTTATGGCAGTGGTAACCTTGTCAGTCATAACTAAGAATAGTGTGCTGTGTGACAGGACCACGTCTCTTCTTACAAGACTTAATGGCAAAGACCATGCGTGGGAGAGGGATAATCTGCAAACTAAATTGATAAAGAAAGTTAGGATAAAACAAGTGCAAAAAGCATAATGCAGTGATCATGTCAGCAGAGTGTGGGTGTGGTGCCTCATAGAGGAAGGTCAGTGCCCTAATGAATGAGTTGCCACTTCCAATTCTGCATCAAGGGCTCACAACAATCTCATACAATTGTGCATTTTGAACTTGTAGTCCCTGGTGCCTAAAAATAAATGCACAAAGTGCAAAGTTTTGTTTTAAATCCTACTGCTGGAGATGGTGAATGCTGATGTTGCTGAATACGAAAGCCAGCTGATGTCCTGATGCTGGGGAGTGAAAGGATTGTGAAGCTCCTGTTTGCTGATGACACCCTGCTAGTGTCCAAAACCCCATGGGGGCTCCAGCTATTGCTTAACCAATTTAATGATACCTGTAGCTTAAGTGGTCCAGAGATTAATACTTCAAAAATGTAGCCTTTGACAATAAACCCCCCACAAATCCTACAAGGCCAAACCAACTCTGGGAGACACCCTGCTTGAGAGAGTTAGCACCTTTGAATACCTGGCCGAAGATATGCCCTGGAAATACCATGTGGCCAAATTGGGTTTAAAGCTCAAGCAAATAGCAAGTGCTCTGATTATAGAGCATAGTACTTCCTACAGCGAACCTGTGGCAGCTCCACTACAGGAATGTATGACGTTACAGCGCATACATTTAAAAAGCATGCACTTACAACACAGTTTTTACATTGCAACATCCACTACAACGCATTCCATTAAATCGCATGACACTAAATCGCATATTAAAAAACTACCTTTACAAAGCATTCCATTACATCGGATACTACCTTTACAACGCATACCATTACAAAGCACACCATCACATTGCATTTAAGGTAAGTATTGGATAGTATAAGGGTAAAAATTACTATTCTAACTACAGGGGGTGCAACAGTAGGGTAACTTTTGGATAGTGTAGATGTTAAAATTACTATTCTAACTCCAGGGGGTGCAATAGTAGGGTAAGTGTTGGATAGTGTAAGGGTTCTGTGCATTGTAATGGTATGTGTAGTAATGCCTGCTTTGTAGTGATATGCGTTGTAAAGGATGTTGCGATGTAATGACTGTGTTGTAAGTGTGGTGCCATGTAATGACTCTGTTCTAAAGGTCGTTTCCCCTCTACAGATATATGAATCTAAAGTGGTGAGTTCAGCTCTATATGGGCAGAATTGTGGGGCTTTGAAAGGATGGTTGATCTCTCCAGGCTGAGTACAAATTTATGAGGAGTATAGTCCAATTACCTCACAGCACGCCCCTCTATCTCTTAAGGTTAGATTTGGGTAGGATATCGATAGCTGATAAGACTAAGCTAAGACCACTGGTGTTTTGGTGTAGGTTTAGGTCCACTCCTGAGTTAGGCTCTGATGCCAAGGCCCTCAAGGAAGTTATCGCCCTAGATAAACAGGTGGCTAAGGAATGTAAAACGGCTTACGGAAGACGGGGGACTAAGGAGATTAACGACAAAGGCTCAGTACTTAACAGACGCCCCCAACAGAAACCCAGTGCGGGTTGGAAGTATCACCGCATAATATATACAACCAATTTACTCTGGAATGAGCCTTGAGAAAGTTGTGGGTTACATTCCCAATACGATGAAACACGTGTTGGCTGTGAATCTCCAGAAATAAAACTTCAAAAGAATCTACCGGACCTTATGGACAAGAATCATTTATGAATGCAAGAGTGACGAATGGTGAAGACACTTGTATACTGAGAATAACAATAATATATAACTTGTGCTAGGGAGCCTTTTTTACTAGCCAACATAGGGTTAGAGGGCCACTGAGAAAATAGGGACCCTGCCTCACTCCCTACCGCATTTGTAGTTGAGCAGCTCAGTCTGCAGCCATCAACTACAATGCACAGATTTTAAATATGTTGCCTCCCTGAAACAATATTTGGACCTAATTCAGGGACCTACTTATAGAAATTTATATATGCAGTTCAGGTTCGACAGGCTTCCGCTCAAGGCCCGCACTAGCTCCTGGCATATTACCTCAGAGTCATCACAATCTCGTTCCATTTGCACTGCTACTACAGAAACATCTGTGCATGTGTTAATATGCTTGTCCAGCCTATTCACGTCCAAGAGCTAAGTGGCTCATGCCTGTATGCAACCAGTTGGGGCACGTAATTATGCTGAAGCGTTGCAAATACTTGGATCGGACCCAAAACTAGTGATAGCCTGTGCAGTTGCAAAGTTCTTTGGTCACATGTGGGGCATAAGGGGGAAGCTGCTGCAAACATGTTGAGGAAAATATTTTTTCTTAATTGTTTTTCAACTATCTAAAGCATCAACAGTATAGCACACCATTATGGATGATTTCAAGATGTGCATTGGTTGCATGCCAAATAAAGATTTGCAACATAGCGGACCCGGCTGGAAGACTATAGCTCCAAAGAGGAATTTGTTGTTACAGTTCTGATTAGTAAAAGATATAGGAGGACCCGGCAAGTGAACTATAAACTTAACTTTAGTCCGATTTGGCTTGTTGGTCCTGCTATGAAACTTATGTTTTAATCTATTCTTAATCTTTTACGTATGAGCCGAATTCCACACTGCACCTTCATAGCCTCGCTATGCATCCCATGTCTTATGAGTTGTAGTGTACATTGTACTTTTATGGTCGTACGACCGAAATAAAGTTTGATGATGATGAATACCAAAGCTGTCTAATTTTGATTCCACCCCTTGTCTCTTTTTTACACACCATAACCTTCCTGTCTCTTTATCTCCCTCTTGCAGGTTCTTTCTGAACACATTTTCTCCCTTTGTAGATGTTTCCTACCTTTCTCTTATCTTTTATTGCCTTGCTCTTGATCAAAGTTTGATGATAAAAAATAAACGCCATCCACCAGAAATAAGTGCCAGCCCACCACTGCAATTACTTGCACAAAATAAGTATATCTCTTCTCCCCGTAGGGGTCATACGTGAAATATGATACATTGGTGTATTTGTTTTAGCAAAATCAAATGTTCATGACAGTTCTTGCTACATACAACGCAGGGTGCAGACCGACAGCATTTGCTTTAAATACCCAGATCTTTAATCAATTATGTGGAATGTCATGTACATTTCAGTAGATTTTTTATGCTAGAATTTAGTAGTGACACTGACATTTCACCTCTGAACTAAAATGAAACAATGGCTTCACATTTTTATTAAAACATTTAAAATCTGCTAAAAATGCAGGGTTAATGGATAGAAGGATCTGCGAGTTCCTGCACTCCAAGTGTATGTATCTTTCTTTCTTTAGAATTGCAAAATGAAAGGCAGATATTGGACATTTTGCAAAGCTCACCTCATCACTCATTTACGATTGCTGGGAGAGTACTGTTTAATTATGCATTATACCTTTATTCTTTCATTATATTTGCAACGGACAAAGTAAAGTAAAGCATCACCGATTCATGAGAATATGAAAGCAACAAATCATCAAAAACCCTTCTGAGAGACATCACCCATCTTTTCAATAAATGTGTAAAATTGCCATAAATTGCATACTGCGCTTAATGCACTCGCATTTAAATCAATGTAATGACATGCAAACAATCAGTGTATTTGTGATGCATCGTCCATTGTAAATGGTGTATTATATCTCACTTATTTTCTTTAATACCTTCCTGCTGACTCCTGTGTATTCAGTAATCTCACCTTTATTCAATATTTTCTGTCTTTAATTATTCAAATTCTAGCAACAAGTACTTGACACTCATATTGTATGTTTGCATGTGTTTTATTTAATTGACCGTTATTTGATTATTTTTCAAAAAAAAAGAGTAGCAACCGTTTTTAATAGGTCATTTATTGTATCCAACAGGATGGCTCGGTGAGCTGATTGCTGCTGCTTACTAAAGTAGTGTCCTGTATTTCACAAGTTCACTTTGCCAATGCACATTGAGTATCCCTTCCTTATGACATTGGTAGAATGAGTGGTACCACCATACATTTTGAAATAACCGCATCTGCTCCCAAAAGTGATTAGAAATATCAGAAGTGTAGCATGAAGTGCTTTATATAAAGACAGATTACTATTGGACAGAGCATCTCAAACATAATATCGTGTTCACAGACGTTCATAGAACACTGTGATGTGTGGAGTCAACTTGGAATTGTGGTACATTATGCAGAACATGACTGGGAAGGGGGGCATTTTAAATTGAAAAAGATATAAGATCATCACTGGGATTTTGGATTGATTTCATGTTTCACTAATTTACAACTTTCGATAGGTGGTAATAAGATGACTTGATGAAGTACCGAAAATAGGGTTAAAACCTCTACCCTCTTTTAAATTTGAAAGGAACTAAATATCATTCAATCTCAGCAGGAAACTGATCTGCATATGGCGGGGTCTGAACTGGGGTGGCAAAGTGAGCTAAAGAATGATTATGATTCAACCCAGATATGTAACTGGGAGTCAGTGTCTGAAAGGTTTCAGTGCTCTGTCCATCATATCCTGGTGTTTGCTTTGTCTGCCCTAAGTTGGCAGGGTATGCCCAGACGTAGGCCCCTTGCTTACTTTTGCCACTGGATTCCAGCTAGCCTGGCTGATGAGTGGTGTTATCCCAAAACCGGTCCCAGGATTGTTGCAGGTTGGGCTGGATGTTTCACATGAGGAACAGGGTCAAGACTGATTTGCATATGGCTGAGTCTAAACTGGGGTGGCTAAGTAAGCTAAAGAACAATGATAGATTCAACCCAGATCTGTTACTGGGGGTGAGTGTCGGAAAAGTTTCAGTGCTCCATCCATCATCTCCTTGTGTTTACCACATTGTGATTGGTCAATCTATGGATGCTTCCACTGTCGCACTCCCTGCCATTTACAGCACATGTGCAGATCTGCAGAGCTTGACTTGCACGAAAACAGGTCCTCTCAGCCAATATCAAAGCCACTCACATACTTTTTTACAACAATGGGCCAAAAGGGCATTGAGATTGGCTGGGTCACAAAATCCAAGGGCTCTATCGGAGATCAGGGGGCTGTGGTCTCCGTCTCTGACTCTCAGACACAGTGCAGTTGAGAGAACTTAAATTACACAACAGAAATAGCAAACCAGAATATCAGGTCATTTCATCAAATGCCCTTTAATTTATGGCAGTGGTAACCTTGTCAGTCATAACTAAGAATAGTGTGCTGTGTGACAGGACCACGTCTCTTCTTACAAGACTTAATGGCAAAGACCATGCGTGGGAGAGGGATAATCTGCAAACTAAATTGATAAAGAAAGTTAGGATAAAACAAGTGCAAAAAGCATAATGCAGTGATCATGTCAGCAGAGTGTGGGTGTGGTGCCTCATAGAGGAAGGTCAGTGCCCTAATGAATGAGTTGCCACTTCCAATTCTGCATCAAGGGCTCACAACAATCTCATACAATTGTGCATTTTGAACTTGTAGTCCCTGGTGCCTAAAAATAAATGCACAAAGTGAAAAGTTTTGTTTTAAATCCTACTGCTGGAGATGGTGAATGCTGATGTTGCTGAATACGAAAGCCAGCTGATGTCCTGATGCTGGGGAGTGAAAGGATTGTGAAGCTCCTGTTTGCTGATGACACCCTGCTAGTGTCCAAAACCCCATGGGGGCTCCAGCTATTGCTTAACCAATTTAATGATACCTGTAGCTTAAGTGGTCCAGAGATTAATACTTCAAAAATGTAGCCTTTGACAATAAACCCCCCACAAATCCTACAAGGCCAAACCAACTCTGGGAGACACCCTGCTTGAGAGAGTTAGCACCTTTGAATACCTGGCCGAAGATATGCCCTGGAAATACCATGTGGCCAAATTGGGTTTAAAGCTCAAGCAAATAGCAAGTGCTCTGATTATAGAGCATAGTACTTCCTACAGCGAACCTGTGGCAGCTCCACTACAGGAATGTATGACGTTACAGCGCATACATTTAAAAAGCATGCACTTACAACACAGTTTTTACATTGCAACATCCACTACAACGCATTCCATTAAATCGCATGACACTAAATCGCATATTAAAAAACTACCTTTACAAAGCATTCCATTACATCGGATACTACCTTTACAACGCATACCATTACAAAGCACACCATCACATTGCATTTAAGGTAAGTATTGGATAGTATAAGGGTAAAAATTACTATTCTAACTACAGGGGGTGCAACAGTAGGGTAACTTTTGGATAGTGTAGATGTTAAAATTACTATTCTAACTCCAGGGGGTGCAATAGTAGGGTAAGTGTTGGATAGTGTAAGGGTTCTGTGCATTGTAATGGTATGTGTAGTAATGCCTGCTTTGTAGTGATATGCGTTGTAAAGGATGTTGCGATGTAATGACTGTGTTGTAAGTGTGGTGCCATGTAATGACTCTGTTCTAAAGGTCGTTTCCCCTCTACAGATATATGAATCTAAAGTGGTGAGTTCAGCTCTATATGGGCAGAATTGTGGGGCTTTGAAAGGATGGTTGATCTCTCCAGGCTGAGTACAAATTTATGAGGAGTATAGTCCAATTACCTCACAGCACGCCCCTCTATCTCTTAAGGTTAGATTTGGGTAGGATATCGATAGCTGATAAGACTAAGCTAAGACCACTGGTGTTTTGGTGTAGGTTTAGGTCCACTCCTGAGTTAGGCTCTGATGCCAAGGCCCTCAAGGAAGTTATCGCCCTAGATAAACAGGTGGCTAAGGAATGTAAAACGGCTTACGGAAGACGGGGGACTAAGGAGATTAACGACAAAGGCTCAGTACTTAACAGACGCCCCCAACAGAAACCCAGTGCGGGTTGGAAGTATCACCGCATAATATATACAACCAATTTACTCTGGAATGAGCCTTGAGAAAGTTGTGGGTTACATTCCCAATACGATGAAACACGTGTTGGCTGTGAATCTCCAGAAATAAAACTTCAAAAGAATCTACCGGACCTTATGGACAAGAATCATTTATGAATGCAAGAGTGACGAATGGTGAAGACACTTGTATACTGAGAATAACAATAATATATAACTTGTGCTAGGGAGCCTTTTTTACTAGCCAACATAGGGTTAGAGGGCCACTGAGAAAATAGGGACCCTGCCTCACTCCCTACCGCATTTGTAGTTGAGCAGCTCAGTCTGCAGCCATCAACTACAATGCACAGATTTTAAATATGTTGCCTCCCTGAAACAATATTTGGACCTAATTCAGGGACTAACTTATAGAAATTTATATATGCAGTTCAGGTTCGACAGGCTTCCGCTCAAGGCCTGCACTAGCTCCTGGCATATTACCTCAGAGTCATCACAATCTCGTTCCATTTGCACTGCTACTACAGAAACATCTGTGCATGTGTTAATATGCTTGTCCAGCCTATTCACGTCCAAGAGCTAAGTGGCTCATGCCTGTATGCAACCAGTTGGGGCACGTAATTATGCTGAAGCGTTGCAAATACTTGGATCGGACCCAAAACTAGTGATAGCCTGTGCAGTTGCAAAGTTCTTTGGTCACATGTGGGGCATAAGGGGGAAGCTGCTGCAAACATGTTGAGGAAAATATTTTTTCTTAATTGTTTTTCAACTATCTAAAGCATCAACAGTATAGCACACCATTATGGATGATTTCAAGATGTGCATTGGTTGCATGCCAAATAAAGATTTGCAACATAGCGGACCCGGCTGGAAGACTATAGCTCCAAAGAGGAATT
The DNA here is from genome assembly GCF_964263255.1 of Lissotriton vulgaris. Classification (NCBI taxonomy): domain Eukaryota; kingdom Metazoa; phylum Chordata; class Amphibia; order Caudata; family Salamandridae; genus Lissotriton; species Lissotriton vulgaris. The sequence continues at coordinate 1,049,977,032 of NC_141687.1, forward strand.
TGTTGTTACAGTTCTGATTAGTAAAAGATATAGGAGGACCCGGCAAGTGAACTATAAACTTAACTTTAGTCCGATTTGGCTTGTTGGTCCTGCTATGAAACTTATGTTTTAATCTATTCTTAATCTTTTACGTATGAGCCGAATTCCACACTGCACCTTCATAGCCTCGCTATGCATCCCATGTCTTATGAGTTGTAGTGTACATTGTACTTTTATGGTCGTACGACCGAAATAAAGTTTGATGATGATGAATACCAAAGCTGTCTAATTTTGATTCCACCCCTTGTCTCTTTTTTACACACCATAACCTTCCTGTCTCTTTATCTCCCTCTTGCAGGTTCTTTCTGAACACATTTTCTCCCTTTGTAGATGTTTCCTACCTTTCTCTTATCTTTTATTGCCTTGCTCTTGATCAAAGTTTGATGATAAAAAATAAACGCCATCCACCAGAAATAAGTGCCAGCCCACCACTGCAATTACTTGCACAAAATAAGTATATCTCTTCTCCCCGTAGGGGTCATACGTGAAATATGATACATTGGTGTATTTGTTTTAGCAAAATCAAATGTTCATGACAGTTCTTGCTACATACAACGCAGGGTGCAGACCGACAGCATTTGCTTTAAATACCCAGATCTTTAATCAATTATGTGGAATGTCATGTACATTTCAGTAGATTTTTTATGCTAGAATTTAGTAGTGACACTGACATTTCACCTCTGAACTAAAATGAAACAATGGCTTCACATTTTTATTAAAACATTTAAAATCTGCTAAAAATGCAGGGTTAATGGATAGAAGGATCTGCGAGTTCCTGCACTCCAAGTGTATGTATCTTTCTTTCTTTAGAATTGCAAAATGAAAGGCAGATATTGGACATTTTGCAAAGCTCACCTCATCACTCATTTACGATTGCTGGGAGAGTACTGTTTAATTATGCATTATACCTTTATTCTTTCATTATATTTGCAACGGACAAAGTAAAGTAAAGCATCACCGATTCATGAGAATATGAAAGCAACAAATCATCAAAAACCCTTCTGAGAGACATCACCCATCTTTTCAATAAATGTGTAAAATTGCCATAAATTGCATACTGCGCTTAATGCACTCGCATTTAAATCAATGTAATGACATGCAAACAATCAGTGTATTTGTGATGCATCGTCCATTGTAAATGGTGTATTATATCTCACTTATTTTCTTTAATACCTTCCTGCTGACTCCTGTGTATTCAGTAATCTCACCTTTATTCAATATTTTCTGTCTTTAATTATTCAAATTCTAGCAACAAGTACTTGACACTCATATTGTATGTTTGCATGTGTTTTATTTAATTGACCGTTATTTGATTATTTTTCAAAAAAAAAGAGTAGCAACCGTTTTTAATAGGTCATTTATTGTATCCAACAGGATGGCTCGGTGAGCTGATTGCTGCTGCTTACTAAAGTAGTGTCCTGTATTTCACAAGTTCACTTTGCCAATGCACATTGAGTATCCCTTCCTTATGACATTGGTAGAATGAGTGGTACCACCATACATTTTGAAATAACCGCATCTGCTCCCAAAAGTGATTAGAAATATCAGAAGTGTAGCATGAAGTGCTTTATATAAAGACAGATTACTATTGGACAGAGCATCTCAAACATAATATTGTGTTCACAGACGTTCATAGAACACTGTGATGTGTGGAGTCAACTTGGAATTGTGGTACATTATGCAGAACATGACTGGGAAGGGGGGCATTTTAAATTGAAAAAGATATAAGATCATCACTGGGATTTTGGATTGATTTCATGTTTCACTAATTTACAACTTTCGATAGGTGGTAATAAGATGACTTGATGAAGTACCGAAAATAGGGTTAAAACCTCTACCCTCTTTTAAATTTGAAAGGAACTAAATATCATTCAATCTCAGCAGGAAACTGATCTGCATATGGCGGGGTCTGAACTGGGGTGGCAAAGTGAGCTAAAGAATGATTATGATTCAACCCAGATATGTAACTGGGAGTCAGTGTCTGAAAGGTTTCAGTGCTCTGTCCATCATATCCTGGTGTTTGCTTTGTCTGCCCTAAGTTGGCAGGGTATGCCCAGACGTAGGCCCCTTGCTTACTTTTGCCACTGGATTCCAGCTAGCCTGGCTGATGAGTGGTGTTATCCCAAAACCGGTCCCAGGATTGTTGCAGGTTGGGCTGGATGTTTCACATGAGGAACAGGGTCAAGACTGATTTGCATATGGCTGAGTCTAAACTGGGGTGGCTAAGTAAGCTAAAGAACAATGATAGATTCAACCCAGATCTGTTACTGGGGGTGAGTGTCGGAAAAGTTTCAGTGCTCCATCCATCATCTCCTTGTGTTTACCACATTGTGATTGGTCAATCTATGGATGCTTCCACTGTCGCACTCCCTGCCATTTACAGCACATGTGCAGATCTGCAGAGCTTGACTTGCACGAAAACAGGTCCTCTCAGCCAATATCAAAGCCACTCACATACTTTTTTACAACAATGGGCCAAAAGGGCATTGAGATTGGCTGGGTCACAAAATCCAAGGGCTCTATCGGAGATCAGGGGGCTGTGGTCTCCGTCTCTGACTCTCAGACACAGTGCAGTTGAGAGACCTTAAATTACACAACAGAAATAGCAAACCAGAATATCAGTCATTTCATCAAATGCCCTTTAATTTATGGCAGTGGTAACCTTGTCAGTCATAACTAAGAATAGTGTGCTGTGTGACAGGACCACGTCTCTTCTTACAAGACTTAATGGCAAAGACCATGCGTGGGAGAGGGATAATCTGCAAACTAAATTGATAAAGAAAGTTAGGATAAAACAAGTGCAAAAAGCATAATGCAGTGATCATGTCAGCAGAGTGTGGGTGTGGTGCCTCATAGAGGAAGGTCAGTGCCCTAATGAATGAGTTGCCACTTCCAATTCTGCATCAAGGGCTCACAACAATCTCATACAATTGTGCATTTTGAACTTGTAGTCCCTGGTGCCTAAAAATAAATGCACAAAGTGCAAAGTTTTGTTTTAAATCCTACTGCTGGAGATGGTGAATGCTGATGTTGCTGAATACGAAAGCCAGCTGATGTCCTGATGCTGGGGAGTGAAAGGATTGTGAAGCTCCTGTTTGCTGATGACACCCTGCTAGTGTCCAAAACCCCATGTGGGCTCCAGCTATTGCTTAACCAATTTAATGATACCTGTAGCTTAAGTGGTCCAGAGATTAATACTTCAAAAATGTAGCCTTTGACAATAAACCCCCCACAAATCCTACAAGGCCAAACCAACTCTGGGAGACACCCTGCTTGAGAGAGTTAGCACCTTTGAATACCTGGCCGAAGATATGCCCTGGAAACCCCATGTGGCCAAATTGGGTTTAAAGCTCAAGCAAATAGCAAGTGCTCTGATTATAGAGCATAGTACTTCCTACAGCGAACCTGTGGCAGCTCCACTACAGGAATGTATGACGTTACAGCGCATACATTTAAAAAGCATGCACTTACAACACAGTTTTTACATTGCAACATCCACTACAACGCATTCCATTAAATCGCATGACACTAAATCGCATATTAAAAAACTACCTTTACAAAGCATTCCATTACATCGGATACTACCTTTACAATGCATACCATTACAAAGCACACCATCACATTGCATTTAAGGTAAGTATTGGATAGTATAAGGGTAAAAATGACTATTCTAACTACAGGGGGTGCAACAGTAGGGTAACTTTTGGATAGTGTAGATGTTAAAATTACTATTCTAACTCCAGGGGGTGCAATAGTAGGGTAAGTGTTGGATAGTGTAAGGGTTCTGTGCATTGTAATGGTATGTGTAGTAATGCCTGCTTTGTAGTGATATGCGTTGTAAAGGATGTTGCGATGTAATGACTGTGTTGTAAGTGTGGTGCCATGTAATGACTCTGTTCTAAAGGTCGTTTCCCCTCTACAGATATATGAATCTAAAGTGGTGAGTTCAGCTCTATATGGGCAGAATTGTGGGGCTTTGAAAGGATGGTTGATCTCTCCAGGCTGAGTACAAATTTATGAGGAGTATAGTCCAATTACCTCACAGCACGCCCCTCTATCTCTTAAGGTTAGATTTGGGTAGGATATCGATAGCTGATAAGACTAAGCTAAGACCACTGGTGTTTTGGTGTAGGTTTAGGTCCACTCCTGAGTTAGGCTCTGATGCCAAGGCCCTCAAGGAAGTTATCGCCCTAGATAAACAGGTGGCTAAGGAATGTAAAACGGCTTACGGAAGACGGGGGACTAAGGAGATTAACGACAAAGGCTCAGTACTTAACAGACGCCCCCAACAGAAACCCAGTGCGGGTTGGAAGTATCACCGCATAATATATACAACCAATTTACTCTGGAATGAGCCTTGAGAAAGTTGTGGGTTACATTCCCAATACGATGAAACACGTGTTGGCTGTGAATCTCCAGAAATAAAACTTCAAAAGAATCTACCGGACCTTATGGACAAGAATCATTTATGAATGCAAGAGTGACGAATGGTGAAGACACTTGTATACTGAGAATAACAATAATATATAACTTGTGCTAGGGAGCCTTTTTTACTAGCCAACATAGGGTTAGAGGGCCACTGAGAAAATAGGGACCCTGCCTCACTCCCTACCGCATTTGTAGTTGAGCAGCTCAGTCTGCAGCCATCAACTACAATGCACAGATTTTAAATATGTTGCCTCCCTGAAACAATATTTGGACCTAATTCAGGGACCTACTTATAGAAATTTATATATGCAGTTCAGGTTCGACAGGCTTCCGCTCAAGGCCCGCACTAGCTCCTGGCATATTACCTCAGAGTCATCACAATCTCGTTCCATTTGCACTGCTACTACAGAAACATCTGTGCATGTGTTAATATGCTTGTCCAGCCTATTCACGTCCAAGAGCTAAGTGGCTCATGCCTGTATGCAACCAGTTGGGGCACGTAATTATGCTGAAGCGTTGCAAATACTTGGATCGGACCCAAAACTAGTGATAGCCTGTGCAGTTGCAAAGTTCTTTGGTCACATGTGGGGCATAAGGGGGAAGCTGCTGCAAACATGTTGAGGAAAATATTTTTTCTTAATTGTTTTTCAACTATCTAAAGCATCAACAGTATAGCACACCATTATGGATGATTTCAAGATGTGCATTGGTTGCATGCCAAATAAAGATTTGCAACATAGCGGACCCGGCTGGAAGACTATAGCTCCAAAGAGGAATTTGTTGTTACAGTTCTGATTAGTAAAAGATATAGGAGGACCCGGCAAGTGAACTATAAACTTAACTTTAGTCCGATTTGGCTTGTTGGTCCTGCTATGAAACTTATGTTTTAATCTATTCTTAATCTTTTACGTATGAGCCGAATTCCACACTGCACCTTCATAGCCTCGCTATGCATCCCATGTCTTATGAGTTGTAGTGTACATTGTACTTTTATGGTCGTACGACCGAAATAAAGTTTGATGATGATGAATACCAAAGCTGTCTAATTTTGATTCCACCCCTTGTCTCTTTTTTACACACCATAACCTTCCTGTCTCTTTATCTCCCTCTTGCAGGTTCTTTCTGAACACATTTTCTCCCTTTGTAGATGTTTCCTACCTTTCTCTTATCTTTTATTGCCTTGCTCTTGATCAAAGTTTGATGATAAAAAATAAACGCCATCCACCAGAAATAAGTGCCAGCCCACCACTGCAATTACTTGCACAAAATAAGTATATCTCTTCTCCCCGTAGGGGTCATACGTGAAATATGATACATTGGTGTATTTGTTTTAGCAAAATCAAATGTTCATGACAGTTCTTGCTACATACAACGCAGGGTGCAGACCGACAGCATTTGCTTTAAATACCCAGATCTTTAATCAATTATGTGGAATGTCATGTACATTTCAGTAGATTTTTTATGCTAGAATTTAGTAGTGACACTGACATTTCACCTCTGAACTAAAATGAAACAATGGCTTCACATTTTTATTAAAACATTTAAAATCTGCTAAAAATGCAGGGTTAATGGATAGAAGGATCTGCGAGTTCCTGCACTCCAAGTGTATGTATCTTTCTTTCTTTAGAATTGCAAAATGAAAGGCAGATATTGGACATTTTGCAAAGCTCACCTCATCACTCATTTACGATTGCTGGGAGAGTACTGTTTAATTATGCATTATACCTTTATTCTTTCATTATATTTGCAAGGGACAAAGTAAAGTAAAGCATCACCGATTCATGAGAATATGAAAGCAACAAATCATCAAAAACCCTTCTGAGAGACATCACCCATCTTTTCAATAAATGTGTAAAATTGCCATAAATTGCATACTGCGCTTAATGCACTCGCATTTAAATCAATGTAATGACATGCAAACAATCAGTGTATTTGTGATGCATCGTCCATTGTAAATGGTGTATTATATCTCACTTATTTTCTTTAATACCTTCCTGCTAACTCCTGTGTATTCAGTAATCTCACCTTTATTCAATATTTTCTGTCTTTAATTATTCAAATTCTAGCAACAAGTACTTGACACTCATATTGTATGTTTGCATGTGTTTTATTTAATTGACCGTTATTTGATTATTTTTCAAAAAAAAAGAGTAGCAACCGTTTTTAATAGGTCATTTATTGTATCCAACAGGATGGCTCGGTGAGCTGATTGCTGCTGCTTACTAAAGTAGTGTCCTGTATTTCACAAGTTCACTTTGCCAATGCACATTGAGTATCCCTTCCTTATGACATTGGTAGAATGAGTGGTACCACCATACATTTTGAAATAACCGCATCTGCTCCCAAAAGTGATTAGAAATATCAGAAGTGTAGCATGAAGTGCTTTATATAAAGACAGATTACTATTGGACAGAGCATCTCAAACATAATATCGTGTTCACAGACGTTCATAGAACACTGTGATGTGTGGAGTCAACTTGGAATTGTGGTACATTATGCAGAACATGACTGGGAAGGGGGGCATTTTAAATTGAAAAAGATATAAGATCATCACTGGGATTTTGGATTGATTTCATGTTTCACTAATTTACAACTTTCGATAGGTGGTAATAAGATGACTTGATGAAGTACCGAAAATAGGGTTAAAACCTCTACCCTCTTTTAAATTTGAAAGGAACTAAATATCATTCAATCTCAGCAGGAAACTATAAATATGGATAGGACTCTGCCAGCTGAATTTCCTCTTCATCGATATCCTGCATAGCATTTTAGGTCCTTCATTGAAAATGTGAACTATGATAAGCCCTTCAATATTGCGATCAGTTATAGTCATTGGATAATTCAAAACTAATGGTCGGGTATTATATTTTTTCCTTTATCTTAAAAAAAATCCTACATGAATTCCTCCTCACTCCAATATAATTAGAAAAAAATTATAATTTTTTTAATGCTCACGTCTTTATTTATTTAGTATTTAGAGACAGACCTGACTATTACCAGTCTGCAAGGGAGGTTGGGGGGGGAGGGGTGTAACATTCAGTGCTCGGTGTATTACAAGGGACTCGTGTTGGCATAGATACATTGTAATCTTGTTGACAGAAATGGCTTTTTGAGATCGATATATAGCTGGGTTGGGCTTTTGACATCATTCATAGGATGTGTTGTTTAGGAAATGCACATCTTTACATCTGTTTTACTTCAATATTTGCCCTGTTTTGCTGGCATTAGAACTCTGTGCTCTTTAGCCCTGCTAAACTGGAGTAAAGTGCCTGCGCTCTCCCTTTAAGCATGTCAAAATTGGCTTATACCCGAATAGCACAATCAACTTTACTGTTCGTCCATAGAATATGGAGCAGAAATATAGCATGGAAGTTAAATAAAACCATAATTTCGCTGCCACTGTATTGGATGGCACAATAGATGTTTCAGTCCACTCCGCAGCACCTATTGTGTCATCCACTACAGTGGCAGTGAAAATATGGTTTCAGGCCTACACTCTGTATCCTGGCAGCAGCAGCTTGAACTCCTTTGCAAAAAAACTGTCGAAATCACTCTTTTGACAAGTAGAAAAACCCGATTTTTCTATATTAAATATGCCGCCCTTTTTCACACACTGTTGCCGACAGTCTAGGGTGAGTAATATTCAAGAGCAGAACATATGCAACATTGTGAATGCATGTTCCCCCACAGACTAGGTCCAAAAGGAAAAATTCCATGGGTAAGTTGTAACTTGCACATAGCAAGATTTAAAGTATAGATTGTACACTTTAATCTTTAACCTTTGACCTTTAGCACCTGTAGACTCCATTCAAAGTTGAATTTATATCATTAATTACAATCCAATGCAATTACAAAATGTCAGACTCCTATTAAATATATTGTTCATTCAATTTTAAAAACATACTTGTACCTTTGCATTTACTCTCCAGCAATTGCCCAGTTTGTACTTGAGGTATGAAAGAGGAGTAAAAACTGCTCACAGAGCAGAGACAATGGCCTGCTTGTGGGAGGTGTATTTCTTTGCATTGCAGGGAAACCATTTAGGGTGTACCCATGGGCTTCAGGAACCTGAAAGGGTATCTGACATTTGTCTAATTAATGTAAGGGGAGAACTGTAGGAAGTAGCCTTTGTCATCAAACCCAGTGGGAGTACAGCCACCCCTGGAACTAGTTTAGAGTGGACACAGAAAAAAGGACTGCTAATTTCCCTGGCCACACCTCTGGGTGGGCACACAGGTTCTGCACAAGGAAAAAAGGGTTTTCCATCTTGAATTTTGATAGTAAAGGGGCACTGTGGGGTATTTACAGTAAGGAAAACAGAAGCCATTGCAAATGTGGGTAATGTTGCTCTTGGAACATTTATCTATGGTTAGGGAGGAGCCACAATCACCCAGTAGCCATAAGGATGGTACTACAAGGCACCCTCCTCATAACTGGGCCTGTGGAAGATCAGTGCAGAGCTGAACCTGCTCCCTGTGACCTGAAAGGGACCATGAAGGACTGCAACAGCCCCCCCCCCGGTACCCTGGAAAAGGAATTGACTACAAGGGTCAGTTGGCTGTCCTGCTGTGAGGCTACATTGACACAACACACTGAAATATGCCTTTTTCTTGAAGTGCCCAGCTGTCTGCCTCTATGGGCCTGGGACCATAGAAGTGCAGTTGTGTAGGCTCCAGAAGAAAATGTGGAAACTTTTGAAAACCTGTTCTACAGCAATCCAGAGCTTCCATGGGACTAGTCTGAAAATATATGTCATCGACATTTTCACAGTATGGTATTGAATTTCAGCTTCATCCCACTCATATGTCTCCGCACTACAGGAAAAAAAGACTTAAGCTCCAAAGCACCAGTGAGGTCAACCTGCTTCAGGTATATGGCCTTTGGTTCCAAGGGGACAGCTATAATTACAGTGGCATCCCACGTAGGGAGGATTTTTCTCCGCAAAAAACAACAAAGTCCCATTCTGCACTGAGTCTTATAGTCTTATAAGAAATCTTAAAATGTTTCTCTAAAAAAAGTGGCAAAGTCTCTTTCAAGGTGGCACTTAAAAACTTTTCTGAGCATTTTGACTTCAAGACTTTTAACAGGACCAATCATCTTGAAGTATCTGCCTAGGTCAGTCAATCTCACATCGAGCCTACGTCCCAGTCTACTACTTCCATAGACTATTATTGGTGTTTAGGTCCTTTTGGGGTGATTTTTACTTAATTCTTTAAAAAATCATATCTCTGAATCTCCTTATTGATTTTTTGTTATTTTGATGTCATTTCCTTTATTAAATGATGCTCTATTTTTCAAATTCTGTTGGGATTTTTATTGCTTAGTGTTTTGACTTTACCACCATTTGGGTACTGCAGAAATATGTTAAACATTGCTCTGCAAAAGTAATTCAGCCAAAGTGCACTCCTTCCCTTTCATGTAATCCTAGTTATCAAACGCGTTCTTGAATTGCAGGCACAACGCTCTAAGTGACCCGTCCCTGGTCACTTTTTTGAAAATGAAATAACAAGGGCGTGTAGCTGACGCGCCGAACTTATGCACTGCTTTAAGTGGGAACTTTTCCCATTTACAATACATCATTTTTTATCCATGTTTCATCAAAACTTTAACATTGTAATTGCGGATTTAATCCATCTTGTTTAGTAGATACCACGGAGACAGCAAAATTCCTTGAAGAAGATTATTTGACATTTTCAAATGCTATTGCTTTCCAATCCAGGCTTTAACATACAGCACGTGTAATTAGGGAGATTTCATTATAAAGACCTAGTAGGAATTTTGCCCAGTAGTCGGGATCTGTCCTGAATATGGCCTGAGGGATGCCATTTGGACCTGGGGCCCCATCATTGCGACCCTTTTTTATTATTCTGGCAATATCTTCTAATGCATGGCATTGACTTTCCTGGGCTATGGTGGTGCCAGGATCTAACGATCCTGGATGATTCTTCCCTGTGAGTACTGCGATTGAAGTCTTGCTGCTCCCATTAATTGACCTATTCGTGGATGTTATGTGATCTTCAAATATTTTACTTAGATGGACTGCCCATGCATTCTCTGATACCGAGGCATTGTTGATCACTTTTTTGATCTTAAGTTAAGTTATTGACTAGTTCCCAAAACAGCCTATTGTTTGTTTGTTTGGCACTAAAAAGTAATTTCGTACAGAGGATTTTCTGTTGTGCTTTGTGAACCTTCCAGATTTGTATTTTATACTGCCTCTTGGCGATCTTTATATCCCGCCATGTATGCTTTGGGATTTTCTGTGTATTGTTTTTCTTCACCATCTTTCTCAGTTCTTTTCTTAACAAATAGGCTTTCCTAGACATATGTATTTAGGGCTTGAGCCTGCTAGTCTGTGCATAAATAATTTTTGGTGCCTGAAGCAATAGTGTTTTCGCGAAAATAGACCAGCAATCTAATGTGTTTTTGCCAGTTGTATTCTTGGCTTCAACTATTTCTTTTGCTAATGCTGATAGTTCAGGTAGGGTTTCTGCTGACCATCGTATTCTTTTAAGGTTTGTTATGGTCAAGTGACCCAACTCAACGGGCGCCGTACAATGTTTTTGATGACCTGTTTCCAATTCAAATACCTGATATGCATGATCACTTCGAGTGGAATATTTGATCTTATATTTCGTCAGGCGTGCAAGTAAAGAAGTAAAGGAATAGTTATAATTTTATATTCTAAAATTTACTGCCCGTGAACAACCTGATAGGTCCACCGTGGAAGAGTGTCCTCTTTTGTTCTGCCATTTAGGACTCAGAAGCCTAAATGTTCTAGTGTCTGGACCAGCTTTTTCCCCTTTAAGTCCTGTCTCTTTATTAATGACGACGATTGTGGAGGAACAGACCATTGCTCGTTGTCTGCTATCAGCTGGTCATCCTCATCTGGTGTATGGATTAAATGTGAATTAAAATCGCCAGTTATTATTATCTCCCACTCTGGATTATCAAACCTTATAGAGGCGACTAATGACGTTAGTTTTTCGGATTGTGCCTCTTTTCTTCTTACATTTGGATGAATGTAGAGATTTATAATATTACTGTGGTTTGATTTTTATGCCCCTGTACCATTTTAATTACTTGTTGGTCAGATGTAGTACTCAGTAATTGTTCTGTATTAATATTTAGCGCGGTTGATATACAAATTGCTAAGCCACCCTTCGGCCTACCATAATTGTGTGTTCTAGTTGCCTTTACTTGGAGGAGTGTATAGTTGGCTACATCCTTACACTCCATTATCCATGTTTCTTGCAGGGTGATGATGTCACAGTGCTCCCAATATGCTGGGGCGTTATCTTCCTCTAATTCCTTTTTGGCAGCAATGTTCCACGATAGGAATTTTATGGTACTGTTAATGGTGCTTTTACCCTTTGTGGCAAGTCATTCCATATTCCTTTAAGGCTTTGGCCATCCAATTCCATTTATTGCCATCTTGTTGTTTAGTAGGACTCTCTGTGGCGTCTTTAGCGGGGTTTGTTTTTCCTCTTGCGTTTTGGACTACTGAATATGCAGGTACGTTTTGTTCTTTTTTTAGAATCTTTGGCTCAGTTAGTAGGGGTGAGGGATATCGTGTTTTTATTGGTCTTGTCATTGTGATACCCCAACTTTCAAAAACTTGTCTGGCAATCCTTATTAGCGCTACGTCTTAATTTTTCCAGGTCGATAATGTTTTTTCCATACTACTATTTTCTTCTTTCTCGAGAAATTTAATTGACAGCAGATCTGAGGTAGTCAAATGGTTTAAGGTAGAAATATCAGCTATTAGTTTTAATAGGTTCCCTCTATTGAGGAGGTCATGTTGCCCCTGAGAGATATAGTGGGGGGTCAATATGATCTGTTTATTACAACTATTTTCTTGATTTTTGCCCAGATGTTTGACTCTTGGTTCAGCGCGTTGAAGTACCTCTCTTTGACTGGTTCCATGTCTGTCACCTGCCCGCTTGTTGATTTTAATTATAATGTTTTCCTTGGGAACATCTTCTACCGGAGGTATTGTGTGCTCCTTCTCAGTACTGCCCTTTATTTGTACTGGGTTGTTCTGATCATCAATGGATTGATTCATTGGGGTAAGTTCTAATACTTCCCTTTGATTACTTCCATATCTGTCACCTATTTGTGTGTTGATTTTAACTGTCAATTTTTCCTTCTTTTACCTCTTCTTTTTGGAAATTTCTTCACTCCAGCTCTGTGATGCCTTTTCTTTCCACAGCATTACTCCTACAATCCAATGGCCACTTCTCTTGAGTCTGTTCTACTGTCTCTCTTTGTTTCTTTCCCGGGAAATCCCCTGCTGGATTATTGATTCTGGTTGTATAATTTTCCTTCTTTTCCACCTCATGTGGGGGATATCTTTGCTCCATCACTACTCATCTTTGGTTTATCCATCCCAGAATTACCCTTAATATAATTGAGACTTTCGATATTAGTACAGATCATTTGAGTTTCTGCCGTGGTCGGTGCATTTGTGTCGCCAGTGATAGAACTTTGTAGGTTTGATTCTGAGATCTTAGTTAGACAATTTGTTGTTCCCCCCACATCATTAATCTTTTTACTTTCATTTAGAATATTTGTTAAGATCGCTGGAACGTTGCTTAGCTTATCGATTTTTGGACCACATACACAATCTCTGCTTAACACCTTAGCAGCTATGGAACGTCCAGCTCCAGTGCTGAACGTTCCTTTGCGCAGGTGAGGTTTGAGCGTCCAACGGCCGACGACAGCACTCCTGAGGTAGTGGTGCCGTCGGCCGTTGGACTAGGCGCAGCACTTATGAGGTTAATACTGTATTTATTTCTCGCTTGTTCATGGTTAGATCAGCTAACATTTCCAATTTCGTGTTAATTCCTACGGTATATGAGGCAATTACATTCAAGAGGTCGATCTGTGTATCTAACTTGTCAGACTGCATATTAAGGATTGTTATTGTGGTTTTCAGCACTTTTAGTAGTGATGAGTATGCTGATTGCTAAATCCCTCCTTTTGTTTCCAATGCGGGCGTATCTCCACTATTATCTTAATTTTTATCTTGTTCCACAACTTTATCTGCTGTTAGGCTGTTATTCTGTGTTGGAATGGTTGGGTTAGTACTTTGATGCAGCAGTACCGACTGTTCTTGATCCCCTTTTTTTGTATTGTGATTTGTTAGGCTCTGAAATTGGATTGGCTGCTCCAGTGTACTTGATATTTCAATAATTGGATACGAAGGTTCTGTCCTTTTTTCTATTGATTCTTTACTCTTTCTATTCTTTAGGACATTTGTATTTTCAACTTCCAGAGCCTGCAGGAGATCCGTATTGTTTGTTAATGAAATTGAGTGTAACCATGAATTGTTCTGTTTGGTTCTTGCAGATTTGAGAGTATCTGAAATTTCCAAATGTATCTCTTCTGGCATTTGTTTGAATGGTATTAAATATAATACTGATTTTGTTGTTGAATGTGAGTGGTCAGAGAAGTCAGTAGCGTGAACTTGAGCTTGGATAACTAAGTGACTATTATTCTGTGTTTTTATGCTCTCCAAGTTGTTATTCTATCTTAGATGATTTTTTTGAGGTGTTAATGGGTTCGGAAGGCCCTCCAGTTGGCCTGTTTCTGAGAAAATGGCTGTCGTGGGATCTTTTAAAAATATGAATTTTCTGTTGGTAGCTGGTTTTCCAAATATTGAATATTGTAAGGCAATTAAGGGGCTTATTTTTTCTTGATTTTTTTTCCGGTGAGCCATCACACTCCTTTGCTTTCTTTCCACCTTGCTTGCCCGCTTTTGTATCACTTGTTTTATGGATCTCCCAGACCTCATTTTACTTTCAATTTAGACGTTTGCTTATGGGATTATTTTTTCTTCCTTGTGGTACAGATATACAGTTTTGAGCCCGGTTAAACCCCTGCTTCAATCAGGGAGAGGGAAAAAACTTCCTATACCACGCAACACTGGTCCCCTGATTTCCACTGACTGTATGTTCAACCTGCTACTACATCCTCCTGTACCAGCCAACAATTAGCATATATGCATAAGAGATAAATTGCCTGGTTAAAAGTGTGCCTGTTCGCTCAATCCTCCGTGGTAGTCAATTTGTCACAGAGCCACCCGCTCTAGGTCTTAGGGCTTACAGATACTACCGCTAACTGCTAATTCCACACTGTAGTACAGTCAAACAGACAATTTAGCTCCAAAAGCCTCTAAATGGTTTGTTGGCTCCTGCCAGTTAATCAACCGGAGACTCTATTGTGCCTGCTCCTTAAAAAAAAGATGGTGTTCGCAGATCCTTAAAATTAACGGCTTCTGCTGCTGCTGGTATTACTCTGTAGTCCCGGTTTCTCCCGCTTTGGAATCCTTTTGGTTTTTTTGGGGGGGGGGATAGAATTCACAGCATTCGCAGCTTTTGCCTATTTAGTTTGATGCTTACAGCCGCTGGATGGCTAAATAGACACCCTCCTCACCCCCGCAAATGCTGATGTGGCCTTTACTCCCGCATCAACTCACCCGCCTTCGAAGTGAAACTCGAGGTGAATGCGGGCGGTTGGGTCACAGCCCAGTGTCGGCTGAACGTCCACCGGCGTCCCCCAGCAACCACAGTGCCTGGTTGACGAGATACTATCGATTTTTCTCTGGCGGCTTACTTTACAATTCGGCTCCCAGTTTGCGGCTGTCTGGGGTGTCAGGGCTGTCGGGGCTACCGTCCCGCGCCTCACCGCGGCCGCCGCTCTTCCCCTCTCTCTGGCACCTCACCACCGGCACCGTTGTTCTTCCGCTGTTACTGCTGCCTGCTCCTGGGTTACTCGCAAAACCCGGCAGGGCCTCCTAACGGTCAATACAGCGAAATCTCCAGAGTTTCCACAGCAGTTCCTCAGTCCTCCCACAGTGTGTGTGGTCAGTTTCCAATTTGCTCGTCCGAGCAGAAATGCAAGTTGCAGTGGAAATGGGTATACGCCTTTTTAACCACAAGGTGACTAGACAACCAGAATCCTCTTTTTGTTATTCTTCAACTACCTTTGAGAAAGCCAGAACCTATCTCTGAGTTTCCTTTGTGACATACCACCCAATGGACAAGACACTGTTTCCCCTTGCTTACAGGGCTGTTTCTTTCTAGTTGAAATGTCACAGACTACACTATTTATGTGTATTCGACATAACATATCTCTGTGCCTGCCTTTGGCAACTCAAGCTACCAATGTGGCACTTTGTTTAACATATTCTCTTTTCACTCCCCTTGGCTTCATTACCTAGTCTTATTCATGCCTGGTCCATTGGAGCTGAAGTGAGGCATAGACCCAACAGGTAGTGGATAGTTTCCCACTTTTTCCTTCTTTATTTCAAAGCATTTTGGCATGTACTTTGTGTGTATTCAGTGTCCAACTGTCACAATCATTGTGTTAATAATGCAGACCTCACGACAGAGGGTGAGGTTTTTCTGTCCACCAAAGTTAATATTTTGTCATATAAACTATATGCCACTTTGAGTTTCTTATCTCCTGACTTAAGCAGGTTCAGCTGTCAGTGAAATCAGCTTACATTCAGCTCCCACTGGTTGTATGCATTTACCTTTATTTCCTAATATTGCCATAGGGAATTTTGGTCCTGATGACTCCCTCAACAACAAAGTTGACAGTCTTGCTCAGGCTGAAACATGTTGACCACATGATTTGATTTGAATTATACCCATTTTTTAAAACTCTACCCTCTGAGAACAAGAATAACATGCTACAGGTCCACCAGGAGGTTGTAACAACACTATCTTTACCTCTGCACTCATACAAATTTTTTGTTCACACAGGCACACCTACTCTTTTAGCACACTGCCTCTTGACAGATGAACAACTCAAGACCCCCCTTATGTGGTGCGTTATCACCCACACCATCTCCACAGTTAGATATGATGACAGGGATGGTCCTATGATGAAGCATTTCTACCTCGGGTGGTGAGGACTACTATCCTTTAAGTTGAATGGGTCCCCACTATTGGAGACAGACTACCTTGTTTTTAAGATACACTGACCAGTAGCATCTGTTGTGTTTACTGGTAGTTGTCCAGTGCCAGAAGGGCACATGATGCATCTATCACCTCACCATAAACCCACAGGAATTGAAAAAGAGATATTAGCACAAATATTAACACCTATTCATTCCTTCAGGTGCAAAGCAGATACTTGGCATTTGAAAATACAGATATGTTTCAAAACAAACCTCCTGACATGAAATAGGAAAATTGCACTGAAAAAGACAATCATGTAAGGGCGGACCTCTGAATTATGCTGCATCATTCACATGGATGGAAGATGAGGGTTCTGCCCAAGTACGTTTTTTCCAGTCCATACAAGCACAGTTGGTGGGACCTAGTGAAAAATTAGATGTCACACATAAATGCAAAATATAGTTATATATGGATGGTACCGGTGGGCAGCTGTGCTCAGCACTTAATTACACCTTTTATTTATATATAAGACTTTAAACATCATATCTGCTATTTCTTAGTGCTATAAATATCAGATATTGCTATAAACCAATGTAACAGCTCAGTTTACTGAGCCCAATAGGTACAAATCCCTGTCTTTCATAGCACTGCATGGGTTGGCGGTGAGGGCTGTAAGTCAGACTATTGGGTAGGAGATTGTAGCCTAAATATGGGCTATCAAAATATTGAGGATGTAAGTATTGGACAGACCACTTCTTGATCTTGTTTTCCTCTCTGGCTGGAGGACCACACCTCACGGGAGGCTGGACTACCCCAAGCCAAACTAGAGAGACCTTGGTCCCGAATTCTTAAAACCTCCCCTCTGCCGAACATCTTAGACAAGGACTTTAAGCTTGGCAATACAGCCGAGGAGAGCTATGCTCGCTTTTGCCAATCAATCTCGAGTTCTTTGGATAAGCTGGCACCCCTTCGGAAGTCACGGGGTAGGGTGAACCGAGCTAGCCCTTGGTACACGAGCGAACTTCGTCAGCTCAAACTCGACTGCAAACGTGCAGAAAGGGCGTGGAGGAAACAATACCTAGATTCGGAGAAAATTGTGTTCCGGTCTGCCATACAAAATTACAAGGCTCAGATCAAGTTGGCTAAAGCGTCCTATCTTGAATCCACCTTGAATCATGCCCCTAACAAGGCACAGGCCCTTTTTAAAATTGTCAGAGACCTTGCCCATCCCACGTGTGTGGCCAGTTCTGTCCCTTCATCGCAAGCTCTCTGTGATTCTATTACCGAGGCCTTTGAGGAGAAAATCCGCAGAATCCTGGAGGGTCTGCAGGACCCAGTCAATTCTCCTACTGGTTCGGGAGCTCCGGAGGCGATGGCCAGTCGACCCCTGCAGGGGATCTCTCACCCCTGTTTAGAAGCTCCGGCCTCACCTACCAGTCGACCCCGACTAGAGGATCAGGCTCACAACTTGGGAGCTCCGGCAACCGAGGCCAGTCGACCCCAGTTGAGTAGCTTTCCCCTCTTCCCCGTGGATCAGGCCCTCAGTTTGGGAGCTCCGGCGAGGGAGGCCAGTCGACCCCAGCTGAGTAGCTTCTCCTTGCCCTTCTCGGACCAGGCCCTCAGTCTGGGATCTCCGGCAAGTGAGGCCAGTCGACCCCAGCTGAGTAGCTCTCCCCCGCCCCCCTTGGTCCGGGCCCTCAGTCTGGGAGCTCCGGCGACTAAGGCCAGTCGACCCCAGCTGAGTAGTTCTTCTCTGCCTCCTGCGGACCAGATTCTCAGTCTGGGAGCTCCGGCAAGTGAGGTCAGTCGACCCCAGCTGAGTAGCTTTCCCCCGTCTTCCTTGGTCCGGGCCCTCAGTTTGGGAGCTCCGGCGTTTGAGGCCAGTCGACCCCGGCTGAGTAGTCTTCCCCTGCCCTCCTTGGACCAGGCTCTCAGTTTGAGAGCTCCGGCGACTGAGGCCAGTCGACCCCAACTGAGTAGCTTTCCTCTGCCTTCCTTGGAGGAGTTTAGCAGCCTAGCCCTTACGATCTCATCTGGTTCGCCTCTTGACCCTCTTCCGCCAAAACTCTGGAGGCTGTTTCAGGAGGAACTTTTCCAGCCTTTACATTCCATCTGCTGCCAGTCATTTGAAACAGGGATTGTACCGGGTTGTTGGAAGAAGGCAGTGGTATCTCCGCTTTTAAAAAAACCTACGCTGGACCCTGCCTGTCTCTCTAATTACCGGCCAATTTCTCTGCTTCCTTTTCCAGTTAAAATCATGGAAAAGTTGGTTACCCGCACTCTATCCGGCTTCTTGGAAGGAAACACCTGGCTGGATGAGACGCAATTTGGCTTCCGCCCAGCTCATGGGACGGAATCCGCGTTAGTGACCGTGCTTGACAATCTGCGGGCGCGAGTCGACAGTGGTCGGGCAGCCTTCTTAGTGCTGCTCGACATGTCGGCCGCGTTCAACACGGTCAGCCATCCAACCTTGATAGCGAGGCTGGAAGAGTGTGGAGTTAAAGACAAGGCTAGGGACTGGTTAATTTCCTACTTGGATAATCGTCAACAACGTGTGTCGCTCCCTCCCTTCAATTCAGAGGAGCGGAGAGTAGGACAAGGAGTACCGCAGGGCTCAGCCATCAGCCCTATACTCTTTAATATTTACCTCCGCCCACTAGTCCAGCTTATTAAATCTTTTGGGATCTCTGCATTTAACTATGCAGATGATACCCAGCTGGTCTTTTCGCTGGAGGGACAGGATGCGGTCCCACTGGAGACTTTTCACCGATGTATGCAGGCCACAGCGGACTGGCTCCGTTTGAACTCGTTACAGTTCAACGGTACCAAAACTGAGGTTTTGCATTGTTCCGGTGACCGAATCCCCAGGGACCTCCCAGACGACTTCTGGCCCCCGTCCTTCTCTGAGACGGTGTCAGCCACACACTCGGCGCGTAATCTGGGGGTCACTTTTGGGCCTAATTTACAGCTGGATCTGCACGTTAATAAGACCACGTCCACGTGCATGATGCTTATCCGGATGTTGCGTAAGGTTCTACCTCTCCTTCCTGAGCAAGCCAGATCCGAAGTAGTGCGGAGCACTATCTTAAGTCGACTCGACTACTGCAACGCACTACTATTGGATGCCCCTGTAACACTACTGGGCAAGCTCCAAAGGGTACAGAATCTGGCTGCCAAACTCGCTCTTTCCCGCCCCTACTACAGCTCGTCTACAGCAGCACTACAGGAACTCCATTGGCTGCCGATTCACCTTCGCGTCCGCTACAAAGCCGCATGCATAGTGTTCAGAGCTATTCATGGCTTGGGACCTATCCCGCTGCGGAGAATGTTTGCTTGGTATCTTCCAGCTCGAGCCTTACGCTCCTCGTCATCCAAGCTGTTAGTAGTCCCGCGCTTTCAGAGAGTGAGGATGGGTGGCCGATCGTTCAGAGTAGCGGCGGCCAAACTCTGGAACTCTCTGCCACTATCCCTTAGGAGCCTTGAGGCTCTTCCAGCCTTTAGAAAGGCGTTGAAAACCCACCTCTTCCCGAGGATAGGCTAGTTGCTGAAGTTGTTGTTAGATCAGGGTTCAAAGCGCCAGGATGCCCTTGGTGGTGACAGGCTGCGCTCTATAAGTATACCACAATACACAATACAAAGTAAAATAAAATAACCTATTTATATAGCATTTTTTATTTCGCTGATACCTTTGGCATTGTTTGATGAATCGTCACAAAATTTTCAAAACCAATTTGCCAGTCAGATAGAGCTGGGAAAAAGGGTACTTTAGATACAACTTTAGCCCAAACTGCTGGACGGAATCACACTAAATTTGGTCCAGAGTAGTGCCTTTTGGTAGTTGGTGTAGTTCCATTTGGTAGTTTGGTGTAGTTCCATTTGGTAGTTTTAGAGATATTAACTGAAATCCAAGTTTGTATATCTAGGGGAGCGGATCCTCAGTGGATCCGACAGTTCCCATGTTGTAATCTGATTCAGTTACAACAGTTCATTCAGGAAGTGTTGGCAGCCATCTTGGGACTCGGCTTCAGCTGAGTACCACAAAAACCTTAAAAATATACAAATGGAGGCAGGGTAGAAACCCTGACTCCCTAGATGTGACGGTTGGGTCCCAGAGGGGCCCGCTGGGGTTTAAAAATTATTTTTTAATTGTTGCCTCAAAATCATGGGTAGATTCATGGCAAAATTGAAAAAAAACAAAGGGCAGTCTTCTGCCCTTGTTTTGTAATGAGTCCCCAGGTAGACCAGGCATCGGGGGCATTTCTTATTTTTTAAAAGGGAGAGGGCCGAATGGGGCCCCCTTCTAAGGCCCTTAGAGCCCCAGGGACAACATCTCCTGGGGCTTTCTCTTTGAAAAAGGGGAGGGAGGTGGACAGACTGCCCTCCTAGACTTAGTTGAAGCCCCAGGGACCACCACCTCCCTGCAGCTTTAGCTTTATCAAAGGCGGGGGCCGTGTGGACCCCCTCTCCTGGTGCTTTGAAGAAGCCCCAGAGACCACCAACTTCCTGGGGCAATCAACTAGTATTAATGGGCAGCTGTGGGGGCCTATGGCCTGATAAATAAATAAAACTGGGTGGGTGGCTGGCCCCCCCTCCTGGGCCACATTCGTCCCCAGGGACCACTACTTCCTGGGGCCAGCCTGTCAATATGGAAGGATGGTGGCCTTGCGGGCTCCTCATTGAACAATGGTCGTGAGGACTGCCACCCCCAGGGACCGCTCCCGCTATGTCCCGGGAATATGTAATGCATGAGAGGCTGTATAGGTGAGTTAGTGTGTGTGTGAGTGGCTCTGTGAGTGGATTTATGAGTGGCTTTATGGATGAGTGATTGGTTATATGAATACTAGTATGGGTGTGTATATGGATATGTGAGGAATTGTGTGGGAGAGGTTGTATGAGGTGTGTTTGGGTGTGTGAGTGGTTCTGTAGATGATGCAATCAGTGATGTTAACAAGGATGTCATTTGAGATGTCATAAGTGGTGTTAGTGACTATGTCTTGAGTAATGTAATATAAGAGGTCATAAGCAGTGCATTGCAGGGGCGTAAGTTATAGTTAGCTCAGGTAACTATAACTGCTGAATTTCACTGGTTGTGTACGAGTGAAATCTGATCCTAAATATAACATCCATTTAACCTTTGTTTTTTTGGTGAATATATAGATCAGTTTTTAGAGAGGGGTTATAGCCCAAGTGTTATCAAATAAGCCTTTCTCAAAGCCAGTAAGCTCACTCATACTGAACTGCTGATACTGAAAGAAAAGACTACTGAAGAAATTGACAGTGTCCTCAGATTTGTTACTTCCTACCACTCTAGCTCCTGGCAGGTCCAAAAATACCTCAATAAACATTGGAAAGTCCTTAAAACTAAATCCACCTTAGAGGATGTGGTAGGTCCTGCCCCTAACATCACGTATAGGAAGGCGGATTCACTGCGAGACAGACTGTGTAGCAATGAGGTGTCACATGGTAAAAGCGGCAACACAGGTGTCCAAGGATTCTTTACCTGCATGTCATGCAAAGCATGCATATTTAGTTCAAATGTCAAAAATGTTTATTGCGCAGTGAGCGACACAGAGAGGGAGATAGAGAAACACCCTACATGTTTGTCGGACTATTGTGTCTATGTCTTGGTGTGCCTATGTGCCAAAAAATATTTGGTTAGCACCATGTTTGCGGCAAAAAAACACATTCTTAAGCACATGAGAGCTATCCAAAACAAAGACAAACTATCCCGGGTGGCTAGACATTTCGAGGAACTACATAAAAGCAACCGCAACTTATTGCGATTTTTGGGAATTGACAGAGTCACTCCAACAAACAGAGGAGGAGACAGAATTCGCAGACTACGTCAGTTAGAATCCAGATATATTCTGGATACAAAGATACCGAGGTCATTACATTCTGAAGAAGAACTGTCCTGGTATTTAGGTGATTAGACCCCCTGACTCTCCATTTCTCTTTTTGATCTAGGCTTTAGATGTATGTTTCTCGTGCCATCTGGGTAGTTTAATTAGCCAGTATTACAACTATCTTTTGCTGCAAATATGGCTGTTTTATCGTCATTTGTGCAATGATCCTTAGCTAAGTCTTCTGTGTCAATATCTCTGTAACATTTTAATCTTGTTTTTAATTCACGCACATGCTTTCTTTATGTGTTCCAAGAGTATGGATGACCTTAGACTATCTTTATGTACTTTTTTCCCCCCCATTCTTTTTCTACATAGGTGGTGTCACAATTGTCGCTAATATTTCCACAAAGTTTACATCATTTGTAAATATGAGAAGGAAGTTGTTATCCAAGCCCATTTGGGCAAATATATGCATTGAGCCTTCCTTCAGACCAATGAGTTGTGTATTTAAGACCTTTATGTATACCCACTGGGGCTTCGGATTGAGGTTATCTTGTGACTTAAGATGATGAGTTTGATTAACCCACTTGGGTTTTATTCACTGGCTAATTGGGATAGCTCATATCATTTATTTTTGTAAACATGCCAAACGTTGAAATAGTACAATGATATTTTTTTTTACTCCGTATGACTTAGAAATGTGTCTGTCTACTGGGGCAATATGGAATTTTTGGGGGGAGGATCATTAAGTGCAGTATTGTACCGCACTTTGCCGAATCTCCAAGCATGATGGGCGTGTTTTTTAATAGAAACCGCAGCCCATGTACAAGATGTCCATGATAACAGAGCCCACATTGATTATACAACAAGGATTTTGTTGCATGATATAAATTTATGTTTGCTTTGTTTCGGATAGGAATGGAGAATGTTTATTTTGTATACATTAAGTTAACCACTATAAGATGGCTGACGACTTTTGGAACTTTAGTCCACTGTCTATGTTTATGCACGTTACGTTTTACATACCATTAATGTTTCTTTATATTGTGATCTGACTTTTGGAAGGCGTGCACTAGCGCATTTTTGTGCATGGTGGAAAACTTATGGAATACAGGGCAACCTCGGACCTTGAGGTGCACCACTGCTGAAGTGTCCCGGCATTTCTGAGGAAGTGGTAAAGATAGATAGATAGATAGATATATATATATATATATATATATATATATATATATATATATATATATATATATATATATATATATATATATATATATATATATATATATATATATATATATATATATATATATATATTACCTACTGGCGGTCGCCAGTAGGTATATATAGTCAGGATTTTTTCTCTATGGGATTTTTGAAAATTCTATGTCTAATAACTTTGGCGTTTGTGGACGGAATTGGCTGAAATTTTCAGGAAAATGGAACATTTTGTTTCAGAGCAGCCCCTGACAATTTGGGGGGGTTTCATCAAGGGGAGGCCGAGAAAAAAGGGGGGTCCCAAAACGCGTTTTTCCCATGTTAATTTCCATAGGGCGGTTGGCCTCACTTTTAGCTCGAACGGCTGAATGGATTTGCACGAAACTTGGCAAAATTGTAGGGACTGTTAGCCCAATGTGCCTTTGCTAGGTCTCAATATATGTGCTCCAGTGGATTTTGAGTAATTTAGGTTCAAAAAAAGATATATATCTGGGCGGAGCCTAACCACACATCTGATCTGATTGGCTGTCAGCACTTCATCCAAGAAGTGTTGGCAGCCATCTTGGGACCAATATACATGATAGCACCTCATTAAAAAGCATTGTAGTTAATAGAGGGTTTTAGGACTTTAGTTACATTATAAATCATTTGTTGATGGTACCATACTCATTTTAGGAATTGTGGTGGGTTCTAAGGTGATTTTACCATGTGAAAAAACCTTCTGCTGTGATATCATGAATATTGTTTGAAAGAAAACTAATATCTCATGATTTTCCCACAGTGGTTTGGAAGGGGATCTATAGGCTAAACTGAAAGCATATTTTCTGTAAATTCACATTATCTTTCTCAGTCATGTGAAAATGAAGTCTGACATTCTCACTAAAACATGTACATCCAACAAGGACAGAGACTGTCAGTTGATTCCTTTGTGTTCTACTGCAGCCTCCTAGAGTGTTCTAAAGAACAACTAGAGCGCTAACAGTCCTACTTATTACAAAGGTATGGCACACCTGAAGCCATCTTGATTGGAATAAAGTGGTAACTCTTAAAACATTTAATTTAAAAAGAAACAACATGAGGGGGTATATTTTGCCATAGAAAGTATGATTAGTGCTGCAGAATGAAAAATTAGGGCACATTTTGAGTGACTTCTCAAATCCTTTTCTATTTCATTAAAACATTCTGACATGCAGTCTCCCAAAATGGCCACCAGAGACAAAAGAGCCCAAATGTAGCCCAAATATCACCCAGATGTAGCCCAAGTATAGCCCAATGACAGAATGTCCCAGAGTGTTCTAAAGAACAACTAGAGCGCTAACAGTCCTACTTATTACAAAGGTATGGCACACCTGAAGCCATCTTGATTGGAATAAAGTGGTAACTCTTAAAACATTTAATTTAAAAAGAAACAACATGAGGGGGTATATTTTGCCATAGAAAGTATGATTAGTGCTGCAGAATGAAAAATTAGGGCACATTTTCAGTGACTTCTCAAATCCTTTTCTATTTCATTAAAACATTCTGACATGCAGTCTCCCAAAATGGCCACCAGAGACAAAAGAGCCCAAATGTAGCCCAAATATCACCCAGATGTAGCCCAAGCATAGCCCAATGACAGAATGTCCCAGGGTGTTCTAAAGAACAACTAGAGCGCTAACAGTCCTACTTATTACAAAGGTATAGCACACCTGGAGCCATCGTGATGGGAATAAAGTGGTAACTCTTAAAACATTTAATTTAAAAAGGAACAAAATGAGGGGGTATATTATGCAATAGAAGGTATTATTAGTGCTGCAGAAAGAAAAATTAGGGCACATTTTGAGTGACTTTTCAAATCCTCTTCTATTTCATTAAAAGATTCTGACATGCAGTCTCCCAAAATGGCCACCAGAGACAAAAGAGCCCAAATGTAGCCCAAATATCACCCAGATGTAGCCCAAGTATAGCCCAATGACAGAATGTCCCAGAGTGTTCTAAAGAACAACTAGAGCGCTAACAGTCCTACTTATTACAAAGGTATAGCACACCTGGAGCCATCGTGATGGGAATAAAGTGGTAACTCTTAAAACATTTAATTTAAAAAGGAACAAAATGAGGGGGTATATTATGCAATAGAAGGTATTATTAGTGCTGCAGAAAGAAAAATTAGGGCACATTTTGAGTGACTTTTCAAATCCTCTTCTATTTCATTAAAAGATTCTGACATGCAGTCTCCCAAAATGGCCACCAGAGACAAAAGAGCCCAAATGTAGCCCAAATATCACCCAGATGTAGCCCAAGTATAGCCCAATGACAGAATGTCCCAGAGTGTTCTAAAGAACAACTAGAGCGCTAACAGTCCTACTTATTACAAAGGTATGGCACACCTGAAGCCATCTTGATTGGAATAAAGTGGTAACTCTTAAAACATTTAATTTAAAAAGGAACAAAATGAGGGGGTATATTTTGCCATATGAATTATGATTAGTGCTGCAGAAAGAAAAATTAGGGCACATTTTGAGTGACTTCTCAAACCCTCTTCAATTTCATTAAAAAATTCTGACATACAGTCTCCCAAGATGGCCACCAGAGACAAAAGAGCCTAAATGTAGCCCAAATATCACCCAGATGTACCCCAAGTATAGCCCAATGACAGAATGTCCCAGAGTGTTCTAAAGAACAACTAGAGCGCTAACAGTCTTACTTATGACAAAAGTATGGCACACCAGAAGCCATCTTGATTGGAATGAAGTGGTAAGTCTGAAAACACTCAATTTAAAAAGGAACAACATGAGGGGGTTAATTTTGCCATAGAAAGTATGATTAGTGCTTCAGAAAGAAAAATTAGGGATCATTTTGAGTGACTTCTCAAATCCTCTTCTATTTCATTAAAAAAATTCTGACATGCAGACTGAAACATGTACTTTGAATACCAGCAGCAGACGTCCCTGGTGAGCAGTAGCTTTACTACAGTGATCTAATGTGCAACTAGAGTGCTAACATTCAGAATTTATGGCAAATGTGTGACATATCTGAATGCCTTCTTGATGGAACCAAAGTAAACAAGCATTGAAAATGCAATAGATCTCGCCCTCGTTTAAGTTAAAGCCATTCTGTTTGTAATGAGGTGGCTTTTTAGCTTTTCTTTTATTAGTGTTTTTTCAACTTTCATGTAAATAACATGCATCTGTATGCATATAAGTATATGTATGCATGCATTTATGTTTGTATTTATATAGATATACATATGATATATGTTTATATATGTATGTATATATATATATTCACTGAAGAAACCATAGGCTATAGACCATATATAGTTAGGAATTAGCATTTACAAAACCTTGAAAATTCACTGAAAAAACCATAGGTTATAGACCATATATAGTTAGGAATTAGCATTTACAAAACCTTGAAAATTCACTGAAAAAACCATAGGTTATAGACCATATATAGTTAGGAATTCGCATTTACAAAACCTTATTTTACTCACACAAAACCATTGAAATTCCATATATAGTTAGTTGCACTAACTATATATCGCGCACCCGCAATCCACTGCTGATGATGTCACATATTACATCATTCATGACATGGTCAGTGACATCACTGATGACATCACTGATGACATCTCAAATGACATCACTGATGACATCACTGATGACAACATCCAGTGACTGTATGTTTCTGTAAAGTTAAAATATGTCTTACATATTGAAGAATGAGTGGATGTATAAGTGTCTGGATGAAGGATTTAGTAGGTGCATGACTGACTGTATGAGTGAGTGATTAAATGTGTCTCACTGAGTGCATGGGTTAGTGACTAAACTGTCTTAATTTGTGCATCATTATGTCTGTTGTTCTGTAAACTGTTGCATGTGTTGATAAGTAGCTATATGAGTAACTATATGGGTTATTGATTTGTTGCCCAAGTATTTGTATGGGAGACTGAGTGTGTGTGTGGGTGGCTGGGAGGTGTATGACTCTGTGTATAGATGTGTGAGCAGTTGATTCACTAGATGTATGGTTTCAAAAGTGCATGTGGAAACAGCTGTATGGGCGGTTGACTGTGTGCATGAGTGTATTGGTGAGTGAATGGATATCTCAGTGCTACATGTCAAAGTAAGTACATATGTAAAACACAGTACATGTGAGAGTTGACATATATAAATAACTGTGCATAAGAGCCAGTGAATGTGTGAGTGGCTGTATGGATCATTGTGAACTTGTATCAGGGATTGTATAAGAGAGTAAATATGTGTTAGTATATGTTTGAATAAGTAAAGTTTGTATAACTGTATAGTTGAGGAAATGGAGGTGTGATTGATTCTTTGCATGACTGACTAGGTGTGTGAGTAACTCCATTGATGAGTGACAGTCTGTGAGTGTCTGTTTACACTGATTGTATCTAAGGTTATATTAGAGTCTGAAGAGGTTCATCGTATTATCACATGAATGATATCATCAGTGATGTGATCAGTAATGTCAAATGAGATGTCATCAGTGATGTCATCAGTGATGTCACTGACCATGTCATGAATGATGTAATATGTGACATCATCAGCAGTGGATTGCGGGTGCGCGATATATAGTTAGTGCAACTAACTATATATGGAATTTCAATGGTTTTGTGTGAGTAAAATAAGGTTTTGTAAATGCGAATTCCTAACTATATATGGTCTATAACCTATGGTTTTTTCAGTGAATATATATATATATATATATATATATATATATATATATATATATATATATATATATATATATATATATATAAAACAAACGGGTTTGCTTAATTTGAGCCGCGCATCGCAAGGTTATGCCAGTTGTAATATGAACATAGATAAATGATAGGAAGCAACTATGGAACTATGGCTGCGGTGCTCCTAAGGTATTTGACACCTACCCACCAAAGTGTCATTCCCTGGTGTTCATATATTAAGGGTATGACACACCTGATATTTGTCTACCATAGCCCCCTTATAGATGATATACTCCCTAATGTAAGCATATGACAACATGATGCACTGCTAAATCATGAGTGAGAACTTATAGCTGGTATGTGACGATATTTTGCCCAGCAAGGAACATCATTAACACTGGTATCACTTTTACAGAGTGAGAATAGGAACGCCAAATTTAAAACATCAACCATTATATGTGGCTGCTAATATCGGGGATTCTATCCATCCACTTAAGAATAGTGCATTTAAGAGAACATTTACAATCGTAGACGCTTGGATTAATGAGCAAAGAGGTGAGAATCATCACACTAATAGGTGCATGTTTCTTGCACCTGGTGATGGGCATGGTTCAAAATGGTTTAAATATTCCACACAAAGTCACTCAAACATAATAATTTGCATCTCGAATTGTGCTGTGTGGTCTCTTGGTTTTCTAAGCTTTTAGATGGACAATATCTTTGTTTTTTCCACCAGTATAAACAGATGGTCTCTGGGAGACTTGATCCACAAGGGTGTCTCTGCCTATATATAATCACTCTATTTGTTTAAAAATCTTTTGTATAAAACTAGGTTGATTATTTTGAGTCACAAGGGATTTTGCATGCCACACTGACATGTTCAATGTCCCAATCAGATTGGAATCAATCACTATCTGATGGATATGTACAAACATCTTTGTTGCAGCCTTGAAAAAGCCCTGTGGGCGAAACGTGCGTCGGCTGCTGTTTTCCTCTTGTGAACTGTGGAAATTAAAATCAGTCCTCAACCTAAGAAGATTTGTTTAGACTACCTGATTTTCCTTTGATACTCTATGGATCTAGAACATATAGGACGCTGAGACATTATTGACTGTTTGGAGAAATACCTATATTACTCAGATTTGAAATAATGATATTGGTGTGCTCAGGTGTTGTGCATGTATATATATGGAGGTGGAAGCATTGCCGAGGTCCGAGGAGAAGGCGTCCGCGTGAAGCGGTCTGGCGCAGCTCGGAGGAGCGAGTGTAAGACGGCGGAGGCGGACAACGAACTCCATCAGGTACCGGGCAACCCGATATGGATCGGAAGGTGGGAGGTACGTGCTAACAAGTAACCCGCGTAAGCAGTAGGAGAGCGAAGGGGAAGCTGACAGCTAGCGAGCCTTTCTTAAGCCATCTACCACGCGGCGGGTGAAAATCAATAAATAAGCAGATTGTCAGTGCAACCATGTCAGCGGCAACAGTTAAGGATCGTGAGAGCGCTGCGAAAGAGTTGTTCTCAAATGAAACGACAAGACCAAAAAGCAAGACCACAGGCACAGATAAAACCTTGCCTGAAGGTACTGATTTAAAAGACAAATACAAGGCACTCGAAAAGCTGATGCGCACAGAAATGGTCAAATGGTGGGAAGCGAAGTCCCTCAGTCGATACCTAGAGGTAAACAGAATCCCCAGAGGGTTAAGAATAATGATAGCGCCCACGTATGACACTCCAAATCCGGTACTAATGGCGGAATGGGCGCAATGCAATCTAGACTCTTCGAGGAAACTAGTTGAGTTATTAGTGAAGCATGCAGAAATTGATAGAGGGGAAATTCTTCCGAAAATAGATGCTCTGCGCAGCGAGATTCAAGCGATGAGTGACCCACAAGCTTCTAAGGTGAAATTCGAGGAAGAAATGGAACGCAAACTGAAAAAGGAAGAAGACAAAATAAAAAACCGTAAATCATACAAATTTAGAAGGGACAAAGAGGACTATGAAAACGGGAGGATTTTCACATTCTCCAGGAAATATGACTCCATGAGAAAGAACAAATCAGGTAAACCAAACACTGAGAAAACGTGCCAAAATCCGCAGCCCTCCAGCTCTGCACAACCGGAGAGAGAATCCCAAATAGAAATGTCTTCGGCATCAGGCTCCAGTGTATACACTGAAAGTGGATCTGAATATGAGGATGAAGATACCACAAGATTAACGATGGGTGAGGAGCTAGAGTACATCAGCAAGACAAGGCGTGATACTTTACGCTCAGCAGGCAAACAACAACCGGCAAAAAACGGACAAGGAGCAGGCGGGAGCGGAGGGCCGCCCAGAGGAAACGCAACAAAGCGAGGGGGGCGGGGCAGGGGTGCTTGGAACAACAAACGGGGGACAAAAACGTAGAATCACAAGAAATGAACACAGATTCAAATACGATAATAAACCTAGCGAACATTGACTTGACAACGGCGGAGAAACAGTTGCTGTCATTGGGTCTATCGTACTGCCCTGAAAGCAATTTTCATTATACAAAAACCAGGGCCGATGTGTTCCAGTTCATACGAAAATTAAAACTTCGAAAATTTCATAAGACACAACCTACAAACAAATCAAAAAACAGGAGTGCACAAGAGGATCCACAGGCAGACCATATAAATTTGGCAGCGGAAGATTATGAGCTGCTAACATCTGTCCAAGGAATAATAAATACCCGAAATAGTTCCCAAAATAACATGGAGTCACAGAATGAGGAAAGCTCCCAGGATTTTCCTGTTCTCAGTTCCCAACAAACAAGGAGTCTGGCAAACAAGAAACCGGAAACATCTTTCAAAAGAAAATCCAAGTTTGTACCGATTACAACTAAAGACTCAATAGATGTTTTCAATGATACTGTGGTTGCGCAAGTTAAGAAACTACACACTAAGATACAAATGACCAAGAAAAGAAGGACAAAGGAACAAATTCAATATGATAATCTATTGGAAAAATTAAAGAATGAGAATCAAGTGGTAATAAGAAACTCGGATAAGGGAGGAAACATTGTGCTATGGCCTCTTTCACAATATCTCACTGAAGCAAACAAACAGCTCAGCGATGTCCAATGTTACCACCACAGCTCACCCATCAAATACAAACAGATGCAAGATGAATTGGGCAGTAAACTACTGGCATGGAAAAGTTTAGGACTTTTGAACATGGAGGAGTTCAAATTCCTAAAGAAAGAATACCCGCGAACGCCAGTAATTGACTTTATAGCCAAGATACACAAGAATAGGGAAACACCTCCAGGAAGACCAATCATCGCGGCATGTGATGGACCCCTTGAAAATCTCTCACAGTATATAGACTTTTTTTTACAAGAACACGTGCATAAACTAGAGTCATATGTGAAAGACACGGGGGACTTTCTATCAAAAATCGCCAAGGTTAAATGGGAAACAGGGTATCATTTAATAACCCTGGATGTTTCCTCATTATACACGTGTATCCGCAACAGAGATGGAGTGAAGGCTGTACAATATTTCTTATCCAAAAGACCTATTGAATTTACAATGCACAACAAAATGTTGATTGATATGCTCCTGTTTTGTTTGGAACACAACTTTTTCCTCTTCAATAAGCAAATGTACCGTCAGGTTCAGGGTGTCGCCATGGGGGCCAGCTTCTCCCCCAGTTATGCCTGTCTGTTCATGGGCTGGTGGGAGGAGTTGGTCCTCAGGGAGAAATATCGGGACATCTGCATGAACAATATAATATCTTACCTACGGTACATTGATGACTTGATCATTGTGTGGAAGGGCAGCAAACAGGAGGCGCAGGCTTTCATAGATAACATCAATGTTAATGATATTAACTTATGTTTTACATCTGACATAAGTGATAGGCAAGTTTCCTTCCTTGATGTTCTAGTTAAAACTGATGAAGGCAAGATAAAGACCATCCTGTACAGAAAGCAGACTGCAGGGAACACCCTGTTACATGCCAGTAGCGCACATCCCAGCCATCTAATCCACAGCATCCCCTATGGGGAAATGCTGCGGTTACGTAGAATATGCAGTGACGAAGGGGAACTCAGGAGACACCAACAAGAGAGCAAGTGTAGGTTCCTGGAAAGAGGCTATAGTGCCAAAACAATTGATGCGGCAATGGCCAAATCAAGACTAAAATCCAGAGAGGAACTCCTACAAAACGCAGAAATCCTGACGGCAGAAAAAACCAGTAGCATAACAATACCTGATGAGGCACCCAGATTAATTATGAGCTACAATCGCCAGCATAGGGAACTGCGAAAAATCATCCAACGCAACTGGCATCTTGTAAAAGAGGATCCAATAATAGGAGACTCTCTTCCTGAATACCCCTCTATCACTTATAGAAAAGCAACATCGATGGGGGATGTGCTGGTAAGAAGCAGTCCAGAATACAAGGATAGCACAGGCTTGTCCCTAGCGCGCAAAGGTTTTTACAAGTGCTCCAGCTGTAAA
This sequence comes from Lissotriton vulgaris, assembly GCF_964263255.1. NCBI lineage: Eukaryota > Metazoa > Chordata > Amphibia > Caudata > Salamandridae > Lissotriton > Lissotriton vulgaris. The sequence goes on from NC_141687.1 coordinate 1,050,009,635, forward strand.
GCTTGTTCATTTGGGGTGAACAAAACTTCCTATTTAACAGCTTTCAGCTCTAAACCACAAAACATCAAGTTTCACTTAACATGTAAAAGTGAATTTGTGGTATACATACTAGAGTGCACTTGTAACTTAAAATATGTAGGCAGTACCAAGCTCCCAAGCCACAAGAGGATCTTACAACATATTAGGGCGATCACCAACAATGACCCTAATTATCCCGTGGCAAGACACTTCCATAAAGTCCATGGTGGAAATCTAAAAGATCTAAGATATTACATCATAGACACAGTCCCCGCGCAGAGAAGAGGAGGGGATAGGGAAGGCATGCTACGTAGGCTTGAGACACATTATATCCTGACTTTAGATACAAAGCAGCCAAAAGGTCTCAACATGACGGAAGATCTGTACACCTTTCTAGAATGAGTATTGGGAAGTATTTGCTTACAAGAAGTACCGCATAAATTGCACAGTCTTCATCAGTTTAACATATTAGGATGTAAAAGTTTGAATTATCCATTACTTTCTGGTTATAAACACCTTATGAACTCATTTTGTATTGTAAATAATGGATTTTACATGGTGATAAGGATAAATATTTATAGATATATTTTTGATACTCCATAAGGGATTTTAACTATTTATGCAATTTTAATAGAACCAAGAGTGGATTGAGCAACAACAATTATCTATCAATTTTGGTGGAGGTTGATCAATTGTGGGAAACACTCATTTGGATAGTTATATTGAGTTGCATCTATTTGGTGGAACCCCTTGTGAATCAGAGATATGTAGATAATATTTCCCTTGTATTTGTCTTGAAAGAAGATTAGAAACTGTTTTTCGAACTGCTTTTTGGTAAGGTACCTGTATGTGTATACAAAATCTTAGTTAATCTTTTCTTCATTATGCACATAGGTTATCATTTTTGTTTATTGGAAAAAAGAGTTTTTCTTTCTATCACGTTTTGAAAAATGTTTTAGTTTCAATTTCTCTTTATTTAGATTCACGGTGATGCACTATAGTATTTAGTGAATGGACATTTGAAATACAGCAAACATTACCTTATTGTATTATACTAAAAACACTTTTCGAGACTGAATCCTCATTTATGAATTTCAGCGAATGTATTTTACAAATATTTTCTGTATTTTACGTACCACACTATGAAAAATGATGGAAAAAAGCTGTAAATTAGTATTTTTTCTATGTCCATTTTATGCACTTGCACTTTAAAAGGAGGTGTATCCCACGACACTGTTGTCATGTGATCAAGGCAGGGATCTGCCGAAACGCGTCGTGGCTGATATGGTTGCACTTTAAGCTAAAATAAAAAAAGAAGAAGCACGAAAATCGGGTCTACCTCGTCTTTGCTTGTGTGTGGCTGTTGGTCTCGTGTGGAGACTGAGACGAGTTCTTGCAGCATATATATATATATATATATATATATACTATTGAAGATCTATGCTATTAAGGTACATCTGAGGGGCGTTGAGTAAATTAAAATAATACCTATCTATATATACTTACCTTGTCAATATTTTGGTCCTCAATATTTAGGCAATGACCATTTTTGCACACTGATATTTCAGATATGATATCCAAGTTGCATACCATGGTGGATGGTAATGTGCTGAGGCGTTGTGCAGCTCTTGCTTGCCACAATGAACTTTGAGATAGTCTTATCTAGCACAAACTAGAACAGCTATCATAAGGATCTAACATGTTAGACAAAGTGGATAAACCTTTAGCAGTTTTGCATACTAAACAAAGGCAATCACAGCGTACAATACAATATGTGGGTAGAAGAGCTGAGTGTCTAATTAATTCACCCTTTTTGATGTTCTTTTATATTGTGAAAATGAATAGCCTCTGTTTAGTATCTGATCGTGCATATCTGTCTCAAAATAGCTAAGATACTTGACAGCTATTACTTATTACAAAAGGTATAATTATGTATTATTTGGTAACTTTGTCAGCTAACGGATGGTTTTGATGCCAATAGTGGCTACAGTACAGTGACGGCACACTTCCTAAAAGGGTCCTTTAAGTGAAAAGTAAGAGGCTTGCCCTTTTACCTAAACTTACATATTCAGCCATAAGGTTCTGGAATGTCTCTTGTTGGGTTAAAAATAACTACTGAGATGTCATTCATCTGAAAGAGACTTTAAAAACAAAGCAACAGCCCCCTTCCACTGTCAGAGGAAACCAACTAGGACTCCAATTACTCATTGACTTGACCCTTTTCTTATAACACTTTACCTTGCTGAAATGACTTTTGGCTAGGATTGCGGCAGTGTAATACCACATACATCTCTAAATTCATACAAACACACATTTAAAGATTTTTTGGAACAACATGCATGACATACATGGGGTCCAAAGTATACAATAAACGTGCTTCAATACCATCTGAAATCTCAAAAGCAATTGAATGTTCGAGATAAACATGTGCAGCAAATTAAACTCTACCAGCCCTTTAGTGCTAAAACATGGCCAGTCAATTGCATGACTTTTAAATGACATTACTGGACAAAAGTGTAGAAGACTCCCTCGCTGTTTGATTTTCCTTTGAACGAAGCGCAGCATGGTACAGGCTGATCTAAAACACACGAGCAAGCTCGAGATCAAAGCGTGGTTATGTTTTGCCTGTTGTTCGTGTTAAAAACATCGTGAGCATGGAGTAAATTATCTCTTCTAACACCTGTCCATTACTTGATTGCCAAAAACATACACAAATTGTAGCCTGTGGCAGATAACGTTTACTTGACAATTTGGTGTCATTCGGGACGTTTTGGGGTCTCACCTAAAGGCCGCTTTAGTAGCTTAAATCGAAGCCCAATTGTGAGTAATAAAATACATAGACTTATTTCTATTTAGCAAAATGATTCCAGTTTCAGAAACAGATGCGATATGAATAAACATTATGCCCTGTGTGTTTTACAGTGAATAGTGGAAGGTTCGGGTATTTCTCGACTGTATTATATGCACTTTGTTCCATTAATAATAAGATTCAGATGATGAAATATGGATGAGTCGAACCTTAAAGCCATATTGAAACTTACTGAAGCATAACAACCCTGACTTACTAGGAGCAAAGTAGGTTCCTGTACATAAACGAAGGACTCGGTGTTTTCAATCCACATACCTTCATAAATATTATCAATAGCAAAGTCACCGAAACACTGAAGAGGGTATTCAAATCATGGAGAATTAAAACAATAATTTGAGTTCAAGTGTACATTGAAGCCAGGGGCGCAGCTCAGTCAGTAAGATTAGGGAGGTGAGAGCTTCAGATTTACATACAATGCAAAGCAGTGTTCATGAGAGGAGCTTGAGGCACAGCGGAAATGAACACAAATGCGGACTGGTGTGAGTACAAAGTAGAGAAACACAATATTTTGTAAAATAATCAACATTTTTAGGGCGTTCAAACAGAGATGAATGCGTGTGTAATGTCTGTAAGTGAACGCATGCAAAAATCCCAGGTGAAATCTGGCACCTCACCATACCCAACTAACAGCAGTTGTACTCAACAGTATATAAAAAAATGCATATATTTGGGTGTGTAACACCCCAAACAAAACCCTCCTAAAGCTACGCCCCTGATTGTAGTGGACTGTACTGCGATGTTTGATTCTGATGCTCTAGAAATAAGTGCGAAAATGAAGACAGAGTAAGGAATGTTATAAGTGCGGAATTTTCACAGCCAAGGAATGTTTTGTTTTTTTAAATCAGTAACAAAAACTAAAAAGCACCAGGCATAGAACCTTCCAAAAGCTGCTAGGTCAGATTTCTACTGAGACTTTAAAAAAGGCAAGCTAATGCGATGGTATCAGAATTGTTGATGCAAAGGCTGAGAGGCTACACTTTGTAAGCTGAAACGGTTTCTTACTCTCGTTATTGTTGAACAAAATCTCACAGAGTACATCATGACCCACAGCTAGGAGCAGCGCAATTCTGCATTTTACAATTTCAGACAAGATTCAAGGAAAAGAAAAAATGCCGCAATGACCAGCATCCTCTATTGCTACAAGGCAATCACATTTGTGTGGACAAAGAACAAGCAGAGCTTAGGAAAATACTATTTAAAAAAAAAGATTCTGAGCCTGCTTTTGAAAAATGATTTTATTAAATGTTTATGCACCTCGGTATTCTATATTTTACTAAATTGCAACAAAACTTCTTTGGCTGTCAAAGTGACACCATTTTGGCAGTCGATTCAACAATTACTAGAACATGTGCCACAGTTTTAATCTATCTCAAATGAAAAATGTGTTCTGGAGCGAAACCTTTCATGGAGGGGAGGGGGAGACAAGCAGTGGGTGATTTATGCAAACCGGCAAACAAACCCTCTGTTAAAAGGATGTCTGTATTCAATACACGAGGAAGGTGAAACACACATATAATATTTACTTTTCCGAGTGGTAGTTCATAGTTATCCGAAGGGGATATTGACTAAAATTGAGGTAAGGTGGGTCCTTTGCATCTGTGATGAATGTATATAAAAATAAATGTTCAAAGCACAAAATTCAGCACTGAGGCACTAACAGCAATATTTATGCACATTTGACGTGGAAATATGCATTTACTACTACAGGGTGCAAAACACCTCTTCACATGAATTTGCAAGTTCGATACAAGGACTTTACCTCATTCTATTCTTTCAGGATACCACCATTGTCCCAAAACATGATCCACCATGCTATTGGGAGGACTTGGGCTGCAGGTTAACAAAACCCCATTCTCGTTTCATTTCTTTACATGTTTGTTGATGTGAATGAGTAACAATCCACTCCACGGAGGCCCAACTAATGATAACAAGTAAGTTTAGTTACATTTTAGACCTTCTAGTCTCTAAAGGTTTTTGAAAGAATAGTTTGAATATGTCTTATTTTTTTTTTAATAACACTTGCGCCTGTGCTCTGCACAGAAGATAGGCAAGGAATGAAAAATATTACAAAACGGTACACAATAATAAAATGAAGAAACATAATGTCCAGTTGTGGGCGCTGAAATAAAGATGTTGAGAAATGCTCCTTGAGGAAACAGACTGTAAGGGAGTCTGAAAGATGGAAAGAGGAAATGAGGAAGGTAGGATGGTTTATTAGAGCAAAGATAATTACCTAAATGAAGAAGAGGTGCAAGGAGGAAAAAAGGCTGATCGAATTTAGGAGGCAAACAGAAGAAACAGGAATTTATGCAAAACTGGATTAGAGAGGAAATTAATATGTTGGGGCAAATCAAGACAACGTTTTTACAAACAAAAATATTCAATGAGTGAAAAAGAGGTGTCGCTGAATTAAAAATATATTTAAGGGGCAGCTTAATAACTCGATTCAAGATGTCAGAAGATCAAAGTTGGGATAAAAGTTTTCACTGTAGAGGAAGTTAGACAAGTTTTAATTTAATGAAGTAAGAATGGCAGAAGACATTGAGAAACTAATATTATGTTTGTGGCCTTACGAGGGGAAGATGAGATTAGAGGTAAGAAAGAAAACAAAAGAAGGCATACATTTATTGGATCTAGATCTTTGAAGGAAGGAAGAGAGGAGATACAGGAGTTGATTGATGACGGGCAAGGTAGAATTTGTGTTGAAAAAGGCCAGTATGACAGGCAAAATAGTTATCAAGTGCTTTCAGGAGAGTTGTAAAGGGAGAACATATATATATATATATATATATATATATATATATATATATATATATATATATATATATATATATATATATATATATATATATAAAAGAACAGATCCAGTACAGAAGTAAAAATGAGGGAGAAGTAAAAATGAGGGAGAAGATGAGTTAATGCTCCTTTCGAAAAGAAATATTTATCAAATTAAAAGAAAAATATTAAAATTCCATGATTAAACCAGGACGCTCAGAAAACTCTGATCAAATATTTAGAATGCCATTTATAATTTTGCCAATGTGCTAGCCTCCCCATCCATACTGCCATATATATACAACATGATACATGGACATGCTTTCCATGAACCTATATTTTGCAACCTTCTAAAAGGTCTATTTAAAACATATTTACGTACTACCGGACATCTGTACAACCAGGAATCCATTAGAATGACTTGAAACACTGCCATTGTATAACATTTAAAAAAAGTTCTCGCCAAATCTTCACCAGTGTAAAATAATATTGTACTGTGTCTGAAATCACAGTGGGAGCAGTCTATTAACTGCTGCCACTGGTTGCATAACCTCAAATATGGCAATTTCTTATGCTATTCAAGGCGATCCCTTGATAAGTGAATGCCTCTTAAAAAATTGTGGAGTGGAGGCAGTGACACAAGGCATTTAACTCATGTGTAAAACGTCAAAGATGTCACAAATTCACACATTTGTGCTTGGTCTCTGCCTCCTGGGCTGAGAGAGACTGTCGGCAAATCCAGAATGTCAATTCCCAGCAGCAGTATAGGCCCTTTTTTCAAAGATAACTGTAACTCGGTTACAATGTACATTTCATAACAATTTTCAAGCGACAAAGAAATATGTCAATCGGATTGAAATATTGAAAAGGCTCTTAGAAATTATATTTCTGCCGCTTTTCAAATTTGGGACTGCATGGACGAGCATTTTTTTAATCCATTTTATATGATTGGAAAGTTTATATTTGCTTATTGAAAGAAATTGAAAAACCTAAGCATTGCTCTCTCATTGGATGGGCAATGGAGAGCAAGGGAGGTAAAACGAAAATGGTGGTCATTTGTGAGACTTCAAATCATTCTAAAAGAAGTAGTCTTAAGTAAACTTAGATAATTGTATATTTTTGCAAAATATTTTATTTATATAGCCAATCGTAATAGTTTTGACATTTGAATTCTCAAATAAATGTTTTCGTTGTAGTAGTTTTAACTATTGATCACAGATTTGGACAGAAGGCTACTTGACATATCTCCATTTGTTTCTGTCTCCTGAAAATCAGATTGCCAAGTGTATGAAAATAAATCTAAAATAACTATAATATATCATACTTATTGCTACATCTAACAGCTATCTGTCATTGTGAATGCTGTGTGGCCAAAGTGCAAACAACTGGCTAATCAACTCTAAGATTGAAATATTTGTGTTAAGAATTCATATGTAATCGAACAGAGAAATGTGGCAGAGAGAGGTTGTATCATTAATGTGAACTGCGACAGAGCCCCACGGTAAATGCAAATGGGTTAGTTAACTCATTTTTGGGAGTGTGCTCTAGCGATAAGATATCCACCCAAAGAATATGTGCAGTATTTTGTGCAAGAAACCAACCAAAAAACTACTGATAAAGTGAAAGGTGGTCATTTGATTAAAAAAAAGCTACAGGCTTTAAAATAGTGAAAAAACAAATGTTTAACTTTGAAAAAAAGTTTAAAACTCATTTCTTTTAGTGACCCACCAACTGCCGATTTTGTGTGTTCCCCACTAGGGGTAGTGCCTAAAAAGGACCCGGGGGAAAACAGGCTCATCCATAATTTGTCGGCACCAAGGGGGGCTTCCGTCAATGAGGCGATCGATCCAGACATTTGCAGTGTGAGGTATGCATCTTTCGATGACACAGTGGTAATGTTGAATCGCTTAGGCCCCGGTGCATTGTTGGCAAAATCGGATATTGAATCTGCATTTAGGTTGCTTCCGGTGCATCCCCAGGATCAGCACTTGCTGGGTTTTACATTTCAGGGGAAATACTACATGTATATGTGCATGCCGATGGGTTGTTCAATTTCGTGTGCCTATTTTGAAATGTTTAGCTCATTTCTGGAGTGGGTGTTCTCGAAGGCCACAGGGCACCAACATGTGATGCATTATCTTGATGATTTCCTGTTTCTCGGCCCAGCGGCCTCTCGGGACTGTGCACGGGCATTGCAGGATTTCTGCGTGCTCATGCGGGGTTTCGGGGTACCGTTGGCGCCAGGTAAGACGGTGGGGCTGACTACCTCCCCGGAGTTTCTGGGTATTGAACTAGACTCCGTGGAGGGTTGATTCCGCTTGCCAGCAGAGAAGATCGCCAAATTCAGGGCTTCCTTGTTGCAGTGTCTTCGGAAACAGAAAGTGACACTGCACCAATTACAGCAAACAGTAGGTCAGCTTAACTTTGCAGTAAGGGTTATGCCAATGGCTCGCCCTTTCTCACGATCCATTGCCCAGGCCATGGTTGGCCTCAAGGAAGGGCACCATCACACGAGACTGTTGGCAGAGGTGCGCCAGGACATGCTCATTTGGCTGGCATTCCTGGTGGATTTCAACGGCCGAGTAGTCTGGAGCAAAGCCCCAGCCTCGTCGGCGGAACTAGGCTTATAGACCGACTCAGCAGGCAGCGTGGGGTTCGGCGTGATCCTTGGAAACCGTTGGTCGGCCTAAAGATGGCCAGCAAGGTGGGAAACAAGCGGTTTGATGAGTAACATTGGTTTTCTAGAGCTATTCCCCATCTGGGTGGCTCTGTCAGCATGGCCGGAGGAGTTCAGAGACCGCTCTGTGGTATTTTGGTCTGATAACATGACTGTGGTTGAGTGCATTAATCAGCAGGCAGCACGCTGCAAATGGATATTGCGATTGTTGAAAGAAATTGTGTTGAAATGCTTGAGATTAAACGTACAATTCAGGGCAAAACATGTGCCGGGTGTACTGAATAATGCAGCTGATGCGCTCTCTCGTTTCAAAATGCAGGCTTTCAGGGATTGTTTACCCTCAGCGGAGCTAGTGGCAGCGCCATTTCCCGAAGCATTATGGCAAATCGGCGCCCCGGACTACAAAACCTCGTGGCAGCCAGTTTAGCGCCCAAGACAAGGAAAGCTTATGAAGGGGCGTTCCGCTCGTACTGCACCTTTTTGGGCTCGGCATGGGAGCATAGATGGGGTCAGGAGGGGTCCTTTACCCAATTTTTAGTGGCACTTCATGAGGAGGGCCGGTCGGCGGCAACCGCCAGTCGGTATAAGGCCGCCATATCATTTATGGCTCAGTTCCATGGTATCAGGGATCTGACTGACTCCTTCGTAGTCAGGAAGGCACTACGCGGCTGGCAGCGCTTAGAGGGGCGCAAAAAGGATACCAGGCACCCAATAGGATTTGACAGATTGACCTCCTTGTTGGCTAAACTGGAGGAGACATGCTCCTCACCTAGCGAGGTTGTACTATTCTGGGCAGCGTTCGCGTTGGCTTTCTATGGGGCCCTGCGGCTGCCAACAAAAGAGATACGGAGGGGGGTCTGCTCAGGGATCACACGCAAGTGAGGGGGAATTCTCTGCTGATCACGATAGCCAGGTCAAAGACGGATCAGGAGGCCCAGGGGAATAGCATTGTGTTGCAGCGCGCTCCAGGTAGTCCCTGTTGTCCAGTGAGGCATGTTGAGGCCTACCTAAAACAGAGGTTGACAACGTGGGGGGGGCCTTGCTGCGACATGCGGACGGCACCCCGTTAACAAAGTTTCAGTTTCAGAGGGTGCTGGCAATCATGATTGCAGCGGCAGGCTTGAACCCGATTGATTTTGGGACCCATTCATTCAGGATAGGGGCCGCTACAGAAGCAACGGCTCGAGGTCTGCAGGCAGACAATGTTAAACAGTTAGGACGCTGGTCTTCAACTTGTTTCAAACGGTATGTGCGGCTGCACATGTTGTAAGTTACTGAAAAAGTGCACTCACGCTTGTTGTCTTTTGTTTGGATTACAGTTTCACGAGCCTGTGACGCAGGGCGGAAATTGGGACCGGCCCAGTGTCAGCTAACCACCACTTCAGGAACAAGGAATGGAAGACGAGCGGTCTGGGTCGTGGGCCACTCATACGTGAGGCGTGCCGGGGACATATTCAAGACAGGTGATGCGATCCACAAATCTGAGGAATATGTTTTCAGGGTGTCCTTCCATGGGAAGGGCGGCCTGTGTATTGACCGACTGAAAAGTTTTGTGGAAGAATTATTAGGGCGGCACAGGTCACGGCCATCTGTAGTCATAGTGCACATTGGGGGCAATGACTGGGTAAGGTTGGGCAGACGAGCTTTAATTGAGCACATACTTTCTTTCTGCAGTTAGTTGGTTAGCAAAGACGCTCCTGGGATGTACAATAGCTTGGTCTCACATGATTCCGAGGAGGGTGTGGCGGAGTGGTTTGTCCACAACAGCGTTGAACCATTCGGTAAAGAGGGTCAACAATAAAATGGAGAAATTGTTTTGCTCTGCTCATCTTCAAAGCATATCTCATGGGTGCATCTGGGGCGATCACTGTTATTCTGATGATGGGGTACACCTGTCCAGGGTGGGGAATGACTTATTGATAGGAGACATGATAGCTTGGCTAGTGGGGTTGAAGAGACATGATCTATAGGAGGTGTGGGGGGACCAGATAGTCGGTCAACTATCTGGCCTGTGGCAGTAAGGTCATGATCGGTGAGCAGTGATTTCAAGGTCCCTAGGGGGGGCGCCACCCATTATGGATGGGAGCGCCCGGAGGGAGGCGGCCATTGGCCCCTCCCACGGGGGGCGGCACCCATTACGGATGGGTTGCCCAGGAGGAGACGGTCATAGGCCCCTCCCAGGGGGGAACGGCTATATGCCCCTCCCCAGAATTTCCCGGGGGGCCGGATATCCGCTCCGGCGGAAGAGAGTGCAGGGAAAGGGGGGGGAGTCTACGCTGTCCTTCTTAGGGATACCCCGCACGGGAACTCGGACGACCTTAAGATGGCGTCGAGTGAAAGGGGGCCCCCACGACAAGGGAAGTTACAGTTGGCTACGAGGGTAAAGTCCTCTGCGCATGCGCCACTCACACGTGAGGAAATTACAAAAAACAATTTGATGGACAGAATGTAGATCAATGTCTTACATTCACCCCAGTACAAGGATCTGGGCCTAAATCCATCGTTTTTTGCACTCCACACCACCCTGGGTCAGATAATGGCTTTATGCAAATCAGCTCTGACCCTGTGCCCCATGGGAACAGTCCAGTCCGAACTACAACAGCCATATCTTACACGTGAGGGCGGGAATTTGGTGATAGGGACCTGACACCGGTTAAGACCTTGCCGTTGGCCCCTAACGTTAGGATGTACAAATTCGTATGCAATGCATTATGTCATGATGTTAGACTCGGTTAGGAAATCTTTGTATTAGAGATTTGTTAAGGTTAGCCTGAATATACCGGTCTTCATCAAATGTAATGGAAGTTGAATTTGTACATGATACATGAAACGTTTTTAATTTAAAGTTTTACATTTTGTTTCATATTTTAATAAATACGGCCGGGGGGGTCGTGAGGCCCCCCTGCCTTCCAAAAAGTTCAAACTGTGTCTGTCTCCTCCCATTGGGATTGGTGGTGGAAGGGGTGGCGGGCATCCCGGCCCATATACACAGTTACTTTCTCAGGAGCATTTAGAATAATGTGTTTTAAAAACGTTCCTATTGGCAAGTTGGTACAGACATGTACTTGAAATATGGCTTCAATTCTGTCAGTTAAAGTGGTTGCTAAAACATAACAGCAGTTAGAATAGCACTTACTGCACTTTTAGTAGTTCTTTCATTGGTAATGCTCTCTTTAGTTTAGGTACAACCCATTTGGTTTAGTACGGCTTTCTCTTTTTGGAGGGTATATATCTAGCTGTGATGAATACATTGGTGTCTGTCAATGATAAATATATATTGCTTCCCTCACTCCTTGAAAGCCTCCAAGGATAGGCGATGACATATGCAGGTGGAATTTCTTTTTTGTGGTTTATTTTGTCGTACACCAAACATCAAGCACGTTTCACAGTTTCTCTTGGGTTGTGCAGAGTTTGAGACTTTTTTTGTTTTTTCCTTAAATTCTCTGCAATTAATATTTTAAAAAATTATTGTATTACTTTTGGCTATAATTACTATCCAGTTGCAAAAACGGTGATTTTGATTATGCTAAATATTAAGTATATGTATTTTATAACTTATTTTATTTCTAAAGGTAAATAAAATTGGTTTTTAAATTCTATGTGTGCACTTATACTTTTTGATGAGTTTTTACTGTGTTGTCACCCCTGCCAAGCGTCTGACTTTTCTCCCGATTGGATTTTTATTTTTATCAACATTTCTTTCTGTATTACAAATCTATTAGAAAAGCATGCAATTCATTGTTCTTTCTAATTATTTTTGGCATTTAAATATGGGATAGTTTATTATTATTTTAGTTGTTAACAGTCTATAAACTTACTTTTGGAAAGGAATACAATTGGTATATATTTTAGGTAGGCGTTAATTTTCTAACGATTTGCCACATATGTAAGATGTGAATACATTTTTTTCTAATATGTTTTGTTTCTTAAATTAATTTAGTGCAATTTATTTTGTGTTGTAGTATAATAATTTATGTTCCAGTCTGATCTCAATATTTTAATATTTTATTTTTTTGTTTTTGATATTGTTGGGTTTATGAATATTTCTATTGGCGCTGTTAGTGTTGTCAATATTGTTACTTACAAAAGGTTTAACCTCATCGATGTTCAGGACGGCTCCCAGGCATAATGAGTCACGGTAGTCGTGTGCTCATGACGGCCGGGAGCCGTCCGACCGTTGCCGCTCCGCCCACGAGCCATTAATTCCCACCTGTGCGGGCAAATTAATTGGTGGGCGGAGTTCGGATGGCACCTGGCCATCATGAGCACATGCTCACCGTGATTTATGATGGCGGGGAGCCGTCCTGGGTACCTGAGCACCACGCCAAGCCCTACCCCCCTCGCCACGCAGCAGAATTTGCCGCGCGGCGAAGGGGTTAAAGAAAGCTGATACTGTGGTTTTCAATGTTTTTGTCACAACATTTCTGTAGCATGATGTTTTTGTACGTGATATGTCATCATACATCCAATACATTTTGTTTCTTATTGAAGTGGAGGGAAATGACTGATTGCATAAACATCATATTAGTTATTTATCCCTCAGTTTCACTGAAAGTGCTTGAAAACAGGTATATACCTAGTGGAGAGTGATATATGAAAAAAATCATCATTAGTACACTTTTGTTCAGTAAATTGTGATCACACCAGTAGTTATGTTAAAACACAATTGATGAATATACTTTTCTGCCACAGGCCATAGGCACAAATCATTTCTGGCATTAATTCATTTTCTTCTCATTGTTTTCGTTTTTTTAGTTCACAAAAATTTTTATTGAGAGAGATGAGTAAGCATTACAGGCGTGAGCAGAAATTATGCATGGTTCCGGTATCAACAAGAGCAAGCATGCAAGTGTAACGGGAACAAAGGAGGGGTAAATTAAATTAACATAAGGAACGAAAAACAATAATCAATTTAAACACAAATAGTAATGTAAAGCACAGGCATTGCATCAGTACATTTACAAAGGTTACAGTCATAGGTGGATCAAGGTAGTCATATAAGTCAATGAGGTTAGTCGCTTGGGCAGGTAGGCAGCCCGAACTATGGGTAGGGTGTATATGTGCATAATCATGGTGGTTTAAATAGGTCGAAGTGAGCGTCCAGCGAGGACCATAGGTTCCTATAGGGGGGGCGCCAAGGTGTAGCTGCCAGCGCAATATTGTCGGCTCCTCTGAGGTTCGAGACCCAGTTGAGCCAGTGGGGGAAAGAAGCTTTGCCAGTGTCCTTCCAGTTGTTCAGTATGAGTTTGACCGCTGCTGTCAAAAGTAAGTCAAGTAGGGCTTTATCATTTTCATTGAGGTTAACAGCTTTGGTGAAACCCATGACTAAGGTTGCAAATTCCCTCGGGAGCGAGACATGCAGCACTTTGGTGATAAATTCGAAAATTCTATCCCAGTATTCGGACACACAGGGGCATTTGAATATTAGATGTTCAAGGTCCCCACCCTCTGCCATGCAGTTCCAGCAGGAGTCATCTTCCTTGATGTTGTGCAGGAAGAGTCTCCTAGGAGTCCAAAAAGCTTTGTGGAGAAGCCAGAATTTAGATTGGGATAATGTAGGGCTGATTTTGTGTCGAGAGGCAGATTCCCATATTCTGGCCCACTCTGCTTCCGAGGTTGGTGTGGAAGAGTACGAGTCCCAGAAGGACTGTGTGGATGTTGTGAGCTTTGTGGACTGTGGGCGGATCAGTTTGTATATTCTGGACACCTGGTGACCCAGTCTATTAATCGTGTGTAGGTAGTGGCTTCACTGCTTCTGCTTCTTTTTATAAAGCCTTTGAAAACCAACTTACCCCCACGCTCCACACTGTTCTCAACTCTACGGCGTCCAGTGGATGTATCTCACCCTCTATGAGCGAAGCCAACATAGTCGTGATCCCTAAAGAGGGAAAAGACCCGCTCCACACCAAAAACTACCGCCCCATCTCTTTGATAAATCTTGATTGCAAGATATATGCCAAAATCCTAGCGAACCGATTAAACGCTGTTCTTCCCAAATTAATAAGCCCGTCGCAAGTTGGCTTTCTGAAACATAGGATGTCAAATGACAACACCAGACTTCTGTGCCACATTTTAGAGAAAGCTAACAACTCCCAATCCCCGATGGTTGCGATCACCCTGGACGCTGAAAAGGCCTTCGATAAGGTTTCGTGGTCTTTTCTTCAATACTGTATGCGCTCATTCAATCTCGGACAATCGTTCATCACAATGGTGATGGCCCTGTACGCCTCCCCCTCGGCTCGGATAGCAATTAATGGCACCCTCTCTGACCCATTTCGCCTCTACCAAGGTACCAGACAGGGCTGTCCGCTCTCTCCTGCACTCTTCCTTTTGGCCCTTGAACCCCTTCTAACTGACATCAAAAAGAATGAAGATATTCAAGGAGTCTCCTTTGGAGATACTCAGATAAAATTGGCAGCGTATGCTGATGATATATTAATTGCAACAGAAAACCCGGCCAAATCGATCGAAGGTCTCATGACCTCAATCAGCAAGTACTCGTACCTGTCGGGATACAAGTTAAACAAAGATAAGTCCGAAGTTAAACCACTAAACATCTTCACCACCAAAGAAGTTCTTGGTACCTCAGGTCTAACTTGGCAGACAGGAGCTATAAAATATCTAGGAATAGAGTTTACCGACAAACTAATCTTCTCATTGTTTTCATTCTTATACTACTTTTGTGATTTATTTGTCCTTTGTCCTAACAGATATATTGAGAGTCATTATATTTTGATTCGAGAAACCTCTCTCCCTTGCACAGCATTCAATCTTTATTTTCTGTAATTGGGCAACTGCTGTTGACCTGATCCTATTGTATTCATTTCAATTTCCATTTGGAATAGCAGTAATTTAATTAATTGCTTGCATTTCTGTACCAACAGGAGAGACTTTATGGGATAAAGAGCATTATTTTATATATGTAAAATCGTTTTAAGATATTCTTGTACTGCCAGTCAACTGCAAACACAGAGAATTGTAGGTTTGTGAGTTTTATTGTAGTGTGATAAAGCTGTTTTAACAAGTTCAGTGAACCATTTCTTTAAAAATGTAATTGGTATTGTTTTGCAAGACGAATACGATAAGTATAGCAGTAAAATTATCTTTTTGCACCCCTATCCAAAGAAAACAATACTTTAGCAAAGTAAAAATAGCGTAAGGTGACAAAGGTATTTTGAATTGGGTATATCCTTCAGGGGTGATACCAAAAGTGCTATTTGTATTCGCGGCAGGGGTTATGAAGGTTGTAAGAATGCTGGTTTGGGCATCAAGCATGATCTTTAGGGGCTTGGGGGGCCAACTCCAATGCTGGTGAGTTAAGGGTTAATCACTACCCAGGAGGGTCCTCCCTTTGTCATCTATAATGGGGAATTCTTGCAATATGGTGTGCCAGCCATGTTCTTGCTCCATGGCCCTAGTGCTCCGCAGTGCCTCTCTCCGAAGGGTTATCTCTTCACAATCCGCCCATTTTAGCGCTTCAGCACCATATTGCTTCACAGTGGGATAGGGCAGGCCAACCAAACCCTGTGAAAATTGGGATCCACCTAGTTACATTGCAATTATGTTATGTTATGTTATGTTATGTTATGTTATATTGATTTATTATGCGCACAGATACCCCAGCCAAGGGGCGTCCCGGCGCAGAGACAAGGTAGAACATAACACAACAGGAAACTAAAAACATGAAAGCAGCTAAAACAGGAAAGTTTTTAAAGCCCTCCGGAAAGTCAAGAGGTCCTCCATCAGACGAATTTCAACAGGAAGGGAGTTCCATGCTGACGCGGCCTTTACACTAAACGAGCGGCCACCCATGCGACTAAGCCTAAATCTGGGGACCACCGCAAGGGCCAAACCCTGGGAACGGAGGGTGCGGGTGGGAACATAAAAGGAAAGACAGCTGGATAGGATTTCCGGGCCAATACCTCTCAGAATCTTAAAAGCGAGACACAAGACCTTAAAAAGGATGCGCTTCCTGACAGGGAGCCAATGTAGGGTACGAAGGACAGTTGCCACCGAGCTGAATCTGGGCAGGCCGACAATCGCCCTCGCCGCAGCATTCTGAACCCGCTGCAGACGGGTTAGCTCGGCCTGGTTAGCCCCAGCCAGAAGAGAGCTGGCATAATCCAGGCGGGAGATGATAGTTGCCTGGATCACCAGCTGCCTGGTCGGGGCGTCAAAGAACTTGAGAACAGGTCTCAAGCCCCTTAGGAGACCGAAACAACAGGCCGCAGTTTTTTTAGTATGCCCTACAAAGGAGAGGCCCGCATCCAGCTAGACCCCCAGGTTTTTCATCTCAGATACCGGGGTCGGAGTGGGTCCCAGCTCAGAGGGCCACCATTGGTCACCCCACAGCTCCACTCCCTTACCGACAACCATCACCTCCGTTTTTGTGGCATTTAGCTGAAGGCAGTTGCCTGTCAACCAGCTAGCCACCGCCTTCAGTCCAGACTGAAACCTGGGGGCCTCAGTCTCCGCATCCCCGCTGAGAGTAACCGCCAGCTGTGTGTCGTCGGCATATGAGACCAAAGTTAGGCCCCACTGCCTAGCGACATCAGCCAGCGGTCTCACGTAAAGATTGAACAACGTGGGACTCAGCGAGGACCCTTGCGGAACCCCCATGGCCAGCGGTTGGAAATTGGACTTGAAGGGAGGGATGGCAACACAGAAGGAGCGGTTATCTAGAAAGGAGTGGAACCATTGCAACACCTGACCGCCAATGCCGGTCTCCTCAAGCCGATGCAGGAGGATGCTGTGGTCTACCGTGTCAAAGGCGGCGCTAAGGTCTAACAATATAAGCGCCGCCGTTTGACCAGCATCCAACCTTGCACGGAGATGTTCCACCATCACAAGTAACGCGGTTTCCGTGCTGTGGCCGGCACGGAATCCGTTTTGTGTGGGGTCGAGGGCATTGGTCCGTACAAGATGTTCAGACAGGGCCAAGTTGACATGGGCCTCAGTGATCTTGGCTGGCCAAGGTAGCAACGAAATGGGGCGATAGCTTTCAGGCTTGGCCGGGTCCAGGGAGGGCTTTTTGATAATTGGGGACACCACAGCTTGCTTCCACTTAGCTGGAACTACTCCCGTTTCCAAGGAAAGGTTGACGAGGGAACATACAGCTGCACGTCCCATAAAAGCCTGATCTCGAAAGAGAGCAGGCCTTACTGGATCGGATGGAGATCCAGATTTGACTTGCAACGCAAGTTTATCAAACCCGTCCAAGGTAAGGGGGGGGAAGACAAGCAGAGTAGACTGATGGTGGGTCCCATTGATACTTTCCCGACCGGACCCTATGCTAGGGAATGTCCGATAAATAGCTTGGACTTTCCCCAGAAAATAGGAAGCAAGGGATTCACAGTGGGAAAGAGAGCTTACGGTCGTAGAGGTAGTCCGCTTTGACATAAGATCTTTTACGGCCTTAAAGATGGCTTTCGACGGATTAGTACTGTTCCGGAATTCCGCGGCATAAAAAGCCGCTCGAGCTCGACAGATAGCCCGATGGTAGAGCTTGACGGACCTGGCGTATGCAGCTTTTAGATCAGCTCCATAGGTTTTCCTCCAGGCCCTCTCAGCCCGTCTACAGGCACCCTTTAGGGCCCGAAGGGCACTATCGTACCAGGGGCTCGACTCTCTGGAGTTGATTTTAGTAGATACAATAGGTATCAGAGAGTCCAAGGCCCTAGTAATCCAGGAACAGAAGAGGTCATACCCCTTTTCTACCTCCGTCAACGGGCCCAGCGGCTCCTCTAATAGAAGACGATGGAAGTCTTCTAACCTAAGCTTCTTCCAGGCCCTCTTCTGAACCCATCTAGCCGAGGAGATGGAAGGGGTGGCTAAGACCAGGCATAGGATGGACACCAAAAAGTGGTCAGTCCATTCCACCGGCGAGATAGAGGTGATTGTAATCCCCGGCAGATTGGTAAACAGGGGATCCAGAATATGCCCCCCGAATGGGTAGGCTGGGAGACCATCTGGGGAAGTTGAAAGGCCTCTAGGTCAGAGGAGATGGAGCGCACTGTCAGGCCTGAGAGGGTGTCGAAATGCAGGTTCAAATCACCCATGATGGAAAAGTTGGCACAGTCTGCGACCAAAGGGCCAACAATGTCGGGAAAAGCATTTCTAAACGCCACATCGCTGCCGGGCGGGCGATAAACGACCATCCCGGACAGCGTAAACTCAGGGCTGACAGAGACCTTGAACAAGGCACTTTCACACCCAGAGATGTTTAGGGCACTCCAGACACAGGAATAGGAGGACCTTACCACTAAAGCTATACCCCCACCTCTAGACAACCTGTTCAAGGTGTACATAGAATAACCGGGTGGGCAGGATAGATTTGTAATAGCGGTATCCGCATCCTGTAGCCATGTTTCAGTCATGGCAAAGATGTCTGGAGCTTCCTCCTCAATGAGGTCAAAGATGTTCTGATAGTGTTTCAGCGCAGACCTGACATTCAGGTTCAGGATCCGCAAGGAGGAAGGAAAGTCTGTAATACGGCGGGTCACCGGAGAAGTAGTCCTTGGGAGAGGACTCGGAGAGTCAAGAGCCCACCCATTACAGGGGCAATGGTACGGGCCTCGCAATGGATGTACCGATGGAAGGGTACAACAGCGGCTTACCTGACCGATGGCAAACAGGCACTCCCGCGAGTATGTCAGCATGGCGACGCCATTACACTGCCTGTACCAGAGGGAATGTCAGATTTATACATTTACTTGCGAGTTATACTCTGTAAGAAATAATATTGGATGAGCTTAAAGCTAGCATTCCTTGATGGTCATGGGGTGCATTCCAAAATGGAGACCAGATCCCTATTTGAAATCGGGAGTTGCATGTCCATCGCCCATCTGTCTCGTAGGCCCCTAGGTTTCCCTTAGTTTATTGCAGAAGCTCCTTGTACAGTAGGGTAATGGCTTTGATCTTACAAGTCATCATGCATATGATCTGTAGTGCTTTGTGGATAGGTGGCTCGTCTGGTCACTTATGTAAATATACCTCATGGCCCTCATTGTCCCATATAATCGGAAATGAGGGGGGAGTTGAACATATCAAGTATGTTTTCCCAAGCCCTTAATCCCATCCAGTCCCACCTGTCTTGTGGATAATGGCAGATCCAGGGCATAGGAGCATTTCAATTGTGTTCTCTGGGGTGCCCTGGACCAGGCGTATTTAATGGTGTAGTGCCTTTTGATTAGCGTAATGAGTGGAGAATTATTTGCAGCCATGTTGTGCATGTTAGACTCAATTCACATGGGCGCCCTAACGAGCATCTCTCCACTTAATCACCCAAACTAATTGTGCAACTAAATAATATAGTTCATAATCAGTCATCATGAGGCTGACCTCTCATAGGAATGCAAATCTTAACCAAAGCATTTTACAACATTCTTTGCCCCAGTGTATCAACAACAGTTGATTGTCTATCTACTAGAATATGGTGTGCAGTATTCAAATAGGGAGTGTAGAGAAGAAGTACAGTTGGCAGGGCAACATCACCATCTTGGCTAAAGTGCCACGGCCCATAACCAACTGCTTTAGAGTATGTCGGAAGGCTATAGTCTGGCATAGAGAAGCAATTGTCATTTGTAGGTCATACTCTAGCAATTGAGTTTCCGATCGAAAAACTCACACTCCCAATTAGGGAATGGTGTGTGTTTCCTAGTGAAAACCCTTCCTGATGTCACAGTCTCATTTTCATGGACAGGGTACACATGACCAGTTTACCTCTGGACTTGATATTGTTATTGTTATTGTTAGGTGATTTTATATAGCGCACAGCTGCCTCAGTGAAAAGGCGTCCCGGCGCTAGCAGCAGTGGCAGAAGAAGCTAGGGCTAGATCATAGGGAAAAGGTAGGTTTTAATAGCCATACGGAATGACAGCAAGCAATCTAGTCACCGGATTTGGACAGGGAGGGAGTTCCATAGTTTAGCAACAAGAAACCGGAACGACTGCCCCCCCACCCCGATCCGCTCTGAGGAGCTTCACTCGGGGGACTGTTGCCAGGAAGTGCTCAGCAGAACGTAACTGTTGTGTAGGTACATTGGGAACTAGCAGATTAAATAAAATCTCTGGGGAGGACAGCTTTAAGGTTTTAAAGGTCAGGCATAAAGCTTTGAATTGGATGCATTGAGGCACAGGTAGCCATTGTAAGCACAGCAAGGCACCTGACACAGAGCTAGTTCTGGGGAGCCTCAGCAGGACTCGGGCAGCAGCGTTCTGTACTCACAGAAGGCAAGTGACTTCAGCCTTATTGGCGCCTAGCATGAGTGAGTTAGCATAATTCTGTCTAGATAGGATAGTCACTTGGACTATCAACTGTCAGGTTAGTGGATCAAAGAGGCCCAGTATGGGCCTCAAGCCCCGAAGGAGTCCAAAGCAAATACCAGCGGTCTGCTCCTGAAACCCAAGGGTAGAATAGAACCAGATCCCTAGATTTTTTGCTACTGGTTTAGGGGTGGGGGCAGTGCCCAGAGACTCCACCCACCAATGCTTGCTCCAGAGCCCCTTGTCCTTCCCCACTAACAGCATTTCTGATTTGTTGGCATTAAGTTGAAGGCAGTTTATGGTCATCTAGTGTGCGACTGCCGCTAGGCCACCCCAAAATTTCATGGTGCCCTGGGAATGGTCATCCAAGAGTGCCACCGCTAGCTGCATATCATTGACGTATGAGACCATGGTCAAGCCATGGTCCCTTGCCACCGCTGCCAGGGGTTGAGCGTAGAAATTGAACAACACGGGGCTTAAAGCCGAGCCCTGGGGAACCCCCTGTTTGATGACATGAGCTTGTGAGAGGAAGGTGGGCCGAAACCTGGAACGATCTGTCAGAAAGGAAGGAACAAAACCACTCCAAGGCCAGGTCCACCATCCCCGCCTCCTCTAACCGATGCAGGAGCATCTGATAGGAGACCGTGGCAAACACGTCGCTAAGATCGAGTAATTTGAGGGTCGCAGTTTGTCCCTCATTAAGGATAGTCCGTAGATGTTCACTTACTGCTAGACGCGCGGTCTTGGTGCTATAACCCATCCAGAAGCCATTCTTGGAGCAATCCAAGGCACCTATGTTGTTCAGATAGCCTTAGAGAATGGTATTGGAGTGGGCCTCCGCAATTTTAGCGACCCAGGGTAGGAGGAATATGGGTCAAACATTTTCCGGCTTAGTTGGATCAAGGGTCGGTATTTTCAGCAAGGGGACCACTCTAGCTTGTTTCCATGCCAGGGGTGCCATTGCCTTGGAGAAAGAGGCATTGATGATCTGACGCAAAGGCGTCATTAGAACAGGTAATTTATCCCTTAATTGGGCCGGCCTCATGGGATCTATAGGGGAACAGATTTGACCTTTTTCTCAGAGTGAGAAACTCATCCTGGGAGATAGGGGGATCGCTACTAGGGTGTTAGTGATCCGAGGATCTGATGAAACCATGGGGTCCAAAGGACAGATAGAAAAGGATTTATCAATGGCTTCGACTTTCTAGACAAAGAAAGTGGCCAAAACCTCACATAGCTGCCCAGACGTGATCCACGGGGTGGAAGGGCCCTTCCTAGGTTTAAAGTCATTAAGTATTTTGAAGATGCTTTTTGCCGGATTTTAAGTTGACTTAATCTCATTAGTGAGATAGGCTGATCAAGCCCGATTTATGGCCTTGTAGTAGCGTTTAATCGGATCCTCTTACATCTTTTTAGCCCCAAGGTCCTAAACCAGTCTCCAGACCCATTCTAGCTTCTTACAGATGCTGCTCAGGGCTGCCAGAGAGTCATCATACCAGGGGTTGGAGCTAGGGCAGCAAACTTTAGACCATTTGGGAGGGATCAAAGTGTCCAAGACCTGTAGTATCCAGTCACAGAATGATTTATATGCCAGCTCAGGTTCAGTGTCTAGGGTGGGGAAGGAGGATGCCAGAGTGGAAAGCAAATCCTCTATTTTAAGTTTGTGCCAGCAACGTCTAAAAGTGGCCTTAGGGTTGATTCTAGGTATAGGCTAGGAGAGCGGAAAGAAGATGGTAACCAAAAAGTGGTCAGACCAACACACTGGGCTGGGTGTCTTGACCAGGAGCAAAGGGATATTAGAAAAGACCGGGTCAAGTAAATGCCCTGCAGAGTGGGTGGGACTCACTACCAACTGGCTTAACTGATAAAGTGCCAAGCTCGGTGAGTGTTGCAATGTCAACCTCCACGTGAGGCGCTCCTCGCAAAGGTAGAGCAGTAGATTATCTACATACATGGATGTGGAAAGTGTGCTCTTATCTATTGGTAGACCCTGGTAGGACTGGCCCTGCTGGAGCATGAGGACAAGAGGCTCAACGGCCAAGGCAAAGAGAACCAGGGATAATGGGGAAGCCCTGTTTAGAGCCTCTTTCAATGCCAAAGGCTTCAGAGATAATATCCCCGGTTTCACACGAGTGACTGGGTCCGTTTTGAGGAGTTTGGTCCATGTAAGGTAGCTTTTTACCAAGCCTATGACAGTTAATAAATATTCTAAATGGAGAGAGTCAAAGGCATTTCCATGTCCACTGTCATCATCACGGCCTTGGGGCAGGTCTGTGAAGAGAGAGCAAGTTGTGAATTAAGTGTATTATATTTTGGACCGTACTGAAGGTCAGAACAAACCTGGGCTGATTCAGGTGCACAAAGGCCTGAAGATGGGATAGTAATCTGGTGATCAATGCTTTGCTAAGGATGTTATAATCCATGATTGAGAGTGGTCTACAGGAGGAAACAAGGTCCCCCACTTTCCCAAGTTTTAAGCGCAGTACCAATAGGGCCTCATGCATGGTGGAAGGGAGAGTTCCCTGGTCTTGAGCAGTATTATAGATCTTAGTCAATCTGGGAGCCAGGATGTCACTGTACATCTAATAGAACTCAATGGACACGCCTTCTGTTCCAAGGGTGTAACCCTGGTCTGGGGACTTTATAGCTCCTCAACCCTCCTGCACCTGAATTTCCTCCCCCAGAACCACTGCAGTCTCTTGTCCTACTATGGCAGTCCAATCATTCAAGAACTAAGTATGCAATGCCTTGAGGGCAGGTTTCTAAAGGAGTATATAACATCTAGCATAGTAGTCCAAAAACTCTGTTTTGAGGTTTACCAGGTTATACATCAGATCCTCATCAGTTTTGACAATAGATAAGCTTTGTTTTCACAGGAGGGTTTTGCAAGCCAAGCAAGTAAGAAGCTGGACTTGTCCTGATCAGTATGGACTTTTTTGATATAGTGATGATAATCATATCTCCTCAGCCTCTCCAGCAACTCCAGCAGTTTCTTCTTTGCTGCTGGCAGTTGTTAGTAACAAGCGGGAAATTGGAGGTCCTCACTTTCTAATTGGTCAAGTAATTGTTCCTGCTGGGAAATGGCTTTCAACAATTGTCCCCTAATCCCCATTGTCACCACAATGTAATGGCCACTGACCACCATCTTAATGTTCCCCCATTCTGTGAGTTAAGAAGAAATAATATTGGATAATAGTAGTCCTGAATAGTAGTCTTCTAGGGTTTCCATGTTCAGTTTCTAGGTTGAACTGGGTAGTCTAGGGGTCTTCCAGCACAGAGACAACAGGAATGGATTGCGGTCTGAATGTGCTTTGGCAAGGTATTTTGATTTATTAATCCATTACATAACAAGCCCCTGCAAAGTAGTACATCTAGCCGTGCAAAAAAGATCATGCTTTCCTGAACAATAGGAATATTCTGTGTTTGGGTTCATGTACACTCCAGATGTCTATCATGTCCCACTCGCTTTTTCAATCTAAGCGGGCCTTAGCCACTGTGTGTTGGTGTGGTAGGTAGGGGAGGGTGAGACTTTACAAGAGATGAATTGGCTAAACCATTAAAATATTCTCCAACCAGCAACGGGTATAAGAGAAGAGTGGAGAGGTGTGGTGTGGTGCCAGTGATCTTAAGAATGCTGGTTGGTCTGAGTTAGGAGAATAGAAGGTTATTAACTCCACATCCCAACCCTCAAGCTTACTGTCCATCATAATGCAATGCCCCTTTGGGCCAACTATCTCAAGTTGTACCAAAAGGAGTACTCCTGGTAGGGTCCAAATAAGCACTCCACGGGCAAAAGTAAAATAACATGTGTAATAAACTCTATTCCGATACCTTTTGTGTAGTGCCAAACCCTATGCTTTAGTTGGATGGTTTCTTGCAGCTTGGCAACCTGTACCTTGCATTGTCTGATCTGATCAACTGACACTGCTAACGGTAGAGTGCCTATAATCGGCTAAGCTCATGAGTCCCTCGGAACCATTTCCACCTAACACCAGTGTCACCACTGCCAGCGTGGTTCCATTCCTTCCCACTTGTTCCTGTTGCTGCTCTCTAGGTACTTGATCAGGTCTCCAATATTTTTACCCTCCGAATAGGCAAATTCAGGTTGCTTGAATGTGCCCTGGACATTGGACCTCTTGTCCATAGGCTAGCCTCAACCAATTTAGGATGAGACGCCATGTTATTGCTGTCATCCCATAAAAGGCCTAGGTCCATTACCAATGAGTCAGTTTTGGTCTCCAGGGCTTCTCGTGTGAAGCCAATGGCAGCCAGAATGGTGTCTAATTTGTCCTCCTGAGGGGGAGGTGTGCCCCTCAAAGATGGCACAGCTCATGTCATCCTCTTTGTGTCACTGGGACCTCCCCATTTTAAGTCCTATGGTGGGCTGGTTACACTGAGCAATGCAAGGTCTTGAATGGCATACAACAGTAGTTTTCCGGAGCCCCCAGGGTTTTAGAGATTTTCAGGAGTTTCTGTAGTGTGGTCAGGCCTCCGCAAGTCTTTCTGACAAATGGGGGTATCCTAAAATATGCCAATCTTGTAGCATATGCCCATAGGTAGGTTCTGGCAATCACCGCAGCTCCCTACTGCATCTAGCAGGGGTGGGGACATGCCCATCGCACCCCCAGCAAAACAAATCTGTGCTTCAGGGCTCTGAGACTCCATGGTCCCACACGACTAGCTGCTCTCCTTTCCCTGATTCCTCTAATCGTCAGGCCCCACAGGACACAGCTTTCGGGCCCCCTCCAGGCAGTAGTCAGAACTGACCGCAGATAGTCTGTGCTGCTCCGCTCATCCACTGGCAGGAGGAGGTCAGTTTCTGTGTCAGTTCCCAAGTGGGATCTCTATTCGGGTCACAAAGGTACCCATGAGCAGCCAATCCAGGTCCCCACTTGACTGCCACCTGGGAGTTACTGCCATCTGATGATGGAGGCCCAGGCTGTCACCATCCTACGTCGTGCTTGACAAATCTGTCCTCTTTCCAGCTGCGTGGTCGATTGCACTGATCCAACCCCTGCAAGAGTTTCACGGGGTGGGTGCAGAGACTGTGAAGAGACACCCCGAGGGGTGTGATGGTCATCAGGGCCCCAGGATTAGGCATTCATGGATCCTGGAACCAGGATGAGCACCAATTCAACTGCGGCTGCTCATTACGATGAAACCTTCAACTGCTGTTCGAGGTGCACATGTATATCAAAATGGCAGTAGAAAATGTTTTCTTTGGGTTTTCATATCACTTTGGAACCAATCAATAAATACAATCCTGTAGTTTATTCTGGAGAAGTTTTCAGGTCAACAGTTTCCAATACTTTACAAAACCATCATTTATCTCACTCTCTGAACAACATACAAGTTTTAATGAAGCCAATGGGACTTGTTTACTTTATTTTGTGCAAACACATTCAACATTCAAAAAAAGAATTGGTCCTACTTAAAAAACATAAAAATAAAGGAATTGTAAACAAGGAACACCAGCGCAGGCAGCTGTGCAGATATGATCTGACATAATGACTTCTAGGACAATAGAAAATAAATGATGGTAGAAGCAAAGTGTGAATGACAATTGTTAAGACTAATGGTTGAAAGAGTCTTATCGAAATTCGCTAAAGGTCTGAATTTGTAGGTATGCATTTTAGGGTGAATAGTTTTCAAAACATTTGACATCTTATACGACAAAGCAGTCTCTAGGCTAGACCTAGACATTCTAGTCTCATTTAAATAATGAATTATTTGATTAGGTATTGAAAATATAAACATCATATTAAGGTTTTTATTAACAACGTGGCCTCATTTTCTTCATTTGTTTCATTGATTTGAATACCACATATTTCCTTTGGTTTCCACATTTATTTGTTCCAAGCAATGTTCCAAAACATGATTTCTGTAATTTCTCACTCAGTCAACATAATTCGAAATGAAATAGTTTTTCTGGTTAGCAAGATGTCAAGATAACTTACATTACAAGACAGATGCCACAATGACTGCATACAGAGAATATTGGGACTTGCACCATTCATTGCTTGCTCATTTCAAAAAGTGATGATGGCCCCCTGAGCTGGCACCCTTTAAAACAGATTCTCTGAAGAATTGTATAAATGGTAATAACAGCTAATGAGAGACCAAGCTCTTGGAACTGTATTTGTGTATGATAGCACACAACAACAGACAGAAACTTCCAGCACCTCACTTACATAGAATATGATAACGTTGACTCACATGCAGGTCAATATATGATGTATAAGTGATTATCCAGATTTGCTTATCCTTTACAGAAATATTTAGCAAGAAAGTGAATTATTAGTGGTGAAGCATATGGGTTCTTCACAAGTAATAAGTATGAAATCTCCCTTTACTTTCAACCAAATATCCCATTGTAGCACTTGAATCTCTCATGGTAGTGAAGCAGAACAGTCAAAGGCTTACTCGGAGAAGGTGTTGTTGACCAAACAGTCAGTAAATCATTGTTGGGTTACTGTTTTTACTTAGGAATAAAATGCCATAACTTACAAATGTGCACAAGCTGGCAGGTGGAAATACCTGGGGTGACAGTCTTTTAACAGTTCACACCCCTAGCAAGCTGAACTGTAAAATCACAATTCCACCACATATACTAAACATGATATAATGTAATATAGGTAATAAAAGTCAGGCCTACTGGCCTTACAATGAAAAAAGCAGAATTATGTCATGATAACCCAATGTAACAACATTTAAACACCCACAATGGTACTATCTTAAAATGGCATTTATTTATACATGCAGTGAGTCACTATTAACTTTGTTATAGTCAATAACACACTTCAACATTAACTGAATTGTGTACACGTGTCGTATTCTACAGTTATACAGCCTTTGGGCTCAGAAAAAAAAGAAAAAGAACCAAAGGCTCCGGACCCTATTTTTATCAGGATATAAGACCCAGCTCCAATAGTGCATGAAAATGTGAAAAGAATCTCTCCTGTGGTCATCAAGTGGATTACCTGGAGGCTTAGGGTGACATTTCTGAAACTTTTAATGACAATACTCTGTGGGCTCCTGCATTTATTTGAGCCCGTGACTTTCCAAAACGTCAATGACCCCCACCCATCCTAAGGCACTACAGCACCAAGTAAAAATTGTCAGCACTACAAAGGATTCTGACGCAGTCTTTTTGCCCATAGCAAATTCGTACCACAAAGAAAAATAATTTTTCCATCACTTTTTTTTATTGAAACATCCTCTCTTTTATTGATCTCCCGATAGCCCAAACACAAATGAAAAACAAGCTGGCCCTGCACCCTGCCAGACACTTGTTCCATCCTGGGGGCTTGTATGGTATGCTTTCCACACCCCAATAAATTGGTGCTGAGGAGTGAAAGTCATCTGCTTTCACCCCTGAAGCTCAGGTCATCCATCAGGATCCGCTTTGCTAGGGTGTGGAGGTGCTGAATTATCTTTAATTTTAGCATCAATGCCAGAGAGCATGAGGGTCCCCTGAACAACATAAAATTGATGATGAGGGTTGACACATGTGCACCCCAAATGCGGACCTTATCCTAGGGGCCTTGGCCCTCCTTGTGGAGTATTAAGCTGACCTATCAGGGGGACAACATGCTCTTCTTAGTCAGTTGGTCCTCCGGGGTATCACGCTCCTCCAGCACCCTGGGCAATGGTTAGTTTTGCATCTCCTCAATCAGCCCAATGACCTTGAGGCACCTTCCTCATCAGCTGAATATAATGGCCTATTATAGATGTAAATTGATGCAAGGCTACCATTTTCTAGGTTTGACAAGCCGAATAAACCAATTTACTCAATGTTGCTGCTAATAATGACTTTAAGATAAAAGTAAGAAAAAAATTATTCTAAAATAGTTTTCCTGATTATTTGCTTTCCTCATATCTAGAGAGGTGTGACCTTACAACTGTAAGCAGGAAAGAACTAATATAAAAAACACCCCAAAACAAAAATGTATTCAGTTCCCATAATTCTAGAGTATATTTTGCAGGATGAAACATTTATTATATATTAACACAGAGAAATGAGCAGACCTGTAAATCCAGACTTATGTAGAAATATAGCTAATCGGTTTTAGTCAAGTAATACATTAGGGAAGGACACATGCACATGGGGTGGGCGGAAAACAACAGTTACAACGCAACTGTTACAACGGACTACTTTTACAACGCAACTACTACAAGGCAGGATCCTTTACAACGAATGCCTTTACAACGCATGACATTACATAGCAGATGCTATTACAACGCATGCCATTACAACGTAAGTATAGGTAAGTTTATCTTTTTTAATACATTTATTTATTTTGGAGTACAGGGGTATTTTTAGGGTTCAGGGCTTGGTTTGGGTTATGGGGTACAGGGGTATTTTTAGGGTTCAGGGCTAGGTTTGGGTTTCGGGGTACAGGGGTATTGTTAGGGTTTAGGGCTAGGTTTGGGTTATGGGGTACAGGGGTATTTTTAGGGTTCAGGGCTAGGTTTGGGTTATGGGGTACAGGGGTATTTTTAGGGTACAGGGCAAGGTTTGGGTTTTGGGGTAGAGGCATATTTTTAGGGTTCAGGGCTAGGTTTGGGTTATGGAGTACAGGGGTATTTTAGGGTTCAGGGCTAGGTTTGGGTTATGGGGTACAGGGGTATTTTTAGGGTTCAGGGCTAGGTATGGGTTATGGGGTACAGGGGTATTTTTAGGGTTCAGGGCTAGGTTTGGGTTTTGGGGTACAGGGGTATTTTTAGGGTTTAGGGCTAGGTTTGGGTTATGGGGTACAGGGGTATTTTTAGGGTTCAGGGCCAGGTTTGGGTTATGGGGTACAGGGGTATTTTTAGGGTTCAGGGCTAGGTTTGGGTTTTGGGGTACAGGGGTATTTTTAGGGTTCAGGGCTAGGTTTGAGTTATGGGGTACAGGGGTATTTTTAGGGTTCAGGGCTAGGTTTGGGTTATGGGGTACAGGGGTATTTTTAGGGTTCAGGGCTAGGTTTGGGTTGTGGGGTACAGGGGTAGCTTTAGGGATTAGGGATAGGTTTTGGGTACAGGGGTATTTTAAGGGTTCAGTTTTTAAAAAACGACTTAAAATAAATTAAATTAATTAAATATTTATTAATTACAATTTTTTTTAAAAAGATATACTTACCTATACTTACGTTGTAATGGCATGCGTTGTAATAGCATCTGCTATGTAATGACATGCGTTGTAAAGGCATTTGTTGTAAAGGATCCTGCGTTGTAAAAATCGTGTTGTAATGGAATGCGATATAAAAGTATGCATTTTAACGTCATACATCCGGGGAGGGCTACCAGACAACAAAATAGATGGGCCTCCTTGGCACAAGATCGTGTTAATAACACTAAGTCAGTACACATTAATTGTGAAAAATAAAATATGAACAAGCCCAATAATTTTGCAAAGTTTCAGGACTTGGGATGTCCAGTATCTAGACAGACTGATTCATGTGTATCAACAGATGTAAACTGATAGCATCTTCTTTGACGCACATTTATGAAAGAAAACTGGAACTGTGAAAAAGGTCCGGTTTAGAAAAATAAAAGTAAGATAAAAAAATACATGACATTTAATGCTGTGCTGTATAAAGAACCCCAAACCTATTTTTAGTTGAGTGTGTTTATAGAGCCCACAGATTTAAAACAGTATTGTTGTGTGTTCATTTTCCTTCATAATATAAATTTATGAAGTAACATATATTTATCAATATGAGTGTAACAATAGTATGTAAATACGCTGAGAGAGAAAAAAGCTACCTAAGATGAACAAACATCCAGAAATATAACATCCTTTTTTGAATAGAGATTTTTTTTAGCAAAACATAAATGTTGTTCAATTGTTGCTCACTGCTTTGTACTTTCTTGTATTATTGTGTCTACTGGTATTTGTCTTTACTTTGAGTATCTACAACTTTCCATATTCTTTCACTATGTTTTGTGCACATGGCTTGGAGGCAAAATGTGGTTTGCAGCTCTTCTCCTAACTTTCATGAAGCACTGATATCTGATTTTCACATTCATAGATTATTATTCTTTTCTCGCTGGATTTTTTTAATTCAATACCTATATCTCAATGATACTGCTCACATTCTGTTAATTATTCCTTATTGTTCCTCTGTTAGATTTCAGCCACCCTCATGAAAAACATGCTTTATTTGAACATCTTAAAAGGTACATTCTCCTTGCCATCCTCTTTAGTTCGTCCAAATTACCTCTACTACCTTCTGATACCAGTTATTTTTAATATTTCTTTTTTGCTTCCACTTGCAAAGCAACCAATCTACACATATAGGTGTGTAGGATTAATAATTTCTCCATGCAGCATTTTATCACTTTCTATGATGGAAAAAGGTTGAGAAATTATGGTAATGAGGGTGTCAAAAGGATTACAGGAAAATCAAAACAGGCAATTCAATGTGTAATACATTATATATAACAACTGCTGTTCATAACTTGAGTGACTCTTTCTTTGTTCTTTCCACTGCAGGTTTTCTCTCAATACTGCAGACCAAGATCGCAACTATGTTCACACAAACATTTCTCAATAATTTTTTTCCATTTGTGATGTCGAGCTTTGAACTCAGCCACTAATAATTTCTGTGTTGCCTCATCATGAAAGAGTGCTGTCACTGAGCAATTAATGCCCACCTCGTCCAACAATATATGTCAAAACGTTTCCAAACCTCACTCCATTACCTGTTACAGTAGCTCAAAACTCTCAATGTGATGTTCTGTTGGCACAATTTGATTTCTGAAAGCAGAAAATTGATGCATCTAGGGGCCAGAAGGAATGTTACTTTTGTTCATGCTTATCAACTTTAGGAAGTCTCAAGGTGTCAATGTTGTATGGTTTAAAACTTCCACAAATGTAAACCTTGTTGAACAACGTGATGATTTCTTTAAACATCCAAATAAACTTCAGTTGTATTGATTTTCTATATGCTTTTCTTCAACAGCACTTTATTTTAGAGGAGATTGGCAACTTTTTCCAACCTTGAGGCAGATTATTAAAATCATCTACGGGTAAGGGAACTACTACCACAGGACTGCCCTTTTACTTTAAGATACATTTGCGAATTGGTCCAGATACATCAATCTCCCTTGTAGTAAAAGTACAATGAGTGCTCTGTCCTTTTTATGTGCACTAATTGTATATGAACCTATTGTGAATATTCAGGCGTCATTATCAGGTGGTGCCACTCATTACATTTTCGCCTCTAAACCCTTCGAGGCCACACTACAGCACGCTTGCGCTGTGTTCCTTTTGCTAATAATATTGTGACTCAGGATTGGGCCAGCATACCAACTTTGGAACATTACTCATGCACCTCTTACAGGAAGTGTGTTTTGTCTAAACTCATTTAATACACCAATATTCAAATGAGGGGACTGTTTAACCCTAGCTGAGTTCAAGATGGCAATCTGATCTGTCATATTCTGTACCTACTACACTGCGGATGTTCTTATTGGCTATCTTGGACCATTGTCTTTTACTTTGATTCCGAGTCTCATTGCTACTGTTACATGACTAAGATAAGAGGTCACATGCGCCGGGACACTCTGTTTCCATAGCCTTGAAAAAGTCTGAGTACTTATTGTTAGTACTGACGAAACACGTGTCGGCTGTTTTTTATCAACTTCAAATCTTATGGATCTCCCAATAAAGAAAATGATAATATGAATATGAACTTTATCTGCTCCTTTGTCCTGTCCTAAAATTGGAAATAACAGATCATATACAGTTTAAATACTGTTGTTACTACATGACTTACTAGTCTTATATGTACATGTGTTTCAGGATTGTGCTCTCTTTAACCACTTCTTTTTGGTTGTATACTTGTCAAACTTCTGATTGACATTTGATCCCTCTTGGTAGTGGGGGATAGGGGTCCATGCAGCATTCCGTCTTTAAGAACTAAAGATTGTTTTTTACTTATCCAGCATTATTGTCCACTAGACTATTATTTGTGTATGTGCGGTCTTATCCAATTCTGGATACACCACTACTGTTTTCTTTATGCACTACGTTTTCAATGTTATTCAGAGTGTAAGTTAGGTCCAAATAAACTTCAGTTGTATTGATTTTCTTTATGCTTTTCTTCAACGGCACTTTATTTTAGAGGAGATTGGCAACTTTTTCCAACCTTGAGGCAGATTATTAAAATCATCTTCAGGTAAGAAAATTACTACCACAGGACTGCCCTTTTACTTTAAGATACATTTGCGAATTGGTCCACATACATCAATCTCCCTTGTAGTAAAAGTACAATGAGTGCTCTGTCCTTTTTATGTGCACTAATTGTATATGAACCTATTGTGAATATTCCTGTTTTATTCCTAGTTTAGATTTTTTTAGGCCAATTCACAACGTCATGTAGATGCATGTAAAATAGTATTGCAGTAGCACAACTTTACTTTACTTCAAAAAGCATTTGTTAAAAGGCCCTTAAAAGTGTGGTATATTAGTTTGGTCCCCCAACACTATCTTCTGGGTGATACTTGAATAGTAATAGATGAAATACAATTGCTATTACAAGACGTTTATTAGAGAACATGAAAATTATCAAGAAGAAAATAAAATGGCCACATATTAAAACATGTGTTGGCAGATGGGGTGAACCGAGGAATGAGTGTAGGGCACTGCGTGGCAAAGGTGAGGAAAGACTTAAACAACATGATATTGTAGCAAAATAAATAAGGATGTATATTTCACGGAGGAATTTAATTACTCTTCCGTCATTCCTATTTGTAGAACACTTATGTGAATGTATAAAGTCTGATTCTAAGAGTTCAATATTCACCAATTCACATGTTTACTTAGATCAATTATTTTCTATATGCAACAGATAGTAGTCATTTATAATCAGACCACTCTACTACTACTTTACTGTAAACCATATTTTCTATGTTGCCATATACCTTCTTGAAATGTGTTAATGCTGTTGGGAACCCACATAAGATTTTTCACCATTTTGTAATTGTATGCGTTTATTCTCAACTGTTGTTTGGATCTGAAGAAACTGTATTTCCTCAAAGAATGTATCTCCGTTTTGGAATAGCCAGTTTAGAGATTATGTTTCTATTGTATAACTAATCTTTCTATTTTATATATGTCTTTATCTAACTTCATGCTGTTCATCTAATAGGATTAGAGGCTACATGACATTCCATCCAGCAGAGAATGACTTAAAGTGCTGAAACTATTTTTACACTAATGGCTATTCCAGCTGTGCTGTAAATAAATCTTAATACATTTCTATATACATTTTTGTTCAGTTCTTACAGGTTTCTTAGAATCCTTGTTCCAAGTCTGTTTCAGATCGACTATGAAAAGAGCTAAAATAATGACAGTTGTCTCACAGTTGATATTTTTTTTCATTTCAGTGGCTAATATGTTTTTTTGTGTTGCATATTCAAAATGTTGTTACTACTCTCTGAAATGCAAAGAATGTCATTATTATTCAATAAAAAAATGCTAAAATACATGCCTGGATTTCTTCAAACTCTGATTTACCATTCCTAAGGTGAAATTTCATGCAAGTTAATATAAATGCATCCAGGAACTTTATTTCCTGATTCCAGTTTCAACACTATGCCAAAATGCTAAACAAAACAGACAGAGAAGAGACCTAAAGGACTGGCAGAGAGCTATGATTATCATTAATTTCCTCCATATTTACTTGAAACATCAGTTAAAGCTATACACAAGCCTAGGAGCTCCCAAGATGATGGCATGTACAAATGTAACCATATATTTTGTAATTCTGTTTATGCTCATCTTTATAATAAACCTTAGTCATGGTAAGCAGCTTTAAGAATACGTACGAAAGTATGCTTCACTGTTCTGAAGATAGGCAAGACTGCCATCCATTGAGTGTTTGCTGAGCACAAACTGTTAGGCAACCTACTAAAATAAATTACCCCTCCTATTTTAAAACATTGGTGGACATTTATAGAATGTGCCCACCTAGAACAATAAAAATAATTTTCAAACATTCACAATGCCCGAAATGAAACACCCCTCCACAAGAAGACTATATTTCCAACCTCCCAGCTTAATCTTTATCTACAGTATCACACATATGGATGGCAGATTTCTGAATAATTGTGGAATGGCTGACCATGTAAAAGTTACCAAATGTCAAATCTCAAATATTTTTTTCAGCGTTGATCTTTGAGTGCACATTCATTTGATTTAATCTAACTGAATGGTACATAGATGTTTTACCATGAAGGGATGCATATATTTCCAATATTGATGTGCATTCAGTCTGTCTGAAGTAGTGAATTATGTGTTAGATAGTTTATATAGATCTCCCTAAATCACAGAGATGCAATATAGGATACAAATTTCTTATGTTACAGTTATGAATTTTTTTATTATGTTTATTTTGTGGTAGTTAACTGACGCAGTTAGCGTGAAAAGGGTTTTTAAAGCATGGAATTTGTTATTGAAAGAAATAAGCTAAATGCTGGGTTAAACCATTTCGTTTTGTGCAGTAAAAGGGAGAAAATATTATTCCAGTATTTTATGGCCTGTTGTAGACTTTGGAGTATGGTATTTACTCCTACATGTTGATGATTAAAATACAGAGTCAGCTTAACTGAGTTACCTTACTCTAAATTTAGTGATGTCTGCCAGCCCACCAGACACATCCAGTCATTGACACAAACCTCTGTCGCAGGGCTTCTTGCCAATGAGTTAACATTTTTACAATTCAAAATGATGTTACTGCCCTTTTAACTTGTTTTGTATTTTTTTCTTAAATCCCAAGGTGGAATTTTTGGTTTTAAATATCCAAAAACTAATGATCCTCCCACACCATAGTAGATGTCTCATATGGTGTTGAGGTCATTTAAAACTTTTTACTCTATTTTAACATCGGTAATGTATTCAGTTCAGTATTCTTTGTACCTCTTGTGTGAGGCGGTAGCCGAAGAATGATAACAACCCCAGTACAAAATGCTATTCCCAAACCTGCAGGCAGAGATGGCCACGTTAACTTCCTTTTCTGCGCAGAGCTCTCAGTCAAGGTGTCAGAAATCTCCATACAGATGGGTATACAACTCTGATGTAAATTTGGAAGCAACAAGGTTGACTATGTGGAAAATGGAAAATACTTACTACTAAATTGGAGAGTTTTAGGAACACTTATGGAATAGAGAAGAAAGGGACATTCTAATTCAATATACACCCCCAAAAGAGTAATTCCTTTGCTCTTTACAAACTACACTTCTAAAGTTTCTACAACCAAAATAATGTTGAAACATGTATAAAAGTACTGCAGTACTGCAACTCCAATAGAAAAAAAGAGAGGCAGGGAACTAAAAAAAATAACACCATGAAAACTAATGCAAATGTCAAAATAACATTATTTCATTATTATGACACTTAAATTATATATTTTTAACGTGTTTAAAAATGATATACGACCTTTAGTATTAATATTTCTAGTTTTTTGAAGATTCAATAATAAAAATAATTCTAAAAAGTAAAAGGTGCTTGTATTAAAATATTAAAGATACTTTAAATTACTTTAACCTACACATTTTGTCAAATTTACTATATTTAAAATAAATATATATCTTTTCATTGAGGGTGTGATCATTTTAAAACATTGCTTTAAAATGTAACTAATATATTTACATTATTGATTATTTAATATACATGCAGTTTGATGAGTTAATGGGCTAGTACATTTAATCTCATTAGTTCTAGATTAGTATAAAACATTTAACATAAAATTTGTATAGTCAATTTACATTAACATATGTTTATATATTATTAAAAATAATAAACTTTCATACATTTTCTCTACTTACCCATATGGACATCTTTCCACGTGGGAGTCACCAGTAGCAGCCCTATACTTATAAATTATGGACAAGACTCCCTGATTGAGTGGGTACAAAAAGGCACAAATCTATGCTCAGAAGAGGTTAATAGAAAAAACGTGTAGATTTACTAGGTGTAGCAGTAAATATACTTATGAATAATTACATAGATGCATATTACCTTTTGTATTAAGTCTCCCTAGTGTACATTGTAATGATTCAAAAATCCAATTCATGAGGTTAAAAGGCTTTTCAGCATCGAGGTCCACCTGAATGATTGAACAACACAATCTGCTACAGGCTAATAGAGAAGAGCAATCTTAAAAGGATTAGCCCTATCAAATGTTTCTGATCTGTAGAAGTCAAAATACATAGTCAAAAATGTAGGACTTTAAGATCCTGCAAGTTCACATCAAAAGAATATTAGACCTATACAATTCATGCTTAGCATGTTTTTTAGTTTAGGACCCTGAAAAGAGGCCTTTTCAGAGAGACCCTACATGATTCCATTGCACGTTGCATTAAATATCAATTGAGCGTTGAAAAACATATAAAATGGGTTCAAAAATATTCCTTCTTCACGGGTTGGGGGAAAGGGAATTTGTGTATTTGCATTTAAGTTGTCTTTCTCTGAAGGAATTTCTCTTATCAACTGATGATCAAATACTGACAAGTTAATTCTCTTTATAATATCAGAAAATGAATCCATGCTTTCCATCTCTTTATTTAAGTTAACCTAAAAACCAAGAACAATTCTCCAGATACCGGATTTTATAAAGACTATTTCAGATCTATATCTATAAAGGTATCAATTTGTATATGTCTCTAACTAGCAGAATAACACTCCAGGTACTTATTTATTGTCATCTAATCATCTTATTGCTTAAACTTTTCTATTTTCTCCTGTAATGTAATCTTTTCAAGTAATACATTTTTTGCTGTACCTGATAACAAGGTGCCTCTCAAAGTTAATGTTTATCCAACATTGAAACTCTGCTTCTGATCTTCTTTAATTCACAACGTCCACCTTATTTTTCTGTTCACC
Organism: Lissotriton vulgaris; assembly: GCF_964263255.1. Taxonomy (NCBI): domain Eukaryota; kingdom Metazoa; phylum Chordata; class Amphibia; order Caudata; family Salamandridae; genus Lissotriton; species Lissotriton vulgaris. The sequence continues at coordinate 1,050,047,107 of NC_141687.1, forward strand.
ATATTGTATTGCGATTATATGTGCAAAAAACATAAATTCATCCCACACAATTTCCCAATTGACTACACAACTGTGTGATTAAAAACATCTAGAATACAATAACTGCCTGATGTAATATACTCTTCCTCAAAGAAAATCACCAATCTGAACTCCATCGTTAAAATTTATTGTGTAGAAGAATTTCAGATTTGAGATTAATTTGCATTGTGTTGGTATTTTCAGGTAATCGGGCAAAATGTCCAGATTTATAGGAAGTTGTAAATAGTTTGATGATTAGTGCCCGATTTAGAGCTTTGCCAATGGGGTAGTCAGTCACAAATATGACAGTTATTCAGTATGGTGCATTCCAAGTGCCTCCGTCATGTTTGCAGAGGAGTATCTTACCTTGCCTGTCAAATTCTCAAACAGGCTCAGTGAAGAAGCATTTTAATCTGGACTAGCTCATTGTGAGGAAGTACTCACCGATGCGGTCCCGTGGGCCGATAACCCTCAGGAGCGGACTCCCGCTACAGATAAGGAAACTCCCAATCCGGATCCATGTTGTCTTTTCCTCTCCCTACAGAAAGCTGGGAGGCAGGACCCGGAAGTGGTCAAAGGAGACCAATGAAATTAGCGGACTGCGAGGACAGGGGCGGGCATCCAGACGAAGCAGGAGAGCGGGAGAAGACGTCGGGAGGAGCTGCGAAAGAAGAGAAACTGTGCGGAGGAGACAGCGTGGAGAAGCCCATGAGCAGAGAGACCCAGGACGAAGAATCGGATGCGCCCTGGAGTGAGGAGTAGTAGATCCCACCGGAGGATGATGGAGAGCGGCCGCGGACTCAGGAGAGTTTGCGGCAGGGGCCGGTGAGTGAGGGGTTACCACGAGGACTGGAGGGTGGGGGAAAAGAACCGGTGGGTGGCGGGAAGGTACTGGAGGGTGGCGAGAGAAGTGTAAAATAAGTGACAGCATGTATTTTTGCCTAAACCTGACCCGTGATAGTGGTTCCTGATTATTTCTTGACTCCTGTCCCCTCCCATGATTCCTTACCCTCACTGGTTCCTTACCTTGGCATAATCACTGACTTCACGCCCAAATTTGCCTAGTACTGAACACAACCGAGGTGCGGTGACAGGTTAAAACTTCCTTGATAAAAAAGGTAACCAGTGTTCTGATGGCTCCTTCTCTTTTCTCTTTTATGAGCCTCCGGGGAACACCCTTCGACTCCGAAGACGAGGAGCCTGAACCATCGCCCTCTGCCCCTTTATATAAAGAACAAGACTCACAGGAAGAGGACTATTGTGACTCCCGGACATCTGTGTTACCTAACCCTACTCTTGTTCAAAATAAAACTTTGCCTGTTCGCAAACTCATCCAGCCTCCTCGCCTGTATATTAGACCCACACTCCCACACTCATGTTTTATGTGTAGCCTTTGCAGGGGTTTAGTGCATTTTGTTAAACATATGAGTTCTTATCTCTGTGGCCTTGAATGCCAAGGAGGGTTGATCATTACTTTAGAAATATAGAAAATACCACCAGTTATTATTGGGGAGTTACACGGAGAATAGTGATTAAGAGGTAACACATGTGAAGGTAAACAATTTGGTTTGGAGTGTATTACCCATGGCTGCCATGATTAGTGGTTACTTAGATGTAGATGGATGCATTTCAAAACATTTCCCAAATTACCAATAAACGGAATATGCAACTCAGGATAAGGTTGCTTGATCTAGATGACAAAGTGAATATTAACTTTGACAGTTTTGCTGAACTTGGTGGTAGTCTATGTGTATCTATCTGGATGTCTGTGTGTGCATGTGTATGTGTGTATAAGTGTGTGTTTCTCTAATTCACAAAGAAGTGTGCATAACTAGTTGGTCACCCGGTCCTGTTTTTCACTCAAAAGTCTGTTTTGATAACCCTGCCAGATGGTAATGGGCATGTAAAGACACCACACCAAGCCTGAACACTTCTTTACAAATTATCATTTCAACCCCTTTTTAACTACACATTACAGTGTTCAGTGTATCAGTAGAAAATTGAAAAAAAGAAAAGTAAAAGTACACAGGATCAAGGCAGTCACCTCAAAGGAGAAGCCTAGAGCAAAGGAAATATTTTTCAACCCTCAATGTGGGCTTATAAATGTGCATATTTATTTTCTACAGATCCCTAAGGGGCTGGCAGAACTACCAACAATATGATTTGTTTCATGGGGCAGCTATGAATACAATAGGCCCCATGCAGGAGGCCAGCTCTATTTCTATTAGTGTGTCTCCATATGTCTCACTAGCCAAAGGATTCATGGCCTTGGCAGAGCTTTAGCAATGTTTAAATGCTGCCTGTGTTGTCCTTTCAGTGTGACCCTGGAGTGAACAGGCTTCCTGGGTTCTTGGCAGTTCCTAGGCAACCTGCTTTAGTGATAGAAATATGTTTTATTGACATATTCACAGTTTGTGTTTTTATCTGTATGTCACTGCATATAGTATAGCTTCTTTCACAGTAAAATTCTAAATATATGTAATTGTATGTGCATCTGCTGTGATGCAAACCTTTAAATATGTCTTATACATTGTAGGTTAGTCTGTTTTTTTGGGGATTATTTGGTGGCTGACCTTTTAATAGTATGCACCCCCTATATTGTGCATGACCCATTAGAATGTGTTCATTGCTTTTTTACCCAGCCATCTTGTATACATTTGTAATTTTCTGTTTAGCATTTAATTTTGGGTGTATGCATGTGCTTATCATTTTTAAAGAAAAGGCACAGACTGGACATTGATTTATTGAGCATTATATCTTGAGTTATTTAGTACCGAGTTTCTACAACACAGACTTTCCCTAAGTAAGCATGTGAATGCTCAATCATAAGAGACAATTGATAAAAGTAGTACTTGAGTTCAAATTTGGGGGGTCTGCAAATTGGGAGTCACCGGACATCAGAAACTATAGACCTGAATTGCTACAGTTGGGGTCAGTAACTTCTGGCTGCCATGGGATACTTTGACCTGGATTTCTCACATGGCCTTTATTATAAGAAAGCTGTGGATAATTTTCTTTTTGCAAGATGTTAATGACAGTTCTGTTGAGTAAGAATTTACTCTGAGTTTGTTCCTGGCAGTGTTCAATGACGCAGTGTGCTGCAATTAACATAGGTCTTCTTGCGACCTTGGTGATGGATGATTTGGCATTGGTGAAAAATAAATATAATAATAGTGATCATAATACTAATTATCATTACATTCATAGCAACAGAACTAACAATAGGCTTTTTTTGTGAAACATTGAATGCTATTTTTGCAAACTTTAGTTTGGGATATGCTACAGAAATAATTCAACCACTGTTTTTAATTAAATTGAAAGGGACCAGGGCGAAGCCTGTCCATTTATAGTTAACTCATCCCTGGCTGGGCCACAGCCGCCTCCAGGGACATAAGGGTTCTGCCATATTCGATGTTGCTAAAAATAGCACTCTGCTAGAAAGTAAGTAAAAGGCATTTGCTGCAAAAGTTCAAAGGGTAGCCCTTGGAATCTTTTTTCTCATGGATAGGGAGTGGCTAGAACTCTTCCCCCCTCCAACTCACTGGGTAGTGAATTCTTCATACATTGCTCCTCGCTCCCTGTTTCTCAGAACCCACCTGAACCAGTGGATGAAAATACGAAAACTGGATGTGCAGTCTGTGAACTTTGTGGAGACCCAAAATACAGGACCCGCTTCCACTTTTACAGAGGATGAGATGTGGACTTAAAAGGGTTAGTGGGCTGACGCAATAATCCATGAGAGGCCTTTTCTTGAAGGGACTAGCTGACCAGTTGGGCCTGCATTGTACTCTATTGATGGCATTTGCTGAGGTGAGTCCTGGCTCCTATGTGTTGTCCCTGCGGACCTTAAAACCTTAGTAGGGACCAAGAAGAGCTGCCCCAGAAAAGAAGAACATTTGAAACTTTTTGGACTTCCAAGACCTCTAAAGCTTCAGTGGGTATGCAGCTAAGGTATCCTATTTCAAGAGGTCTTTGTTGAATACAGCTTCAGGTTTGAAATGCTGGAGGATTCGGAGCTCCAAAAAAGAGGCTAATATCGGAGGCAGATAGCTTGACCGACCGAAGGCGCAAAAAGTATCCGACCGACCAGACGATTTGGGTTCTTTTGGTCCTTATCCAAAAGCTATTCCAACTTTAAGAGGACTCTGCCAGATACAACCTTCAAGCTTGCTTGGCTGGAGCATTTTGACTTCTATAAGAAAGGCTAGGGTCCTTATTTAAATATCTCCATCAGAGACACGTCAAAGATTCTGTCAGCAATAATACATGTGCATTATGTTGTAATATGTCATATGGGATATACGCCATGCCTGTGAGTATTCAATCCATCAAACTCTACATCAGCCCGTTGTTCTGAAGGGAAATTACTTTCTGGGATGCACTGCTTGGTGTAACTGATCACTGCTTTATTGTGGTGAGCCTCAATTCCTGCTAGACCCCGTAAATAGTTACTTCTGACTGGCACTTTACTTTTTCTTGGTGCTTTTGCCCCAAAAATTAGCAAAATTCATATCTAATTTCTTTTATTGCATTTCAGTTATTTTTGTGTCATTTTGCCTAACAATATGTTCTCCATTTTTAGAAATTGTTTGTGGTTAAATGTGTGTTGTGTCATGTTTTGGGAGAGCTAAATACTTCACTTACTTTTCTGAGTTAAGCGTGTCTGCTCTATGCCATACAGACCAGTTGACTGCACCCTTATTTAACTTATTGCAACTGTCCATATTACTTGTGGGGGGAGCCCTTCCTACTTTGAAGTGCAGGCTGTGTGCCGCCTGCACTGCGAACGACAGAGTGGTTACTCCTACTGCTCTGCCTTTCACTAGTTCACTGCCGCCAGGGCAGCCTCAAGTTGTGACCTGCAGTATGGAATTACACTATCTGTAACAGGGCTCACTGTCCCTTTTTGCGCATGACACACCAAGTTAAATGTGTGCTGTAGCATAAACAAGGATAGTAAACCTTTTATATAATGCAGCCCTTTTTGCTCTTGCTGTGGGCCCATTGAATTGTTCCCACTTGCTGTGAAAGTAGTGACTACTGTTTGTTTTCTTCCTAGAGATACAACGAATTGTCAGAAAAGCAAGAGAGCAAAGCTTGAGGAGTAAAATCATTTCTCAATGAAATGCTCCAAGATCTCAACGACTACCATTTAAGTTATTAAAACATCTCTTCAGAGGGAAGCAGAAAATGCGCAGAGAAGACAAGAATTCTTTCATTTGCACTTCTTCCGAGAAAACTGTTTTTGACCACCAAGTTTTCTATGTAAGTAATTATTTAAATACGTATATTTCTGTTTTAACATTCTCCTAAGACAAATTTTTTTTGCGGACAGTATCGAAAAGCCTGATCTTTGAACTCTTGTTTTCAAATCATGTAAACATACTGGGCTATTCTGCTTCCAGCACTCACAGTGTAAGATACTTACTTAATGTTAATTTGGTACAGTGCTAAATAGCAGAATTTAGCATAATAATGCTCTGAACACAAACAGTGGAAATTGCTCAATGTATCTATTCAAAGGGTTTTAGTGCCCAGCGTAAATGCCCCAAAGACAAAAGGTATGTGCAGTGAAAATATATTCATGTATATATCATTCATATTTTGAAATATGTGTGAATATCAAATTCCAAATGAAGAATGCACATTTACAGTAGTTTGGCTATGCCCCCAATGACTACCATCAATGTCATCACCACCCAAGGTGTGCTTTCTCAGAAAGGGGCATAGCCGGGGTGGGAGGAAGGATCTTGGGGCATTTGAGAGGTTGAGAGGGACGGTCGTTTTTCGCAGCTCATAAGACTAGTATCTCTGATATCCACCTTCTCAGATCTGGTTTAGGAACAGCTTTAGCGGTCTCACCTGCACATGTAATCAAGAAATCATAAACTAAAAAAATCAGACATATATAATAAATGGAGAAGCGTTGGGTCTGCCTTCTCTATGCATTGGCCAGTTCAACTATTATTCTCATTTCCCTCTGCTCATGACAACATGTAGTATTTTTTGGTACTTTATCATTTTGTCATATTACAAAACAAAAGAAAGAAACAGCTCATAGATATGGGTAACATAATGTGGGCACAATACTTCAGTACATTATAGAGGCCACCGGTGACAGTGGATTCAATACAATATTATAGTTCAATCTCAGTATGGGGGTGGGATGGATAAGTGGCAAAGAACTCAGTGCAATCTGGGGGAGTCTGTTTCGGATGCACCTAGACACGGTGCACTGGGGCTGATGACACACATGTAGAATAGCATCTATGCTTGTTAACCCAGAGCTGTGTTCTCCAATGACAGCAGGTAGACTTGCAATGGTTGCCAAATGTCTTTTGGCCGGAAATCAGCTGTCACCCAGCATCCGTAACCACGCATGCTGTTACAACGTGGTCGTAACTATGACTGCGTTGTGACAACGCATACCATTACCCCGCAAGTTGTTACAATCACTTGCGGAGGGAGAAGAAGGTGTTGGATTTCAAATCCAACACCTTTCCTACAGTCCGCATAGACTGGAGTTGGATTAGTAAATTGTTACTATTCCAACATCCAGCGCCCTACCCCCCCCCTTTGTAATGCCTGAGTTTGTGCAGGCGGTTGTGTGAGACTAGTTGTGTTTGGGCACAGCTAGAATACCAAATATTATTGGACAAAGGGTTTTGCAGGTCATTTCCCCAAATCTCCCTAAGTTTCCTATCGCTCAGTGGCAGAAAAGCCACACTGGCATGGTACACTATGACTCTGAAGTAAGACATCACATTTACTAGAACATAAGGAACACATGAATTTCTGGGAGTCTGCATCACCCTATATGTACTCTGAATGCCGCCTCGGAGATTCAGCATATAATTGTACTAAATTCTGGCCAATTTGTGATAGCCTACTTTTAGGCAAGTTAAAGATAGTGCCAGGATGCAACCAGTGTCATAGGGAAGCACTGAAGAATTGTGATTCTTCATTTTACTTTTCTTTGCTTTGTGCTATGGAGAGAATTTGCATATAACTGTTCTCGTTAGAGTTGGTTGTCAAGGGTTTCAGTTTGCATGTGGCTCAAAATGTGAACATTACCCTCCTGTTCTTTTATCAGTTTCTGGTCCATCATGTTTTGGAAATATCAATCTATCACAAAACAGCCCTTTAATGAAACATATTCTGTGATTTCCCTATGAGCTGAAACCTGGCTTAAGACAACTCTGCTCAGCAGCAAATCGCACAGCTGAGACCACTCTGCTGAGAGTTTTTTTCAAACACTTTTCATCACCCAAGTATTCCTACATAGTGAGGAGAAATCTTACTTTGGGGTAGAGATATGTTTATGCAATGAAATAAAAAAATTGTGCTCTATTTATTCGCACCTGTAATGTTTCTCCTGGAGTCATTCCATTAACCAGTAGAAAGTTGAACCATCCCCTGTACCAAATAGCACCATATCATCACAAGAGGTACTAAAGAAAATGGAATCTCTCTCTCACAATATGACTATGTTTATTAATCGTATACTTAGCATGCAATTTTTGCAGATTTACTCATTTGAAGGTATGTCGAAAATCAATCCCTTCTCTTGGAAAAGTCATATTAAGAGTAATATAATAAACAACTCCAGCTATCTTTGTTTAAAAAAGTGCAGCTATCTCTGAAGAGCATCTGCCATAGTGATGTTTTTTTTTGTTTGTTTTTTTGGTCCTTATCTCACCTTTCAAGCCTTTGCGGGTCTTACGAAGCCGCTCTTACAATCTGTGGACCTCCCGGCTTACAGCACTCGCATGGGTCACCCGACCGATCCCTTTTGTGAGGGAACTTGATGTAATCATTGGACCATTTATATTAATCTTAAATTCCGGCCCCAACTCATAAAAGGATGCCAGATGTTTAATGGCTTATCCTCCAACCCCTCGTATTCCAGTCGAGCCATAGCGAGTGAAGCCTTGAGCCAGTCCTCCCTTTTTGGTGGCAAGTGATCTTTCCATTTCTTGCAGATTTTTCTACGAGCTAACAATACCAGATAGATTAATAGACCACTGTTTATCTGTGAAGCAGTCTGGCCAAATCGGCCATCATCCCCAAAAAAGACCAATGACAGGTTGATATTGATATTGGTTTTAAAAACATCTCAAAAAGAGTCACCCTCCTCTTTCCAAAAAGTTACCAATTCTGGACACTCTTAGACAACATGTAGATCGTTCGCTAGGGTAGCGAACATCTTGGATATTTAGGAGGTGGCGCTGGAGCAAACTTGGCAATCCTGGCGGGACTGTAATAGAGTCTATTAATAAGAAAAAAATGATACTTTTTCAAACTAGCGGGTTTGACATATTTATATAAAACCTTTAATGAGGGCTCATAAAGGGACTTCAGCTTCCATTAAATGGTTGTACCACACTGAGATTTCCTTCTTTATTGGGAGGGTGGATTGACACAACCTTTCAATCTCCCCATTCCCTCTTACTTCCCCTTTTTCTGCATCATACCATGACACTAGATGTAAGTATTTGAATCTAGAAAATCCTGAACCGATCCTTGCTTTCAAGTATTGGCAAGGGTGAATTCCTTCAGAGTCCACCAACTCGACCCAGGTAGTGATGCCCGCCCTCCTTATTGGCAATGCCAGGCTGTCTCTAGGGCAGCCCGGTGTTCCGGGTGAATCCCAGACGGGGGCATTATCCGAATAGTAACCTATGCCCCAACTGAATCTAACCCTATACCAAAGCCCTAAAGCTGCCCTCAAAACCTTCAAACGTACCCGCTTAAAAAACTTTGGAGACCCGAACTTATATAGAAACGCCTCACCGCCTCCCCCTCCTTCAGCTCTCGCCATTTCTCCTAACAACCTACCCCAGGCTGAGCCTCTGGTTTCACAAGTTGCATCTGAGGTTCCGTGACGATTTGAACCCGTGTTTTCAATATTGTCGGAAATACATAATATTGGTATCAGCGAACCGCAAATGATCCATTTAGCATATCCTGGTGTTTTCGCTACGCTACGAGCAAGAGCACCCCTTTTATAAACACATTTCTGATCTACCCACGGCATCCATCTTAGATCATGGCCGCCATTTTGTGTTTCTTGCCCTCACATACGCAATAACCTCTGACCACTTCATTTCGATTAAGGACACGTAGCCTTAGCCGGAAATTCACCTCTTTCATGACACGTACACCTTAAACCAGATCACGCTGTAGCTGCATGACTCGACAAAGGCTGCCTCCCCTGCCCGAGGCCAGTCCTGATAAACTGGTCTTCGTGTCCATTGTCCTGATCACGATTAGGTGGCCGAAGCCGGTAGACTTGCCTATTTACGACCCACAAACATCTCCTATCCCGCTTTTCTATCTTCCACACCTGGCTCCGTTCCTTTCTTTCTGAATCTTTATTAGGGGGAGGTAACGAAATTTACGATGAGGCGGTCCGGCTCTTGAATGCAATATTGACAAGGGATTGTGATGAACTAGTGGGAACCCCTCTCCGTAGATGTTTTGTATTAGATTTTATCAACGGTTCTTGTGTACGCCAAATATTTATTGTTTATGACACAAAGGTTTTGGGAATGTACCAACATGTGAAGAATTCGCCTGAAGGCCAAAATTTAGTATATAAGGAGCAACCCTCTTTGTACAATTTGAACAGGCTCCTAGTTACTGCCCATGCGTAGTTTCTGTGACTTCTGTGTCCCTGCAGTAATAAACCTTTGGTCTTTGACGCCACCATCGAGAAGCCCGTGTTTCTGTTCATTTGTGCACCAAGGCAGGTGGAACTCCGGGGTCTTTGGGTGTTGTTCCCTGACACCTCTGGACGGAACCAAAAAGTCCAGAACTCCAATTGGCGCCCATTCGGTACCGGTCCAAAAGCCTGAAGAGTTCGAGAAGCTTCGTGTGAAGATTCCTGAGGGAGGCGCCCCACTTCATCGATCCCGGCATATCGCAAAAGTGGCCCGAAGTTCTCTTCCACGAGGGTTCCCGTTCAGGACGGCTGCAGTGGGCCGTTGCCTTGACCGTCGCCCTGTCTTGGACCCGAGGTGCAGTCCTTAGTACAGCGAAACGTGACGGGTTTCTCTTTGGTGACGTCTTCAGTGCCTCAGTTAAGTATTTAGTGGTTGCTAGTTGGTTACTTCGTGAGGGTTGTTAAAATCCTTTTTGGTTCTTGGTTTGGTTTAGTTTCGTAAGATTATCATTGGTTGTTCTGGTTACGATAATCTATTTTGTTCAGTTTGGGTATCGATACATCAGTTCGTTTTGGTAGGCCTAAAAGTTCTTGGTTCAGGTGCACATATCTGTTTAGTGTTTTGTTTGTTTTGTGTTCCGGACTGAAAAATGGTAAGTCGGAGAAACTGTATGTTGTCTTGTTTTGGTTGCAACAGTGACTCACGATTGGAGGACTCATGTCTGGTTCCTCCGATTGGGACTCCCCTATATGATTTATATTGTAAACATGGTGTGGGTCCTATATCTTATAATGAGGTGTGGGTCCGCTACACCGAGAAAGATGGTGTCCTTAGTTGGCCACTGCATGGTAGTTTTGAACCCGAAATTCTTGATAATTTAGAAGCGAAATTGTTTAGGAAGAAAGCCCGGCCGGCAATGTTTGATTCTTTCCGTTACTGGCGAAAAGAATCCAAGCAGAGAGAAATGAAGAGATTAAAGAAAGAACAGAAAGAGAAAGAAGAGTTGACTCTAGAACAAGCAACTAAGCAGCTGCAAGATAACGAGTGTGAAAAGGCCATAGAGGTGGCCATTAGAGAGCATAATTTAGCGATCGACAAGTGCTATCCTGCCTTGCCATCGAAAACAGCTAAGATACTAGAGGACCCCGAAAACGATCCTCTGTTGTCTTATCTGTTACGGTCACCTCCACCGTATGCACAAGGTGCTACGGCTCCACCTGTGCCGAATGTTCAATTGCCGGTTGCTGGACAACTTGGTATTCCCGCTCCTGCCCCTCAGAATCAAGTTCCTGTACCTCCTGTGGTTAATGTGAATGTTCCTACGGCTCCTCCTCTTCCTGGATTGCCGACTTCTATACCTGTATCTGTTTCGCTCACACCTACTGTTCCACAAACTATTTTTCTCGATACTCCTACTGCCCCGCTATCTGTTCCTACTTCCACTGTGTTCTCTACGTCTGCGAGTGTATTGACTCCACTTTCTGTTCGTCGAAGAATCACTGATTCTGTGTCTAATATGCTGTCTCCTTTCTATAAAACTTTAATTAAGACTCCTACTTCCGACTCTGTTCAGAGACGTAGTCAGCATCCAAGCACTGAGGAACGGAGAATTTTAGATTCCACGGCTCTCAGATGGATATCGAAGAGTAGGAGATATAGTACGAGAGATGTGCTAGATACATTTATGCAGTGGAAGGAACCAACGCAACGGTATGTCTTTGACGAGATGTGCTCGTTGTTACGAGAGGAGATAGAAGAAGACGATATTGAATCAAATTTAGAAGACTTAATTAAGGTTCAGAAAGAGTTTGCTGCTGGAATGATAGTAGGTGAAAATATAGAAGAAGCGATGGAACTGATCTTAAGTTTTAGGAATGATCCATTTCTTCGTTCACCGAGAGATTTAGAGAAAGGTAAAATGAAATTGAGTCGCCAATATCCAATGAGGGAGGTTCCTCCAATCTGGCGCGAAGCTGTGCAAGCTGATGCTCCTAATGGTATTGTAGCCGCTCCGGCGCAATTCCAGAGAGTATGGATACACATTCCGTGGAAGCGAGCTGAAGTGCTAGCAGTGAAACAGGCCTTGCCAGATCCGCGTAAGAATCCTGCTGGATATTACAAGGAATTAACACAGACGGTTGAGGCTTGTATAATGAACTTAGCAGACATTGATATGTTATTTGGAAATGTAGTTCCGCAACCAGTGTGGGCTAAAATTCGTAGGGAGGATCATCAAGTTGCCTTAGGTGGTGATTGGGCAGCTATCACTGCAGCGGATGGTCAGCAAACGGGTGGTGCAAAACCTGAGCCCCTAATTGCTAATCTTCCGGGTACAATAATCGACTTAATGAAGACTCTGATGCCCGCATTACGTGTTAACTGGGACAAGTTATCCGCATGCAGGCAAAAGAAAGACGAAAGTGTCTCCGACTTCTTCACGAGGTTCGAAGAGACTTTTGTAGATCACAGTGGTCAGGATATGAGCACTGAAGGAGGACAGAGACTGTTTGTCGATAAATTTGTGCATAATTTGTTACCTGAATTATGCAATAAATTAAAGGATTCAGAGAGTGCGTGGGCTGTTTCTACAACTGCGCAAATACTTGCAACTGCACAATATTACGAAAATAGGGATAAAGAGGAAAAGGAAAAATCAGACAAGAAAACGAAAGATTTAAAGACTAAAGTTCTTTTGCAACAGGCGTATCCGCCTCGCACGAATCAGACTAACACGCAACAGGGTTCGTATCAAAGGACAGATTATAGTTCAACGAGGCCTCAATATCAGTGGAACCAGTGTGCGTACTGTAAGAAAGAGGGTCACTACAAGAATGAATGTCCGGTCTTAGCGCAAAATAATGCAGCAGCAGCCCAGAGAGGTCGTGGTGGCTTTGTACAGAATTCTAGAGGTCGAGGGCGAGGTGCTATGCCTCCACAGACGAATGATCGTCCTTCCAATCACTTTGATCAAAGAAATGGACAGTCAGCTCAGCAAAATAGATCTCAACAATATCTTGTTGAAGACTATTGTGAAGCGGATGAGGGATCCCAGCAAAATGGGTACTAGGACAGCCATGGACAGAGAGAGGGAGTAGTATCAGTTCCAGTAGATCAGAGTGGGCCTTATGTCGCAGTAGCAACATCAGGTGTAGTCGAACCGTTTCTGTTGGATACTGGTGCCGCAAAAAGTTCTATCATTCATGCGAAACTCCCTGGCGCACCTTTGTCTGGCTCAACAAATTTTTCTGTAGGTTTTTCAGGCGCCCCTGTTTACAACCCTATATCTGGTCCTTTGTCTATTTCTGTTGGACCGTGTCAATTGAAAGCACCCCTGATTTTGACGACAGGTTGTAATGAAAATCTGCTTGGTTTAGACTTGTTAAAACGACTATATGCGACATTGTACTGTTCTCCGGAAGGGGTACAGCTTACATTGGGTAAAAGAATCACCTCTCCGATGGACTTGTCAATGAATGCACTCCCGCCAGAGCTGCGTTCACTCCCTGATTCTCTTTGGGCGACTGGTCCTAATGATGTAGGCCTTTTAGAAATACCACCATATGTAGTAACTTTGAAAGCCAATGTAAAATTTCCAAGAATTCCGCAATACAAAATATCTAGTGAAGGTGAGCGTGCACTTTTATTGATTGTGCAAGATTTGATTAAGAAAGGTGTGGTTGAAGAAACCAGAGGAAATGTTTGTAATAGTCCTGTATTACCGATTTTGAAACGAACTGACCCTACAAAGCCTCCAGTGTATAGGTTTGTTATTGACCTTAGAGAAGTTAATAAGATTGTAGTCCCACAGTTTCCTGTGGTTCCAGACATTACTGCCTTGTTAACACTGATTCCTGCTACAGCTACTTGGTTCTCAGTCATTGACTTGAAGAATTCCTTTTTCAGCATTCCGACTGCCGAGGAAAGCAGAGATATTTTTGGCTTCTGTCTAGGAGGTCGCAGTTTCAGATTTAAGCGCGCTCCACAAGGCTACTGTGAGAGCCCATCTATTTACAGTCAAGCATTAAAAAGCCAGTTAGATTCCTTTGTCCTTCCTCCAAGTTCTGCTCTAGTACAGTATGTAGATGATCTTCTAGTGGCTGCCGATGACAAGGAAACTTGCAAAGCAGCTACAGTTTCGTTATTACATCACTTGTCTAATTTGAATCACAAGGTATCACCTTCAAAGATGCAATATTGCTGCCAAGAAGTGACCTACCTAGGTCATCTCTTGTCAAAGGAGGGAAGGAAGTTGACCCCAGAGAGAATAAAAGCAATTACGCAGATGAGTGTTCCACGCACACAGAGAGAAGTACGTGCCTTTTTAGGTATTACCTCTTACTGTAGGCAGTGGATCCCGAATTTTTCTCTTTTAGCGAAACCATTGGTAGCTTTGACTGGGAAAAATGTTCCGAGTCCAGTGCCATGGTCTGATGAATGTCAGGAGAGCTTTACTGAATTACGAAAAGCATTGTGTTCAGCTCCTGTATTGGGTACACCTGATTACAGTAAGCCATTTACGCTCTACGTTCACGAGAGAGAAGGTTGCGCGTTGAGTGTTCTGACACAGAAATTTGGTGATAAACAACGCCCTTGTGCGTATTTTTCATCAACATTAGATCCGGTAGCTAGAGCGTTACCTAGTTGTTTGAGAGCTACAGCGGCCGCTGCGGCTTCCATTCGACAATCTGCTGGTTTGGTGATGAACAACATGCTAGTGGTCATGGTTCCTCATGCGGTGGATACACTCATGAACCGAACCAAGACACAACACCTTACCAGTGCGAGACTATCTGGTTACGAGCTGACATTACTAGCGAGTCATATTCAGATTAAAAGATGTAATGTATTGAATCCAGCAACATTGTTGCCGGCTAATCAAGAGTCGAGTGATTCCGAGCCACATGATTGTTGCTTTAGAACGGAGGAAGAGACAAAAGGACGAATTGACTTAAAGGATACTCCATTATCAGATCCAGATGGCACATTGTATGTGGATGGGTCATGTTTTAAATTGGAGAATGGGGATGTGAGTGCTGCTTACGCAGTAACGACTTTGAAGACGATTGTGGAGACTGCAAGAGTGAGTCAGAATTCTGCCCAAGCTGCAGAATTAATAGCTTTAACGAGAGCGTGTGTTTTAGCTAAGGGAAAGAGAGTGAATGTTTTTACAGATAGTCAGTACGCATTTGGCGTGGCCCATAGTTTTGGCCGTTTGTGGAGAGAAAGAGGTTTCATTACGTCCCATGGGACTAAGATTCAACATGGTCAGCTAGTTAACGACTTGTTGGAATCTCTAACCTTGCCGACTGAAGTTGCGATTGTGAAGTGCAGTGCTCATAAAGCAATTACGGATGATGTTGGTCGTGGAAATGCTTTTGCTGATGAAATCGCTAAACAGACAGCTAGAGACATGATGAGCAGAATGTATGTTGCTACGTCTGCAAGATGGATTGCTGAATCTGGAATGTGTGAGGATACAATGGAAAGTGTGAAAGAGATTCAGAAAGAAGCAACTGAGGAAGAGAAACGTGTATGGAGAGAGAGTACGGGCAAGTTGGATTCGAATGGGTGTTGGATTGATTTGACAGAACAGCAGCGTTGGATGTTGCCTGATGCGTATGTGCTTGCAGTGGTGACAATGGCGCATGGAGTAGCGCATATAAGTTCTAAAGGAATCTGTAAGATGTTGGCTCCGGTCTGGAAGAATGATGGGATCAGTAAGTGTGCAGAGAGAGTGGTGAAAAATTGTATGGTATGCCTGATGCATAATCCTGGCAAGGGAACTCCAACTCCAGCTGGTCACTTCGCTCCTCCTTCCTGCCCCTTTGAAGTGATTCAGTTAGACTTCATTCACATGGATCGCTGTAATAATTTGAAATATGTCCTGGTGGTAGTCTGTGCTTTTTCCAGGTGGATTGAAGCATACCCACTAAAGGACAATACTGCCCTATCAACTGCAACGATCCTTCTCAAAGAATATTTCCCTAGGTATGGAATGCCACGGATTGTATGGTCAGATAACGGAAGTGAGTTTATAGGGAAAGTTATGCAGAGTGTGTGTGCCGGCCTAGGTTTGAAACAGAAGTTCCACAGTGCAAATCATCCCCAGTCTGCTGGTTTAGTGGAGGGTTACAATGGCACCCTCAAGCTGAAATTAGCTAAAATACAAGCATCCACAGGTTTAGCCTGGCCAGACGCACTACCTTTGGCTTTGTTATCAACGAGAGCAACTGTACATTCTAGAGTGGGGCTTAGCCCTTATGAGATAGTGTTTGGCCGTCCTGCAAATATTTGGGGTGTGCCGAGGCCTAAGGAGTTTTGTTCTCTAGAGTACCCTATGTTGATAGACTATCTTTACGACTTGACTGCTAAATTGAGTCTTATTCACCAACAGGTTTTCGATGCTTTACCAAAACCTCCGGAGAGTCCAGGGCATCAGCTGAAACCAGGAGATCTTGTGGTTATCAAGAATTTCACAAGGACGAAGAACCTTCAGCCGAGATTCGTCGGCCCCTTCCAAGTCCTGCTTGCAACAAGAACAGCAGTTCGTGTAGCTGGACGCAAGCATTGGGTGCACGCGTCTCATGTTAAGCGTGTCCCTTTGCCGCTTCCTTACGACGACTGGGTGAAGAAGGGAATTGGTTCCTCCGAATTTGAAAGCACGCCAAAATTCATCCCTTTCAGCGATGCCGAATTAATCACTGACACTCCAAGCTCTGACTCTCCTTCAGAAAAGACTCCTTCGAACACTGAACATTTGTCCCCTGCATCAGGAAAAACTCTGTCATCTGCGAACTTGAACACTGCAACAGCTACCAGTGAAACGCTATTTGCCGATCAGACAGTACCTGCAAAGCAAAGATATAATTTACGAAACCGTAAAATGGACAAATAAAGCAGGCAACTGCATATTGTGATATTTTGAAATTTTGAACTTTTGCCTTCAGCCAGGAAGTTTGCTATTGTTTTGTTATTTTAAAATTGCCTTGCCGTCTGGGTAGCCGTAGGGTCGTGGCTGTGTGCCTAGTTGGATTTGCAGGGGTCTGACACAAGGTTGATCTTTCTGTTGGTTCTGGGAACTCCCAGGGCTGATAGAGGCATTTTCATCTACGTACACATCATCAGTGGTCGCGAGCGGATTGTAGAAGATGGAGCTTCCTGCGCTGCAACGAGAAAAACGTAATTTATGTTCGCAGAAACAGACTTCACAGAATCCTTCACAGCAAATGCTTTTTGATTCAATGTGCCATTACATTCTTGATTGTTCTAATAACGTTGGTGGGTGGAATTGTTTTTAGTATAAATTTGATATTTTGTGCCAGTTACTACAGTACCTCCCCTTGATCCTGCTGTTTCTACTGTCTCTTCTATACACTCTTTTCATTCGTTTCCCGAACATGAGCAAGCCCGACGCTCAGAGTTCATTAACAACACTTTTGTACAACTCTTGCATCAACACCAACTGGTAGTTAACACTACAGACTGTTGGGTGTGTGGCTTGATACCCCACACTATGGATAAAGGTATTCCTTATCTGGTTTTGCCTTTCAGCTACAATGGATCATTTCAGGCCCTTCAAACCATCTTTGCTTATGCCCTTGAAACGTATCCTCCACGTCCACCACGTTCCACTAAATATAACTCTGCCAACAAAGCTTTAGTCCAGGGAATTATTGACATGATCAAGGACGTCAATAATACTCCATCATACCCTAGAGACGAACTGCGAGGGTATTTAAGTTGGAATACTTCAGAGTATCGCCTTAGTTTAGGAGAAAGCAAGCGTAAAAGCTCAACTCCAATCTGGGTCGTACCTCACCGAGGTCAGGTCTGTTTGCAAGGGAATGGGAGAAATCCGAGAGCTCAGCTAGGGAGGAGTGAGTGCGTAGAGACTTACGTGTTTCCGGCTAACTCTTCCCCTGCCTTTCTTACTGCTAGGGGTACATACTTCATCTGTCGAGACAGAGCTTATACATGGTTGCCTGCCGATTTTTCGGGATCATGCTATATTGCACGATTGTTGCCCCCAACATACACTGCTTCATCTGATTACCATAGAACCAGAGTAGCAAGAGGTGTTTTCAGCAAGGAAGATACCGCTGGTCAGGAAGCTGGAGACTTCTTCAAAGGCTTCCTTCCGTTCTGGGGGCCTATGGCCAATAGTAGAAACATACGTCAGCTAACACGGGTAGTTGAATCTACTATTACCGAAACTGCTGGTGCCCTTAGCAATTTAACAGCTGAGCTTCAGGCGGATAGACTCATGACGTTACAGAACCGTATGGTTCTAGATGTTATCCTTGCAGATCGAGGTGGGGTATGCAGAATGATCCAATCGAGCTGCTGTGTCTTTATTCCTAATAATGCTCCAACAGTATATGAGGCGATCTCTAAACTACACAAGATTTCCGACTCTATTCACGTAGACAAGGGAAACTGGTCCTTCATGGAGTGGTTTTGGACTCTGATCTCAGCGTGGGGATGGAAGGTTCTAATGGTCATTGGTGTCATCTTAGTATTCCTCTTCTCATGCTGTCTGATTATCCAGTGTGGTCCTGCTCTGTGTAGTCTTTGTGCTGCAACTTGTTTTAGGAAACCACCTGCGTTTGGAGAAAAGGCACGAGAAAGGATGATGATACAACAGCATATCACTGACCTGATGAGCATAGAATTAGATTCTGACTTAGACTGAGTAATTGCCTATGTAAGGGCAAAAGGAGGGTCTGAGGTTCCGTGACGATTTGAACCCGTGTTTTCAATATTGTCGGAAATACATAATATTGGTATCAGCGAACCGCAAATGATCCATTTAGCATATCCTGGTGTTTTCGCTACGCTACGAGCAAGAGCACCCCTTTTATAAACACATTTCTGATCTACCCACGGCATCCATCTTAGATCATGGCCGCCATTTTGTGTTTCTTGCCCTCACATACGCAATAACCTCTGACCACTTCATTTCGATTAAGGACACGTAGCCTTAGCCGGAAATTCACCTCTTTCATGACACGTACACCTTAAACCAGATCACGCTGTAGCTGCATGACTCCACAAAGGCTGCCTCCCCTGCCCGAGGCCAGTCCTGATAAACTGGTCTTCGTGTCCATTGTCCTGATCACGATTAGGTGGCCGAAGCCGGTAGCCTTGCCTATTTACGACCCACAAACATCTCCTATCCCGCTTTTCTATCTTCCACACCTGGCTCCGTTCCTTTCTTTCTGAATCTTTATTAGGGGGAGGTAACGAAATTTACGATGAGGCGGTCCGGCTCTTGAATGCAATATTGACAAGGGATTGTGATGAACTAGTGGGAACCCCTCTCCGTAGATGTTTTGTATTAGATTTTATCAACGGTTCTTGTGTACGCCAAATATTTATTGTTTATGACACAAAGGTTTTGGGAATGTACCAACATGTGAAGAATTCGCCTGAAGGCCAAAATTTAGTATATAAGGAGCAACCCTCTTTGTACAATTTGAACAGGCTCCTAGTTACTGCCCATGCGTAGTTTCTGTGACTTCTGTGTCCCTGCAGTAATAAACCTTTGGTCTTTGACGCCACCATCGAGAAGCCCGTGTTTCTGTTCATTTGTGCACCAAGGCAGGTGGAACTCCGGGGTCTTTGGGTGTTGTTCCCTGACACCTCTGGACGGAACCAAAAAGTCCAGAACTCCACATCCAAATGCTTTTAAACTGGAATGCTACCGAGTATAAGTTAATATCTGAAGGGCCAGCTCGCCTTTTTTTAATCTAGGTCTGAGTTTCTTCCAATGCAAAAACCACAGTTGATGGACAGAATGCAGAACAATGTCATGCATTCACCCCAGTACAGAGATCTGGGCCTAAATCCATCATTTTTTGCACTCCCCACCACCCCAGTTCAGACATGGCCACATGCAAATCAGCCTTAACCCTGTGCCCATGGGAACAGTCCTGCCCGAACTGCCAAGACATGTCATTCCTGGACCGGAATCAAGCATCCTAGGAACAGTTTCTGGCTATCAGCCGTCTTCAGCCAGGATAGCTTGACTCCAGTGCTGTGGAGAGCATGGGACTCACGTCTGAGCATACCCATCCCACTCAGGGTGACAAATGCAAAAACCACAGTTGATGGACAGAATGCAGAACAATGTCATACATTCACCCCAGTACAGAGATCTGGGCCTAAATCCATCATTTTTTTGCACTCCCCACCACCCCAGTTCAGACATGGCCACATGCAAATCAGCCTTAACCCTGTGCCCATGGGAACAGTCCAGCCCAAACTGCCAAGACATGTCATTCCTGGACCGGAATCAAGCATCCCAGGAACAGTTTCTGGCTATCAGCCGTCTTCAGCCAGGATAGCTTGACTCCAGTGCTGTGGAGAGCATGGGACTCACGTCTGAGCATACCCATCCCACTCAGGGTGACAAATGCAAAAACCACAGTTGATGGACAGAATGCAGAACAATGTCATACATTCACCCCAGTACAGAGATCTGGGCCTAAATCCATCGTTTTTCTGCACTCCACACCACCCCAGTTCAGACATGGCCATATGCAAATCAGCCTTGACCCTGTGCCTCATGGGAACAGTCCAGCCCGAAGTGCTAAGCCATGTCTTTCCTGGACCGGAATCAAGCATCACAGGACCGGTTTATTAAAGAGGCAATTTATTTCTTTGATGATTCTATCTAGATTAATCTGAGGAATTTTTTCCAAATCCTTAACAATGTAAATCCCCAGATATCTCAACTCTGTGTTGACCCTTCCTGCCCACTCCAGGTTCCAGCACATCACCTCTGTCTTTGATTTATTAACTAAATAACCAGACAGAGACCCAAATTCAGCCATAAGCTCCTCTACCCTCGGGATCACCACCTCAGGATCGCTCATATATAATATCAAATCATCTGCATAGAGAGCTATTTTAGAGCGATAGTGTTCAGACCTAAAGGGATAGATTGAATCGTCCAATCTCATGGCCTGTGCCAAAGCTTCAATATAGATATTAAATAAAAGGGGCAAGATCGGACAGCCCTGCCTGGTCCCTCTCTGAATATTAAAACTTGAGGTTAATAGACCATTAACCCCTCCCATGCTCATGACGGAACCGTCCCGTCACGAGCCTCGGGTGGGCTGTGCTGGTGACGGTATGGTTCCGTCATGGCCTGCTCGCCGCACCTGCGCGGCGCGAATTCCGCGCCTGCGCTGATGTTCTAAAGAGCGGGCGGGCCGTGATGGAACCGTTCCGTCACAAGCACAGCTCACCCGTGGGCCGTGATGGAGCGGTTCCGTCACGAGCACAGGAGCGCCGCGTGGCCCCGCCTCCCCCTTAGCGCTGCAGCGGAATAGCCGCCGCAGCGAAGGGGTTAAAGAGGATTCAGGAGGAGGCACCCTGGTAGTAGTTCTGCATGGTTTGGATAAGGATGGGACCAAATCCCATCACCTTCAAAACTTCCCAAAGGTAGACCCAACAGACTCAAAAGCCTTGGCCGCAACCAAAGCGACAACGGCCAATGGTTAGGTTCTTCGAATGGCCAGATGGATATTGCCTATTAGAAGCTGCATCTGCTCCTGAATGTGCCTTCCAGCAACAAATCCCTTCTGATCCATATGTACCAATTTTGGGACCAATTTTTCCAATCTCCCTGCCAATATGCCCATAAAGATCTTATAGTCGGCATTCAGCAGGGAGATTGGACGGTATGAATCTGCCTTTTTAGGGTCTTTACCAGGTTTTAAAATCAGAACGATTGTTGCCTCCTTCCAAGACTTGGGGACCCTTTAAGTTGGGCAATAAACTGAATTAAAAGTAATACCCATTGCAGGAATCAACTCCTCTCCAAGAAGTTTATAAACTTCACTCGGGAGCGAATCCGAGCCTGCAGCTTTTTTATTCATAGATTTTTTCATTTGCTTGGTTATCCCCTCCAGAGTAAAAGGAGCGTGTAATTAATTCCTACTTTCTTCCGACAGAATGGGCAGATGTTTATTACTCAAAAATGACTGAATAGAGCTCGGGGAGGATGCCAGGTCCTCTCTGTAAAGATCTGAAAAAAGGGAGGGAAGACAGGATTGCATATCCTCCATCCTGCTTGAAGTCTCCCCATTGTTGTTTATAATCAGTTTTTTAATGTTATTCCTGGCACGATCAGTTCTAGCTTTCCAGGCCAATAGGGCACCAGCTTTCTCAACATATTCAAAGTTTTGCATATTTCTGGTATTACATTGCGGTCTACATTTTACATCTAGCTTTCTTCAATATTCCAGTCTTACCTCGTCTAAGTCCTTCAGGACTTGCGAGAGACACTCAGAATCCCCATTACTTAATCCGTTCTTTTCTCCCTCCAACTTGTTTATCTTTCCCTCAATGCACTTTAATGCCTCCGCCATCACCCTATTCTTAAAACAAATAATACCATGGAGCTTCCCCTTTAAACAAGCTTTATATGCATCGCAAATAAAATCCATAGTCGTTGAACCCATATTTAAAGTAAAAAAAATTCCAAAGGGGAAGCCTACTCTGCCTCGATAACGTCAGGGTCAAGAAGCTTGGCCCTATTCAGGGTCCAACTCGGCGATTGCTGTGGCAACCCTTTGTTCTGATATGAAAATTGTACAGGTGCGTGATCAGAGAGGTGGGTTGGCAAGACAAATATCCCCTCTAGGTTGTCCAAAGACAACCTATCTGAAAATACATAATCAATCCTTGAGGAATGACTGTACTTTTTACCATAGAACTTAAAACCCTGTTCTCCTCCTTGGGCCCTCCATAGATAAACCAGATCGAAATCATGTGTCATATTCAATAAAGCTCACGTTTCTTTGAGTCTCCTATGTAGAGACTAAAATTGGATCTGTCTTTTGATGGATCCAACAAAACATTAAAGTCGCCCCCAAAAACGTAAGGTGGTGACTCCAAAGTCAATATTTATTGCAATTTATGTATGTAGGTCGGATCATCTACGTTTGGGCCATAAAATGAGGCACATACTAAGTCTACGTTCGCAAATGCTAATTGAGCCACCAATCACCTCCCAGAAGACTCCGATTGTGTTTTTTTAATAGATCAAAGGACGCCTTGTTTAACCAGGATCGCCACCCCTCTACTTTGAGATGTCTGATTGTTACACACTAAAACATTTTATCCAAGGGACCTTGGAGAAAATAGAACTACTTTCTATAAAGCTTAAGTGTGTTTCTTGTAATATACAAACTTGGGCGGCAGAAAGCTCCAGATATTTAAGAACTAACCTCTGCCTTCGAGGGCACCTCAACCCATTTACGTTTGAAGAGATAAAAATGGTCCCTCTATCCCTTAGGCCTTGATTCCCTACCATTCCCCTGCTCTACCTATAAAGCTGACTCCCCTGCATGACATGATATTTCATACTCGAAGTTGAGATGAGGCGACATTTTTTTCCTTTTTTTCCCACTGCTCCCCACCCTTGTGCCCCCCTCCCCAAACCCCCAGTGCCCCAGTGCCCCCTCTTCCCATGAGGAACCCTCCCTTCCAATAGGCGTTGCCTATTTGGCCCTCTCTCCCCGTGGGATAGAATAAGAACTTCTAACTAACTAGACTTCTACTAAAAGCTAAATTTACTGTGCAAACTGAAAACTTCTCCATAATCCTACTTCCCCCCTCTCACCCCTAATATATGCTATAAGGGCATCTGCCTCCTCACCAGTTTTAATCTGGTACATGTGATTGTTCCACATCACCCAAAGCAACGCTGGAAACTTCAACTGTGCCTTGGCCCCAATACTATTCAGCTGTTCCAACCTCTTTCCCAGCTCCCACTGCCTGGTTGCGGTCGTGTGAGAGATATCTGATCTTATTTGAAAATAGAAAGGATCAGAGCTAATAAAAAGTATGGAACCTTCTTTCAGAGCGGAGGACAGGATCTGCTCCTTGACATAATATGTTAAAAAATTTACCAGGATCTTTCTAGGTTCTGTTTGGTGGGATTCCTTCTAAATGGATCACGGTGCACCCTTTGAATTTCATGTACAAGATCTACTTCTGGGGAACCTTTTAGCACTGTCCCCATCAAAAGAGATATTACAAACCCCTTGATGTCAGACCACTCCAGCGCTTCCGGAACGTTCAGAAGCCTCAAATTGTTCCGCCGGGAATGATTTTCTAAACGTTCAAAATCTTCTTTTAGTTTTTTATTCTGAGTGGACAGTTTAACTAGCTCCGTTTCAGTAGCACGCTTTGAGTTCTTAATTTTAGGAATTTCCATCTTGATTGCCTTGGTCCTTAGAGTAACATCATCCAATCTCTTAGATAGCGCCTCACAAGAGGCTTGAATTACTGCCTGATTGGCCTCAGAGGTAAAAAATCTATTGGTCATCTCTGCTTGATTAGCCTCAGACACGTAAATCTGCAGGTGATTTCATCCTTCATAGCAAGAAGTATATCCGCCAATGAGTGTGAGGTTGTACTAGGTTCACCTACTATATCTTCTGAGTCTACATTCTTAGTAGTAATAGAATTGTGTGCTATATCCGGTTGCACTATATTGGAAGCATTGGGGACTTTAGTTGGTTCCATAGAAAACTTTTCTCCTTCATTAACCACCAATACTGAATATCTATTTGACAATCGACTGCTGGATGCATCACAACCTCGACTGTATCTAATGGCGTATCTGAACACCCTCCCTTAGCAGGATCGGACATGCTGAGGGCCCCCAAGGAGCACCCCAGGTTCAATATTCCTGCAGGATTAGCAGGGATAAGCTGAGAAGAACAAGTAGTAGTTGTGGTAGTGGACATAACTTTGTAAAAGGTCTTGAGCGAAGGAGTTACTTTTATTTTAGGGGATCCCCTTTTTTGCCTTTGCCCTTACTTGTGTCTCCCTTTTCAACTTTGTGCCAATACCCTCGTCAGAGGTACTCCCCTTAGTTTTGCCCCGTCTTCCACGAGCCCTTACTTCGGATACCGGGGGAGAAACACGCGGAGGATTTACAGGCTTTTCTTTAATTGAATCAAACATCCCCCTGGCGCGTAGTGTATATCTATTTATCTTGAGTTCTAGGATCTCTTCTGATATCACTCCTGATTCCGTACTACTGGGACTCACCGTACTGCCAGCACCAAGCACTCCTTCTGTATCCATAAACTTAATTGGTGCCCCTATGGTCTTCTCCCTTATTCCTTGTAGTAGCGTCAAGCCTCCGTACTCAGGAGTATGCATGATATGGTGGAGTTGCTCTACCTTACTACATTTCCCAGAACTGATATCCTCAATGGAAGGGAGAGATACAGAATGCAGACTCCCTACCTTTATGGCGGCGTTTGTTTCCCAATCCACTCCACACTCACTCGTCCTCGCAATTCCTCTCACTGACTCGAGCGAGCTGACGCTACTGCAGGTTCTCCCTCCTGTCACCCGGAACAGGAGCAGAGCCATGTAGCGTCTCTTCCGCGTTCGGGCTGCTTCCTCCCAACGCCAACAGCGATTCCAGTGCGTGTCATCCCGGTCGCTCCTCACACCACCTGCTCCAAGGGTCCGAGGGGGTCCAACAAGAACGAAAACTAGGTCCGCATCCAGAGGCTTGCCCCGCAGCGATACGGTATTTGGGAGGGGCGGGGTAAGATATAATGCACCGGCAAATTTATTTTAAAAGATAACTTGCAGGAGATCTTAATTTCATGGTCTCAGGGGAGAGAGCTGAGCCGCGTCCGTTTAGCTGGCAGCCCCCATGTTCCTCCGAAAATCCCCATCTGCCATAGTGATGTGTGGAAATCTCAAGATTTATTATATACAAGGTTTCATTTGGAAAGTTGTTCACATTGCAAAATTGTAAATCAAAATAGAGCTGGAGTTTTTTTAAAATACATAGACACAATTGAAGCAATAATGATCAAGACTCTCTTTATGAAACTAAAGTTTACTATTAGCCAAGTTCACAGCAACCTGGACCCCACCACCAATACATCTCTGTGATCTGCATGTATTATGAGTGAATAATGGGCTTGGATGAGATTTGTTTTTCAATTCCATATTTTTTGTATCTTTGACTATGGTTTACTATTATTTTAATTTAATGTAACTCACTATTGATTATGTAAAAAAAATGTAATGTCAAACTTAATTTGTTTGATGGAAAGCTGAAGTAACTTTAATGCAACATCTCTTTTGTAAAATGCACACATTTAGAATCTGACGCCTGTTAAAGCAGGTATGCTTTAGAATTCACTTCTGTACTTCCATATTTCTAAAAAGATGTCTAAGACTCATGATTGTAATATTGTTTTTAAAGGCCATTAGTAAGAAATAAAAATATTTGATTCAATATATTTAGCAGATACATACGGAACTAAATATATCAATACGTAGATGTGTCTAAAAGGGTAGATATTGGAGGTAGAATGACCACTCAGGGTTGCCTGTACCAGGAGCCCAGCTCCTCCATTGTGACACTCATCTTTTCTTTGCGATTTCACAAGGCAATTATGAAGAGAAGAATAGCAGCTGTGCGCCAAAGCATTGAGTTTTTATTACTGATCTGTAATGATATTGTGTCCACATCATTGAATGGCAACATATCATCAAGGTTGGTATTTAAAATCAGTATAGATTCAGTATTGTTAACTTCACATATGTGTCCCTTGAAGATATATGCATATCATCAAGGTATATAGAAGTGCTGTTAAGAAGAATAAATCATTACTTAGCTATTTACACTGATTTTGACACACTTTTAGCAGCCATTATTCTGGACACGATATTATTGTACTTTGATAATACAAAATTGAGAAATTTGCAGAACGTAAGAGTGGCAGACCAAACAAAACGACAACTCTTCCTTTTCTTTTTATGCTTAAACTTAAAGTGGTATAAAAAATAGAACAGTACTAAACTATACTCTTAGAATACGAGTACTAAATCTCCTCCTACAGGATCAACTTTGCTACCCTTGTTGGGTAGTAGAAGATGTGGGTTGGAAAGTGTCCAAGACTCAAGTCTGTGCATTATGGTCAGTGACATTTCAAGTAATCCCATACATTTTGTCAACCTTACGCATGTCACTGTAATTCTGTCTGTTCACCATTTCATCAACTATACTATTCCTAACATTTTAAATGGCATGTGTGGTAGGTTCATTCACAAACAACACACATGCTGGTTAACACCGTGCGTGCTGCCCTGATTTCCCCCCAGTGCTGGACATTCCATAACTGGGTGTGGTCGTGACGGAACCATTCCGTCATCAGCACAGCTCAACCGTGACTGATGGCGGAATCGTTCCGTCACAAGCATCGAAGGGGTTAACAAAACTAAGGTGGAACTTTTGCTGAAAGATATTTTGCCATGACACAAGAAATGTATAGAATTTGCAGGATATAACATATTTTATGATAAATCCTTCGAATTTCAAATACATTTGAAGAAACCTCATTTTATCCTGCAGAAGCTTAAAGATGCCTTTTTCAGTTTTTTAAGGTGTTTATAGTGATAGGGAATGCTGTTGCTATATGACTCAAATGCAGGCAATCCTATTGCGACAGATGTCAATTTATTTCTAGATTATACATTTGTTCTTAACCATAGAATGGTATCTCTACAAATAAAGTGTTTCCAGCAGCTATTATTATAGTATTTATTTTGTCACTTAAGTGGCTAAAGACAGAGAACATTAATTTGGGTTTACTAATCGTGGTTTTGCTATTGAAAACTTAATCATGTGGAAGGAGTCTAGGTTCTATTAGGGTGCATTGTTCAATGAAAGCATTCCAAAAGCATGGCATCTCGTACTGAAAGTAAGGTTACTTAAACCTCAAATGACATCAGACTAATGCATTATGGACAATATATATTATTTTACAATTTTTAAATGTACGTTATATACCATACAGGCCATATTATGAGCATTAGACCTGTCATCTTTAGAGTGGTCATACCATAGACCGTTTGCCTTCACGTGTTGCTGATTGTTTTGCTGGTCTTAGCACTCTGAGCACTTTATCACTGCTCCCCTTAACATGGTGATATTGGTGAATACCTTATTGGCATATTTGCGGTACTGGTAAATCCCTTGCAAAGTGGTATACCATATACCCAGGGACTGTACTTCAAATGTTTCTTGTTGGCCTGCAGCACTAATTGTGACACCCACATAAGTAGCCTTTGAAACCTGTATGAGGCCTGCCACTTCACTGCCTGTGTGTGCATTTCACTGGCACTTCAACTTGGCATTTAAAACTATTTGCCAAGCTTTAAACTACCCTTTTATTACATATAAATCACCCCTAGGGTAGGTCCTAGGTAACACTAAGGGCATGGTGGTATGCAAGCATACGTTAGGACGTATTTTT
Source organism: Lissotriton vulgaris (assembly GCF_964263255.1). Taxonomy (NCBI): domain Eukaryota; kingdom Metazoa; phylum Chordata; class Amphibia; order Caudata; family Salamandridae; genus Lissotriton; species Lissotriton vulgaris. The sequence goes on from NC_141687.1 coordinate 1,050,075,101, forward strand.
ATGTTTTGCATGTCCTTGTAGTGACAAACAACCTATTTTGGTTTTCACTACTTTGAGCACTACCCCTCTCATAGGCCAGCATTGGGAATTCCTTAATACACTTTTAAGCTATAATTGCTGATCAGAGGGGAATAGTTTTTTTCATGTTTCTTATCTTTGGAATGGAAATGATAAATCTTCCTTTCTAGTGAAGTTTTAATTGCCATTACTTGTTGACTGGGGTGTGTGACCTGGCCAAGCAGCAACCAAAATCCTTGTCAGGGTAGGACACAAACAGACACCAAATCAACCTGTGCTCAACCCCTTAGTAGCCTGGCACAGAGCAGTCAGGCTTAATTTAATGGCAATGTTTAAGGAATGTGTGCAAACAATAACACAGTAAAAACCCGCCACAGAGGTAGACTACAACAGGGTTAGGAAACTAGACTAGTGCTTAATAAATGAAACAAGACCAAAACAACAAAACTCCAATCAGTAAAACTGGAGATAATGAATTTTAAAGTTTTTAAAGAAAATAGCACCAAAAGGCATAAAGCGCCAACTGTGGTTATCTGGCCATGCTGAATCAGGACAAAGTCACACGTCAGACCAACTGTGATGGAGCACGAGCTAGCTATCAGGACACAGTTAGGCCTACTGAACAGAGTAACTTAAATCCTGGGTTGTGGAGCATTGTGTGGATCTGCATCAAAGATTGGCCACGCTGTGGTTGCAATGTGTCAGTTCCGAGATGTGCTTGGTGTGAGATAAAGTTGCGTTGACAAAGAGGATCTTGCTGAGGGCTTGCGATTTGAAGCCCGGTGTTGGGGATACGTGGCGCAGTTGTGGCAATTCTCCGGGTCTAAGGAGCTGCGAGGCTGTGATGCTTATTCCAGCGTCATCATCGAGGCTGCCATCAGTGAGAGATAAAAGGGCCTGCACTGAGGATTCAGCAGGCGATGCTGGCTGATGCCGTGATGCGAGTCTTTTCAGTGGGTCCAATACACGCAGTAGAGGAGATGAATATGTTCTGCTGAGGGTTGCACCACGCAGCTGAGTAGGTGCATCAGTTCTGCTGGAACCACAGAGTAAGCAAAGCATCTTCTGCACACTTCTAAGGGTCCAGGACTGGGGTGGTATTACTTGACAGGGTAGACTCACAGATGGCAGAGTTCCAGTGCAGATGCAAGGTTATTGAAAGCCTGCTATGTACATGAAACCTTAGATCAGGAGGCCAGCCAACTAGACCTTGGAGTCACTCTAGGGACTGGGTTCAAGAGATGCAGGTCCAGTCATTCTCGACCAGTCAAGAGGGCAGCAGGCAGCAGGTCTGAACAGTAAAGTAGGGTTTCAGCAGAGTGCAGTCCAGCAAAGATGCAGTCCTTCAACAGCACATCAGTACTTCTTTATACCCAGCTGCGTCTTTGAAGTAGGGGAGAAGCTCCTAGAGCAGGGGTCTTCAAACTGTGGGGCGCGACCCCCAGGGGGGCCGTGGAACGATGCAAAGGGGGTCGCGCTCCCAGTCACACTTCGGCTCAGTCCCGAGGGCTTCAGCCCCCCTCTTCCCCTGTGTCTCAGTCCGGGCTGCTGCATGTAACTCGAGCTGCTGGGGCCTCAGCTGGGCAGTGTCTGGAGTCTTATCTCCAGCACGCCCATCAGAGTTTTTCACAGGTCTTTAAAGACCATTTACATATTTACATGCCTTTGTAAACTGGTTACAGAGGCTTAGTGTTTTTTTCCTGATTCAAGTACCCCCTGGGTCCCACTCTGCCTATTCCTTACATTTGTATTTTACATTTACTGATGTAGTGTGAGATACATTTCATGAAAAGGAATATAACGTAGGGTTGCCAAAAGTAAAATGCCTGTGTGTGTTGTTTAAAGAGCCTGCAGAGACCTCCTCTTGACACTAAATATATTTATAAATAAAAAAGTATGAAATAATTCATTATGTGACTTTTCTGTGTCTGTTCTTTTTAATTTACAGTCATGGATCATCGAGGCAGTCCTAGAACACAATTAAAAGTGCTTTCTATTTATATTTGCTGATTGAAGTATGCACAAATAAGTGCTTAAAATTCAGTTTTAGGTGACTGCTTACTTTTGGACCAACTGGGCCATCAAAATAATCTACTGGCAACCGTATCCATAAGACTGGAAGTTTGTTGCAGGATCAGCACATTATTTATTTCCTCCACCCTGCCATAATAGCAATAGTTTAACTTAGATCTTAAACCCTACGCTGCAGTCAATAACATGCTGGGTTACTTCAAGTGTCTGGGAATGGACCCTGCATTCAGACAACTCACTCCTCCTTCACACCCTTCACTTTCACTCTCCCCCTGCACTCACAGGGATCACAATGCTCTCACACTGATCACCATGCACTCACACCATTCACCTGCTCACTCTGCACTCACAATGATTACTCTGCACTCACAATGCACTTGTGCTGTTCACCCTATACCGCACCCTGCAGTCACACAAGCACACTACTCATCCTGCACTCATGTGACACTTCACTCACCTGTCCCCCTCACTGCTGAATATACAACTCACTCAAACAATCCCAGCAGTAATCATACATTCATTCATTCCATTCTAAACTTGCATCCGCACCCAAAATCGTATGGCCACCTCACTCAGCCTGCAATCACCCCTCTCACCCTACTCTCACACTGTCGCATCGCTCACCGTGCACTCACATGGGCACTCCTGCCACCCACACAGCGCAGAGGGTTAATGTGCCTGCTACAAAGAATATGTACCATGCAGATCACAGAAATGAGTGAGTAAACTATGAGTAGCGCTATAAAAAATGAAATGTTTGTCAGAAAGGTGTTATAGAGAGATGAGGTGCATTGTTGGTGAGTGGTAGTGAGGGAATTCATGGAGAAGGAGGAAACAGGGGTGGGTCACCAAAATAGACTGTTGCACCGGGTGCAGCCAGTGTTAGGGCCAGCCCTGGCTGGGAGTGTTAGTCCCCCTTCCCCAGAAGTTCTGGTCTAGTGGCCTCCCTGCTTCTGCAGATTATTATCATTTACATTTGTAGTGTGCCACTGTTACCAAAAGAAGCCCTGGGGCTAATAACCATCTGCTGCCTGAAGGCAAATGAGAAACACACACAAGGAGATGGATAACCAGCCAAATAGGGTAACCTACAGAGCATAGAGAAAGGTTTGTATATCTTCCTAAAGGATAATCGATTCTTGGTGGAGTGAAACAAAGGAGGGTGCAAGTCCCATAACTGTGCGGCCTGCACCAAAACAGCGAGATATACAACTCATGCCTTCTTGAATTGGGGAACAATAAGCAGAGTGGCACAGACTGAGAGGAGCATACAGGTCCTTCCCCTATGCTTGGCGAGGAGAGATGAGAGGATGAGAGAGGACAGCAAGGGATTGAGAGAATTTGATTGAATAGGTCAGGGATGAGGAGAAATGTAAATTGCAGAAGAGTAGTGTGGGCACTCTAGAAGTGAGTGTGAGCCAAAGGTGAGGGCTTCTGTTAGAACAAAGGGGAGATGTGAAAGATGAATGGGGGAACCAGAGAGGTGTAAGATACAAATAGACAATAAGTTGAATGGAGAGACGAGGTGAATGAAAAGTGCTGAGGGGAATGGGTGGTGAAGGGGCCAGAGAGGCCATGAGATAAATGTGAGAGACTGTTAGAGATGAGGGCAGTAAAAAGACAGAATGGCAAGAGGTGATTAAAGGTGAAGTGAGAGGTTGAATGGGGAGAGTTCATAAGTTGTAAAAAGGGGTGAAAGAAAATGGTCTGCAAAGTGAGAGAGGGATCCGGGGTTGGGAGAGGAGAGAGGGATGGAAGGGAGGGAGTGAGAGGAAAACTGCATGGGTACACTGCTTAACCCTGCAGAAAACCGCCAGGGTTTTAAGGGACCCCTCATTCTCCCGGCCAGGGCCAGGTGAGCTTCTAATGTGGCAGCATGTATTCCTGCAGAGTGGAGGGCCCTTCACAAAGGTTGACTAGAAATCTTGCTGATGTTCATTTCTGTATTTTGGGTATAAACAGGTATTGATGGGGTGAAATCTTTCCTCAGTGTTACTGTGTGTAAAAAATTTATTTCAAAATAATGAAGCAATGCTATCCCAAAATACGCTGCGTCAAGTAACATCATTTACATTTTCTTCCCACACAATTTAGTCAAGCCTGTTGCGTAATTTGGTCCTCAACTGCCTCATAATTCCAGTAGCCCTGCCTACAGTTTTAGAAATTTTTGTCAGGAGGGGGTCCTTACACCTCAAAATGTTGACAGGGGGGTCTCGGCATCCAAAAGTTTGAAGACCTCTGTCCTAGAGGCTTCCCATTGTAGACCCCAGGCATCCTACTTTTCCTTCCCTATCTACAGACTAACTACAGGGTGTTTGCAGCTCTTTGTGTGGAGGTGCAGGCAGGACACAACCTATTAATGTGTTAATGGGTCTGTACCCAGCTCCTCCCTCCCATCCTGCCATTGATTGGCCATCAATGCACACCTAATCTCCCTATTGTGCATGGTTGTCTAGGGTGAATACACAAAGCCCCAACTGTCAGCTACACCTAATCATGTGACCAGAGACAGGCTACAGGCACTAAATGCATAAGGCAGGAAAATGGCAACTTTCTTAAAATGGCATTTTCAGGATTGCAATTTAAAATCCAACTTCACCATAACATCAGATTTTACATTATGTTTCCAGAGACACCAAACGTGAACTGGTTATCTCTTCCCATTTGGGATTTACACTTCTTAAAATGTACTAAGTCAGCTCCAATGTTATCCCACAGGAATGATAGGCCAAGCAGCAGTGGAAAATGAATTTGAAAGGTTTTCACTACTAGGACTTGTAAGACTTAAAAGTACATGCCCTACATTTTAAATACATTGGGCCCTGACCTCTGGGCTTTCCAGCACCTAACCTAGGGATTACTTATATATATTGAAAAGGAATGTTTGGGTCTGACAAAAGGTTTATTTTGCCAGGACGAAATGGCAATTTAAAACTGCACAGACTTGATCTGCAATGGCAAGCCTGAAACATATTTAAGGGCTATTTAAGTGGGTGGTACAACCTGTGCTGCAGGCCCACTAGTAACATTTAATTTAGGGGCCCTGGGTACTCTACTAGGGAATTCTAAATAAATTAAATATGTCAAGCCAATATTACCGTGTTTAGAGAAGAGAGCACTAGCACTTTAGTACAGGTTGGCAGTGGTAAAGTGCACTGAGTCCTAGTACCAGCCAGAAACGTGTTTAGGAAAAGTGGAGGAGGAAGGCAAAATGTTTGGGAGAAGACCCCCCTAATGCTGACAGATCTAACAACAGCCCACCTGAAAGGTTCTAATATATCATAGGACATGTAGGTTCACAGATCCCATTGGCCTTATTGCACATACGTGTGCACTCCTGTGGTGTATGATGTCATTTTAAAGCCAGGTTTGCCTCGAAGGCTGGTTTTAAAATAAAACTGTGTTCAAATTTGACTTTGAAATTAAAAGCACTTCCAAAGTCCCAAATTATCTTTTTTATTACTTATAAGTCACCCCTAAGCTTTGCCCTAGATTAAACCCAACATCTTGCCAAGGTCAAATTTAACATACTATTACCGGAAAGTGGTTTTAGATCGTACAATCCTAAAGTTACCTAAAGCAGCCCTGTAGCAGTCTCTTTTGATTTCTCAGCCTTTGCCAGCCAGAGCCAAGCCTCTCCCTGAGTAGGTGTGAAGAGGATTGGGTCTGGGGGGCCGTGGCCACGCAAGCGACCAAGACGGCCGCTTGCTATTTAAGCTTCGGGGTCTGGCCTGGCACATCCCTCATTATCCCCAGCGAAACCCATGCTGAAGACCCTATGCTCAGAGGCACTGAATTGCTGAAGACACCCTGACTCCCTTGAGCTGCCAGCTGCCACCCTGGATTGGCAGGCCCGTAATCGCCAAGATATCACCATCACAGTGCCGAAGTGCATGGAGACGTGGTGTGGCACCCAGAGGCACGGCGTACAGCAGCAAGCGGAGTAAAGAGAAGGCAGCTGGGCAAGGTAGCGGGTGAGTGGGGGCCTGCCGTAGTGGTGGTCGCATGGCGACAGCGGTGGTGCCGCTCGTGACACCACAGAACGGAATGGAGCATTGCTGGGGCCTACAGCACTTGCTCCCCTCTGCCAGCGCCCGACATTGTGTTAAAGCCTCGGCAGGGATAGGGCCCGCTGCGGGCCAGACAGGCTTTTTAATTTTTTAAATTTTTTAAAGGCCTCATTTCTCTACAATATGCGCTAGATTCAAGAAGGGATCTTCCGTCCAACACAACTGGCCAAAGTGGTTTGAGGGGTCCCGGTCACTCCACAAAGGAGAGATGGATACCCGAAATCGCCAGACCCACACCTTCGGCTTCATTGTGATGAGCCCAGCCGGCCCCTAATCTTGATTCTTTTTAGGAATGTTGGCAGCCCTACCAATGGGCTTCGTTTACAGCATATTCTTAATCATCGGACCAAGAAACAAACAAAAATAAATAACAGATAAAGCACACCACAGGGAAACCAAAATATACATAGAGGGAACCAATAGATCAACAAATCCACAAAACCGGGAACTGATGAATTCTATGTAATCCTACACAGAAGAACTCATCTCCACCCACTTATCCCAGATTCCCCAGAATTTTGTTTTTTTTAGCTTTGTACCAGATTGGTCCAAAGTTGATACCCTCTGAATGGAATGCATCCACTCTTCCTCTGTAGGAGGACAGGCTAAAATCCATTTAATACAAAGCTATCTTCGGTTCAGAAGGATCAGTGTGAACAACAGTGCTCTATGTTTTTTTGTTAATGGGCCACCGTCCAAATCCCTCAGGAGTATCCCAAAAATTATGGACACAGTTGTTAATTTTATTTCAAGCCCCATAATATCTGAAATGGTCTTACCCACTTCTGCCAATAAGAGTGTATTACCGGGCAGCTCCAGAACATATGCACCTCATTTGCCTTGTCTTCTCCACATTTTGGACACTTCTTGATCTCTTGGCTTCCCATTTTCGATAATTTCTGGGGTGTCCAGTAGGCTTTGTGTACTGTGAAGAGGTGATTCTTTTTTAAAGATGCATCATTTAAGTAAGACCATAAAAAAGACATAGATACTTGCCCTATATTTCAAGGTCTTCATCCGGCAGAGCCTTCTTCCAAATCGCATTAAATAAGGCCTGCATCTCTTCTCCATTCTGGACTGTACCACTCTGACACTTCTTTTGACTTTATTTAGTGAGAGCATATCTTTGAAGCCAAGTCCTAGTTCCATTTAACTCTTTCCCTATAGACTTTGCCCAACTGTTCAGCTGATAATATTTAAACTTTGAAACAGAGTTCTCACATATCGCCGAAAAATGAGGCCAGGAAATTAGTTCAGCATCGACAATCAATTGCCCCCATGTAGTAATGCCACAAGCACAGAGAGGAGCTGCAAGGGCATCTTCCATACACAGAGGCGTTCTTGGGGAATCCCAGACTGTTGCTACCTCATTGTAATACAGTATTTTTAGAAGGTATCTCACTTGGGACCAGAGCTTCATAGCTGATAACAGAGTCTTCAGTTTAACCTTCTTAAAAATATGGGCCCAGACAGGCTTACTTCCATCGGCGGGTGGCGCATGGAGCGGAGGGGGGGGGGGGGGGGCAGGCCGGTGCTGGCCCCTAGATCGCAGTGACAGGCCACCCCGGTGGCGTGGTCCTTGCTCCTTGCAGCCCGCCCACACTGTGGCATAGGTGGTGGTCACTTCACCGCTACCTGTGACAAAGAGTAGCTTGCAGACACCGGCAGAGATTGCAGCTGTTTTTGGGATCACGGAGCGGTTTCCTCCATCTGGGCCCGTAGTGCATGCAGTCGATTAATTCACTGGATATACATACCTGCTGTGGCCCCCTGGTGTGGTCCGGCAAGCTCTGTGGCTTGGTGATGAGGTCTAGCCTATTCTGTTGACAGTGCAAGGGGCACTGGCAGACCAGATCAATGCTTCACAATAGGACTTGAGACCACATTGGGAAAGGGCTCTCTCCAGCATTGCACTGGTGGCAGCAGGGCTTATGGGAGGCATCTGACCATGGGACCAGTCTTACTTAAGGCATCAGCTCTATAAACATCGGGCCATTCTGTTTCAGTCCTCCCTGGGACTACATCAGGCAGCACCGTTTACCCCGTTGGCACTAATACTTCACTGCATGTGGCAGTTTGACTCTCTGAGGGTGCATTCTGACATCCACATAATCCCCTGCTGCTCCTGGATTTCCTGAGGAATTGGCCGCAAAGACCCCAAGCAGAAGACCCTGCAATTTGAGAAACTCGCAGACAAACCTTTGGAAGGCGGCTCCAACATGGCGGACAACATGCAAGGTGCAGAACGCCAAGACGATCTCCCTGCCCCGGCGACGTCTATGCTTCACGAGATGAGGGCTGGATTCCGGGCTCTTGATGTGCGGTTCGATGTGTTGGACAAGAGCCTGGCAGCATGGGGCAAAATCCAAGTGCATGACCACCGCCTGGACGTGGCGGAGGCCTGCATTTTGGATATTAAAGATGGCACAGCCCAGTCACTGAAACGTTTAAAGCGTGTCAAACGCATCTTTAAAGAGGTAGCCATAAAGGACGAAGACCTCGAAGAGCGCAGTAGGCGCAATAAAATTTGCATCTTAGATGTCCCTGAGTTCACTGCAGCAGGCCGACTGGACGTTTTCATGAAACTCTGCTGTCTGACCTCTTTGGGAGGGACTCTTTTAACCCGCAATTTTCGATGGAGCGTGCTCATTGATCCTTGGGGCCATGGCCTAACCCTGGCGTGCCCCCAGACCCATCATTGCCGGAGTAATGAACTTCAGAGACCGTGACACAGCACTACGCCTCGCACGGGAATGAGGAGACACCATCTGGCAAGGCTCTAAACTATCCTTATACCCCGATTTCACCATAATGGTGCAGGACGCTCACAGGAAATATAATGGGTTAAGGCCACCTTGAGGAACCTGGGTTTAAAATGCGACATTCTGTAACCAGCCAGGTTGAAGGTGGATGTTGAGGTCCGAGCTCGTATATGTGACACTCCCACAGAGGCGCAAGCATTTTGCCACATGTTCCACCAGAATAAAAATCTGGCTGGGTCTGGAGGTGGGGGCCCCTCCCCCCACATTGCTGTTCGGATGCCAGTGCTGATCGGTTCTCTAACTCTGCTACAGGCTGATGCTTTTTGAGACAATCTACAGCATTTTTGAGCTACTAAATGTGGTTAATGTCTATTATTTTTCTGCTGGCCGACTTGCATGGCATTGCCACCCCTCATGGTGTATACCATGGGCTTGTTTTTGTATTTACAGAGGTACCCTACTTGGGGCTTATCACTCCACTGTAAAGTTACTTGGTACTTCACAATCTTCTTCTGGTTGTGGTTCTGCCTCGATTTTGGAGCAGTGAGGTTGGGTGGGCACGGGTGGAAGTAACTGTTTTTTGGTTCAATGTTATTGTTTATGCACAGCAATGGTCACTGTCAAGATTTTCTGCTTTTCATTGTTACGCTATTACGCTATGCCTGAAAAATACACTGGATGGCCCAGTTAGGTAACAATGCTGGTCCTTCTGGCCTTTCCTTATTGTCTTGGAATGTAAGGGGATTGTAAGCGGAGGCAAATTATTCATTATTTAATGAGACACAATGTGGATATTGCTTATTTGCAGGAAACTCATTCACCTAAATCGGACACTGCACAATTTGCTGCTGGTTGGGGGACGCATAGATACTTCACTAACTATAGCAACTACGCCAGGGGTACGGTTATCCTTATTCACAAAAGGGTCACTTTTAGCCCCCACACAGTGTTAGGGGATAGCGAGGGCAGATTTGTAATAGTCACAGGATCACTTATGGGGCACCACACAGCACTGGTTTTTGTTTATGGCCCAACACGGACTCACCAGACTTTTTCCATACACTACAAGCCCAATTAGCTAGGTTGGAGACAAGCCTGTTTTAGATTGGGGGAGATTTCGATTTGTTACTTGACCCGAACCTTGTCAGCACTGCCATGACCCAACGCCAAGCCACGAGCGCGCCGCACACTGCTAGAGCTATATGAACCAGGCTCCTTGTTAGACATCTGGATCCAACGCAACCCCACACACACGGAATACACCCACTGCTCCTGTCAACACAACACCTGGAGACCAGGTTTGATTTTTGGCTAGTTTCCCCTGGTATTGCTGGCTGGTTCCAGTCTTTGGGGTCGCTGGCCAGAACGTATTCTGATCATACCCCGGTGCAACTCCATCTACGGGTCCCACATTTGGAGGGCTTTGAGCGGCAGTCGCGCTTCCCGAGCCGAGCCCTACATGATGACCTTTTTAATGCGGAGGCGAGCAACACCATCGAAGAGTACGTCTCACTTAATACAGGTTCAGTAGACACTTGGACAGTCCTGTGGGAGGGCTTCAAGACATTCATCCAGGGAGTATGCATTTTGAAACACTCTAGAGTTCTTAAAGATCTTCAGAACACACTGTCACACATAGAACGCTAGATCGCTGAACTAGAACGCAAGATCGCTGAACTAGATGGTTTAACAGTCCATAAAAAAGACCAAGATAGGGAGGGAAGACGCTTGGCTCTTCTCGTAAAATTCCGGGAGACAGCGGATCGCGGGGTCTTGCACTTGGGTAAACACCAGATAGCTAGGCACTATGGTGAGGGAGAATGCCCTGGCCGGGTTTTGACGCAGATGCTCCACTCCCGTATAGTAAAGCTTATATTTCTGAAATTTACACCTCCACAAATTAAACACTCACCTCCACAACCGCATTCAAAACAAGTTTTTGAACAACTTCAAGTTCTTATACACTACCAAAGTTGAGAATGACTCCTCGGCGCAGGAGGTTTACTTGTCAGAGATCGCACTGGTGTACTTAGAGAAAGGCATGCAGGATTTCTTAGCAGAACCAATTCCAGAGGCAAATGTCCTGGGAACTATAGATTCCCTATGAGGCTCATCTGATCCGGTCCTGGATGGGTTCACAGGGATTTTTATACAGTTTATAAGGATGTGCAGAGGCACTTGAAAGATAGACTCTGCCCTCCACATTACGGGAGGCGGTCATTATCCTTTTCCCCAACCCGGGTATAGACCCATCCCATTGCAGCACTTATAGACCCTCTCCCTTTTGAACTTAGACTATAAAATATTGGCAAAGATCATCGCTAACCATCTCTCCCAGCTGATGGAGTTTATCATCTCCCCAACCCAGTCGAGATTCGTTCCCCACCATTCCACTTCATTAAATATGAGAACGCTTTTCTCGGTGCTCCACAGGATTGATCCAAAAGTTCCTGCCGCTGCCATACTTTTAGACGCAGAAAAGGCTTTCAATTAGTTGAATTGGCCTTTTTTTCTCTCGGTGATACGCCGTATTGGTATGCCCAAGGATTTCATTGCTACCGCCTCTTTACTGCATAGCAAACCAATGGCAAGACTCTGTTTGAATGACACAGTGTCTGGACCTTTCTCCCTTTCACGCGGTACTAGACTGAGCTGCCTGCTATCCCTTCTCTTGTTTATCCTTGCAATGGATCCTTTAATTCATAATTTCCAAGAGAGACATTTGCATAGGGGTCTGCAGTTTAATACTGGTCCCCTGATAGTCTTGCTCTATGCAGATGATACCAGTGTGGATATGTCTGAAGCGCATCAGCCATAGTGAGTTGTGGAAATCTCATGATTTTTATATACAAGGTATCATTTGGAAAGTAGTTTAAATTGCAATATTCTAAAGTCAAATAGAACTGAAGTTTAAAAAAAATACTTGGACTTAATTGAAGCATTAATGATCAAGTTTATAAAACTAAAGTTTGCTATTAAGCAAGTTCACAGCGACCTGGACCCCTCCACCAATATATCTCTGTGAGCTGCATGTATAGTAAGTTAATAATGGGCTTGAATAAGTATTGTTTTACACTTCCATTTTTTTTGTATCTTTAACTATGGTTTACTTTTATTTTAATTTAATGTAAATCATTATTGATTATGTCAACATTTTCTGTAATGTGAAACTTAATTTGTTTGAGGAGAAGCTGATGTAACATTTATGCATCATCTCTTACTTAAAATCTATATATTTAGTAGCTGAAGCTTGTTAAAACAGGTATGCTTCAAAATTCACTCGTGTAATTCCACACTTACTTTCAAAAAGATGTTAAAGACTCATGAGTGTGATATTGTTTTTTAATGTGTTGCACAGATATGAATTTACCTTAAATAAATGAAAAGGCAAGAGGGGTTTGGCAAAAAAGGAACACGCTAGTTTAATTAAACTCTGCGGCCGGGAGTTTATCATCTCCCCAACCCAGTCGGGATTCGTTCCCCACCATTCCACTTCATTAAATATGAGAACGCTTTTCTCGGTGCTCCACAGGATTGATCCAAAAGTTCCTGCCGCTGCCATACTTTTAGACGCAGAAAAGGCTTTCAATTAGTTGAATTGGCCTTTTTTTCTCTTGGTGATACGCCGTATTGGTATGCCCAAGGATTTCATTGCTACCGCCTCTTTACTGCATAGCAAACCAATGGCAAGACTCCGTTTGAATGACACAGTTTCCGGACCTTTCTCCCTTTCACGGGGTACTAGACTGAGCTGCCAGCTATCCCTTCTCTTGTTTATCCTTGCAATGGATCCTTTAATTCATAATTTCCAAGAGAGACATTTGCATAGGGGTCTGCAGTTTAATACTGGTCCCCTGATAGTCTTGCTCTATGCAGATGATACCAGTGTGGATATGTCTGAAGCGCATCAGCCATAGTGAGGTGTGGAAATCTCATGATTTTTATATACAAGGTATCATTTGGAAAGTAGTTTAAATTGCAATATTCTAAAGTCAAATAGAACTGAAGTTTAAAAAAATACTTGGACTTAATTGAAGCATTAATGATCAAGTTTATAAAACCAAAGTTTGCTATTAGGCAAGTTCACAGCGACCTGGACCCCTCCGCCAATATATCTCCGTGAGCTGCATGCATAGTAAGTGAATAATGGGCTTGAATAAGTATTGTTTTACACTTCCATTTTTTTGTATCTTTAACTATGGTTAACTTTTATTTTAATTTAATGTAAATCATTATTGATTATGTCAACATTTTCTGTAATGTGAAACTTAATTTGTTTGAGGAGAAGCTGATGTAACATTTATGCATCATCTCTTACTTAAAATCTATATATTTAGTAGCTGAAGCCTGTTAAAACAGGTATGCTTCAAAGTTCACTCGTGTAATTCCACACTTACTTAAAGACTCATGAGTGTGATATTGTTTTTTAATGTGTTGCACAGATATGAATTTACCTTAAATAAGTGAAAAGGCAAGAGGGGTTTGGCAAAAAAGGAACAAGCTAGTTTAATTAAACTCTGCGGCTGGGAGAGTCTGGACAGAATGCTTCAGCTCAAAATCTCTCTATGCACGTTTTGGCCAGGAATTTATAAAGTTCATGAGGTACAATAAAAAAAATTCAATATTACAAAAAATCATCTCAGCTGTAAATCAACAAATGTGGGCATCGGATATGGACACCAATGGCTCCCAAATGCGGATGAGCATTTCTTGCGAGAAAAATAATTCTGACATCATCCTACTAGTCATGGGTCCAGATGCTGCTGTACCATGCATTCTTTCGCATTGGTGGTGTATTGTCCCTCCCTATACTCTTAGAATACAGGTCCTAAATCTCCTCCTACTGGATCAACTGTGCTACCTTTGTTGGGTAGTAGAGCATGTGGGTGGGAGTGTCCAAGGCTTATGTCTCTGTATTATGGTAAGTGACATGTCAGAGGTAATCCTATAAATGTTGTCAGACATAAGCATGTCACTTCAATTCTGTCTATTTAATCATTTTATTACCTATATTATTCCAAACATGTTTTAAATGGCACTGTTGTGATAGGATCATCAACAAAAACACACATGCAAATGTTGATAATACAAGTGAATACAACTAAGATGGGACTTTTTGCTGAAAGGCATTTTCCATGACACGAGAAACGCTACAAATTTGCAGGATTTAACAATATTATGATAAATCATTCAAAATGTAAATACATTTGAAGACACCTCATTTTATCTTGCAGAAGCTTAAAGATGCCTTTGAAAAATTCCGTTTTTGAAGGGGTTAATAGTGATTGGAAATGCTGTTGGTATGTGACTCAAATGCAGGCATTCCTGTTGCGACAGATGGCAATTTATTTCAAGATTATACATTTTGTTCTTAACCAGAGAATAGTATGTATACAAATAAAGGGTTTCCAGCAGCCATTATTATTGTATTTATGTTGTCACTTAAGTGGCTAAAGACAGAGAACACTAATTTGGGTTCACTAATTGTGGTTTTGCTATTGTAAACCTAATCATGTGGAAGGAGTTTTCTTTTTAATAGGGCACATTATTCAATGAAAGCATTTCAAAAGCATGGCATTTCATACTGATAGTAAGGTTACTTACATTTCAAATTACATCAGACTTACATTGTATTGTTAATGCATTATATACAGCATATAATATTTTACAATATTGAAATAATACAATATAGAATAATTTGACCCCGTGTTTCACCAAAGTCCTGGAATGGATGACCTCTTCTTTTTTAAAGTTAAATGGGGCCAAAACGGACATTATGCTTCTGGGCTATAAAGCCCCAATCAACTTGGACCCCTGGTGGCCGTATTGTCTGTGACCCCCCTCCGGTACCTAAGACCCAAATAAAAAGCCTGGTGATCTGGTTGGACTCCTCGCTAGGATTTCAATACCAGGCTAAGAAGGTGGCCGTGACTTGTTATGGATTGCTGAGAGTCTTAAAAAAAGTTCTAGATCTCCTTCCATTCGAAGCTAGACGAATGCTGGTCCAGTCGTTGATTTTGTTGCGGCTGGACTATGCAAATGCCGTCTACATGGGGGCCCCAGTTGGTACCATAAAAATTCTGCAATCCGTGCAGAATTGTGCAGTTCGGCTGCTCATGAAAGTCCCCAATTGATGTTCGGCTAAGGCCTCACTTCGATCGCTTCATTGGCTAACCTTCCAGGAAAGGATTATGTTTAAAACCTTATGTTTGGCGCATAAGTCCATCCATAGTGCTGGCCCTTCCATTCTTGATCCCCTGTTCCGTCGCCATCAATCGGTGAGATCTTTAAGATCTAACCAGCGTAATTTGCTGGTAGTACCTAGGGTGAAGCTGGCTCGGATGGGTGGCCGCGGCTCTCTGTTCAAGCAGCCAAAGGATGGAACAAACTCCCAGACAACATCAGGCATGAATCCAACCATCTAGCTTTCAGGAAGCGATTAAAGACATTCTTGTTCCAATAGTGTCTTTCTATGTCCTCTGGTCTTACAGCGCTGGGATGCTCAAGAGTAGCCATGCACTTTACAAGAGGGTATTCATTCATTCATTCATTCACTTGGACTTTATTTATGTTATACTGGTCATCCTTAATTTTTGCCATTTGCCTCAAATTTTTGTTTATTCGTTTTGTTGGCCTTAGGAATTTGAGCACTTATCACTGCATACCAGTGCTTAAGTACATGTGCTTCTCCCCTAAACTTGATGACATTGGCGTATACCTCATTGACATATTTGAGGTACTAGTAAGTCTCTTGCAAAGTGGTCTCACATATACCCATGAACTGCACTTCAAATGCCACTAGGGGCCCTGCAGCATTAATTGTGCCAACCACATAAATATCCTTTCAAACCGGTCTCAAACCTGCCACTTCACTTTGACTTTGCATTTAAAGCTACTTGCCAAGCCTCAAACTCCCCTTTTATTACATATATGTCGCCCTTAAGGCAGGCTCTAGGTAACCCTAAGGACAGGGTGTTCTGTAGGCAAAAGGTAGGACATGTACTTTTATGTTTTGCATGTCCTCATAGTGACAAACAGCCTATTTTGTTTTTGACTACTTTGAGGCCTAATACTCTCATTGGCCAACATTGGGTTTTTATTAATACGCTTTTAAGCTGTAATTCCTGATCAGAGAGGAGTAGCTTTTTCATGTTTCATATCTTTGGAGTGGTAATAATGAATCCTCTGTACTGGTGAAGTTGGATTTAACATTACTGTTTCAGAAATGCCACTTTTAGAAACATCTCTTTGCACTTACTGCTCTACGTGCCTGACAACCTGTCTCCAATACATGTTGGGGTGGGTGACAGCTACACTTTGTGCATTCCCTCTAGACAGCCATAAACACAGGAAGGTGAAGCTCATCTGCATTCTGAGCACTCAACTGCATTCATATTGGCCTTCGTGGGCAGGGAGGATTGGCAGGGTCTGACTTCATTAGGTAGTGTCCTGTCCACACACAAAGCACTGAGTTAGCCCCCATATATAGCCTAGCAGGCTGTACTAGGTTGAAAGGGATCCTTGTGCACTTCAAAGAGCTTCTTTGAAGTCACTGTCTACATCAAAGGCAATTTGGTTAGAAGTACTGGGTCCCTGACCCCGCTAAAATCAGACACTACTAGATGTTTAACTGAATCTTTGTCAGAAGGACTGCTGCTGTAATGCTTAAAGGACTCAACTGGACTGCTTTATGGAAGGACTGCTTTTCTGCTGGTTGCCCTGCAGCTTCCCAACTTTGGTGAATGAGAGTTGGACTCTGCCTTCCCTCCAAGTGACCTCCAAGGGCTCGCTGCCTTGCCTCATGTTTTCTAAAGTCTCGGACACAGAAGACGTCCTGCAATTCTGCTGGTGTTAGTGGATTCTGCCTTCTGAGAGTCCTACACTTCCTGAGGGGCCCCTTCTTAGTCCCGGCCCTCAGATTTGGATTCTGCAGCTGCTACAAAGCTCATGCATCGTCACCACTGTGCTAATTGGAACCAAAGCTTCGGCATTCGATGCTGAGGCAGAGGTTGTTTGATGACAGTAGTTCTACAGCCTGCACGGCCAAATGACAATGCTCTGCACTGCTCAATGACGGCGTATTGCGTTTACCCCTGGGTGATTCAACAATGACACATTGCTTTACCTAAATAAAGCCAAATATCAGTTGCAAAACATTCATTTTTTACCGACACGTCAGAGGAGGACTAAACTATTCGTAAATGGGGGGTGGGGGTACCCAAAGGATCCCTTCCCATTTGTGAAAGATGATACAATAAGAGCAGGCAGTGGTGCCATGGACAACTGCCCATCTTAAAATAACGGAACTTAAACTTTTCATTTTTTTATTCAAACACATACTGTTTTCCTTTAAGATAACGTGGCTACATTAAAAAAAATTGATTGCTTTATTAAAAACCAATCACAGGCATGTTGGTCTGCTGACCCCAGCAGGCCACCATCCTAGTGATGGTTGTAGTTCCTAATGGGCTGCATACTGCGACCTACCTCATGAATAGTCATGAGGTAGGTTGATTTGTGACCCACTAGGAATCGCTAACTGAAACTCAATGTGTTTCAAATATTAGGAATAGCAATTTCTAAAATGTGCTCCACAGTTAATCGCAATTAGGTTATCGCCATTTCTAAAATGTGTACCTATGGCCCTAAATTCCCCTACAACACACCAAAATTACATACCGAAAGAAAAACCTGTTTCTAGTTACAGACATTTCATTTACATCTGTCAAAGTCCAGAGGGATGTTCAGGGGAGTTTATCAACCCAGGGGAGTGCCTCAAGTTGGAATGGCATACACAGAAAGAGAATGCAAATTTGAAGAAGTTACTGAGCATGATGGTGCATAGGCACAAGTGCTCCCAGGGATCCCTCAATCATTAAATAGTTGCCTATAGCAACAACGAAGAAGACACATGCAGACCTAGAGAAATCCATTATAAATGCACTATAGAGATTAACACTTGTAAAAAGTTAGTAGGCTGAATTTTGCTATGGAGCACCAACACTGAAAGGAGTCATGTTAATGGGATTGGGCCTTAGCATTGACTCATACCTACATGATTATATAATCATAGACAGGCCCACGATAATATTAAAGTCATAAGAAAAAAACCAACAACGAGACTTAAAAACACTAAATTCATGGTCAGACCACATATGATAGTGATGGACATTGAAAGAAAGACAGAAACAGTGTGCTTGAGCCTGTGCAACTTAATTGGAAGATCTTATTGGGTAGTCTCCTGGAAAAACATTTGGGCATATATAAGGTGAGAAATTCCATCCAAACTAGAATGAAAAAAACATTGTGGGTAGGGTTCACAAAGGGATTGTGCACTTGTGGAGGAGGCCCGCAGTCGTGGCAGGGGATTCCTCACCCATGGCAAAACCTCCGGATTGAGAAACTGCAATGCGTAGGTCCCGACACAAGTGCAGGCCCCCCGCCAAGCCTACCTGGCTTCCGCCAAGAGTGCAGAGGCCCTTTGTGATTCATGCCCCAAGTGTATATTTGGATGCTTCACCAGTGCCACAAGTTGCCTGCCCACATAGATGGAAAGGTGATTTCTGGATAGCTAATTGTTCATGACTTCTCAAATGTAAGGGCAGTGGTTTAGGTTACTGTTGGTTTTAGAGTGTAGGAAAGGTATGGCAACACCATGTTCGGATAGTGAGATTTGTATTTACCTATATAAAGTAATCATGTAATGAGGAAGAGATTGCCAATGTAATCTATGAAAGCAATGTCTGCACAAAATGAGCATCTTCTTGACAGAGATGCCATTGGTTGTCAAACAGCCATATAATCTTTGATAATTTTAAAAAAATGATTTCTAGGGAAACTTTTTTGGCAAAAAAAGGTTGAAATAAGTAGAGGATTTGAAAAAAACAATAGTTATTGGAGGAAAAACATTAAAGTATTTTCCTTTTTTTTAAAAACTGTAACATTGTTTTAACAAGGGATGATTTTTTGCATGGCCACCCCGTTTTTTGAGACTGATCGGACTGTGACACTGCTAACCAGGCCCAGTGCATGTGGTATGACCCGTAAATATGTCAAAATAGACTTCCTCCTATTTGGCTTATTGAACGATCCTATAAGTCCTATATAGTACATAGTGACCCAGAGCAGTTAAGGTTAAATACCACTAAAAAACTCAGCAATAGTGTGCCATCTACAACTGTGACAAAATACATATGTCTCCAGGCCTATCACTGTAGCCCAGCTGTTGCAGTCTTAAAACAGCTGCCTGACCTGTGAAAGTGAACTTTTTTTATAAGAGAAAACCATGATTTTAAATGTTACTGTCATCCCTATATAGACAGTATAGCTCTCAAGGCAGTGTGCATGGTAGTTAAAAATAGGACATGTAGAAATTTAAAGTTACATGTCCATTCAGTGGTTAGCACCCAAAGCTATTTTCACTGTAGGAAGGCTGGATGTCCTATAGTGAAACACGGGGAATCAAAATTAAATAGTAATTCTCAAATGTCATACTTAGCACTAGCAGGAAATATCATTAAATTACTATTTTGATACACAATGGTGAGGTCAGATTTTATATAAATAGTAAGGAAAGAGACTTTCAGAAATGACAATTTTCCCTGCTCCTCATGGCTAGTCTGCATTCCCCCTCTCCCCCCCAACTGTTATCCCAGCTGGTGAATAGCCCCGCTAAGGTATGAAAAATGCTCCTAGAAAGGAGACAATGGCCTGGTTTTTAGGAGATGTTTTTGCTTCCCTGGAAGGAAGACCAGTTGAGCTGTGCCTAGGAACTTGGTTTACAACAAGATTCTCCCCCTGAGCAATACTAGGAAATTATATCAGAATCAATCCACAAAATAATACTCTTAGACACAATAACAGTAAAAAGTAGTGCAAATATTTTCGAATAAGTCTTCTTTATTTCTTCTTTTTCTTTCAGTCACTCAGTACTATTCTTCCATATTTTCATAATATTTTGTTCATTGTCTTTGCCTTGCCAACACGTGTTGGCATTATAATGATTTACACACATCCCACACACCTAGAGATAACACAGAATTGGATGACTATCTCTCTGAAATTGCATTTGTCTGCACCACAGATGCCCAGAGGCAATTTCTTAGTGATCCTTATTCTAGTGATGAGATACTACAGGTGATTGATTACCTTGATAGGTCAAAGGCCACTGGTTTGTACAGGCACACAGGATATCGTATAAGACCTACAAACATCCCCTTGCTTCACACCTATTGACCATGTATGCAGTCTCTGGACTTGGGTCTCCTCCCCTACACCTCAAGAGGGTGTGCAGTTTTACATTGCCCTTTCAACCTAGCAAGATAAACGGATGTATGACGTTAGCACGCATACTATTACCACGCATACCTTTACAACGCGGTATTTATAACGAATACCGTTACAACGCATAGCGCTTTGAGGTGCTGGATAGTGGTAAGTATAATTTTATATTCCAACTCCAGTCCCCGTGGACACTAGGGAAGGTGTTGGATATAAAATTAAACTTATTCCCTATCCTAGAGCGCCCCCCAGCGCAATGCGTTGTAATGGTATGCGTGGTAATGCCTGCGTTGTAATGGTAGTGCGTTGTAAAAAATGCGTGCTAAAGGTTGTATACCAAGATAAACCTATTGTCAGGCCCAAACATTACATTTTAATGCAATTAAGTCAGGACAGGATGCAGTGTATTCATATTTTTGATGGGTACTTTTAAGTTTAACATGTCCTGGTAGTGAAAAACTTCTAATTTTGTAATCTCCCCTTGGATAAAATTGGAGTTGCCTTATTACATTCAAAATGCTTTAACTTTCAAATGGGATCAGGTACAAAGTTCATGTTTGGTGTCTTCGAATTTCTAATGAAAAATCCTCTTGTATGGTAAAGTTGGATTTTAAATTATCATTTTGAAAATGCCTCTTTTAGAAAGTTAGATTTTTCCTACCTTAGCCATATATCTGTGTCATGACTGATTGTGGCTGATAGTTGGGCTTAATGGGCATTCTAGACAGCCATACACAATGGAGACCTTACATGGGGACATCATTGGAAGGAGGAAAGGGTGCAGCTGAGCACAGCCCTGATTACACTTGAATAGTCTGTGCCCTGCCTCCACATAAAGGGCTGCAACCCTCTGCAGTTAGTCTGGACCAAGGGCAGGGGAGTTTGGAAACATCTGCCCTTCAAAGTGAAACCTCTAGAATCTTCTCCCTCTTCAAAGGAGGCACCATATATAAAGAATGGACCTCAGACACCAACTCTTCAGTATGCTTCTTGAATTGTTGAGACTGTGTCAGGAAGAAGGGCTGCTGTGCTGCTGAATGGACTGCCATTCTGCTGGACTGCTGCTCTCTTGAGCTATTGCCTTGCTGGACCTCTGCCTTGCTCGATTGCTGCCCTGCTACCCTCCTGCCTGAGTCAGAGGGATTGGACCTGCACCTGAACCCAGGACTCCCAGAGTGACACTGAAGACTATTCTCCTGCCCTCCTGTTTAGAGCCACAGGGTCATAACAGGCTTCCAATGTCTTGAACCAGCACCCAGATACAGTGGGAGTAAGACCCTCACTCCCAAGAGGTGCCCCTCAGGTCCAGGACCCTTGATGTGGCATCAGTGGAGTTGAATTGATGTTTTTAGGCTCTTTGTGACCACAAACGGGCCGGTTGGTGCCAAAACCTTGTTGCTCACAGTGCTCCCCAACAATGAGCTTCTTCAACCCAATTCTTTGTACGGAGCGCCACCAAGAAGCTTTGGCCCAACCATTTATTATGACAACAGGATCTTTGTGCTTCAGCTACAATAATCCGCTATGCCAGACCTAATCTTCGACCATTCACAACACCTCCCTGCTCCTTGCGGCCCCTTCCACAGCATACACAATTCTTTGCACTCAACTGAAAAGGTCTCTTTCCAGAAGGACTTATCTGGTCCCTGTATTCTGTCCATGATCCATTACGGTTAGCTTGCACTTGTGACTTTCTCCCGGTCTTGCATGACCAGATAGCTGTGAGTGGTGCTTTGGGCTTTTCACGCTATTTTCACTTAAATCATTAGAATTGCATATCTCCAGTTCTACTCATTGGCTTTTGTTCATTTTGGTCAAAATATAAGTATTATACTTTGTTCTATATTTTCAAATTGGTGTAGGATTTTTCTTGCTGTGTGTTTTCACTTTATCACTGATTAAAGTGACACATAAATACTTTACACATTACCTCTAAGTTAAGCCTCACTCCTATGTGCCAAGCTTTCAGAGGATTGACCACAGGTTCATTTGGGGTTTGCTTGTGCCTCACCCTGATTCTGAATGCTGTTGCTGCTTGAGTAGGGTTCCACACCCTCAACCAGTAGCCCGTTTCTCACAGGTACATCATGGTTCATCCAGTATTATGGACAGACTATGTTCATATACCTTATAATGTAATAATGAAGACTGTCCATTCTTGTCAAATCCCAATCAACCACCAGTTCCTACTAAGTCATTCAAGATTGCACATCTAGTCACTAACACTGAAACATACAAGTCCTTACAGGCAACAACTCTGCTGGCCACAGATTCCAAATCCGTTGCAGAAAACACGCAATTGACCAGATCTAAAGCTCTCATAGTACCAGGGGGCAGCTCCTCTATTTGAGTGAATGAGCATCGTCCCACCCAAATGCTCTCAGAAATGCCCCAGAGATAAAAAATAAAATGTTAATGAAGTCAATTCATTACCATTTTATTTTTGACAACTCATCCTGAGCCGAGTGTCGGAACGGGTAAGGCCTGCTGAGTGGCCAGGCTGGTGGGCTGATTGTGCACTTATTTATAATGTGCATCTTACTTTGCCTGGCCATCTTGTGATGGTCAGCCTAACATGCGCACTACAAAACTCTCAACCCAGCTGTCTTATACAGCTGGATTGAGAGCCTGCAGAATCCTACAAAGTCCTCGGAGCACCAATCGAGGCCACTCCTTCCTGCCAAGCCATTTCTCTAATGTTGGTTAACAGCATGAGAGAAGCACCAGAATTTGTTAAGTTGATTAGCTGGGGCCCTTAACGGGACACCAGGAAAAGAAGAGAATCAGGGCGAGGAGGACGTGTCTGTGCAAGCAGGTAAGTGACAGTTTACTTATTTTTCTTTTTTAAAGCTATTTTATGCACCCACCCCTCCACTGCTATAGTTGCCAGCCACCACTGCATTCTACTCCCCACCACTTCTGAAAATCTAAGGTTCAAAACAAACCTAACCAATATATGATTCAGCCTTAGTTAACTTTAGAAGGAATAGACCTAATTTATTGAGTTCGTAGAAAAGATCTAGGACTTAGGATGATAGCGCCTGTTGAAGATGCCCATGTGAGACTACCCCAAAGCAGGAGACCGGGGAAATAATCTGAATTTGCATCCTGAGTCAATGAATCATCTGACCAACCAGGAAAACATCAAGTTCATATGCTCATGAAGAAGGATTTAAATTAACAAGCAGCGCATAATCTACTACGCTACATAGTAGTCAATTTATTGTATTGCACAGAAGTGCTCAAAAATGGATTCGAGCTACTGAGATATACCATTGAGATTTAAGTACATTTTTGGAATTAAATGAAATGTAAGTGAAACATTAAATAATGCTGAGTATACGTAGCTCCAAATGGTTATTTTTCAACAGGTGTGGTACATTTTGATGTGCTTTCACGGTGGGAAAGTACCTACCATTTTTTGTACCACCACAAATTTCTAATTTTGTGGAATTTAACAATGCTTTTTACATAGCACCTCCCTTCCCCCCCCCCCCTTTTCCAAACTCTATCTTCGATGTCCTCTAGCAGAAACTTGAAGCAGGTTAGCTTCAAGTTAGAATCCCTATTCTTTCAAGTAGAATTTCCCAACAGCATGTGAAACTGTATCCACTACGTTTCATCTACAGGTACACATGTTTTTTAATTGAACTCGGAGATTAAAAGTTTCATAAAATAAGTGATAACTGTAAAAAAGAAGTGTCATAACATCAAGTTGAACATAGTATTGATAGTTACTTTGATCACTTAGACATTTGCATTTACAACAAACTGCACTACTTTATCTTCTTTAACTGTTCCATTACATATTAAAAATGTCATTACTATTCCAAGCCACTTGGCATCTTCACCAACTAATAATTCAATTAATGTTTTGAACCAAAGCGTGTCAGTTGTGTAAATCAGATCACCACAGCATCTTCATCCTTATAGCACAAATGTGAAACAACTGGAGCAACTCTTTGTGCAATTGTTTCTTGTTTGGGAACACCCAGAGTAAGACCAGTGCAAAAATGAGACTCCACACAAAAATGAAAGTGGCCCATATTTACGAACTGGGTAGGTAAAAAAAGGTGTCCCGCATTAATATATGGAGGAGCTCTGGACCTTTTTTTTAGGCATGCTGTCTAGATGGTCTCTCAGAGGCGAGGAATATAGGAATGTGTGCTTTCTGTGGACAATGTGAGCGGTATATTAGAGAAATGAGGCATTACAATTCATAATATTTCTTCTCTATCAAATAGATAACATTTTGACAAGTTCCTGTTCTTCTAACTGCACGAAGTGCTATGGGTCCATCTATGCTGCATGCAACGAGAGAACAGCATCCAGCACAGAGCTACTAGCTACTTACACCTAGTTTTTATTATTTAAAGATGTTTGCCACACCAGTCCCACACTACACGACAAAAACGTCCCCTCCCACATGCATAAACTGACCTGTCAGGCTGGCCCATCTGACACTCCTAGATTGCCCTATGGTCCAGACTGACCCTGGGAACACCTGCACACCCCTGTATGAAATAGGTCCAGCTGCTACAAATAGGTGTATTTAAGCATTCCACTAGAGCAGTGGACAGACCATTAACTCAGCTAGGGTCACTTCATGGTCGGTGTCATTTATCGACTCAACAACTGCAGGTGAATGGGTGCCTCGCTGTGGGTCTTCACATCACACCTCAGTTGCTGCTCTAAAGCTAAAACTGTGTTTCCAAAGCCCAGTTGTGCAGGACGCCTTCCGTGCTCCATCTCCTCCCATTATCCAAGTACCTAAATACTGACCCTTCCCAAGGCCTTGTAAATATCACGCGTTCAAAGTGAAGGTCCTGGCTGTGAGTCAAACATCCTGCCAAGCTGCTCAAGGGATTCCCAAACCACCTCTCTGCAAGCAACTATAACGCCGAATTTTCAGCTCCGAGTTGCAGTATTCAAATGTTCCAACAAATGCCACTCACTATATGTGAGGTCGCGGTTTGTTAGCACGAGTCAGATTAAATAAATTATGAATGCATGCAGTACAATGTTGTACTGCTGTGCTCTGACTATTAAGGACAAACGGTAAATGTGTACTCGCTGCTTAAAAAAAAGACGAAAGGTTTTGTGAGAAATGTCCGTCTTAGCACTCTTCAGTAAATTAATCAGGAGTTGGTCAATGTGAATATTATTTTTCCACTGTATAGTGCAAAAGCAGGAGAAACTTTCCCCTGCACGTGTGCAATGGTAAACTATCTGGATGCTGGTGCTTTGTGCAAGAGAATGTCAATTAAACCCAGTGAACCACAGAGGCCCCCCAATCAGAGCAAATCTCAGGACATTTTCAGAAAAAATGAATGAGCTTGCAAATAGCCTTCTGTGAGTTAAAGGCCCTCATTCCGCACACTCTAATGCTTGAGATGAAAAGAGGGAACGTTTGCGAAGGAACGATGGATTGTTATTGAATATTAGTGCTATCATCTGTTCAAATAGGAAGTACTAAGCTCCCTTTCCCCTGTTGGAGCTTGT
Organism: Lissotriton vulgaris; assembly: GCF_964263255.1. Lineage (NCBI taxonomy): Eukaryota > Metazoa > Chordata > Amphibia > Caudata > Salamandridae > Lissotriton > Lissotriton vulgaris. Next base: position 1,050,100,764 of record NC_141687.1, read on the forward strand.
CTTGAAAATTAACAGAATAGAAAAGATTGAGATGCTAGAATGAACATGCACAGTACGGCTGCGACACAAAATGTTCTGAACAGTTTATTACTACTCGCAAGAGAAAAGTGTGTCCTGGCAGGAGCAGCTTTTCCGCTAAGGCGGAGGAGTGGCGCCCCACTGCTCTCAGAGTAGTGAAAAAAAGGAAACATAAAAATGATAATAACACAACGTTATCATTTAATTTTTAGTACAGGCTAAGGGGCCAGGTTAGGGTGGGTTGGGGCGGGGCTGGGGTCACCGGGAGGAGGAGTGGTTTATGCACCGTAAGTGCGCATGACAGTAAGGCAGGCCATCTTGGTCCGGCCAGTCATGCGCACTTCGCATTTCTCCACCAGGCCACATTGCACAGCTGTGTGGAGAACAGTCCCAAGGCCCCCAGGCGCCGTCTGAATGCTCAAATAGGTCATGCATACCAATCATGATGCCACTGTCATGCTGGTGACTTTGCTTAGGGGAGCCTGCGTGCTGAGGGGATCCAGGTAGAGAAGAGGACGGAAGAGAAGCTGAGGCAGTAATCAGGTAAGTTATTTTTTATATTTGTTTATCCTCCCCCACCCCGCCTCACCAGCCCCATTCCATCGCAGCTGTCACTGTACCCTGGGTAAGCTGATTCCGAGAGATCACATTTCATACCCTAATGATCCAAAGGTACGGGTCAGATCTATCAAGTGTAAACACTACTGCTTCCATCATTTACACAATTTACTGCACTGCAAAAAAGTGAGCTAATTCAACTGCGTATTTTAATGGCTAATAATAAAGTAAATCAAAATATTTGACTGTTCCGTGATTTTGCTTTGTTGAAAAAAGCACCACAGGAATACAATAATAGTTACCTTTGGACGATATTGTAAATGGCAGCATTAACTGTTCTGTGTGTGTGTCCATTAATGTGGGTGCGTTGCAGCCTGTATGCAGGTGTAAATGCTTTCTACAGCAAGACACAAGTTGGTTGCAGTATCGCACTATGGTATGCGCTATTAAACCACATACGTTCTATACCTTTTGCAAAAGTAAAAACATTTGGTATATGATGCATTTGCATTAAATACTCATGTAGCCATATGATGCAACTACTGCACGTATCTTTGTTTGATCTTTATGGACAGAGATTTCTATTTTGGTGGATACACTCCGGTTTTTTATTAATCATGGGTTGAAAAACATGAGCACTAATAAATTTGCTAATAAACATCTGTAACCTGTCACTAGCCCCAAAATACCCAAAAGGCCAACCAGAGCTTTACAAAAACGCCTCTTACGTGAAAATGCCAGCCAATTTGCCATGAATAGCAGATCAAGAAGTGTGACCACCTCGGGGCTTTCAAATAGTATTGTTTCATGAAGGCTCATCAACATGTAATAACACAGTACATTTCCAATCACACTGACACTGAAAATGAGTTGCCTTTAAAGACCTCAACTACTGCCATTATGCCTCTACCAATTAAATGAAGTGAAAGAAGAATATGTGGTAGGAGGCAATTAAAAAATGCACTGCTCATGTAGTCCAATCCCCATCTCTGCATTTCCACCTGATTATGCAACAGTGCCCAAAGGCAAACAAAATACACAGTTGGGTGCTTTCGCTATTTTTATGTATTTCTAGATCTAAATATGTAACCCTGTCTGAAAGCGGAACACTTGTAATGGAAACTAGCATATCACGTCACACACAATTTCCACAATAGAAGATGTCATCAGTTTAACCACTACATGTCTTGTTACCTTCCCAGTGGCAAAAATTAGGTGCGGCTTATTAAAACGATATCCAGTCTTAAAAATAAATCCTACATTTTGGTCAGGTGTTTTTATATTCTGTCTTCAAGACAGTATTGAATCCATTATTGATAGTAGAATCCTGAAAGGGTTGTGTCTCACTTCTAATCCATAAAACGCTCAAAAAATCAACCGATTATAGAATCATTTCAGGATAAATGTAGGGACATTTTTACACTTTCAATGAACATGTTTCTGGTGAGGTGAGGGAAGACACCATAACAGGACTGAAATGTTTTAGTTCAGTGAACTATGAAAATCAAGAAACTTATTCCGTAAGTGAGAATCAGAGACGATTTGGAAGTCTTTGACTTCATAAATCACAAAAGTCTTTAAACAAAACTACACTGAGTGGGCATGCTTTTAAACCTTCTTGCACTGATAAAAGAATAGAATGAGAGTAGTGCTGGTAGACTCAAAAGCAACCAATATTTGGCCACAAGGAATCCCTCAGCAACTGGACACAAGAGGCTGCAGGTTCCCACTGAGGCTGTCTCACCTCAATAGTGTTGATGCCATCTCTCACTAAATAATGTTAGTTTTATACTGAAACTGGAGAGCCAATCGTGCAAACTTTGCAGCAAGCAGAATTAAAAGCTATGTTCCTCCTCAAAATCTCAGCTCCTCTCTTGCCAACCTTATGAGGGTCCCTTAGTTCAAGCAACAGAGAGCAGTTTCGCTGTCCTGGCTCCCATTTTATGAAATCAGTCAGTCTGGACCTAACTTCCTGAGGTTCAGGGAGCTATTGGAGGCCTGGCTGTTTACGTAAGCTTTGATTAGCCTGAGCTTTCTCCCCCTTCTCCCCTGGATCTCACAGCCCCAAGAAACTCTCGGGTGCAGGTCTGCTCTACAGGTTTTCCTAACATGATAGATATCCGAACTGCAGTACATAGACAACCTCATACAGTACAACCAGTACAGTTTTTGCAGCGCATATTGTTGAATAAATTTCCATAATGTAATGACAAAAACCTCTTAACACTATCTATAAAAAAAGTCAAAAGTTGAAGACGTTTAATTGGAAAACGAAACATGCCTCTTGGTCCTCAAAGCAACATAAATCAAACGTGTTAAAGCATGCTGTTAAGGAAAGGTTATATTTAATGTTACAATGAAAGGAAAAATCATTTAGAAGGAATAAACACGGACCGTGCCTCTTGTAGCCTTGAAAGATGTAGTCACCTTTATGAAAGGATTTCCAATACTTCAGCAAAGATTTGATTCAAGCAATGTTGTCATATGCAGTGATGCTCTTAAGATGTGCAATAAATAGGCATTTAAGTATTATAGGATTTCCTTAATTGAGCAAGCCACTCAAAATTATCCAATCAAACCACAATATTTGTACGTTGTGCTTGGAAGTGTGAGAAAAATACAACCGCGCCCTGGCATACCAAGCTTATTTACATGAGCCTCCAAAGGATTATTTACGATACAGGAAGTGGAATTTACGTAATGACCACCAGTCATCTGATGCCTTTATTTTCATAACCAAAGCAAATCTATACCAAATATTAAAAAGGATCCCAAATGGTGAAAGTGGAATCAAGCAAACAAATTATGAGAAGCTTTTTCTTTTAGAATGATTAGATTGCAGTTTCTGCATAAAAGCTGGTACCTTATCCCTATTTTGGTCCTGATTACAAAGGGTCCAGCAAAAAGTGAGGGATTTACAGTACCCAGTAATTCTTCTAATAACATGGGGTGCGGTATTCACTGGGTGGGGCTAATATAGCGATTTCCTCTGCAAAAATTGGACAAGTAGGTGGTAATACTACCTACAAATTTGCAAAACACTGGGAATTTTGTGGATCTTCTCAGAACAAATATTATAACACCCTGGACCTTTTGTTGTAAAGTAACTTCTAGATATCATGTAAGACTATTGACAAAGGTTAGGATATCACAAGGAAAAATGACAACTCCCTGTGTCTGTGCCATTTTGGGAGTGCCTCTGATAAAAAAAGAAAAATCATGCCTTAGATATTACAGAGGGGTTCCCCTAAAAAAAATATGTTTGGGAATGATTTTTTGCTATCATGACTGCCACCAAATGAGCATCTGATTGGGATAACAGGATATTTCCTATTCATTCTATTTTTAAAATTGATCAAATGCATGTCCCATCAGTGCTGCCACTGTTTACACTTAAGTCAATAACAGGATGAAGGAGGGTACAATGGTAATTCTGTCTCATACACATCTGTGACATGAACATATTTAACATGCTATATTGCTATGCATCATGTCCCCTTTTGCATTATGTAATGGAATAATCTATAAATGAAACAAAACTTTAAATCACATCTTCTCAGAACAATGTAGAATACATCCTCTAGAGTAATTGCTTCTTTCCAGACCTATTAGTATAATGACTAAAAAATCTAAAAACTAGCTACTCCTGATCAAAAATATATTGATTTGACACAATGAGATTGTGGTAATATGATTCTGAATAAATCCTGACTGTAATGTATATGTATAGGTCACAAATGTAACACAATAGACACACTACACAAGACCACAGACAACATGAATCATAGGTTTGGGGCATACAATACCAATCCTGAAGTAATACTCATTGTCTTGACATCATACTGGAATCCACACTCACAATGACCTGCCAAATCGCGTAGTATCCTCATCCTGCTTCCACACGTTCTGCCTGCTTTGAAAGACATTCAGAAGACAGTCACCCATGCACTCATCACCAGCAAACTTGACTAATGCAACACACTCTACGCCAGCATCACACAGAAACAGCTCAGGAAACTACAGAACATCCAAAACATCGCCCCCCAGACTGGACCTTGACATCCCCCGCTGCAGCCACATGTCACAACACCTATGACAACTCCACTGGCTCCAAATCAACAAGAGAATCACATTCAAGCTCCTCACACACACCTACAAGGCTCTAGATGATGCAGGACCAGAATATCATAACTACTGCCTCACTTTCCACACACCCACCAGACAATTCCACTCTGCACAACTCGCCCTGGCCTCCGTCTCACAGATCCACTTGACCAGAACTGGAGGAAGATCCTTCTCCTACCTCTTTGACTGAACCTCCACACCCAGACGGATCAGCAGCCCCCTCCCCCCTGAGGACCTAGAGACCTTCATGGGTGAGTAGCTCTGCCATACAAACCCCTGATTGTTTGGTTGAATGATTGAGTGCCAGGCAAAAATGACATAACTCATACATCAGCACATGAAATGCATTAGGTTATGCAACAAAAGCATGAATCATAAATATGGTGCCTCTGTCATTACTTCAGTAGGATTCATGATCTTAGACAGAGCAAGAACCATCAACAGCATACATTATAAGAACTGGACATGCTATGCCAACTCTGAGGAAATACTTGTTACACTGATCCTTACATGACTACTGACATATTGGGCATAGGGGATCACGTAGGTCTTGCACAGCGGCGCTCAGGGCACATGTGATACAGTTCTCTTAGAGATTTCCAGGACACAGAGTAGGTACTGAATAGCAGGTAGGAACAATGCCCCCACAGTCCTGTTCCCCCATATCCAGGGGACCAAATGAATTAATATAGTAGCCAAAATAGAACCGAGCACCCGCGACAGCAGAGCTGCTACGTAATTGACACCAGGTCCCTCTACTGAGGTGGGGTGTGTTCCAAGACTACAAGGGGGTCCCAACTCCATTGAAGTGAAGGATTGGATCGCCAATGTCCGCTGCACAGGCAGCCTACAACGAGGGGGGCCCAAGCATCTCCTCTCCCTTTACGTTAATTTTAGCAGGTGTGTAATGCCTTCCCAAAGGGATTTGAAATTAGTGAAATAATATAATATTTTTTAAATTATTTATTGAAATATTTTTATTAACATTTTCTGTTATAATCATTGCTGCAATATCATAGGTCTTCACTTTTGCAGCCACTATATATAATGACAATAGCTGAACCACAAACAGCAAGAATTTAATCAATACATATTTCGATTTTCTTTTGCATCCTCCTTTTTGCTCACATACATTTTTAATTATTGATCATTTCAGACTTCAATATGCTTGTATCTGAATAATATCGTAATATCTGTTCAATGCCCTTTAGAAAATCCGTATTATCATAATTTGAAGTATATATGTTATCAAAGAATATCGTTCTGCTTCATGCAAAACTTTCTATTGTTTGATTTATCCTCTCATTTGGTAATGAGTTTAAACAGCACATATATACGTATCAAAATGTGCACAAACCTAGCACTGGCCAAGACATGATTGAGTTATAAGAAATGTGCCCATTATATTTGATTCACAGCTCTGTGATTTTCTGCTTTGAAAGTTATAGATATAATATATGTATAATTTACTGTAGACCATACCATGTTTATACTATAACTGAACTATACCACATTCGTGTTTATCTCGTACATTGCAAGACATTAAACAAAATTAGCCATGGAAGATTTATACTGCAATATTAAATACTATGTGCTCAATTCACAAAGGTAAACTTAGACGTTTGGTCTAAACTTTATGTTTGCACTCATGGTGAATCTCCACCCAGAGTGTGGACATAAAGATAGCAGTAGTAAATGCCCTTGTGAATTCCAAAAGTTATAAAGTTAGACTTTTGGTCTAAGTTTAGATCTAACATATAAGCTTATCGTTGTGAATCAGGCTCCTTGTTTATAAGACAGAGTAAGCATTTTACTCTTTTTGCTACTCCCTAGTTTTTGTCGGTTTTATCCTGACAAGGGACACACATTCATTTTGCTCCATTCACTATTACATTAGTCAGTCTATTTCCTTCAATACATTCTAGGTCTGCAGCCATACCACTTTGTCTATGTGCACTTTCTCTAATATTATTACCTTTGGTATCAATTTAAAGCTACTTTAGTTGTGCATTTCCTCCCATTTTTGAATAAAGATAAAGATATCCTGGGAAGGGGATTTCAACTGATCATGCGTAATAAAAAGCTGCTCAATACTATTCGATTCAGAAAATGGGGTGGTGATGAACAGAGTGTCTGAATTAAGCAGACCACTCTTACCCAGTCCAAAGATCAGGGCTTGATCCATCACCGTTATTTATCTCACTGCACCATCCCAGCTCAGAACCCGGCTATATGCAAATCAGTCTGTCCCTGGCCCAGTGCATCATGGGAACAGAGCAGACTAAACTACCAAGCCAATTCTTCACCAGAAAGGAGACAAGCTACCGGGGACCGGTTTCTGGCATTTCAGCCGTCTTCGGCCCGGCTTGCTTGAATCCTGATGGTGCAGTGAGAAAGGGACTCATGTCTGAGTATACCCTGCCACACCTATAGTGGCCAAAATCGATTCAGAAAATGGGGTGGTGATGAACAGAGTGTCTGAATTAAGCAGACCACTCTTACCCAGTCCAAAGATCAGGGCTTGATCCATCACCGTTATTTATCTCACTGCACCATCCCAGCTCAGAACCCGGCTATATGCAAATCAGTCTGTCCCTGGCCCAGTGCTTCATGGGAACAGAGCAGACTAAACTACCAAGCCAATTCTTCACCAGAAAGGAGACAAGCTACCGGGGACCGGTTTCTGGCATTTCAGCCGTCTTCGGCCCGGCTTGCTTGAATCCTGATGGTGCAGTGAGAAAGGGACTCATGTCTGAGTATACCCTGCCACACCTATAGTGGCCAAAATCGATTCAGAAAATGGGGTGGTGATGAACAGAGTGTCTGAATTAAGCAGACCACTCTTACCCAGTCCAAAGATCAGGGCTTGATCCATCACCGTTATTTATCTCACTGCACCATCCCAGCTCAGAACCCGGCTATATGCAAATCAGTCTGTCCCTGGCCCAGTGCATCGTGGGAACAGAGCAGACTAAACTACCAAGCCAATTCTTCACCAGAAAGGAGACAAGCTACCGGGGACCGGTTTCTGGCATTTCAGCCGTCTTCGGCCCGGCTTGCTTGAATCCTGATGGTGCAGTGAGAAAGGGACTCATGTCTGAGTATACCCTGCCACACCTAAAGTGGCCAAAATCGATTCAGAAAATGGGGTGGTGATGAACAGAGTGTCTGAATTAAGCAGACCACTCTTACCCAGTCCAAAGATCAGGGCTTGATCCATCACCGTTATTTATCTCACTGCACCATCCCAGCTCAGAACCCGGCTATATGCAAATCAGTCTGTCCCTGGCCCAGTGCATCATGGGAACAGAGCAGACTAAACTACCAAGCCAATTCTTCACCAGAAAGGAGAGAAGCTACCGGGGACCAGTTTCTGGCATTTCAGCCGTCTTCGGCCCGGCTTGCTTGAATCCTGATGGTGCAGTGAGAAAGGGACTCCTGTCTGAGTATACCCTGCCACACCTATAGTGGCCAAAATCGATTCAGAAAATGGGGTGGTGATGAACAGAGTGTCTGAATTAAGCTGACCACTCTTACCCAGTCCAAAGATCAGGGCTTGATCCATCACCGTTATTTATCTCACTGCACCATCCCAGCTCAGAACCCGGCTATATGCAAATCAGTCTGTCCCTGGCCCAGTGCATCATGGGAACAGAGCAGACTAAACTACCAAGCCAATTCTTCACCAGAAAGGAGACAAGCTACCGGGGACCGGTTTCTGGCATTTCAGCCGTCTTCGGCCCGGCTTGCTTGAATCCTGATGGTGCAGTGAGAAAGGGACTCATGTCTGAGTATACCCTGCCACACCTATAGTGGCCTAAATCGATTCAGAAAATGGGGTGGTGATGAACAGAGTGTCTGAATTAAGCAGACCACTCTTACCCAGTCCAAAGATCAGGGCTTGATCCATCACCGTTATTTATCTCACTGCACCATCCCAGCTCAGAACCCGGCTATATGCAAATAAGTCTGTCCCTGGCCCAGTGCATCATGGGAACAGAGCAGACTAAACTACCAATCCAATTCTTCACCAAAAAGGAGACAAGCTACCGGGGACCGGTTTCTGGCATTTCAGCCGTCTTCGGCCCGGCTTGCTTGAATCCTGATGGTGCAGTGAGAAAGGGACTCATGTCTGAGTATACCCTGCCACACCTATAGTGGCCAAAATCGATTCAGAAAATGGGGTGGTGATGAACAGAGTGTCTGAATTAAGCAGACCACTCTTACCCAGTCCAAAGATCAGGGCTTGATCCATCACCGTTATTTATCTCACAGCACCATCCCAGCTCAGAACCCGGCTATATGCAAATCAGTCTGTCCCTGGCCCAGTGCATCATGGGAACAGAGCAGACTAAACTACCAAGCCAATTCTTCACCAGAAAGGAGACAAGCTACTGGGGACCGGTTTCTGGCATTTCAGCCGTCTTCGGCCCGGCTTGCTTGAATCCTGATGGTGCAGTGAGAAAGGGACTCATGTCTGAGTATACCCTGCCACACCTATAGTGGCCAAAATCGATTCAGAAAATGGGGTGGTGATGAACAGAGTGTCTGAATTAAGCAGACCACTCTTACCCAGTCCAAAGATCAGGGCTTGATCCATCACCGTATTTTATACTATTCAACAGTCCTCCACAATTCTCCTACCTCATTTGATCCCACACCTGTATGTCATTGAATTTTTTACCAACTAGCTAGTAACACACTTCAATCTCCAGAGTTACAATAGTTTACTGTAAGTCTCGCCAATCCTCAGATCCTTGTCAACATTAATGCAATGTAGTACATCAGTGAAACTTATCTATACCTTTCACATCTCATTATTCTCTAATTGTATGACTCTCAGTCTTCTAGATTAATTTCAGAATTTTCAATGGGCTGCATAGTTTCTTTCATCAGGTAGAGATTGGTCACAGTGCATTTTTTAGCTCAACCAGTTAGTTTTGAACAGGTGATCAATGATGCAGTTGTATTTCCATATCTATTTTCCCAAGACCAGTTAAAATGAGGACGTCAATGTAATATCCATGTTTTCTCCTTGCTCATGTGCAAATTGAAGATGAGTGCATTATCACTAAACCATAACATCTGGATTTTCCCACTTGGAACAATGTGCTAGCTGGAGACCTCTGAATCAGGACATATCTCACCTGGCAGCGAAGGTTAGGAAACCTGCAATCACCGCTAAAACCTAATGATACCACTGCAAAAACAAAAGTTGATGGACAGAATGCAAAACAATGTCATACATTCACCCCAGTACAGAGATCCAGGCCTAAATCCATAGTTTTTTCGCTGACCCTGCCATTTTAGTTTGAACCCAGCCATGTACAAATCAGTCTTGACCCTGTGCCCAATGGGAACAGTCCACCCCGAACTGCCAGGTCAGGTGCTCCCTGGACTGGAAACAAGAATCCTAGGACTGGTTTAGGGGTTTCACCCCTCATTAGCCAGTATAGTTTGACTCAAGTGGAATGGAGAACACGGGACTCACGTCTGGGCATACCCGTACCACTTGGGGTGACAAATGCAAAAACAACAATTGATGGACAGAATGCAGAACAATATCATACATTCAACCCAGAACAGAGATCTGGGCCTAAATCCATTGTTTGTTTGCTCATCATGCCATTCTAGTTTGAACCCAGCCATGTGCAAATCAGTCTTGACCCTGTGCCCCATGGGAACACTCCAGCCCAAACTGCCAGGCCAGGTCCTCCCTGGACTGGAAACAAAAAACTAGGACTGGTTTCGGGGTTTCACTCCTCATCAGCCAGGATAGCTTGACTCAAGTGGAATGGAGAGCACGGGATAATACCACAGCACTACAAAGAGCACTCATTTTAAACTACACTACTCCAAGAGATGTGATAACAGAATGGGAGAAGATCACAACTCTAGGAAACTTTCCCCAAAAATGTGTATTGTTATCCATCATTGCTGTCTCTCTGTTTCAATTTCCATGCTGGAGCTATGATTCTGCACTCTTTCTCTAGCAAAATAGACCACAGGAGCAGTACAGAGCTTATGACTGAACACACAGTGGAGCATATAAAAAAAATATCTTAAAAATATCACATGTGTCATGACCGACAATCTCAATTATTGGGCATTCACATTAGGTTTCCTTTCATACTTTTGTGGAAACTACCCTGGTTGTTCTCACAGTAAACCATGAGTTTATTAAATAAAGTTAGAGCTGCTATTATGACAAATATTCCTTTAGATGAATACCATTCCACTAAAGGAACCACAAATTGAACAATGCGTTTAGCACCTACAGAAGGCAATGGAGGCAACCTATCAAAACAAATATCCAGTCAATGAACACTATACATAAATAATCTTTGAAATCCTTTGTCCTCGTTTTTCTTTTTCTTTGCTTCTATCTCACATTAGGTTACATTATTTTTATATTGCATTTGTTTGACAGTTTTAGATCTGATTTTATATTTTATTTTAGTCACAATTAAGTATTCATTTTTTTTCATTGCTGGCTTCCTTTTTCCTATATTCACTGTTGATCTGTCTCATAGTTTGCGAACTATTCTCTTCAGAGGAGAGTAGTAGTGGTAGTAGCTGATGATATTTATTGTATTATTAAAAAGATTACAATGGGAGTTTCTCACAGATCATTCCCCTGATCTCTTGTTCCGACAGAAACATGGTTAACTGATGACACCTCGGCCATTTATGCCCTGGCTCTCCCTCCAGGTTACCTCATACACTCACAGAAAAGACTCAAGGGAAGAGGTGGTGGCTTAGCAGTGATTTTGTTTTGTTTAAGAAATTTTTATTAGGCATTGAAAAGTAATACAAAAGACATGTCATGAAAAGTTAGAAAAAAGTACATATGAATATAATATTAAATGACATCAGTCCAGAGGAATTTTATGAGGAAAAGGGGGAGAAAGATAGAGAGAAAGAAAAGAAGGAAAGAGAAAGAAAGAAGAAACGAAAGAGAAGGAAAGAGTAGAGGGGAGAGAGGAGAGAAAAAGAGGGTAACCAGAGGAATCATGTGGGAGTAATAGCACGTGGTAAGGGAGAGGGATTAGAGGAAAGATATGAAGTGAAGGGAAGCCATAACAGATCGGATTTAATTATTAGAGGTACAGAGGTGGAGGAAGCAATAGAAATTCTGTGTTCATCGCAAATGTAGTTATACCAAGTGTGGACAGATAGTTTAGAATTATCCTTCCAACACGATAAAATAACTTTAAAATGCAAGAGCAATAAATAGGTCTAATAATTTAGAAGAAGAGGATGTAACAATATTAATATCATCAGATAAAGAACCTAAAAATATGTGTAAAAAAGATAATGGGGAAGAGAGAGATAACATTTTCATGCAAATATTCCAAACATTAGCCCAGAAAGATAAAACAGGGGAACAATCGTATAATTGGTGTTTTAGAGTGCCTGGAACTTTGGAACAAGATCAGCATAAAGGAGAAAATTAGTGATTTTTAAAAGTGATTATTCCTGCACCCTTAGCTCTATAAGTATAACCAGCTGCGAAAGTGCGGTATTCAGGATACGGGTCTCCGATACCTTTACCCTCACGGGCCTTTTGATATATCGCCCCCCTGGGCCAGCTGGCGCCTTCCAGGAATCACGGATTTCGACTATCTCTGTGCTGACCTTACAATTAGCAAACTTCAGTGTATTGGGCGACCTCAATCTCCATCTAGAGTGTCGCAACAAATCTGCTATACTGAAGTTTTTGGGAGACTTGGAGGCCTGCCAGCTTAACCAGCTAGTTAATGGGCCATCGCACCAGGCTGGCCACTTATTAGATCCGGTGTTTTCAAATATCCAGGAAGTTTCGATTGCCACTCCTAGTACCCTAAGTTGGACCGATCACTTCCCCATCCATATTTCAATCACGATTCCAGCTAGCTGTAGGGAAAAGCCCTCTCCCCTGCTATGGAAGCTCCCCTGGAATAAATTGGACAACATCTTGTTTGAAGATAGACTTAAAACTTCTCGTCCAATCTGGTCCAGTAACATCGAGGAGGCCAATATAGCCTACAGGGAGTGGATAAAAAACTCACTCGATCACTTCATTCCGATGAACTTGTCAAGACCTAAGGGGGTGCAGTCCCATCCATGGTACTAAGAGGCGCTAGTAACAAATAAAAAGCATTGCAAGCGACTGGAGCGCCTCTGGAGGCGCACGTATGACCACCAGACTAAAATCAATTTTAGAAAAGCCACAAAAGCATATCACAAACTTATAAAATCATCGAAAGCCAAGTATTATACGGACCTTATTAATTCCAGTACCAACCGCCCCAAAACCATTTTCTCTTTAGTAAAAGACCTGACCAAGGCCTGGGAAGGTACAAGCAACCTGATAGTGTCTAACCCACAATGTGAAGAGCTGGCCTGTTTCTTCATTGACAAAGTCAAAGAGATCTACAATTCCCTGAATTTGGATGGTCTCACTATATATTTGAGTCCTACCACAGATCCAAATGATCTTTCTTACTCATTGCTATCTCTTTCTCCCATTGAGCAGATAGAGATGGAATCCCTGACCAAAAAAGTGAAGTCCGGCTCCCCGGAAGACCCCGTCAAACCTGAACTGTTCAGAGCACTTCAGGGGCAGGTGCTAATTAATAACTTGCTTCAGTCAGCTGTCATCCCCACATTCTGGAAACATGCCAAAGTTGTTCCCCTCCTAAAAAAAACCTCTTTGGACCCGCCAGACCGGATAGCTTCAGACCTGTCTCTCTACTCCCTTACCTTACTAAGGTGATGGAGGCTCACGTGAATTCTATTCTGACCACCTACCTGTATTCCAATGGAATTTTAGATGAGTCACAAAATGGATTCCGTGCTAAAGATTGCACGGAGTCTGATCTATTGGCTGTCATGGAACATCTGAGGGAGGTGCAGGACCAGGGTGAAGAATCTATACTGGTTCTGATGGATTTGAGCGCGGCTTTTGACACGGTCTCCCACAGGATCTTGCTTGTGAGACTGTGGGAGATCGGAATCAGGGAGAGTGCCCTGGACTGGTTCGCGTCTTTTTTATCTGACCGTTCCTTTCAGGTTCACGCCCCGCCATACTCATCCAGCAGGCACCCCCTGGAATGTGGGGTTCCGCAGGGCTCTGCGCTCAGCCCCACATTGTTTAATGTGTATGTCCGCCCACTGGCCATGTTGGCTCGTGAACGCAAAATTAAACTAATATCATATGTGGACCATACACAACTTATTTTCACCTTCTCCAAAAACACCATGGCTGACCAAACTAAATTCCAGGAGGATATTCTGGCTATCTCAAACTGGCTGTCGCAGAACTATCTTCAGTTAAACTCATCTAAAACTGAGATACTTCTTATAGGTAGGGAAACACAGAAATGGGATAAACACTGGTGGCCCCCCACACTAGGACCTTCCCCTATCCCTAAGGAGACTGTTAAAAATTTGGGTGTGATGTTGGACAACTCACTCTCGATGGAAATTCATCCCAAGAGAGTGGCAGGTACCTGCTATGGCTGCCTATGCTCTCTCAAGCCTATTCTTAGTTTTTTTTAGCCACACACTTGTCAGATTATAGTCCAGGCTCTAGTCCTATCCCACCTAGACTATTGTAATGCTCCTATGCTTGAGTCTAACCTGACAGTGATAAATAGGCTACAAAGAGCCCAGAATGCTGCCGCCCGTATCCTGTGTGCACTCCCTAAGACCTGCCATACCTCCCCTATTCTTCGCCATTTACACTGGCTGCCGATTAAACAGCGGATCCAGTTCAAAACTCTATGTGTAACTCACAAAATTTTATACGGTGTTGGGCCCCAGATTTTGCGGGAATTCTGCTCCTTCTATGCCCCCATGGTTGCCCTCCGTTCGGCGGATCTATTTCTTGCCCGCACAGTCAAGATCCGAAGGAGCAGAGCCGGTGGCCGCTCCTTCGGGTATCTGGCCCCGAAGCTTTGGAACTCTATCTCTCTAGGAGCTCGGTCCACTTCTGATCATATGCCGTTTCGTAAACAGATCAAAACCTGGCTGTTTTCCTCTGTTTAAACTTACTTTTGCTGCTGTGCTGTCCTGCCCTCTGGTACGTTCACAAGCGCTGGGACGCCCCATTGCTGGGGCAGCCATGCGCCATAGAAGCAGGTATAATTATTATTTATTTATTTATTAGCGGGTTTATATAGCGCTGTGAATAAACTCCCGGAGGAGTATCTCCGCGCTTGTGACAACCAGCCGGAGGAACTAAGAGAGGAAATAATGATATTAAAAATGTTACAGATAAGAACTCATTAAAACCCAACAGGGGTGCTTAGCTAAAGTGAACTAAACAGAAAAGTTTTCAGATATTTTCTAAAATGAAGATGGTTATAACATTGTCTCAATGGAAGTGGGAGCGCATTACAAAAATTAGGACCCACCACAGACAAGGCCCTACCGCCTAGCCTAGTTTTATTTATCTTAGGAACATTCAGTAACAGTTGTTCACTAGATCTAAGGGTACGGGTGGGAACATATGGAACAAATTTATTAGCCAAGTATTCTGGTCCCAATTCATTGAGGCCCTTGTGAATGATGCAACAGGTCTTAAACTTCACTCGTTGACGTATGGGCAACCAGTGAAGTTTGTGTAGTAAAGGTTTAGATGGAGATCTGGGAGGTGCATTAAGGACTAATCTAGCTGCTGTATTCTGCACTACCTGCAGACGATCCAAAACCTCTTCATTTGCACCTGCCAAGAGACCATTACAATAATCAAGACGGCTGGTGACTAACGCCTGAACTAGAGTTCTCCTATGGGAGTCAGGGAGGAAAGGAGATATCATACGGAGGAGACCTATCACGTGGAAACAGGATCCCACGGTGGTGATAACATGTTGTTTCATGGTCAACTCCGGTTCTAGTCTAACTCCCAGGTTCTTGATGATAGATTTAGGTTCAGGAACTGGGCCCAGATCAGGAGACCACCAATCGGGGGACCATTGGACCCTGGCTTCACCGAAAAGCATCACCTCAGTCTTTCCAACGTTACATTGAAGAAAGTTGGAGGACATCTACCTCGCAATTGCCTTCATCCCATCGGAGAAAGATTGTATAATCCCCGGAGTTAGTTGTTTGAAGGGGAAAAGCAGCTGCGTATCATCAGCGTAGGACACTGGGCGAAAACCAAAAGCTCTGGTTATTTCTGCCAAGGGGGCCACATAGGTGTTAAATAGGGTAGGGCTCAGACAAGAGCCCTGCGGGACCCTCTTGGTGATGTTGACCTCTTCCGATCTAAACTTACCCATGGTGACACATTGGGTGCGGTTGGAGAGGAAGCTTTTAATCCAATCCAGTGCCTTACCGCCGATTCCACTCACAGTCAGTCGTTCGATCAAGATGTTGTGAGAAATGGTATCGAACACTGCCGATAAATCTAGCAGCACCAGGACAACAGAATAGCCTTTGTCCTGGTACATCCGTAGATCGTCCGTTATCGACAGCAAGGCCGTTTCGGTGCTATATTTTGGCCTAAAACCTGACTGTGATGGATCGAGGCTGCCAGATTGTTCCAAATAGGTAGATAGATGTTTATTGGTGTGCTTTTCGATGATTTTCCCTAGAAATGGCAACAGGGAAATTAGCCTGAGATTAGACATGTTGGTCCAGGGGAGAGAAGTATTCTTCCTAATTGGTCTGACTAAAGCTTTTTTCCAGTGCTGTGGAACAGTCCCAGTTGTAAGTGAGAGATACACCAGTCTCTGAACATCAGGACCTAGTGTTCTCCCTAAAGGACCCATAAGTCTAGCTGGAAGTAAGTCAGCAGGGCTCCCACTTTTAATATCAGTGAGCAGTTTCTGAACCTCTATTAATGATATTTCAGGAAAATCATTAAAGGAATAGAAATTTATGGGCGATGTTTGCACCAAAGTATGATTATCCTGACTACTCATGGCAGGGATAAGTGTCTATTTTTTTATAAATGGCATCGATTTTTTCAGTGAAAAAACTGGAGATACTATCACAAAGATGTTTTGAGGCCATATCTGCACTCTCGCATGCTATAGGTTTTAGAAAAGTGTTGACAATCTGGTATAATACTTTCGAGTTGTTACCAGCTGCCTCTAACTGTACAGTAACATGATTCTTTTGTGCAGATCGTATGGCTTTGTGATAGATGTTAAGGGCTTTTTTATAAATAATTTTATCTTCATCCAGATGAGATTTTCTCCATGTCTTCTCTGTCTTTCTAGCCATGCGTTTAAGACTACGCAGTTCTTCCGAATACCAGACCTCTTGTTTCCTAGCAGGGCTTATTTTAAAAGTTTTTATTGGGGCAATTTGTTGTACTGCGGTATTAACTGCTAGATCCCAATTGGAGAGAGCGGTGTTGATGTCATCCGTGGGTAAAACGGGACGGGGAAGATATTTCTGTTCAAAAGTAGCATCGGTGATCTTATGCCACTGCCTTCGTTTAGATGGCAATTGAACATGGGGAATAGAGTGTGAGCCCTTCATAGGCATAGAGAACTCAAGCACAAAGTGGTCTGTCCAATGGTATTGTTTAGGTGTACAACATTCAATACCAGGGAAATTGCTTAAGTCCTATTAGGGATATGTCGGTCAAAAAAGATTGTACCTCACTATTATTCTCTTCTTCACTATGAATATTAAAATCCCCAAGCAGCAAAAAATCTTTATCTGGGCATACATGAGGTGCTAGTGCTTCAACTAACAATTTGGAAGTATTTTTTATGGGGCCAGGAGGGCGATAAACCAAAGCTCCTTTTCTGCTATGTTTAGCAGATGAACCAATCCTAAAGATCAACATTTCAAAAGCCGGGTTACAGCATTGATCAATAACCAAAATGGAAATATTGTCTTTAAATACAATAGCTATTCCCCCACCAACTTTTTTGGGTCTGTCCATTCTGAGTATTTTATAGCCCTCTGGTATACCAAGAGTGATAGCAGGGGTAGAATGGGGTTTGAGCCATGTCTCCGTTAAAAAGCACAAATCTGCTTTATGAGTGGAAATGAGGTCCCAGACCTCGATATAGTGTTTTGCTAAAGATCTGACATTGCACAATAGATTCTTTCCTCCCTGTACTAAAGCATTAGAGATATTAACAGTGCGTTGTTGGAGTAGAGAGTCTTTTTTAGTCCCGAATTGCAAATAGCAGGACCTACACGAAAATGGCCCTTCAGGGAAGCAATGAAGTTGTTGCTTACAATTTGATGTTAGTGAGTTAAAGCGTAAGCACAATAAGGTCTGTGAGGAATACATCAGCCTAGATACCTTCAGGTCCCCAGATGGTAAAGCCATGGCCCCTGGTCCCGTCCTGTCGCGGACGGGCGCAGACGGGCTTCTCTCTGGCGCGTCTCAGGCGCTTCGCTGCGCGCGACCGCTGCGCGCTTCCTGTGACGAGGGGGCTAAATACCCCTCAGCGTGCAGCAACTAGGGCGCTAACCGCTCTCTGTAGGCGGAAGTGACCTGGCTCTGCCTGACCCGCCCTCCGCTCATCGGCACTGGTTGCCGAGTCGGACCGGGGCGGGCATGACGGATGATCGAGAACAGGCTGGGATAAGCTGTAAGTTTAAGCTGTGAGTGTTGCCCTGAAGCGTGTAGCGCTATTACACCCAGCAATGGACTACAAGCGTAATTAAAATTCGGCGCTATAAAATCATTCAGCAAATTTCAGTTTTTCAGTTTTAAAATCAAATATAACATCAGTCAATTGCTCATGACCTGAGGCGTCAGCGGGTCGGGGAGACACTGCCACCGTCCTCCCTACCGCGATTTGCCGCCTGCTCCTCGCTGCCTAAATACCCCTCAGCGTGCAGCAACTAGAGCGCTAACCGCTCTCTGTAGGCGGAAGTGACCTGGCTCTGCCTGACCCGCCCTCCACTCAAGGACTCTGGTTGCCGAGTCGGACTAGGGCGGGCAGGACGGATGATCGAGCACAGGCTGGGATAAGCTGTAAGTTTAAGCTGTAAGTGTTGCCCTGAAGTGTGTAGCGCTATTACACCCAGCAATGGACTACAAGCGTAATTAAAATTCGGCGCTATAAAATCATTCAGCAAATTTCTGTTTTTCAGTTTTAAAATCAAATATAACATCAGTCAATTGCTCATGACCTGAGGCGTCAGCAGGTCGGGGAGACACTGCCACCGTCCTCCCTACCGCATAACATAACATAACACAACATAACATAACAATGAAAAATGTAAGTCATTGCAATTGGTGCAAATATCAGGTGATTGTTAAATAAATTAAAAACAATGTTTGAAAACAGTTTTCTTAACTCAAAAAATTAGCACTTTATAAGCCTGGTGTAAAAAGTTAATTAGCCTTATTATTGCACTATTGTATCTGCATTCCGTCCATCCTCTGTGTGGCTTTTGCTTTCTCTCCATAAGTGTGCTAGGTATGCCCAGACATGGGTCCCGGACTCACTATGCCACTGGATTAAAGCTAGCCTGGCTGATGAGGGGTGATGCCCTGAAACCAGTTCAAAGATGCTTGTTTCCAGTCCAGGGAGGACCTGGCCTGGCAATTCGGTCTGGACTTTTCCCATTGGGCACAGGGTCAGGACCGATTTGTACATGGCTGGGTTCAAACTAGAATGGCAAAAATACAATGGATTTAGGGCCAGATCTCTTGACTTGGGTGAAAGTTTGATTTGCTCTGCATTCAGTCCATCATCTGTTTGTGTTTTACTTATGGTTAAAAAACATATATTATTCTATGCTTAACACATATAAAGGTCACTGCATAGTTTTCATTCAAGTTATTTGATTAAATGCTTGTGGCTCATTATTTACCTATCACAATATGTAATTGTTAGCATAACTATTTATCTACAATTGCTTCGCTATTGAAATGTTGATATTTAATTGATTTTTTACACAAATAAATTAGCACAAAGTATAGCAACATTTGAAAATCTGAGTTTATTAAATACAACTTAAATCTTGATATATTGCCTTTCTTATACATGTATACCCTCCATGTACGTATGTCTCTATATATTTATTACTTTACCCCTACTGTAAAGTAAAATAAAAAATAATGTATCCAATGCACTACCCTATGTTTCACCCTATACTTCTCTCAATATATACTCTACCTCCACTCTCAAACTCATCCCAGACCTCATTTTAATACTATGATATCGATAATAACCCTTTCTAGACTCTTTCCTGTTCCATCCCTCCTTGCATCATCCCAAACCTCATTTTACTACTATGATATCCCAAACAACCCTTTCTGAATTCTTCCTTCATGTATCCCTCCTTAGACTCATCCAAAAACTTATTTACTACAATGATCTCCCTAACCAATTTCTAGAGACTCGTCTGTCCCCCATCTCTCCTTACTTATCCCAAACCTCCTCCTACTACTATGATCTCTCAATATACCCTTTCTAGACTCTTCCCTATTCTATCAATATCCTTTTCAATCCAACATATCCACCACTCAAATTAACTCATATTTTCTTATAGTTGTTCACCACTAATCCTTTATGGGTTCCAGAGAAGCTTGCGTTTTGCCGAAAATTACTTTGATGCCACGTATGAGGTAGCAAGCACTATATAAATACAATTACAATTATTTATTAATTAATTAATTCAAACAGCATTCGAAACAGAAACTGACTCTTTGCCATTTCATTATATTACAACTTGAAACAAAATGTAGTCTTGCAAAGATAACCTGGGAGGTCTTCTATTTTCTTCGAATTGGCCCCATGTTTATTCACTTTTGCAAGGGAGAGGCCTATATTGAACTTGTGTTCAATTTTTTTAAGACATTCGTAATATTCCCAATATTATTTAACAAACTTTCATAAATGTGTGCCCAGTCACACTTGTAGGGACAAGAAAAGGTGGGAGTCTGGAGTCATTTCATCTTCTGTTTTTAGAAGTTATTATAACATTTATTAATATTATTTGGCTGGATAACTTTGATTGAGAATGTTTACTGTAAAAGGATGTATCAATTTCTCGGTGCTCACATGTTACAATCGGAATCACTATTCTTCTATTGAACACAAAGTGAAATGTAAGTATTTGTACAAACATTTGAGCACTCCACATCATCATTCACAAATAGAGTATTCAAAAGAGTTGTGGGAGATCTCCTGTGGTAAAGCATAGGAAAAAACTTTTTAGAAATGCAAAGTTAAAAAATATTTTTAAATAAATATTCATGTAAATTAATTTAAAGTATTTATTTTAAATGTAAAAGAAAATACAAACTGCTACAGCAATAGTAACATAATATTAAAATAAATATTTTAATATATTAAATTAAACAACATTTATATTTCCTAAGAGCTAAATAGAAAAATAAACATAAATTATAAAAAAAGATATGTCTTTTTTTGTGTAGTAAAAATCCTAAATCCCATGTGGAGAATTAATTAAAATTAATTTATTGTTCTACAAAAAAGTTACATTTTTAAATTTAAAAAGTTTAATACCATATTATATCATAAATTCGGGTCTATGTTTCATTTATATTTAATTTGTTTGACAATAAAAAAGGGATGTTATTTTATGGCCTTGCCTCCGTAATTTTATGTTGGAGGGTGTTTTAGTGCCAGTGAAGAGCCATGTGTGGAGGCCACGCTTACTACAGCTCTGAACAGGAGTACGTGTACTATTAATTTGGGTCTTTTTTTTACTTTTTATAACTTTAGATGTGCAGTTTGTGAATAGCAATGGGCTCACTCTTTTGTGGGTGTGTGCATGCCCCTCTCTAACGCCAAGGTTTACCCTTCCTAAACTCCTATTCACTTCTCCCTTTAGATCTACCTTTAAGTAGGAAGCATTTCCCTTTTTTCGGCCATTCCCTTGCCCCTCCCACATTTACCAATAAAATGCATATCTGCATGTGTGGAAAACTCTGTACACATAAGTAGGAGAGGCAGCGGTTTACACGACTGCATGTAAGTTACTGAACTGCATTTTGTGGTATGTTAGTAGTACTATTTTTGTAGTATTTAAAGTATTTCAAAATGCAGTTTATGAATTGCCCCCAAATCTCTATAAGACACACCTCTTATCCGTGTCCCATCCCCTTTGACCATCTGTGTCCCATCCCCTTTCACAGTAACTACATCCACTCCAATTTGAGTAGTCTTACTGCAAGCAATGTGTATGTGCCTATGCCATTGAATAGCCAGAGTGTTCAGTGAGTGACCATGATTTTGGAAGCAGAGATGGTCTAAGGGCTAAAAGGGGGGACGTCAGTTGGGAACTTTTCCTTGCTACACATTATATCATAGCCCTTCAGGAAACATGGAAGGCTAACAAAACCTTTTATCTGGATGGGCTAATTTGTTTTTGTAAATGTGCTATACCATCCAGTATGGGTAGAGCAAGGGGGTGGGTATTACTACTGCTGATCAACCTTAAGTTGTCATACAAAGCAAAGTTGATTGAATCATGCTCCCCCAATATTTTGGCAGTGGAACTGACAGGGAAGAATCTGCCAACTCTTCTAGTGGTAAATTTGTATAACTCGTTTACTAGAAGTAATGAGCTAGAGCACCTGAGAACTCTTACTGCTTTTTGGATAACTATGCTGACAGCAATGAAACTCACTATAACATATTAGTCCTGGGAGATTTTAATATTCATGTTTGCCCTACCAATTGCTTAGTAAGGCTGGAATAGGTGTATGGCCCTCAGGGGTTAACTCATTTTGAACACACCTCTTCCGGCACCTTTTTAGAAAGATTTTTATCAACCCATAACCTGATCTGCCCTGCACAGTCGGATAGGATACCTCCTGTACCTACATATGTTGGTCATGGCCGGCAAAGTATAATCGACTATATTTTGATCTCCTCTTCATTGTTATCGTCACTAGGCACATTAAGTGCAACAAATAATTATTTTAGTGCTCACAACCCATTGATACTGGACCTTAATATTTGTGCTGTAAACAAAGGAAGGCCCATGACCCAACTCACCAATGTGAATATTGCACCCATAGAACAATCGTGCAGAAAATGTAGCCTTACGGGTTAAGAATGCAAAAAGGGAATACAAACTTGCAGTGGAAAGGCGGAAAAGGCAACTGAGGGAGATAGCGTGGGAGGAACTTAGTCAGGCCAGTGTTCCGGCCAATAGTACTAGATTCTGGTCTGTTGTAAATAGCCCAATGTTTGATGAATCACCAAACTCCAGTAAAGACTGTTTAGTTCCTGCTGAGAGGTGGGTGTAACACTTTGGGAAAGTGTATAGTGATGTGATCCCCGGAACTCCCACTGGGACAGTAGGTAGTGATCCTGTATCACATCCCTTAGTCTTTACTATGGATGAAGACATTGAGGCTATTACATCAACTTCAGCGGGGAAAGCCCCAGGTCCAGACAGAGTACCGGCTGATCTTTATAAAGCAGATCCTAATTTATGGGCAAAGATTTTAACCCATGTTTTTAATGCAGCCACCGCGTCTGGTTTTCCCTCTGTCTTGGGCCAAGGCAGTATTTATCCCGATCTTTAAGAAGAGAGCAAGAGACGATCCAGCCTGTTATAGGCCCATTTCGCTCCTTGACTCCGCGGCCAAAATCTTGGGGAAAGTTGTCCTCGCACGCCTAACAGACTGGTTTAATCAAGCATGTTTCGTTTCCGATCTCCAATATTGCTTTAGGCAAGGGAAAGGTACGCTGGGCCAATGCCTTAATCTCAATTTGGTGATAGGGAAGTATACAGTCGCTAAGCAAGGGGGATCTCCATCTGGCCTTTATGGATCTATACTCGGCTTTCAACCTGGTTAAAAGATCAAAACTCTGGGCGACCCTCCAAGACATAGGGCTAGATGCTGACTTGATTTCTTTTCTGGTGGCCATCCACAAAAACACAAAAGCGGCAGTGCGCTTTAATGAAGATGGTACCCTTACTGATTTTTGGGCAGTTAAAAGAGGGGTATGGCAGGGGTGCAGTTTGGCCCCCTTGCTGTTCACACTCTATATTAACAAGTTAGGGGACTCCCTGATTTCATGTTGTAAAGATATCCCTGGAGCTGGTACCAAAATGATTCCCACACTTCTGTATCACAATGATGCGGTCTTGGTGGCAAGGACTGCAAGGGGGCTGCAAACGCTTTTAAATTTTTTATAGATTTTATGGAGTCTTTGGACTTAATTACTAATCTTAAAAAGTCATATGCTATGTCCATAGGTTCAAGGAGGGCAATGAAGGTCACATTCTATTGCCAGGATCTAGAATTAGTAAAAGTCCCCACTTTTACATTTTATGGGGTTCTTTTTGATGATCGGCGCTCATGGTGTATGCAGTGTACGTACAAAAAGAATATATTAGCCAGAGCTTTGGGGGCTATTTTAGACTTTGCGAAAAGAATTGGATCAAAACCACTCCCTGCGCTTATGAAGATCTACAATACCAAGTGTCTCCCTTTGGCGACATATGGGAGCGATATCTGGGGATACACAGATGCTAGATAAATCCAGATTGCTGTCGGTCCCAGCTTCCACACCAATCTTTAACATACATGAGGAGCAAGGAGTAGGTTTTATTTCCGACCAGATTGCGGTTGCCCCTTTATTGTGTTGGCTGAGAATTTGGGCACAACCCACATCAAATCTTAACCAATTGATTATCCAAGATGGCCTCTCCCTAGCTAAGATGTTAGACATCCCATGGATACGATACATTAAGGACCAGATGGAAACCCTTGGTGCTCCGATATATTTCTGAGGCCTATAGCATTGGGCACATCAGCCATAGGCGACCTCAAGCAGTTCTTAGATAGACGTATGTCTGGGAGGAGAACGAATTGAGAAAGCCCATGGTGAGAAGATTTGTCACACTGAGCCTGGGGAGACAGCTGCAACCATATTTAACCTATATAAACAAACCATACCATCTGTTTGTTCTAATACGATTTAGGCATAATATGGTTCACTGGCTCCTAGCGTTTCCTAAAGGGTATTTTAAAGAAGGTACATTAAATTATTGCCCCTGTGATAACTTCTCTGACCAGAACACCCTTCATTGAATATTTTTCTGTGCATATTACAATTCACTATGCAGAAAATGTAACATTCCTCTACTTAGAGGCTGTAACTTTGAACAAGTTAGGCCGGCGCTGGCATACTTGCAAATGCTAGCGTTACCCATGTTCTGTTTCGGGGTAGCAATTTTTCTAACAGGAGCATTCAGGTATAGGAATAGGTTACCATTGAACCACTCTGTGGACTTTGTTTTGAACCATGTTATTTAAATATTAATTTTTGTTTTCTTACATTTGACACTGGATAAGAGCAAGATGGGCTAATTTTATCTTATTTATTTATCTCCCAGGCCTAATTTTTATGTGTTGGGGGGTTGCATTCTTATTCCCCCCGCTATGGATTTTCGGGGTGTTCTTTTCTCTGCATGAAGCGTCATGTAACTCTATGAAGTGCATTTTTTCGCATTGTAGATAACGACCCTGAATAGAGCAAGACTCTACCAAGAGTAATAATTGTTTTGTTGTTCTCTTTTAAAATGTAATGTCTGTCATATTGTCACAAGATGGGGCTACTCAATTGATTGTACATTTATGTATTTTATGTTTGTAGATTTGATCTATCCTGTTTTGTTATTTGTACTTTGATGGTTTTCATCAACCGAATAAAGTAAATCCTCACTGACTGACAGTGCCGAATGGCTGGATTGTGACATGAGATTAAAGTTTGTTCAATTTATTCAGAGGGAGTCATCTACATTGTCAGAGGCCACCGCTAAAATAAACAGATAAAGAATAGTATACAAATCATCGCTCCAATCAGAAAGCCATCAAGTGGGATGCAGCACAAAGTGAAAATTGTGAAAATCCTTGTTTCGCAAAGTGTGGCAAGCATTTGGAGAGGGGTATTTGCCCAAGGTATGTTAGATGTCTTCATCTAAACGAAGAAACAGAATCCATGAGAGCATCTGGCTCCTACATATGTATGTGTTCTCACCAGTACGGGCAATCTTCAACCTTCAACAGCAGGCATTCATAAATGTTTAGTTTATGAAGCATGCCTACATTGCACCTAGGTGGGCAAACACAAGAAACCATTGAACGAAAATTGCAGCAGTAATATTCTGAGAACACCTCACCAGAGCTTCCTCCTAATTATTACCAAAGCTTCAATTATGGATTGCATGAAGGCATACTCACCGTTCTGTAACTAATAATAACTAGCCCTCAGATATCAAAAAATTCATAAAAGGTATTATGGTTAAAAGGGAGCTTCAGCATATTACTCTTCCGGCACGGATGACTATGCCACTTTACCCCATATGAATGCAATTAGTCACATAGATTCTTTAAGAGACTCAGGGAAAAGCCCTCACAAGGCCACTTTTGGATCTGGCCTAATAATTATGCTGATAAGGTCAATAAAAAACAAAAAATAAAATATTAGGAGACCGTAGCACATGCCAT
This sequence comes from Lissotriton vulgaris, assembly GCF_964263255.1. Lineage (NCBI taxonomy): Eukaryota > Metazoa > Chordata > Amphibia > Caudata > Salamandridae > Lissotriton > Lissotriton vulgaris. The sequence continues at coordinate 1,050,126,877 of NC_141687.1, forward strand.
CTCCAGGTCACATACTGTCAGCCACTAAATACATCCAGGCATCTTCTGGTGGCTTGGGTGGAGTTTTGTGCCATTGATAATATTTTTGCACACAGTGCAGTTTTAATCTCACAGGCACTGCGGAATCTTATCACTGCCATTCAGCCAGTGAAAGTTAAATGTTTATCTTATTCTGTGATGATTGCCCCTGAGGTTCCGTGACAATTGTAAGTGGTGTTTTCGACTCACACGAATATGGTCGAGTCTAGTATCTATGAACCGCAAATGACGAGTTTAGCAAGTGTGCGCAGTTTCGCTGTGCTAACTTAAACCGTTCGTTTGTTATGTGGGTTTGTCATCTGTACCCACGGGTTCCATCTTAGATACGGCATCCATTTTGTCTCTTGCCCTCAAGTAGCCAGCGAACGGACGCTGTCCGCTTCGCGACCCTGGGACTTCCAAGATATTTGCGGAAGACACATGTTCTTTGAAAGTGTCTTTATGACGAGGGGGATGCTACTGTAAGGCAGATGGCGCCGCTCGAGGCTCATCTTGCCGCACGGGCTTATTGTCTCAGCCGTGCATCTCATTAGGCACGTCCCTTTGATGCCTGTATCTCGTGCTTCTCGACACTCCCCTTTTACACCCTTTCCGATCTCCCCACTGTCTCCGTCTTCCTCTGCACCTGTCTTCGTTCCTGTTTCGATCTACTTTACTGCTGATTGGAATTTGCTAATGGTGGGAAGATGGGTTTTTACAGTTGGGAACCGCCAAATGTTTCCGCACTTATGTTCCGGATCTTGTGTGTTTCAAAGTGATCTAAGCGACCCCTCTGAGAGCGACTTGTGGGAACCAGGTTGTAAACTATTGTGTATCATGTTATCCTATGGGTAGAAACTGTATAAAAGGAGCGATCCACAAATACAATTTGAAGCAGTCTCCCCGAACTACACTCGATGTACTTCTTGTGACTTCTGTGTTCCCTGCAGTAAATAAACCTTGACTCTTTGACGCCGAAGGAAGTGTCCCGTGTCTCTGTGATTTGTACGCCGGAGCAGGTTACCCACGAAGGTTTCAGGTGTTGTGCCCTGGCACCGCTGGTCCAAAGAACCCAGTCCTTCAGTTGGCGCCCAACGTGGGGCTGCATCAGTGGTACCGGTCCAAGCCTGACGATCGTGAGGAACTTCGTGTGAAATCTCCGAGGGAAGGTGCACCCCGCTTCATCGATCCTGTTGTCGAAATAAGTGGCCCGAAGACTTTTCCCGCGAAGATTCCCGCCTCCTAACGGCTGCGACGGACTGCTGCCCTGACTGTAGACCTGTTTTGGCGCCTGGCGTAGACCTTGGTATAGCGAGACGATTGACGGGCCTTCCTGAGGACGCCATTGATCTTTGAGTTAAGTATTTGTGGGTCGCTCCCAGAGTTCTTGGTTGTAGACACTTTAGCGAGTGTCTTTGTTGTAAACACTTTAGCGAGTGTTTTTGTTGTAGACACTTTAGCGGGTGTCTTTGTTGTACACGCTGTGTGAGTGTTTTTGTCGGTGACACTTTGCTAGCGTACTTTGTTGTTGTTGTATTTGTTTGACGACTGCAGCCGCCAAAGACCGAGGGTTTAGTTCTTTGCTGGGACTTGGTAAATCCCGTAACCCTTGAAGTTTGTGAAACTCGGCTAGTGTGCAAGATGCCTGGTCGCAGTACTTTGTTCAGTTGCTTTAGACCTTGTGGTGCGGATTCCCTGCTGGAGGACTCATGTCCGATACCTCCGGTTGGAACTCCTACTTATGACCTATATAGCAAACATGGGCTAGGCCCGATTGCTTTTAACGATTATTGGATCAAATATACAAAGAAAGACGGCGATCTTCGTTGGCCACCTCACGGTAGCTTCGAAGCGTCGATCTTAGATAATTTGGAAATTAAGTTGTTCGAACGTAAATCAAGGCCGGCCATGTTTGATGCCTTTCGGTTCTGGCGCAAAGAAGCCCGACAGAAAGAGATCAGACAAAATAAACGTAGTCAGCGAGATACTGTTGCTACTATAGTGAAGAAAGCTGAGCAGTTTCAGCGTGATAAGGAGGATAAGGATAAGGAAGTGTTTGAGAGATTACAGCGTATGTCCATAGACAAATGCTATCCTGCTTTGTCTACGGAGTCGGATAAGAAGGAAGAGGCAGTTGAGGATTCTTTAATGTCCTATCTTATGAAGTCGCCACCTCCGTACGTACAGGGTACCGCAGCTCCTGTGGTCCCTGCCGTACCTGCTCCGCCTATTCCTCAACCTGCACCCGCTCTTCCGACTGTTCCTGCTCCTGTGCCTGTGTCTATTCCTACTGCTCCTCCGCTTCCACATACTCCTACTCACACTACTGCTCCTGTGTTGTTAACCCCTGTCGTTGCTAATGTCTCTACTCCTTCTCTTGTTAGTCCTGTGTCTTACTCTTCTCCCTCTACTCGTAATCGTGATTCTCCCCTTGCGACAAACTTCTTTCAGTCGCTCGGACCTGTTTTTGGGTCTGCAGGTTCTGATGGTCCACAGAGACGTAGCCAGCTTCCTGGTAATAGAGAACGTGTTGCGCTATACAATATGGCGATGGGTTGGATGATAAACCCTGTTAGAAATCCACCTCGTGTTGTCCTCGAAACGTTTGATCAATTCAACATACCTACTCAGAGATATGTGTTTGATGAAATGTGCAAGTTCTTACATGATCAGATAGCGGCTGTTGCGCCTGACGAGGTGCTGACCGCCCTGTCTGAACTCCGGCTTCAGTTCGCAACTGGACTGATAGTCGATACTAATGTCCGACGTGCTATTGAACGGTTGCTATCTCTTCGTCCTGCTCCTATTCCTCATGCATTGTTCGTTGAGGACATTGAACAACGAGATGGGTCTGGCCAATATCCTATGCGAGAAGTTCCGCCAGTTTGGGTACCCGCTGATAATACTAATGCTAATGCTCCAATACCAGCACATTTCCAGAGAGTGTGGATACACCTCCCTTGGAAACGATCGGAAGTGCTTCAGGTGAAACAAACTTTGCCTGATCCTCGCAAAAATCCTGCGGGGTATTACAAAGAATTATCGCAGCTCGTAGACGCTACGATAATGAATCTGGCCGATATCGACATGTTGTTTGGCAATGTCGTACCGCAACCGGTATGGGCCAAGATTCGTCACCAAGATCACGCGAATGAATTAGGTGGTGATTGGGCTGCCATTACAGCGGCAGACGCTGGACAAGTGGCTGCTACTAAACCCGATCAGTTGATTGAACTTCTTCCCCAGCGAATCATTACATTAATGAAAACGCTTATGCCAGCTATGAGGGTAAATTGGGACAAGTTGTCAGCCTGTAAGCAGAAGAAAGATGAGAGTGTTTCAGACTTCTTTACGAGGTTCGAGGAAACATTCGTCGATCATAGTGGGCAGGATATGGGTACTGAGGGTGGACAGAGGTTGTTTGTGGATAAATTTGTATCGAACTTATTGCCCGACTTGTGCAATAAATTGAAAAATTCAGAAAGTTCATGGGCCGTTTCTACCTCAGCTCAGATTCTGGCTACGGCACAATATTACGAAAATAGAGAAAAAGAGGAAAATGACCGTGCCGATAAAAAGACGAAAGAGCTGAAAACTAAAGTGTTGTTACAACAAGCATATCCGCCGCGTTCTAATCAGAATGCGCCTCAGCAGAATAGATCGCAGTCGCAATCAAATCGATCGCAGCCGCGTAATGATTCATCTTTTCAGAGATCTTCGTTGGGGTACAACCAATGTGCTTATTGTAGACAGGAGGGACACATTAAATTCAATTGTCCTGCTTTAAATGATCGTAGTGGTGGTAATTCGTCTAGAGGAGGTCGTGGTGGTTCACAGAACGCATCACGTGGTAGAGGTCATGGTGCTCAGAACGACCGTTCTAATAACTCGTCAAATTCTAATAATTGTTTCGACCAACGTGGATCATCGCAAGGACGATCTGCGCAGTACAATGTAGACGATTATTACGTCGATCAGGGAACTGACGATAGTAATTACTAGGACAGCCAAAGACAAGGAGAGGGAGTGGTATCAGTTCCGGTTGATCAGAGAGGGCCTTACGTCGCAGTTGCTACATCGGGCGTCGTTGAGCCTTTTCTGTTGGACACTGGTGCAGCGAAAAGTTCTATCATGCATTCGAAACTCCCTGGCGCACCTTTGTCTGGCTTAACAAATGTTTCCGTTGGATTCTCTGGCGCCCCCGTTAGCAATCCAGTTTCGCGCCCTTTGCCCCTTAAAATTGGGCCTCGTGAGCTCGAAGCTCCGTTGATTTTAACCACTGGTTGTGGTGAAAATCTTTTGGGTCTGGATTTGCTTAAACGCTTGTATGCGACTTTGTATTGTTCTCCTGCGGGTATAAAGCTTACGTTAGGAGAGAGGGTAGTCTCTCCCATGTACTTGTCCCTCGATAAGCTTCCACCGGAATTGAGTTCTCTTCCTGCATCTTTGTGGGCGACGGGTCCAAACGACGTGGGCCTACTTGATATCTCCCCTTATGTTGTTCAGTTGAAATTGAATGTGCGATTGCCACGTATTCCCCAATATCGTATCTCCCTGGATGGTGAACGAGCTTTGTTAGCGATCATCTATGATTTGATCGAGAAAGATGTCATTGAAGAAACTCGGGGAAACGTGTGCAATAGTCCTGTACTGCCCATTCTTAAACGTACTGATCCTACCAAACCGCCTGTTTATCGTTTTGTTATCGATTTACGGGAGGTGAATAAAATTGTGGTTCCTCAATTCCCTGTTGTGCCTGACATTACGGCGCTACTGACTCTGATTCCAGCTACGGCTTCATGGTTTTCGGTGATTGATTTGAAAAATGCGTTTTTCAGCATCCCGATTGCCGAAGAGAGCAGGGACCTTTTCGGTTTCTCTCTTGGTGGACGTAGCTTCCGGTTCAAACGCGCTCCTCAGGGCTACTGTGAAAGTCCATCGATTTACAGTCAAGCTTTGAAGGGTCAACTAGATGCGTTTAGGTTGCCGGTTGGTGCGGCTTTAATCCAATACGTCGACGACTTATTGGTGGCTGCTGATACTCAGGACATTTGCAAAATTGCTACAGTGTCGTTGCTGCAACATCTCTGTGAGTTAAATCACAAGGTGTCACCTTCTAAACTCCAATATTGTTGTCAAGAAGTAACCTATCTAGGTCACTTATTGTCAAAGGAGGGAAGGAGATTGACCCCAGAGAGAATTACAGCGATTGCGCGCATGGCTGTGCCACAAACCCAAAGAGATGTGCGTGCCTTTCTAGGTATCACATCGTACTGCAGGCAGTGGATTCCTAATTTTTCATTGCTAGCGAAACCATTGGTGGCTCTTACGTGCAAGGATGTTTCGACTCCTTTACCATGGACGGAAGAATGTCAGAAACGTTTTTCTGAATTACGTGATTCATTGTGTTCGGCCCCTGTGTTAGGTACCCCTGATTACAGCAAGCCGTTCACGTTATATGTTCACGAGAGGGAAGGTTGTGCTTTAAGCGTCTTAACGCAACCTTTTGGTGGTAAGCAACGTCCATGTGCATATTTTTCCTCGACCTTAGACCCAGTAGCTAGAGCATTGCCGAGTTGTTTGAGAGCAACTGCGGCAGCTGCGGTCTCCATCCGACAATCAGCAGGATTGGTCATGGATAATATGCTTACGGTGATGGTTCCGCATGCAGTCGATACTCTTTTGAACCGTACGAAAACTCAGCACTTGACGAGTGCGAGGTTATCTGGGTACGAATTGACGCTCTTGGCAAGCCACATTCAGATAAAACGTTGTAATGTCCTAAATCCGGCAACTTTGTTACCAATTAGTGCAGAGTCAGATGTAGTAGCAGAACATGACTGCTACTTGCGTACAGAGGAGGAAACAAAAGGTCGTGTGGACCTTAAAAACACCCCATTGGAAGACCCGGATGGCACCCTGTATGTGGATGGGTCATGTTTTAAATTGCCGAATGGTGATGTGACTACTGCTTATGCTGTGGTGACATTGAATACTGTTGTTGAGACTGCGAGATTGAATCAGAATTCTGCCCAAGCTGCAGAGCTGATCGCTCTTACTAGAGCATGTGTATTAGCAAAAGGTAAACGTGTGAATGTGTACACCGATAGTCAGTATGCTTTCGGTGTAGCGCATAGTTTCGGACGATTGTGGCGAGAACGTGGTTTCTTGACGTCACATGGCACGAAAATACAGCATGGCCAGCTTGTGAACGATCTTTTGGATGCATTGACTTTGCCTGCTCAAGTTGCAATTGTTAAATGTAGTGCGCATCGTAAGGTGACGGATGATGTTGGTCGTGGTAATGCGTTTGCAGATGAGATTGCTAAGGAGACTGCCCGGAACCTTAGCACTCGAATGTATGTGACGAATTCGGTTAGGTGGCCTACAGAATCAAGTATGTGTGAGAATACTATAGAGAGTGTGAAAGCAATTCAGAATGAGGCCACCGACACTGAAAAGATGAAGTGGAAAGAAAGTACGGGAAGGTTGGATGTGAATGGTTGCTGGATTGATTTGTCAGATCAGAAAAGATGGATGTTGCCTGATGCGTATGTACTGGCCGTTGTGCAAATGGCACATGGGTTAGCACATATTAGCGCGAAAGGTATTTGCAAGTTGTTGGCTGATGTGTGGAAGAATGATGGAATTACTAAGTGTGCTGAACGTTTGGTGAAGAATTGTATGGTGTGTATAATGTACAATCCTGGCAAAGGAACCCCAACTCCCCCTGGCAGTTTTGCTCCTCCTTCGTATCCCTTTGAGGTGATCCAATTGGACTTCATCCATATGGAGCGATGCAATAACCTGAAATACGTTTTGGTTGTGGTTTGCGCATTCTCCCGATGGATCGAGGCCTATCCCCTCAAAGATAATACTGCCTTGTCTACTGCGAAAATCCTACTGAAGGAATACTTTCCTCGGTATGGAATGCCTAGAGTCGTGTGGTCAGATAACGGAAGTGAGTTTGTTGGAAGTGTGATGAGGAGTGTGTGTAAGGGCCTTGGAATTAGTCAAAAATTCCACAGCGCCAATCATCCCCAGTCAGCTGGATTGGTTGAAGGGTACAATGGCACCCTTAAACTGAAATTAGCGAAGATCCAGGCTACGACTGGACTTTCGTGGCCTGACGCTTTGCCTCTAGCATTACTGTCAACTAGGGCGACTGTACACTCCCGAATAGGGCTTAGTCCCTATGAAATAGTGTTCGGCCGTCCTGCGAATGTGTGGGGGGTTCCTAGGCCAGGTATATTCGTTGATCTTGAGTACCCGATGTTGATTGACTACTTACATGACTTGACTGCTAAACTGAGGTTAATTCATCAACAGGTTTACGACGCCTTGCCGACGCAGACGGAGGGTCCAGGCCACCAGCTCCAGCCTGGTGATTGGGTTGTCACCCGAAATTTTTCGCGCAAGAAGAATCTGGACCCCCGCTTTGTTGGACCTCACCAGGTGCTTTTGGCCACGAGGACTGCCGTTCGTCTTGAGGGACGGAAGAACTGGGTACATGCTACCCATTGTAAGCGAGTCCCTATTCCTTTGCCGGCAGACCCGTGGGTGAGGAAAGGCATTGCGTCAACAGAAGCAGCGACATTGCCGGCGTTTGTACCTTTCAGTGACGCACAACTTGTTGGTGAACACTCAGCGCAGCAGAAAGCCATTGTTGGAACATTGTCAGCAAGAGACTCAAGACCAGACCAACGAACTGATCAGCAGGACGCTGTCTCTTCGACAGATCCTTTGTTTGACGAGCAGACACGTCCCGGGAAACATCGATATTCTTTGCGTTCTCATACTAAGGACAAATAAATTTTTGCTTGCTTTGCTGAAACTGATAACTGCAATATCTTCGTTTCCCATGATCAACTTTGAACATTCGTATCATTGAAAATTGTTTTGTATATATATATATATCAAGATTTTTTCCTTGTATCTTTTTCCTTCCACAGCTGAATTATTGTGCTAAATAAATACATATTGTGTATTGAGGGCCGTAGGGCCGCGCGCGTACTTCCTTCTGGACAGTAGGTCTTGACGCTAGGTTAAAGGCCGTCGGTTCCTAGGAACTCCTGGGAATTGACTATTGCTGCACAGAACGAAGTGCGTCAAGAAACGTTGCGGACGGTCATAGGGAAATGGCATTTTCAAAGCTGAACGATTTGGAAGGAACGCAGGCGTATAGAGTCAAACTGCAGAAACTTAGTCGTACTAAATGTTTTGTATCCCAATTGTTTGTATTGTTTTTAACTGCTTCCGCATTTTTGGCGGGTGGGGTGTATTACACTATGTCTTACTTCTTACTTCCTACCCCTACTCCTACTCCTTACCCTAACATTACTTCTACTGCTTCTCCTCATTCCTTTCATATGTTACCAGAACACGAACAGGCTAGACGTGTAGAATTCCGCAACAATTCCTTTATCCAGCTCCTCCATCAGCATCAGTTAGTGGTTAACACTACTAATTGTTGGGTGTGTGGGTTGATGCCACATACTACGGGTAAGGGAATTCCATATCTGGTGTTACCGTATAGTTCCCAAGGGTCAGCTCGAGCATACCAAACAATGCTTCGAAGCGCACTAGGTTTCCACCCCTCTCCAGAACGTTCCCCCAAACCGGGTCCTACCTCATGGCAGTGGGTGGTATCGATGATAATACAGGATTTGGAAGATGAGATCTATGATGCTTATCTCATCCCTAAGGCAGAGGTACAAGCCTATAGGGCACCGAATAAAGGGGAATATAGTACGTTCACTAATGAAAAGCAGCTTAAAAGCTCGTCTCCAATATGGGTCGTACCCCACACTGGTAATCTTTGTCTTGTGGGTCGTGGCTCGCAAGCCTCACTTGGAGTAAGTGCTTGCACTGAAAGTTACGTTCTGTCAATGTCCCCGATCCCTGTGCTTCTGGCTGCCAAGGGTACGTACTTCATCTGTCATGATCGTGCATACACATGGTTGCCCGCAGACTTCATGGGCTCTTGTTTTGTTGCAAATCTGTTGCCTCCGACGTTTACTGTAGATGCCGATTATCATAAGACTAGAGTTGTACGAGGCGTAATTAGTGAAGAGGATACTGCCGGTCAAGAGGCAGGAGACTTTTTCAAGGGTTTCCTCCCGTTTTGGGGACCTATGGTTAATAGTAGGAACCTGAGACATTTGACTCGAGTGGTAGAATCGACAGCTAACATTACTGCCAGTGCCCTTGGTAATATCACCACAGAACTTCAGGCGGAGAGACTTATGACATTACAAAACCGTATGGTTTTAGATGTTGTCTTAGCAGATCGCGGTGGGGTATGTAAAGTGATCCATTCGAGCTGTTGCATTTTCATTCCAGATAATGCTCCTACTGTCTATCAAGCCATCTCGAAGTTGCACAAGATCTCCGAATCCATACACGTGGATGTAGGGGATTGGACGCTACTTGGTTGGTTTTGGGGCCTGGTGTCGACTTGGGGTTGGAAGATTCTGACGATCATCGGGGTTGTGGTAGTGTTCCTGTTCACGTGTTGCCTTTGTGTGCAGTGTGGTCCTGCCTTATGTGGCCTCTGTGCTACAACGTGTATGAGACAACCATCTGTTACCAAGGGGACTCGGTTGGACAGAGCTATGCTACAACGACATCTTGATGGTCTGATGAATATCGAGTATGATTCCGACTAGTGCTTGCCTACATGAGGGCAAAAGGAGCGTCTGAGGTTCCGTGACAATTGTAAGTGGTGTTTTCGACTCACACGAATATGGTCGAGTCTAGTATCTATGAACCGCAAATGACGAGTTTAGCAAGTGTGCGCAGTTTCGCTGTGCTAACTTAAACCGTTCGTTTGTTATGTGGGTTTGTCATCTGTACCCACGGGTTCCATCTTAGATACGGCATCCATTTTGTCTCTTGCCCTCAAGTAGCCAGCGAACGGACGCTGTCCGCTTCGCGACCCTGGGACTTCCAAGATATTTGCGGAAGACACATGTTCTTTGAAAGTGTCTTTATGACGAGGGGGATGCTACTGTAAGGCAGATGGCGCCGCTCGAGGCTCATCTTGCCGCACGGGCTTATTGTCTCAGCCGTGCATCTCATTAGGCACGTCCCTTTGATGCCTGTATCTCGTGCTTCTCGACACTCCCCTTTTACACCCTTTCCGATCTCCCCACTGTCTCCGTCTTCCTCTGCACCTGTCTTCGTTCCTGTTTCGATCTACTTTACTGCTGATTGGAATTTGCTAATGGTGGGAAGATGGGTTTTTACAGTTGGGAACCGCCAAATGTTTCCGCACTTATGTTCCGGATCTTGTGTGTTTCAAAGTGATCTAAGCGACCCCTCTGAGAGCGACTTGTGGGAACCAGGTTGTAAACTATTGTGTATCATGTTATCCTATGGGTAGAAACTGTATAAAAGGAGCGATCCACAAATACAATTTGAAGCAGTCTCCCCGAACTACACTCGATGTACTTCTTGTGACTTCTGTGTTCCCTGCAGTAAATAAACCTTGACTCTTTGACGCCGAAGGAAGTGTCCCGTGTCTCTGTGATTTGTACGCCGGAGCAGGTTACCCACGAAGGTTTCAGGTGTTGTGCCCTGGCACCGCTGGTCCAAAGAACCCAGTCCTTCACCCCAGAGCTTTATTCACAGAGACGGGGGATATCAAAACAGAAATAAGTGTGCGCTTAAAGGGTAATTTTTTAAACAAAAATCTACACATTTCACATGACGAACTTACAAGCTGACTTTTAACTGAGCTATGGGCATTTAAAATAAAATCCCCACGATGCAGCATTCTATACGTCACCTGCACTTATTCAAATGATAAAAAACCTTGGATACACCAGCTGCTACAGTTGATGCAACCCCTTCTGTTTCCACTCTGGGTAAGTTTAAGCCAATCACTTGGATAAACGGGACAAAGACAAATGGAACACAGTCAATCGGGCACAATTTCCCTAAACTTGTCATCATGCTAGCATAGATTCTGCACAGCGAAAGAAACGTTCGAAATGGATCGCTCTGTTTTAAGGTGTTGTGGTATATTTTGGGTTGCAATTCACAATCCTTCGCGAAAAGAGTCCAGGGAAATATCAGTAGAAAATATGCAAGTGAAAGGATCTCTGGTCTTTAGTTCTTCACAAACAATGCATGTATCAATATATAATTAAGGAAATCTAGGTTCATATTTTACTTTATAGACTGCAGCTTCTTCCTTTGCCAGTTCTCCATGCTTACCATATACAGAATGATATCATTGTGGGGGTAAGCAAATAAGTCTATTGTTCTATGTATGGTAGAGCAAGCCATCTTTGTGAAGGTAAGCATTGTTTAGTGGCACCGAAGATTGACAGACATGCTGCACTAGAGAAAATTGTTTCTCTGAGAAAGACACTATTTTACTGAATTGATTGTCTCTCCTAACTCTCGCATAAGGTTTGTAGCATCGAACAATAAATCAAACGCTTATCTCTGCAATAAATGTCTTACAGTCCACCCTTAACATATTAATTCAGAAGAGAGTCACGTCAGTGAGCTGCCCAGCAGAGAATAAAAATACACTCCTGTACTGAAACACTCGATTCCTATGGAAACCTCCTAGTTTTACTGCCTTTGCACTTCAGGAATGCCCCAGAATTTAACCCCTCTGTCTAAAACGTAGTTTTTGATAGAGGAATAACATTGTTAATGCGAGAACGCGATTACACATTAAAATGGTGGTACTGCAAGGATGAGGTGCTCATACATTTAACACTGTCAACTAATGTGCTATGAATAGAAGTCTTTTCACTGTTGGCGCCCTGTCTAAAACCTGGAAAATAAGCAGCCAGAATGAATTAATAAATGCCCTGAGTGTCTGCACTTCAAAATAGAACATAATTCGGAAATATAGATGTGTTGCCTGGAGTGGTTATGAAATGGGAACTTGTGTTAATCATTTGTTTTGGCGTAATGAGCTGCACAGGCAAGCAATATTTAAATTGGTTATTGCAAATATGGAATGAACTCTCGTGTTCCCTAATTATTCATTTCCAGCAGGCATACTTCACAGTTTAGCGATATTTTTACACCGGAGAATTGAATGTTCACATCAGAAAGATAGCATGAGATTGCACACTTATTTATGATCAATGGCGTGTCCTCTTAAGTGAATGCACACTGGAGTGAAAAGCAGACCACAGCAGAAAGGACGGCCATAGTTGGATTAGGTGACAAAGATTTTATACTGCAAATGAGAATACATAGAGTCAAAGAAGGCAACCATGCCAATTACTCAAAGAACTGGAGCAATTATTATTTATTCCACTTAGGACACCGCGTGCCATACTGCGGATGTACAGACTTTTTTTTTATTTTTGCTTCAGACACTGATTATGTAATGGGCTGGATGCTCCATTGCAACACGAGTTTAATTGAACTCAACATGGGCAGTTTATCCTCAAAACGAATCCTATAAATTATCGAACAACAATCTCAAAACTAAAAGTAAAACTTGATTCATCAGCTACTTGTCCCAAGGTCGCTTTAATTTTCAAGCTGTGCAACTAACCAGGCAAAGATTATATTACTGCGGTCACATTATTATTCCAGACAGCTTTACCAATTTCTCAGTTTGGGATGCTGATCAGTTTGCAGATTTGGTTCTACCAGCTATTAGAAACAAACTTGTTTTTCCATTTCAATAATTTCTCATAGGCACCTTTTTCCATTTTGTACCTGGAGTGATTTGCATTTTCTAAAATGGTGATATGAATGTTGTTATAGTCTGACTTACAGTCTTAAATTGGGTGCAAGCATAATTTTTGTTGGTAGTCATCATGATGAACCCATAAATCCTTATCAAAGACTCATTCAAGGAATCTTCCCAACAGCTCTTAGGACAGGCCAGTTCCTCTCAGTCCTAAAGAAACCTACATTAGACCATGGTGGCCTCGCTAACTACCGGCAAATCACTCTCCAGCCATTCATAGATACAATTATTGAAAAAGAAGTCAGTGTTGAACTCCAAGAGGACACCAGTGCTAACTATCTCCTGCATAACTTTGAGTCTTTGTGACCGGAAAATAGTTTTTGGTATTACCAAACCCAAATTGCCATTAAGTTAATCATTACCGAATTGCAATTTGAATTTGCAAGTTACATACCGAAAGACTGTTTGGAAGAGTAGTGTTTAGGGCTTCCCTTCCAAATACTGCTTTGCAGATGTAGTAACGTTTTGTAATCACATTCTGGCAGCAAAATATTAATGCTTTCAGCTGCACAAAGAGAGTGTAGTACTCCCCAAGAGACCGTTCCCCTTTGTGAATTCTGTCAAAAATATTTTAGTAGTATGGGAGTTGTACATGGTACCACTGCTTACTACTAAAAAAGTTCGTGAAATATTTTTTTTTAAGACATCCTATTTTCCTGATAGGAAAATGAACTGTGTTGTAAAAAATTATTGCTTTGTTTCAAAGCAATCACAGACATGGTGATCTTCTGACCCATGCAACAACCCTATGACAGCAGCAAATGGTAGTAGGTTGTTAATATTCATGAGTTAGGTCAATTGCTACTCAGTAAGATTTAAAAATGTGAGAACTGACCCATTAGGACATAGGTTGGTTCATAAAATACAATGGGATTTGCAAAATGTCTGCGCAAATTGTGACCTAAAGAAACCTTTTTAGCGCTATTTGCTACTAACCGCAAAATCCTATCATTGCCCATCTGATCCATGGTCCATAAAATACTGTTCTTCATATTGGTACTATTGCTAATGCCAACATCAACAGTCTTAACACCAGTGGAACATGGTTTGTAAAATTGTACAGCATAAATCCTTTAAAGAGGACTAGGCACTCTGATCTTCATGCTTTTATTAACCATTTTTAAAGCTGTAGATCGTTAGCAATCTATGAAACATTAACATACCCATCTCACGGACGTGTGTGTGTGCACAGAGCAGAGTCTCTTAAGAAACAGGACATACATTTCGAAATTCTCAGAGTTAGCGCTTGATATGTAAAGAGCTCAGGTCAGAATAAGGCATAGGCAACCCCAGTTCACTCTTTCTGAGTTGTGCCATATGCATGTGACACAATAAATCAGAGAATTTCCTAGTTAAATGTCTGCCCCTTAGACAGTGCAATGCCTTAAAAGTAGACATCCAACTGTACTCTTCACCAACTCACAAACTGACAATACAGACTGAGCTGTTCAGTGTTTATGGTTTGTTCAGAATCCAGATCTCCCATTTGTTAGAAATGGGGGTTTCTAGTTAGCAACGGTATGTACCTGTGTACCAGGATAAGGTGTGTACCTTTGTCTAGTCAGGATAAGGGGGATACACACTTCGGATAACCCCTGCTCACCACCTGGGTAGCTTGGCTAAAACAAACAGGCTTCTCCAAAGGCAATGTGAAAAGTATATGTACTCTAAACACACAGTAATACAGTGATAACACCATAAATTGAAACCACACCAGTTAAGAAAAATAAAGTATCTTTATCTAAACCCAACATGATGAAAACAGAAAAAAATCAAACATACATGCAATTAGAACATGACTTTTGAAATGTTTCAAGCAACTTGATCCATAGGAAACTATGGATGTGTGATTCTACAAGTGATTCTAGATGCGCCAAACTTCACAATGGCAAAACTGCTGCAGAGAAGGGAAGAATTGAGAAACAAAGAGATGCGTCCGTTTCTGAGTCCTTGGGGAGGCAATGCAACAGTTCTACTGCACGCAGGAGAAGTGATGTGTCGAATCTGGTCTGTAGGGGGCCAAGATGCATCGACTCCCAGACGGTTCTGGTCCCCACGGGTGATGCATTGGGGAAACTTGATGCACAGCAGTGATGTGTGGAAAACGGGGATGCGCTGGTGATCGATGTGGCAGCGGCAAGTGGTGCTGCAGCAGTTTCTTCAGCCGCGATCCCACGATGCATCAGTTCTTGCAGCCATGACATGTGCAGCGTCGTCTCTGCAGCAGCGTGAAGGTGCATGGAGCTCCTGCTTGCACTGTGGTGCTGCGTCTCGAAAAAAAAGAGTTGAATGAAGGGTGATGCATCAGTTTTCTCCGTTTTTCAGGTTTCTTACCGCTCCCAACAGCAGGAACAACCTTCAGAGACCCAAAAATGGAACAGGCACCTCCTGACAGATCAGAACTCCCAGCAGCAGAGTTCAGGGAAGCTGGGGATGATGTATTTGTGTCCCTAAAACTTCAAAACAGGAGGGCAACACACAGAGGCCCTTGGAGATTGTTCTTCAAGCAGGCTCACAGCAAAATTCCAGACTTTGTCCGTTCCTTGGCAGAAAGAGCAACTGCAGGCCAACCCCACACAGCAAAGGGGCAGTACTACTCCTCACAGCTCTTCAGCTCTCTCCTTGGCAAAGGTTCCACTTGAGTCCAGAAGTGATCTAAAGTGCTGGGGTGTAAGGTCTACTAATTATACCACATTTTGTCTTTGTTCTCTTGGTTCAAGGGTCTCTGAGCCCAGTCCAAACCTGTTCTAGCCTCACTGGTGCAGTATAACCACAGGGGGTGGCGACAGCATTGTGCAAGGGAGACATGTAATACTAAGGCGCAGGAAAACACCTCTCAATGCTCTAAATGCAGCCAAGCCCCATTCTGCTCAGCTCTGAGTGATCCAGGAAGGGCAAGGCACACCTCAACCCCCCTAGTGGCTTTCTACAGTGAATGTACATCCCCAGCCCCTGTCACTCCAAAACCAGACAGTCAATACACAAACAGGCAGAGGCATACAGAATGTCTAAACAAGAAAAGGCCTACTTACTAAAGTGACATTTTCAAACACACAATTTAAAAAACATCTTTATTAAAAGATGTGTTATTAAATTATTAGTTCAGAGAGCCTAAACTTTATTTCTCTATCTTGTCCCAATGGAAAGTTTTTCTTGCTAGATGTTACAAAGCATTTCCCATTCTATCTTATGGGGCAGATAGCCTTTCCATAGTGAAAAACGAAATTAGCAGTATTTCATTATCAGGACATATCACACACACCAGTACATGTCCTACCTTTCACATACACTGCACCTTACAATGGGGGTACCTCGGGTCTATCTGTGGGGTGCCTTACATGTAAAAAAGGGGAGGGTTAGGGCCTGGCAAATGGGTTAACTTGCCAGGTCAAAATAGCAGTTTAAAACTGTGCACACACACTGCAGTGGTAGATCTGAGATACTGCTTCAGGGCTACTCGTGTTGGTGGCACAATCAGTGCTGCAGGCCCACTAGTAGGATCTGATTTACAGGCCTTGGCACACTTTACTAGGGTCTTACCAGTAAATCAAATATTTGAGTCATGGATAACCAATTATGCTCACAATTTACAGAGAGCATATGCACTTTAGCACTGATTAGAAGTGGTAGAGTGCCTTGAGTTCTATAGCCAAAAACACCACGTCAGGAAAAAGGTTTGGGGATAACCCTGCAAAAAGGGCCAGGTTCAACACAATGTAACTGCAGAATGGGAGAATGGTTTGCCATAAGCATAAACTAACTTTCATTTAGGTACCTCTGACATAGTTTGCAGCTAGTTCCCAAGTTTTGGGGCAGAAAGGGGAAAGGAATGTTTTTTCATCCATAGACGTAAAAAGTATAAAACAATGTTATGATCAAAGAACTTATGTACGTCTCGATGCATAAGCCATTTCCATAGTTTTCATTACATTACTCAGGTTAATTACCCAATTTATGCCATTACTGATTAAAAAGGTGATGTGATATCAATTACATATGGCTTAAATGTGCATTTTGAGGGATAATGCCATTTAAAAATTCTTGCGACATTTACTAATCACTTGTTTTTCATGCTCATCACTTTTTAAGACTCAATTGCATTGTCACTGGTTCTTTATAATAAATATTTCTCTCCTCAATCATGAATATAAACAATATGGGCATGGATAAAACATCTGTGGAACTTCCGCATTGATATTCCCTCAATTGTATGTACCTATAATTCTGGGATGCATGAATATTGACCAATAATGGGTTCGCTCCTGAGAAATGGGAAACAACTGTTGGAATAAGTGTTCCACACTTACTCAAGTATATACTTATGCATTACATGCCATTTTACCTCCACATTCCATCAGCTTTTATGCTATGAACGTCCAGCAGAAACCAAAAAAGTAATGTTTTCTCGCAGTACTTTGAATTCCCAATTCATTCAGTAAATCTAATCAAATGCTGCATCTGTATTTATAGCCTGCCCAGGTTGAGGGCTAATATTACTTTCCCAGCAAATCTCCTAACCCAACGACTTTCTAAATCAGTCCACATATTAATGGATTACGAAGACTGTAAAATGTGCATGTTAAATAACTTGACTAGTATTCAAAAACTGCACTAACCCAGGAGATTATTGAAAAGATTAACAACAGATGCCTGTGCCGCATGCATGAACTCACTGAGCTCACAAAGTAGCTGACATAACTTGTCAAAGTGGAGCAGTTTTAAGATACCATGAACTTTATATTCTTGTCTTAATTCTTTCAGAAAACTGGATTCCTTTAGGCTACAAACTATTTTTAATATGGGCTAATATTACCCTTATGGACTATCAAAAAGGGTGTTTCTACTCAAATACGCACCACTAGTATTCAGTTTAGGAAACAAACCCTACATAATGCAAATAAATAAATTATACTTCATTTTGAACATCTGTTTCATGTCTCCACTTTAAATATCTACTTGGCTACCCTACTATACCTTTTCGACTTGAAGTAGATCTCCATATTTGAGCATTCTCTGGTGCACTTACAAAACTTATGATAGTCATAGATTTCCAGTAGTCTCCTGCTGTGAATTTTACTTCCACATGGTAAACATTTTCCTTATGGAGAATCAGCTTTGTCTTTAACTGAGAAAAACACATTTTGTGTGTTTCCATTCTGGTAACCTTTCCCCAAAAGGATGTGTTTCTTATGTTTCACCTATGTATGTACACCTTACAAAAAAAAGATCAAAAAAAGAGGAGGAGGAAGTCAAACGTTTGGGATGACCATTCAGAGATGGCCATTTTTCAACAGTGAAATTAATCAGTATGTTGTGGCTTTCTATGGTTTTAATTGAAGCTTCAACTATCACAGTGCAATCCTTTATAAATTAATAGGAGTGCTTGTACATTTCATGAAATATCTAATAAAAACTATAACCCAGTGAGATAAAGTTAGGAAGGAAAATGACAAATAAGCTCTTTTGTTCATTTAAAAATGTAAAAAACAAACAAAAGTGTCACATCACGTTTACCTATGTATCTTTATTCTACCATTCGAAAATATAAATTGTCTCCTGCCACTAAATTATCTTCAAAGCCCGACTGATTACCTTTGCAGATATTTGATTTCATGTGCAAACTGAAGCTCAAGATGGGTGAAGACATCTGGATAGGTTAGTTGTGATATTACCTCTCATGAGTGCGTGGTACCAAAGGTAAACACTCTTAAGAAGTTTTCTACAGATTTTCTGCAGAGGATTATCATAGATTAATAAACTGCAGTTTTGCTGCCAGCGGAAGATGGAACTTCTCGCTGAATTAATGAACTCATCAGTTAGTTACATAAGGGTCAGAGACTTGAAAAGAGATGAAAGCTAAGTACACACACGGGGCGAGGCTCGATCACACTTCTCCCAACCTACTTGTGCATAGAGTTAGAAAAAACACGTTGTTTGCATTGCAAGAGATCTCAGTTTGCGACCTGAAGCAGCAAAGCCAGGCATGTGACGGGTTTAGTTCATTGCGTATTTTTCATCCACAGGGAGTGAACTGAATGCACTGAGGATGAGTACACTGCATGCTCGTCCTCTTCACATACATAAGACCTAGCTTGATGGAGCCCACCAACCAACGCAAACATGTTACAGATTTGTGGCAAATATAACCCATTCTCCATTGCATGTCCCTTCATACAGTCAAAAGGCAGTAACCTCAGTATACACAATGCTGATTTTCACCGCTAAACCGTGCTATAAAAGATGTCTTGGTCATTTCGCTGGTTATGGAATGGAGGCCAAGAGCCTGCTGAGATGAGCATGCTTGTTTCCTCCTGCCACCTGATTATTGGTCTACAGTGAAGAGTAAGGCTTTAAGAACATGTCTGGTAGTTTGTGAGTACAAACTATGAATTGTTGTGAAGCAGTTGAACTGCAACCTCGGCCCTCCGCCACGGATGTCAATTTGTAAACAAGGGCAAGCAACTAGGCGCCTCGACATAGGTCCCAGCAGCCCCTGCGGTGTAGAGAGGACCTCAACCCTTCACGGTGGCCCCAATCTGCCCATGGCCCTTCATCACATTCATCCCATTCTACAGGGATAGGGACATCATTTTTGCACAATACCATTATGAACATCTGCTTCCGAGCTCTTGCCCTTTGGTCTCTTCTAGGCCTGGTCTCAAGGGGTCATGGGAGCGGTGGTAAGGATAAAAGGTGGGACCTCAGAGCTCTCCTTATTTTCTGTCATTTCCACAGCACGCAGTTTTCTAACTGCAAATAATTTTCTGGTGTGGTGAGTTAAATGTAGACCTAGGTTTAGCACTGTGAGTTCATCAGAGGTAAAAATGAGCATGAATGCTCTGCACCGCCTAGGCATTTGTTTTAATCAACTATTATGTGCCTTCCGTGGTAACTAAATAGGGGCTTGCATGCACATTTGCAATGTGCAGAATGTTTATCATAAATGTGATGCAGAACTATGTAAATCAGGTATGAGGGATTTGCCTTTTTTGGATTCTTTATCCGTGTGTATAAAAATCCACCTCTATTGAATATTCATGTCTATTTTCTAAAATATATAATGTTTCCTTTACATTAGTAATTTCTGGTAAAAATAATTATTCTAGACAAGAAGATTCTGCTAAAATAAAGCTACACATATCACACTCCATCCGTCTCATACAACTGTTAAATAGGTGGGTGTATAGCTTCAGCAACACAAACAATGCAAAGTGATCAGATCATGTGTCGGGCCTAACGTACAGCAACCTACTCTTCTCACATAGATCACACTATAACTACACACTATTGAAACCCTCCTTGCAGGTCCCTTTATAATCACTTCGCACAGTTAAGAGTGCCATGATGCCACAATAGTGGTGCTATGCAAGGGTCAGATAACAAACAATATTATAGGGGTAGAAATCATTTGAAGTTGATAAGTTTAGATGCTTTCACAATTTAGGATGCAATGTTGGTTATATATATATAACTAATGACACACAAACAATTACATACTCTTTCTCGGTATTACATAAGCGCCTCTGCTTGCCTCAGAGAAAGGTCTTCTGTAAACAGTTTTTACACTTCTGGTACCTAGAAATAAGGATCAATACAAAAAAGGACATTTCCATGGCAACAAGCAGCCAATATTTGACAGACTTTACGAGTGGGTGTTTGCACTGACGTGAGGCAGGCAGGCCATTTCGATATTCTTCACTTAGCACTTCAAGGTAATGCACTTACATTACTGATTTGGGATGTACAGATTAAAAGAAGCAAGATAAATCCATAATCATACATGACGCTGATCTTGAGGTATTTTTCATCAAGTATATCTCGGAGAAAAATATACTTAGAGAAAAATGTGCGAAAATGAAATCTGCAAATGTTCTTCAGAGGAATCTGATGTCGTGATAATCAACTCTTAAATTGAATATATTCATCCCAGGGTTTTTTGTTAAGATTTTTTATAGGGCAAACTAGACCTGAGACATAAGGTATCAAAGCGTTTTAAATGAGCGCCAGTTTCGATACATGAGGACACAATACATTTTTATTGTTTGTAGGGACAGGGAGATTAAGTGATTTTCCCAGAATCACAGGATGTTGAGCGTCGTTGCCGAGACTTGAACCCAGTTCCCTAAGGCTACATCCTCTCCCTTAATCTGCTTCTCAGGATTAAAAGAGGTGAAATGTATGTAAGCATGTACGTATTGTGCACATGCTTTCTGTAGTTTCCTGCTGTGCTTCTTGATCAATGGCAACAGCTTCACACCAAAGATTGAGGTTCTCTAGCATAAAAATCGGACAAGCGTTCCTAGAGAAAATCTGCACCATAGTGGTGCATGCAAGTGGAATACATGAAAAAATATCAATTCCATATCCATGAATATTCAATTCCTCTAACAATGCCCTGGACATAAGGTTTCTAAAAGCTAGCTTACTACTGATTTTCTATTTTTAGAATAACCAGTGGCAGTTCTTCAGCTAAGGCTTAGGCGCGTCAACCCACTGTTTTTCAGCAGTGTAAGGATATATAAAATGAGAATAACTCAATGATATTTTCATTTTCTTTTTTCCTTTTGTGGGTGCTGCAGCTTTGCGAGGAGGGGTGGAGTGCTCTGCTGGCAGAGCAGGAGAGTAGTGGTTTTCCCTCCCTAAGGCCACATGAATGTTTGGCCATCCGTCCCGGGTCAGCCAAACCTTCATGCACACTTAATATGTTCTACACCCATGCTGCATTACAGCCTGGGCTGAGAACCTGCCCAGGGTCCCATTCCCAATCTGAGCACTGAACCACAGTGCTCAGATCAAACACAACGTTGCATTGCAGTGTTGTCATTGGCTCAGGGGAGCCTGGTGCTTCCTGTTGCGTGAGGAGATATGTTTAATTTTATTTTTCATTTACCCCCTTCACCCCCCTGCCTCCTCGCTCCACAATCCCCAAATTTGCTACTCACAATAACTGTGGTCTTTGTTGCTTAACCGCATCGATGCTGTGGCGATTTTCGCGCTGTGCGGCTTTTTTTTAAAAGCTGCGTTATATGACGAGTTCAGCTCGTCATCAGCACACGCCACCCAGCATCGAAAGGGTTAAAGGAGGACACTACATTTTGAAAACAAATTTTACCAAACAAGACATAATATGGACATTGGTGGATGTTATTTTATCTAACAGGTAGACTTATAGGCATGAAAACTTCCTAACCATTTTTTCGCCTAAATATATATATAAATATACCACGAACATCCAATATTTAAATTAATTGTGTTTAACTTTTTTTATAAATGTATTAATTTTATTGCCCATCAGGGAAGCAAACTAAACTATTTGGTACCATGTAAAAGAACATGATATGTTCAACTGAAATGTTGGAGTGTTTCAAATAGAACTAGACATAGAATCCAGAACGGCAGAACAGAGCACACCTGGTTGCTCAGCCTGATACCCTTCCCATTGCAAAGGCTGTCAGGAAACGCTCCAGTATTTAGAGAGCGAGTTCTAGAGTGAGAAGCAATTTTTGATAACATCTGATGTCAATCCACTTGCATTTGGATTTATGAATGATCATGTGCCATTCGTCTTTTAAGATCAGTTCTCGGGCAGAGGTATCATTTTATTCACCAAATATAGCATCTCTCTCTCACACATATATTGATGCTGAACTTTGGGTCATGTTACAATTGGATTAGTTGGATGGAATATGCTATACCAAGAAAGCGCTCATCTAAATACACTTTAGGAAAAACATGTGTTTTGGTGCTGATGTCAAGGAGTATTTTTCTGATAGTTGCACTCCAGACCATAAAAAAAGCAAAAAAGACAAATGCTCCCAGATGTCCAAGGAAAAGTATTTCATATGCTGTGCTATTAAGTGTAAACAAAAGAGCACCGACACTGTGTAAACCCCAGTGTGATTCAATTTGCCAGACTTAGAGTAGCAGTGATATTTGATGGCCCTTTATTACATCCTCGTGATTAACATCCTCACCATTATTAGCACTAGTGTGTCTTTTGGCTTTCAACATTTTACGATTAAGGTAATTGATCCTCAATTTCCAATATTTAAAAAGTAGTATTGGTAATAAAAAAACAGAATATAATCTACACTTCTGAAATGTCTGAGGGTCTCTGAAGGGATTCTTCTGGAGAAGACCCTTTCAGATGACAAATGCGGCTACTTCAGCGACTGCAACTAAAAACAATTCTCGGGTCCTTTTTATCCACTGTGTAAACATTTGTGGCATATTTACAATAAATAACATTGTCAATCATTTAACTGTAGCAGCAGGGTTTTGTTTGATGTTTGGGACCATCTTGTTGATGTCATTGTCTCGAGGTTAGACATAGTTATTTGTGGCCATTAATCCATGGTTATTATTCAATGTAATTTTACTTTTCGATACTAATAAACCTGAATTTTATTGTGAACTTCGACTGATTTGTTGTGTGTGTGTCTTCCCCCTGTTCTCTGTAGGAATGATTTCATGTTGACTTCCTCAACACATATTTAGGAACTGAAATTCCTTTTTCTGTCACCTTCCCAGCCTCGTTCTCCAACTCACCACACTCTCAAGTACATTTTTGGTTCCATTGATTTATTGTCTTGATGGTATCTCAACTACTCTCTTTTCTTTGCCCATCAATTTGCTGCACTTACCAGTATCTGTACTTTTAGTGATTAGAATTCGTTTCAGCTTTTGTGTGTTACTAAGCATCCTGTGCTCATTATGCACTTTAAATCCCAATCCAAAATGTGGAATTTTTTCATTCTGCTTCTTTGATGTTCACTTTCTATTATCTATCAACTTTGGTAAACAGTTTTTGGACACCCTTATTCTGCCGTGCATTGATTAATAATATATTTATACTGGATAATTTCTTGATGCTATTTTTGATATTTGTTTGCAAATTATGGTAATGTAATAATCAACTTAGCTCATTCAATAAATGAACCTACTTCCTATTACTAACTAGGAAAACAATGACAATTTCTCAGGGAAGCTTACATGCAGCTTTTATTGATTTACGGTCTGCTTTTGACCTTATCCCTAGACACAAACTCTGGTGTGTCTTGAAGAAAATGGGTATTCCATCCAAAATGTTGTTGCTGGCCGTTCGCCTGCATGAGAAGAACTAAGCAAGGGTACGTTGGGGTAACCAGGGCGAATTGTCATACAGGGTCAACAGAGGGGTCCGACAAGGATGTGTAATGGCCTCCACTCTCTTCTCACTCTTCATTAATGGTGTTATCCAGTTTCTCACTGAGAGCCCAGCCAATGCACCGACCCTGGGGAGGGGGGGGGGGGGGTTTCAAGGTGAAAACCGTAATTTTTGCAGATAACACTTTAATAGTTTCCTTCCACGACCCAGAGTGGCGCGCAATCTCTCCTAATAAGGTTCAATTCTTTTTGTGCACCAAGAGGTCTTGAGAGAAACACCGCAAAGATCAAGCTCTTAATAATTAATCCTCACCGATCTTTTACGGGAAAGCTTTTTCTAGAGGGGAAACCACTAGAGAGAGTGGGTACCTTTGATTACTTGGGTATCACTCCCTCCGATTACCTTTCCTGGAGACATCATTTTAAGAAGCAGAACCTCCAGCTAAGGGGCATTTCAGGGGCTTTGATCCAGGAGCACAAGATCTCATTGAGCAAGCCAATAGCTTCTCCCCTCTGCATTTATGATCACAAAGTAGTAGGCGCAGCTCTTTAAGGGGCGGGACTCTAGGACTTTTAAAAACTCTATACACTCTTAGTGACCGAAAATACATTTCTGAGTTCACTTTTCTCTCTGCCACTGCGTACCCCCCTGCAACCGCTGAGATTTGATATGGGTAGATTCTCGTTTGCTCAAAAAAGCAGCTAAGCCCCTTGCTCTTTTGGCTGCGCTTAAAAACCACCCCGGAGCTACAACCATATGCTGCTGCTTTGGAGGAGTTATATGCGCTGGACCACCATAGGAAAATCGGCTGGCTAACCAGGGTGAAAAAAATGATGTCCACTCAAGGAATGGAAGGCTTATGAGATGCCAATACTCCTGAATCACTTCCTACCAAATCCCAGGTTAAGAAACGTTACTGGGACTGGGTGGCCCAATCCCTATCTCCCATCCTTCCGGAGGCGGTTTGACACTTGATTTTATGGAGTTCAAACTGTAAGGTGCCTTTGAGCTATATTTGGAGGTTATTACAAAGCCCCAGGATAGGAAACTTTATATGCTATTCAGATTTAGTTCCCTTCCTGTTAACACCTTTGTTGCCTCCTGGCACCAGGCTACGTTCACATCTCAGCTTCGCCCTGGCTGCTCTTCTGCAACCGAGTCCATCAGTCACATACTTTTTGCATGCCCTACGTACCACTTTATGAGATCTAGGTGGATAGCACCTGTCTGTAGGCAACTAGGTACCCGCTGTCACAGCAAGGCACTACGCATCCTAAAATCCGATCTAGCATGCTAATTGTCTGTGCTGTTGCTAAATTTCTGGGCAAAATGTGGATCGGTAGGAGGTTCGCATTGACCATGTAACTGATGCAACTTCTTTATATTTTAATACTTCTTAAATTATTTTATACATGTATCTATTTATTAGTCTTGTTCTGAACTAATCTTAGAATTGTACCTGCATGACGGGTCATTCTACTAACTCTTACGTTATAGACTTTTGCTGTTACAGTTCTTGGATATAAATTTTAGCTGTTCTTAGCGATTTTTTAAGTCTGCTTCATTATTTGCATTAGATGGTCTGAGCTGAACCAGCCATTGGGAATTTGTAATCAAACTTTGGCCTCCTCTGCACTTTAGGCACTGGCACTTTTAAGGCATTGATTCGACAGTTGGGGGTTAGGCTGCTTCTATTAATCCTAGGCACAGGCTCTTTTATGAAGGTTGCCAATTCTATATACTCAATGCACATGCACTTTTTTTCCCCCGGAGTATTAGGAAGTCTGGACTCTAAAAAGAAAAATCTACAGGCTCCTACAGATTGTTTTTTAAATGTGATTGTTTTAATATGTCTGTATTGTATTGCCTGCCTGTGATACTTTAATAGCTGCAACGGCCGAAATAAAGTTATTGACTGACTGAATCTACTTATTTTTTTATTCATCTGTTCAATTTATCATTTCAGTACTTTCCCCAAGTTCTTGTCCCAAAACGTTTATAATCTTTAATGTGAGAGAGTTGGTTCTGACTAGCTGAATGCCTGCCTAGTTCCTTTTTTAACTTTTGACTTCCTTATTTTTGTGCCTCTTCACTGAGCCCCACTCATTTATAGCTTCTTCTAAAATGGATTTGAGTACTTACCACCAAAGCGAGTTGATATTGCGTTTGTAGGGGTAAGGCTTGCTGGTGTTCAGACCGCTAAAGGGGCCTTCAGTGCTGGGCAGTTGGAGTACATCTGTTGTGTGGGATTTTTATTTAGTGTATATCCCCTGTTGGTTGTGTGGCTCATGAAAGGGGGTCACCAGAGGGCCCTAAATTCAAATGCGCAGCTTAGTGGAGCCGCAGCTTTGTTCGGAGTTCTTCCACCTCCAGGAACAATCTTCCACTCTCTATCAAATCCTCTACAAATCTTCTGACCTTCAGGATATCTCATAATACATAATACATCGTAATTCTTCATTTCTTGCACTTTGTACCTAGCGTCAAGATCCCCTCAGGTACTCTGGCACTAAATAAATGCATTTAACATAGAATAGTCATTTGCACCCACCATTCTGCCTATATATTGGGATTTGTGCATAGTGTTTAATAGTGTTTGTAAGGTAAGAATAGTACATCTATACTTTCTCTACATGCTTTTAACTTTAAATATTTTGTTCCTCGACATTGTGAGATCACTGTATCCCAATAGTCCTAGCCTCGATATTTGATAGTATCATCCTATGCTCGCTAAAAGTCCATAAGAAGTCATCCTGTTACCTTCATCCACGTTTATTTGTATTTTTGTGAAGTCACACAGAGTGATGCAACGTATTTACTTTTGAGGTTAATCCAGACAAATACATTTTATTCTTTGTAAAACACTTTAAATAAAAGATCAATACAATTGCTAGAGCTGAAATTCTGCAGCAAATATGCTTTTTCCTTGTACTGGCTACATTTTAATGAGGCATATCTGTCAATTACAAAAGGTGAATATCCCCAGACTTATTTGTTATGGTATTAAGGCATACATAGCATAATGCAAGCTTTTTAAAATGCATAAATAGGTTATACATAGCATGATGCAAGCTTTTTAAAATGCATAAATAGGTTCCCTCCTACATTGCACAGCTGCCAAGTTGCTCAAGAATTGCATGAGATCCACCAGGTTGTCTTCCCTTTTTAGCACTTTGCATGATGATATTTTTGAAACCCCGATTGCAATTTTAAAAGCCAAACCTCAGGTCTCTGAAAACACAATTCTTGTGGTTGATGAACAGGACTGGCAAAAGTATTACACATTTGAGGTGTTACTTGTCTGCTATGCCACTGCACTTGGCCGCAGCATGGCTGTCAAAACCTGATTGACAGCCAGATTTCACAAATTGTATTTATCGCCATTACACTATGTTTCTTTAACAGGCTAGGCCGCCTTCACAAACAGCCTAAAAACGAGCCATCAGACTGGCAATAGTTTACCTAGTCAATCAAAAGCAATATTCGCCCATCACATCTTTGTCAGTATGCATCATTCTGAATTGCAAACCCAGAAGAGTCACTTCAGTTTTTACAAGTTACTCCAAACAGCATCCATTGTCCTTTAATAAAGGAACGTGTTCAATATTTCACTAGACAAATAACAATAATCATCATGAAATTTAAATGGACGTCACTTGATTTACCATCCGAAAAGCTCTCATAACTTGGATAACCAGAAGAGTTCATTTAAAATGATGTCAAGCTTACGTTTCTGGATTTGCATTTAGCACACACCTGCATGCTGGGAGTTGTAGTCTTGGTTTGTGCAAACTGAACTAACGAGACTCACGTGAATGATAACAATGTGGCATATGGGAAAACCTACTGGAGGAACCAGATACTAGCCTTACAGTTTTTAATAGTGTGGAGTGAATTGTGAGATCTGAAACGTTGAAACCCTTTGCGCCCTTTAGGCTAGACATACTTGAGCACAAAGCACATATTTGTTTATCATACAGCAAGGTCTCCTAAGCTTGCACACAAAGCTGCATTCAGTTGTAAAGCAATGCGGCTGCACTCAGTTGTACGTCAACGGGAAAATGCTACCATCTCTTAAAAACAATACCATTCGGATTATCTGACCTGTTTCAGAGTACCACCTTCCACAAACTTCGGGTTTGGTCCGTTACAAGGTCTAAATAAAAGGTTTTCACCCCGCCCCCCCCCCGCTCATACAACAATCGGTGTGTCCTTCATGTGTCCCTTGCACCCTCTGCTGTGCTCCCATTCTGTGATTACTGTCCCTTGTATTTGGGCATCCTATTAGGCCGCCAATTAAAGTACAAACACCATTTAAACCATGGGAACTCAAAAGCAAAACAACTTCAATTCGCCTTCAAAACTATACAAAAAAAACTGAGCGGAAGCTCAACTGGTCATTTGCTAAAGGTCATAGCAGCAAAACTCTTGCCTTCAATCAGATATGGCTCGGAGATGATGGCCAGCAAGGACTCTACTTTGTTAAACCTTGCCTAATCAAGATTGTTTAAAAAACTTTTCTCAATTCTGCGACATATTTCCCAAGCACAAATACGCCTGGAATATGGTTTAACAAATCAGATTTCGGCTAGACAAGGGGTCTTGGCCAAATATTACTGGCGCATGAGGGATGCGGGAGAGGACACGCTTGCCCACCTCTGCCAGGCAGACCAATTCCACGTGTAAGTCTTAGGCAAGCGCTTCTGTCGCTAAATCTGGAAGAAGCTTGGCATTCACCAATGACATATTCTGTTTTTAAACGAATCACCAACAAAGTTGTCAAACAAACATCGCTGCAAATAGACAAAGGATTAGTGGCTGGCAAAAGCCAAGCCTGGTTCGTGATGCCAACTTACAACCAACTGAAACAACAATCCTATTTACAAGAATTTTTCAGGGACTACTACAAGAGGAAACTTTGTCTATTGAGGTTGGGGTGGTTCCTGAGCAAACACCTTACCCCTACTTGGCTACGGACCTGGCCAACTTCGGATCGTCGCCTCTGTAACAAGGGAGCAGAGTCGTTACTGTATCTAATATGTATTTGCCCGGCCTTACAAAATCCAAGAAAGATCCTCCTGAAGCCACTCTTAAGAGAATTACAAGTCAGGACCAGCAGGGCGGCTGTGATAAAATGCCTTAGCGGGACCTCAATACAACTTCCTGTAAAACCGTTAAATTCCTGGCATTTGCTGCTCAAGAGATTGAAAAGAAGATGGCAGCATAGGAGGAACTGGGACTTATGTACTCCTCGCAGCTGGATACAGACCCTCCCTTATCCTCCTTACAGTCACTTTTCTCTCCTCCAACTTTTTTGTTCTTTGTTATTTTTACATATGGCAAGCATTTTTGAGATAAGAGGGGACAGTTACATCTAATCAAATATAAGCCCCTATTTGTGCAGCACCCCCCGTTAAAACAGTCACTTGTAAGCCCCTACATCTCAACGACAAAAGTCCTACCCTTGTTTCTTTTTACTTTTGAACATTTAAAAACTCTCTCCCCGTTTTTACTTTAATGCATATTTGTGCAAAATTGCTCAGGACATGGGGGCTAGTGTTGTTTTATGTTGTTCTATGCTGATTTAAAGATGCTATTTTACGTTGTTTTATTCTGATTCAAAGATGTTAATGTATTATATGGTGGTAAGTCCCACCCTTTTATGATTTTAACAAATCAAATAAAGTATTTTTTACTACTGTCCCTTGTATTATCTCGACGCTTGTTTACTGTATGCTTATGGTCATTTCTGATGGTTTAGTTTCTGTTTCTCTGCGCCTAATAGCTGGACCGCAGCACTTGCTGTACACCACAAATAAAATTCAATGTCACTGCTAAGGGGGCCTCAATGTTGAGTTGGGGACACTTGAATTCTTGGAGCATTGATCCGGGAGTTACATAGGGCAATGTTATCTATAAATTTCTTGAAACCTCTACTGTACATTTGAATTTGTATTTGAAGTATTTCTACAGCAAATTGTAACCTGAATGCTGCACTGTAGATAATTAAAGCATTGAAAAAGAAAAAAGAAAGCCTTATAAACATGAAAAAATGAAATCCCAAACTCCTAAGATGTGATTCCTGGAAAGAATCGAAAGCAGCTTAAATGTTAAAATAAAATACAATTTCCCAGTGGTGAAGACAGCATAGAGACTAAGTGTTTGTGGTTGAGGAAGAATTGTGCCAAAAAAGGAATGTGAGGTGGCACATAGAATTATAGATGGGCAAACAGTGAAAGACTGGGACGTTTGTCACTGAGGATTTCTGAAAGTCGTTGAATTGTCTATCATGTCACTCAGAACCGTGAGGTGTGTAACACCCATGTGTGTGACTTTTTATCCATGTATAATTTTGTAATATGTATGATGTGCAAAAATAATCAGCGCCTTGTTTCAACTGTTGAAATGGGGCACATGAGTAATGAGGGAGCCCTACTTGACACAGCCTCTCTTCCCTTCCCCACATCTTTAAAAACAATACCTATTCTCCTACTATCCACCCTCGCCAGTCTCTTTGCCTTCCCTCCTCAGACTGCCCTCCTAAAGTTGTGCTCTCTGCTCTCCATCAGAGCAGAGTGCTGGCTCTGCACTGCCAAACTCACTGAGAACCCTCTAAAAGCAGCATGCAATTCTTTAAAGATGTACCAATAGTAGGAAAGACATTTGTTTCCCACTTTTGCTATGCCATAGCAGTGAATAACCAGATTTAGAATTCAGTATTCACGCTGGTTTCACCCAGTGAAGGCCATACATATCAATGGAATAAGCAGGGGCACAGAATTCCCCAAGTGTGGTTTACAAGCAGAAAATGCTTGGTGCCAAAATTCTGCCCCCACAGCTTAGTGATGATTAGTCCCAAAAATTCTTCATTTCTGTTGAGCCAAACTTGTAAAGGTTGTCACGTTCACTGTGGAGTTTGTGTTTGAACAGTGCTTTGACAGTGATGCTGAAGATTTTAAACTGATGTTGTAAGCACATTACCAAGAATTGAAAGTGATAATGACTTTTCAATACCTAGCAATGATTTTACTTGGAGAAGCAGAGATTCATTTGTGTAAATTGTAATTATAAATCAGTAAGTACAAGAGTTTTTTTTTCACAGTTTGACACCGGAGCCACTGATGCCATTGCTGACCCCACCATTGCAATGACCTGCACCACTCTGTGTGTTAGCACCAAAGGTCTTCATATGTGGGAGGATATGCTCTTAAATCCAGAGGAGGAAAAACCTTAGAATTACTCTGAATTGAATCAGATTACCTACAAGTTAAATTCAAGCACACAAACCAAACAGAATACAGCGCGCCAGGCTTGCACCATTTATCACCATACCACCTTATCATAACGAATATATAGGAGGCATTGCCTTCTTTATACAAACTGCCAAGCTCTGGAACTCACTACCAGCCAGTACTAAAAGTAGGCAAGACCATATACACTTCCAAAGACAATTGAAAATTTGACTATTTCCTAGATAATTGCACCACTATCATCTCAGCAACAAAGCCTAGAAAAAAGTTGCAACCTGAAGCACAATCCTCAGCTTGCAACCCACAAATTGTTAACAACTCAACCAGCATTCTGCTTTCATTATGCAGGTAAGTAAAAAAAAAGGCTAGCCTATGGTTAGCCGTGGAGTTGTATAGTTATGTACTTACATATATAAGCATTATGGGCCAAAATAATACTAAAACAATTATATGCAGCAGTCAGCAAAGATTGCAATTTATGCACATAAGACATCTGTATTTAGGGTAGTCAGTCACCGGGATTATACAGCCAAACATCACCAAATGAGTGGGCATGGAATAGCTAGAGATCTGTCACACATTACTAGACAATTTTAGAGGACTTTAATGTAGTCCCCTCACTGCAGGTCCCAACTGTCTACACAAGCTGACCACTTCTATACATCTCACTTATACTTTCATATATGAAGTGGTAATAAAAAAATGTCCATCCTAACAGATCTGTCCACATCTCTCCCTGCACCAATTACACTTCTTCTCAGGACCACACCAATTACACTTCTTCTCAGGACCACAACTATACAAAAAAATCTCAGATTGGTCAAACCAGTGCAGTAACAAGATAAGCACACTGTATCATATGAAATACCTTAAAGGCTCGTGCAGAGCTGTCCAATGCTACCAGCATGGTAAAAACCATAAAACTGTGCATCTGCCTCTTACACTTCATCATCCAACACACTGCTATGTGCTGCATGCCATAACACAATAAGCAGACCTCAGAATTATTCCTGATTGACATGGAAGACTTCTCACATTAGACCAAACAAAAACAACATCCTTCCAACAACACACCCTACATGGTGTAGCATGCAACTCATGTAGGCAAGCGCTTCAGCGCCCTACATAGGTGTAGCAAGTTCTCTATAAATGCTGCTATAAGATACAATATTTATACTCTTGATAAACCGGAACATGTGCATTACAAATTGTTTGCAAATGTTATCAATGTTATATGAAAGTAAATACACAGCTGCTAACCTGATACAGTCTTAGACTTTTTTTTAAGTAATAAACTCTGTGATAAACAAAAAAGAAAAAAATACCCTATACATAAAACAAAAGCTTGTTGTAACACAAGAAATACATGTGCGCTTACCGGTTGTTTCCACAATGCCCTCCAGGATAACAACAATCTCAAACTGTTCCGTCTGCATGGACCGCTGAGAGAGGTCATAGAAGGGGCTTTTGGCGTCTATCACATGGCAGATTGTGAGAGGGGAAACGAGAAAAAGCTGGTCTGCTCCTGTGCTAAACCCAACGTCCAGTTCAAGTTGATCGAGAGGGAGGAACTCACCCTCGGGTGTCTGTCGCGACTAGACAAGTACACATCAAAAGAGAAAATACAATATAATTATTAATAGTAGTAACTTTTCAACATAGCGCCTCATTACATGATTTTTCCATTCCAGAGTGCTATAAACGAATTGTCCTCAGAGACGCTGAGCTGGAGTTTCCAGAATTAAAACTGGCGACCTGCCATTCAATGCATATTTCAGTGGCAAATGTTTAACTCAATGCACAATCCACATGACTATTTTCAAGGGAGCTATGGTACACCATATCACAGGTGACACCTATAGAAATGTCTAACTTTTTAGTCAGCAACACTTTGCTTTCCTACGCTTGTAGATTTTGTTCTCCTTTAAGTATTGGCTTGTAAACACGGCCACTGAAAATATGTGATTCTGAACATGCAACAATGTAATTATGTATTAAACATACTTGCCTACCCAATGGATTAACCACACTTGTCTACGCAATCTAAAGTCTGCGGCAAAGCTTTCAGATTCCAAGCAAAATTGCGTCTGGCTCAAACAGATCAACATAATTTTTAAAAAGAGTCATCACAAGGTATCACACAGTAGCAGACCTTTTTCAGAGATTAATTGGTCACACTTCAGGTAACGATTGCTGTGTTCACTCGTTAAACGGGTACTAATGAGATGAAACCGATGCCAAAACAGTACTAATATTTGTTAAAATAACAGAATAGTAAAATAATACTGTCACACATTGTGCCACATTATGACACTTAATGTGCCTTCTCTTGCCACATAATTTAGTCAACGCTGTAGTATAATTTGATCCTCCGTTGCCACATAATTTAAGTGACCCTTCTTATAATTAAGAACTGCATTCCTTATAAGATGTATCAAAATGCAGGGTTAACCAACGTGGCCACACATTCTATGAAGCTAATTTTAAGATATGCAACAAGGGAAATCATTTATACTACCCCTATTCTGAAAGGTACCTTACACAGAATCTTGTGCCCTAAAATGTTCAATAACTTACTTGATTTTCTTTGCTGCTGCATCATTTATAAGGTAACACACATCTTCCATTATAGTCACTCACTAATGGGCTACTTTTTGTAAAATGAGATATTCATTAGTCTCCATTAGAACTCCTGCAGTGGTTTACTCAGCCGATTGTATTTTATTCCATGCGTAAACTAATTGCATTTCTAGCCTTCAATCTTTATACCTTCAAGTGATGATCAAAAATCATATGTAATGCAAAATACTATTAGTTGCAGACGAATAAAGCTTTCCTTGACTTGAATAATAGTTGCATTAGGGCGTGGGTGGAGATATAAATTGGTGAAATATTCTACCAAAAAAATGATGTCACTAAAAGAGAAGAGTTGGATTATGCTTAGGTGAAAGAAAGGTAGCCTCAAACGTGCTCATAAAGTGTGCCAGTGTGTCCGTGCCATGCACACTGCCTTACTTCGCCTAGAAGTACCAATGAAGTATTTTACAATATATTTTCTGCTATCAAGTCTGCTGTTGTCAAGGTCAAAATGTTTGTGGAATGCCTCTGATCATATGGAACTTTTTACATAATGAGGCCGATTCACAAAAGCATTAAGCGGTATTTAAAGTAGTACTCTTGCAGGACTATTTTATGTTCTCGTACATGACTTTGCGAACTGTTCCAAAATTATCTAAAATGTTAATAACATGGGACTATTCAGGGAACATTCATATAAAATAATTACAAATAGGACAATTCTCTGCTGGCATTTATACTAATAGGGATTGGATGTTTCAGGGCCGATTCTTAAAGTCATGTAAGAGTACGTAAGATTGTATTCCCAGAGTGCCACGTGTGTACTAAAATGATTTTGTGAATCGGCCTCACGTACGTTGGGTTCGTGACGTGTCATAATGTTATCAATAGCTGCAAAGTGGCCTTCTGGATTTTTAGCCACTCTCCATTCAGGAACCGTGTAGTATTTTTACCATTAAATTATGACTTAAGCAAACCATTATTCAAAGTGCTGCTCGCTAAAAGTTAAGGACTGTGTCACCACCGCGGGAAGCCACTTGGCAGCCATCCAGGTAAGCTACAGAGAGCTGCTTAATTAGCCGCACCTTTAGCCTTTAAGGCTTGCATGGACAGTAATAGTCATTTTCTGATATCATGAAATGCCACATAATGTCATGCATTCCGCCCGTGCACTGTGCACGCTCCCTTGATGGATGCCACAGACATAGCCTTGCCATATTCGTGACTAAACTATGCTCCTTTGATGAACACTAATGAGAGTAAAACAAGTCAGAGCTTGCTTCACTCCATGGCATACCAGCCTGAACATTGCAAACAGATCAAAATGCTTCCTGAGATATCTGGAATGATCAAATAATGATGTCATTTCCGGTTCAGAGTGGATTTCATCTTGTTGATCCAGTGCTTGAATACAGACAATTTAGCCAGTAAAAGCAGTGCCATTGATGGATTCATACGCATTCCTTGGAATATTCGTCACCTAAAATGGGAACAGCCCAGAGTTCTCCTTTCTTTTTTGCATAATTTATGCTTCGCTCTAGGCTTCTGAGCCGTGTGCTTTCATAAGAATTACCTCGTGCTCTGTCACGTTCACCCCTGCTTTAACTGCTATAATGTTGCTGCAGCATGGTGCTGTCTTTAGTTAACTGTGGCCCATTTTATTTCATGTATATAAAGCCCAGTTTATCTTACCGCATTGTATAGTTCACTGTTGCTCTTTAGTTTCCTAAATAGCTTTGAGGCCTGTTGGACCTGGAATCAGTGTATGACGAGCATCATGTTTGTATTATTAGTGCTGGGAATTAATGATTTAGGATTTGTTTTATAAAAACACGCGAACTGTTTCGTCTCTAATATTACCGTGTTATAATCGTTTGTTATGAAATAATTATTGTAGAAGAAACTCTGCATTACTCGTCTACGTTTGATGACTATCCTAGATAAAGGTAGAAATTGTCATAGTTGCCAAGTGTTTATGCATATATAATGTCTTCAGTCACTTAGGGCTAATTTCCATTCAGCAGGTTGCAATGTGGGACTTCGAGCTCCACTTTCAAGATGTTAAACACATACTTTAAAAGCCCTGCATTGAAAGTGGTGATGGCTAAAATCCTAGACATGCTTGAAGTGTCCCATGACACAAGTTCACCAAGCATCTGAGCATTGTAATGATCCCATGTACATATTAAATCATTTTTGCAGTGCAATGCTATTTCCAGGGACTCTTCAGCGAATTGAGAAGATTTGGTTTAGTTGGTTATTTCGGAAAGTAGACAAGTCTCCATGGTCTCACAGATGTATTTACATCTTCAGATGTTTCGCTCATGATAAACACAAAAAAGTGACAAAGCAATTACTAAATGTCACTAATTACTAATTACTAATTACTAATTACTAAAAATCACTCAATTCCTAGAAAACTATCATTTACTTCATGATTCCCAAGCAGGCTTCCGTCCTAAGTTAGGAACTGAGGCGGCTCTTTTGGCGGTAACCGAGCTGGCTAGGAAACAAATGGATCAAGGCGGCACTACGGCAATCATGCTGCTCGACCTTAGTGCCGCCTTCGACACTGTCAACACCAGCATCCTTCTACTTCGCCTCCACCAAATGGGAATTTCTGGGAAAGCTATGCACTGGCTCCAGTCTTTTCTGGAAAATCGCTCATTCGAGGTTGTTGAGGGCACCACCCACTCAAAAACTTGGCCTTTGGCTCAAGGCGTGCCGCAGGGCTCTGCCTTGAGCCCTACCCTTTTTAATATTTATATGCAGCCTCTTGCTGACATAGCGCACTCATTCGGCGTAGGCATAGTGGCCGACGATACACAATTAGTTGTGTCTTTGAATCAATCTGACTCCTCCCGTTTGAACCTAAGTAACTGTCTGGTAGCGGTTGCCCAGTGGATGGCTGCCTCACATTTGAAATTAAATGGCGAAAAAACGGAGCTTATGGTGTTAGGTAATCCAACCATCCCTAGCCCTATGATGGATTGGCCCCCATGTATGGGCCCCCCGCCCCAACCAAAACCCCATATAAAGAGCTTGGGCATATGGCTGGATGCAAATCTCAGCTTTTTGCAACAAGCTACCATTCTGTCCGCCACTTGTTTCGGGCTCATGCGTATGTTGAGGAAAGTGCTGCCACTTCTCCCTTTTGAAGCCCGCAGAATAATGGTGCAAGCCATTATACTGTCCCGGTTGGACTATGGGAACTCCCTATATTTAGGGGCTCCCATCGCCACAACAAGAAAGATGCAGGTGGCCCAAAACGCTGCCGCTCGTCTTTTGCTGGGTCTAAATCAACGGGAATCGGGCACAGCGGCTCTGAGGAAGCTGCATTGGCTTCCCATTAAAGCCAGAGTGCTATTCAAATCCATGTGTATTATGCACAAAGCCATGTGGAAGACCGCTCCAACAATGATCTGTTCCTTGGCTAACCCCTACCTTCCCCACAGAGCTCTACGATCGAGCACAGCTTCCTTAGCTACTGTTAACAAAATCAGACGCACCAGATGGGGCGGACGCTCCTTTTCTTGTAACGCCGCAAAATCATGGAACTCCTTGCCCATCTCCCTTCGCAGCGAACCCAATCTTTTAAAATTTCGGAAGGAACTAAAAACCTACTTATTCGCTTAATTCTCCTCATTCTTAACTGTATGTTCTTCTAACTCATATTATTTTACAGTCTGACCATACACAGCGCTACGAGGCCTCTGGGTTGTTTGCGCTTTATAAAACCCAATTAATAATAATAATAATAATAATAAATGTGAAGCAGTGTGCTATCACCTCGCATAGATTGGTAGAATAAACCATTCCTCTGTCTCATCTAGATGTGATTATATTCACACAAAGGCTATCTCTCCAAGCTGTAGATGGCGGAGTGTTGTTTCAGTGTTGGCTGGCATCCGAGAACAAAGCGCATCCTTTTCAGCCAACTGCGTTACCAAAGTTGAGACTTTAGCTTACAGTTCTGGTTCTGAGAAGGGATGGAATCCGACTACGGCTTCAGCTAGACTTTTTGGGCATTCACATTATTGGCTAAATAAAATTTATTAGCAAAATAAGGACTAAAATCTGCTGTAGACAATACTTTTTAAGTGGGTGTAGAAAGCATTGCTAGTATCTCTACATGGTAACAAAAGTACTGAGCTTAAGCACTAAGCAGGGATGTTGTCCTTGAGTTGTAATTTATTGATATTTTGCTTAATTAAGCACAACTGATTTAAACATAACTAGGGATGGGAGAAGAATTCTGCACCGCCGGCGGAGTTCACAGACTTTTGCCCCCTCTGTACGGAGTTCCACCACCTTAAGTTGGCAAGCATGCACAAGAAAAACTGTAAGCTAGACCTCCTCCCGGCGGGATTTATCAACACGGGCGGTCGCAGAAGGTGGCGACTGCTTTCATTGAGAAATGTGCCACTCCCATTGTTGAAGCAGCTGCGCAAGTAGAATATCTACTCGAGTAGCAGAAAAAACACAGCGCCTTCTGCTGTGATGCATAGTGCCATTTGCGGTGATTTTCCAGAATTTGCCAATTTACTACTACTAAAAATCAGTGCGAGCAACACGACTTACCACACTCTGCTTGAGGAACTCCACTGAGCATGTGAAGTTTTTCAGCACTTCAGAGTTCCAAGGAGCGGAACGCCACAAACTCTGTTAAGGCCGAAATATTTCTCATAAAAACAAGGACAGAGAAAGCAGAGATGCTCTATCATGCAATCTATTCCTTCCACTGTTTTGTCTAACACCACAGAAAATACATGTCCATATTTACCCTAATACCACAATGAAGGCCTAGGGTGCAGAGCATCTGGTCACGGGTGGGGGGAGGGGGGTCAGGAAGCAACACAAACAGGCAACTGGATTTTTGGGATGTTGGAATATGTGCATATCCAAGGGGGTGTATCCCACAGCTCCTGTCTCGAGTGGAGCCGCATCTGATATGTCTGAAACAGAGCCTAAGTGTTGAACTATCTGCTACTAAATGATGACCAACAGCCTCAATTCATGGGGTCAAGATGCAATCACAACTATAAAGTGCAGCTGGCAAGTGCCCATGTGACCATGCCAGTCATACTCTTTATCTAATAGCATTTTGCATTCCATGATCTTTAGTTTCTCTGATCCCATTGTATTTGTGGGCTGAAGTGGCCTTCAAACAAAGTGTGGTTAGAGAAAACGAGATCTCTGGCTAAAGATGCCACAGCATCATTCATGAGTTTTGATGTGGCATCAGAAACATTCCCAATGAATGATATTGCTACTCGTTCTCTGCCAATTTAATCGGCCATTTGCTTTCTTCATCTGTTACATCAACGTAAGGCATAGAAATAGAGATTGAAACTAAGACATACAAATAAATGCCATTTCTGCATGTACCAAAACATAAACGTTTCTACATGAGAACAGTGAGCCAGTTTAATTAATCCATCCAAAATGCACATTCTCTTCAGCACACCGGAAACACTAATATTGTAAAAAGAAAAAAAAAATACTAACTATGTTGGACTTATTCAATCTTTTTGATTTTTGCACCCTGATTTTGTGTAATTGTCAAAGCAAAAGGATTTTTGTCTGAAACTACGTGAAAACAAGGAGGACAGTTTAAAAAAAGAAAAATAAAGTAGTTGATAATTTCGAAGTGTACTCACACTCAAAATGACGTTCAATCTTTAAAATGTAAAGAATAAACTAGCATGCGATTGTGTACAGTATTGCAGTACAGCATGTCATTTGGTATCACTCATGAAGAGAGAAACAAACAAAACATTTCAGGAGAACAGGGTCTGAAATACATCACTATTTTCCCATGTGAGCTGCTCAACATTTGAAGGAACGGCACAAAAATCTATGAAAAGGGATACTACTAACACATTTGAAAAATAGTTATTTCCCATTCCTTGAAATATAAAATTTCAACTCTATCCAAGACTCATTTCCAAACACGTTTAAAATGATGTGTAATACTTTTTCCCAGGTAACTTACAGTGATCCTACAGTTTGTCTTGCAAAATGTTGGGCTCAGCAAATAACAGAGTTATGGTGGGAAATGTTTAACATTACATTTATGGTTCCACAGCACTATCCATATTTCCTATTCTTAATATGTAGGAACATCAGCTGATTTGGTAAATAGGTGCAGTACAATCGTCCAATTATGAGGCGAACACCCACTCTCAGGGAACAAACTTTGCTCCCTCATTTAGAGAAGGTATTTATTCTACTGGGTTCAGGACAGTCAATGGAAAACCTACATGACTTTATTTAGGCACAGGACACCTGGGAGCCGATTAAGATGCAGTCGTAAAAGGCTCAGACCCTCATTTTGATTGAGGTGGTTCAGAAGGTATCCGACTGGTTATTCTGGCTGGCTTGCGACAGGCTCAGAGAGCCTGTTAGCCAGTCAGAATGCGGCCTGTAATCACATGGGTAGCTCTTTCCGTTCTTGGGATTTTGATTTCGGGTTTTGGCAGCCTTTCTGTGTCCACCTTTCTGACTCAGAAAGCCTGTCAGAACTCGCATTTAGGGGCCCCCAGCAGGGCCCCTTGGGGGCATGGCCTCCAGTTCGAGCCAGAGGGGGTCCCTATGGTGCCTCACTGTTGATCCCTACACTTGGAGGCAGGCACCTTGAGGTGCCTGCCGTGGGCTGCAGGGATGAACAGCACCTTCCATTTTTTTTTTACAATGGGCGCATGCAATCCGGACGGTTTACAGACAGAATGCATGTTCCCATTGCAAAATGTAGGAATGAGACTGGACAGTGTTAAGTCGCAACCTAATGGGCTGAACGGGACCACTGATCGGGTGTCGGTCAGTCCTGTGACCGACACGATGTCGGGCAGAGGCAACTCCGCCCGACATCGTAATCAGGCCCTTAGTTTTGAACATTTTCTGTAAACCGATGTACAAGGCAGATGAGAGACAGAGAACATAAGACATTGTAGAAGCTTAAAACTCTTTTAGTATTAATGAACGTAGGAGTAAATGAGATATTTGGAAAATATGTAATGGGTGTGAAAATGTAGCGGGATACAACACGAACACTCACCAAAAATAAACATGAGGTAAATTAAATCAAAAACATCTGATGTGCGAGTATTAAGTAATCAAGTAGCACACAAGTCAGACAGAGGAGACATTCCTGAAGACTCAGAAAGCTGAGACTATAGGTAAACTGAGAGCGCAGGATCTACTGAGAAAGAAAATTGACATGTGATTGAGGAAAATTCATTTACTAGAGCAAATGAGGTCAGTTAGAATGGGACGGTGGAATTAGATGGCATCGGCTAATGAGTCAGATATAAACAAACACAATCGAAAAGGGATGTGGTACTCAGTGTGGCAGCAGTACATACATATGACCTGGGTCAAATGTGAAATAAAATGCATGAAACATGAGTAGAGAATAAGAGATGTGAAGAATAATACACAAAGAAGCAACGCATATATCGGTCATCACTATAAAAAGTAACATAGTGATATATTGTGACAGTATGAATCAGAGAGGGGGTGATACAGATGTGGAAAAAATGAGAAAAATAATGTTGCTTGAGCAGTAAATAGTGATGCATGGCAGTTTGATACACCTGGCAGGAATGAAAAAAAGTGGGGATCGAGAAAGGCCTATGACACACAAGAAAGTAGATGCATACCCTGGAGAATGGAACAAACATGGTGGGGGGGATGGAAATGGATAAAGAGATGGAGTGGAATGTGAGAACGTGAGAAATGAGACATGTAAGAGAAGGTGGATTCCAGATTAATACAACTGATGAAAGAGGTAAGTGTGAAAGCAGTAAAACATAGAAAAGAACGGAATAACATTTCAAATGTTGGTAGTAGAATGGCACAATACACTTTGTGTCATAAGAAATACTCTGCCTGGGCACTGAAGAGATTAATTGAACATGCTCCCAACATAAACCTAATACCCAGTCTATGGCTGAACTGCGATAACAGAAGCTTGTTCACATATCCGAAAATATGCACACAAAACAATAATAGTATTTTCACAGTTATGACAAATACATAGGGGCAGATTTACAATAACTGGCGCATCCCCAGGGATGCGCCAGTTATTGTGCGCC
This sequence comes from Lissotriton vulgaris, assembly GCF_964263255.1. Taxonomy (NCBI): domain Eukaryota; kingdom Metazoa; phylum Chordata; class Amphibia; order Caudata; family Salamandridae; genus Lissotriton; species Lissotriton vulgaris. The sequence continues at coordinate 1,050,168,697 of NC_141687.1, forward strand.
GCAGCTCCACCATCCATGGTCGCCGCATTTACAATGCGGCGCACCATGCGCAAAAACGGCAAAGATGTGTCACGCATCTGTACCGTAAAGGCGGCATATTGCTGGAGTTGCGTCACAAGCGCGACGCAGCTCCAGCAAGGCTTGAGGGCCCTATCTGTCCAATGCTGCGTCAAGCCTTAGGGTTTTGATGCAGCATTGGCCTAAAAGTGACTCAGTGAAATCTTGTAGATTTCACTCAGCCACTTTTAGGAGGCGTTCCTGCTCAGGAACGCCCCCCCCCCACCCCCCCCCCACCCCTGCGCCGGAATGCCTCCTTATGGCGCAGGGCTTTATAACGTGACGCATCTCCCAGATGCGTTCCGTTGTAAATACCCTGCACCATGGCGCACCTTTTGCGCTGCCGCTGCATCACCAAAGTGACGCAACGGAGGCGTGAAAGAGGCGTAAGGGGCTTGTAAATCTGCCCCATAAAGTTTACCAACAAAGTTTTGCGGCAAATAATGCAAACCAACATTACATTGCCACATACTAAATATCTGACAGTGCACTGGGAGAGAATTTATAAAAACAAGAGTGATATGAAGTGTGTCGTGAAACCAGAGACCACTGCGTAGCATTCAATAAACATGCAAGCATTAAAAATTGTGCTAAAAGTAAGTAAAGCGGAGAACTAAATGTACAACTAAGCAATCAGTTATTTTGGCAATTCAAAGTAGAAGGATCAAATTACTAGATGGGAAAACAATTGATGTGGTGTCTGCGACTTACTTTGAGTAATTTACAGCGGATCTGAGCAGAAACCATATGGCTGTTGCGAAGATTGCCCACTCTGAACATGAGGGTCAACTTGCCATCTCTCATAGAGATCACAGCATGTTCACTGAACATCAGGGTCTCAGCTCTCTTCTTGGGTTGAGACATCTTGATGAACATGCAGCCAATGAGAAAGGCATCCACAATGGATCCTAGTATGGACTGGAAGAGGAAGAGTATGATCCCTTCAGGGCACTTGTCTGTGATGTACCTGAACCCATAGCCAATGGTTGCCTCAGTCTCAATAAAGAACAAAAATGCTGATGGGAAGTTGTAGACATTGGCCACACAGGGAGTGTAGTTCTCATCATGGGCTTTGTACAGATCTCCCCTGATGTACGCTATTACCCACCACATTGATGCCATGAAGAGCCACGCCACTGTGTAGGTAAGGATAAATATGAATAGATTCCATCGCCATTTCAAGTCCACAAGGGTAGTGAAGAGGTCCGAAAGATAGCGACTAGTTTCGCTGCCCAGATTCCCATGCTGGACATTGCACCGGCCATTCTTGTCCACAAACCTTTGCCTTTTTTTCTTGGGTGCTTGCTGGTTGAATCCAGAGCCGCTTGACGAGGTGGTCACTACCTGGTAATCGTCTCCAAATTTCCTCCGGAGTGCAGACATAATCCAAGAAAATTGGAGAGAGTAATGAGCGGAGCAAATCAATCTTGTGTCATATGTCCTCAGAATACCTGAATTTTCTCCCCTGTGCTCCTTTACTGCAGACTTTATTTCCCAGAATCTGTTATAAAGCGCTGTGAGCCTTCATCTGATTAACAGAAAGACGCATGCCGAGTAGAGTAGATGCATGGTCGCTTCTGTTGCTCCTTGGGCCCCCCAAGCTGGAAAGCACTCCTTCACACAAGAAGGCAGAAACAGGTCATGACCCCTTTCCTGACCCCCCACCCCTGCGGCAGAATTCTACAAAAAGTCATCTCTCGCAGGCATGGTCCAAAAAAATTAAAAAAATGAGTGACCTGCAAACGAAAGAAACCACCTGAGCCGAAGGTTTACATGTATTCAAACGCTTCGAGGAGGCAAGTTCACAATTCCTCAGTTGCTGGAAGCATTAGCCAAAGACTGGACTCAGGCAGCACATGGGCTCTGGGCGAGACCTAGCGCATCATTGTTATATCAACAAGCCAAGGTCCTCCCCGAGAGAGCGAGGGGAGGCAGCCTGCAGGGTCTCTGCCAATGCTCCGCCAGCATCCCTTCCTCTCCCCCTCTTTCTAGGTGAATAATATGTCAGCGGGGCGAGCAGGTTGCAGATTTCGTAGCCACCTCTGGAATACTGCTTGCCCTTCTGCAGTGCCGCTGTGAGAAAAAAAAATCCTTAAAGACAGACCCCCATCTGCTAAAATCTCTCAGTCGGAGCATCAGCAGCCTTGTCTGCTCGGCATTGTCTTCCTCCCAAGAGGTCTTTTATAATCAAATAAAATAGAAAAAAAGGAGGCCAGGTCCTCGCATTAACGCCGTCCCCGCTCACTGCACCGGGCTCGCGGGCTGTTCCAAGGGGTGAGTTGGCTTGTGATGGGGGATGGAGAGAGAGAAAGTGATGGTGCGTATGATGATCAGCTGCAGAGAGCCACAAGCCCCGCCCGCTGCCGCTGCTGCTGCTGCCTGCGCTTCCTTCCCATGCTCTTTCCTTCCTCGTTTCCCAGGGTGAGGAATTAAACCGGCCTCCGCTCCTCTCCGCAGCAGTCCACAGACCGGCACGCGGACGCAGCCCCGCCTCCGTCACACACGCGCGCGCAGCACCTCCACCTTCGCCATTCAGATGAGCATCACCCCGGGCAGGTGATCTGCTTCCGAGATGATTACAATAGGACAATCACAAACCGAAGCCGTCTTTTTAACGGCTCCTCCGGAGCGCGTGCGGAAGAATCGCCCTTTAATATTCCACGGCGTGCAAGTGTAGAATGAGTAATGTTCCAGCTAATGCCGAACATCGGGAGACATTAACCTTCATTCTCACCATGGTAAAGGGAGGCAGAGCGGCGAGGACTTCAGTGGAGTGCAGTGCGCAGGCAGCAGATTAGCACTCGTGTAAAAAAAGACGCACACGCAGGCCCCCTGCCAGTATCAAAAGGCGCAGATGGAGCCCACGATATTGAAATGTTGCCCACTTTTCCCCGGATATGAACGTTATCCTCGCACAAACACGTTTGGAAAAAAATCCATTTGGCAAGCAGTTTCGTAAAATGGCTAGCAAATGATTATTCCCAGGTCGGAAGGGCGCTGTAATGAATTCTAGATTTATTGGCCGGGGTTGTATCCACAGCATGCCCAGTCGACTCTGCCTCTCTGCTGCAGTCTATTACTGCAGGAGAGCAAACAGAAGGCTGGGTTGTATGTGGCGTGCTTAAAGTTTTCAGTGTGCTCCACTCCAGAACAAACGCTAATGACATTTGTAATCATAAACAGCAACATGCATATTTATAAGCCGCGCAATACTCCACAAGACTAAGACGTCTGTAAATCCCACATTTAGGAAGTCAGTGGCACATAATTCGTTTTAAACATTAAGACGGACACATAAAGTCAAATACATTCATTGTGAACTGCATTTGCGTTGTTACCTTTGTTACAGGGTGTCATTTCGATTTAGATTCTGTTTATTTCTAAAAGCTGAAATAGATTCCTACGATATGGCTTTGTTTAATAACAAGTACACGTTTTTATAAAGAGGTTGATCCTGCAGTTGTGCAGCTTGACAGTGATGTAGGACTCACTTAATTCACTCACTATTCCCCTCACCTTCCCACCCATTACCTCGCTCTCTCCCTTTCTCCCATCCATTCTCAATCAGATATCCATTCCCCAATTGACAGCGTTAGAAATAAATCATGTATCATTAGAGGAGGTTATTCACCATAATATTGTAAATGAGGGTGATAACAGTGTCATTCTGGGTGCAGGGCAAACGACTTTAGGGCAGGTTAGAAATCCAGAGTGTGATGTTGAGGGAGCAAGATTTAACACTTAAAATTACAGAGAGAGCAATGGGGGTCGTGGCATTTAGCTGAGTAGCTAAATATGATACAAAAGCACAGGATAGGTAAACTATAATATAAAAAATGCAATATTTTCCACTAGTGACATCAATTGGCTCCTTAGTGGTTTGTAAAGGTCTCCAGACCTATATTTGGAAATATGGGACCTTATTACACATTAGTCATTATTTTTTCCGTATTAAATGTTTATTTGGGGAGAATTAATTAAAAAAGTTTTATCTTTACTGACAACAAATGGCACGTATTGGAATGAACATTTTTCAGATTTTGTTTTTTTTCATGAATAAACTGTTAAGAAACCAATGGACAATGGTTAAGGTGAGTGGAGTTATACGATTCTGCGGCTGCAGCATTTATCACTCACCACAAAACTCGAACCTGCAAGAGAATGTTATCTTGTATATTTTCATATCAGGAACATTGGAGACATCTGTGGAAACTTCTTTATGTTGGATTTTGTCAACTGAGTGCAGCTCCTCTTAATGTCCTACCTGAAAACTTTCCTTGACGACGACGCCTCCGAGAGACTGCCTCTGACCCAAGATGAGCTCGGAGCCTCCTAACTTCTTAGTTGTGTGGATGATGAGTCCCTCTGCAGTATTTGCTGGGTAAATCTCATGTTTGCCTTGCTTCGCGCTAGAGGTTACTTTACTTGTAGAGTTGCTCCCTGGCCTACCCCCCTGCAGCTGCTGTGACCCTTGCTTCTGCGCTGGCAAGATGCTCAAGGGCATGGTCCTCCTTGGCTGTTGTGCTGACGTTCACCGCACTGTGAGGTGAGTTCACGGGCCTCCGGATGTTGCGGCTTGAGCCTGTTTCAGAAAGATAGCGCCAAGTGGCTCCAGTACGGTGGGGCGTGCTTGTGGAGCTGTTCTGCCCTTGGTTGTCTCTTTCGTCCAGCCATCTCACTGAGTGCAACCTCACCCTGAAAGGAGGCGGAGGAGCCCATGGCTGTGTCCCTTTCTTCTGGCCACGGCACTGGGTGCACACTCCTCCTGTTGGGAGACGGAGGAGCCCTACCTGATTGTGCCTGCTAACCCCAAGGCTGGCGGAAGGCGGAGGTCTGAGATGTGGGCCCTGGATCACCCTCCTGTTTGCAGGTATCTCCCTCCCGCCTCTGCACAGCTTCTACCCATTGAATGAGGTGATAGTTGGGCGTGGGGGCCTCAGGAAGGACATTGCATTTCAGGGTGATCCACTACTGTACTGACTTGCATGCAGGAGTCGCCTGATTCTACTGATCTGCCTGCAGGATTGCAGTTTGACATGCGAGCCTACATCTATGCTTTGAACTTTAATGGGTTGCTTCAATCCAATATTCATACTCTGGAGTCTCAGTGACCCCTCTGAGAGAGTCCACAGTGTCAAGGGAGCCACGCACAGTTGAGGTATGGTATGGCGCCCCTTACCAAAGCACTTCCTCTCCCCTTGTTGGGGAAGGATCCAGTAGGTAGGCCTTGGAGTCTCAGAGACCCCTCTGAGAAGGTCGACTGCATAAAGGGAACCTCCCGCAGCGGAGATGTGGGAATGATACTACTTGCCCTGGGAGGACAGCTTACTGAATTTTGGATGCAGCTTTTACTCATCTACCGGTTTGTACCCCCTTCACCTTCCCCCTCCTCTTTCATGCTTGTCTCTCACCCTCCCCCACCGCTTTCCCTCTTTCATTCTTTGTCTACTTCCTCTGCTCCTATCCCATCTCCCCTGAGTCTCTTCCCCTGCCTGCTTTGTAGCCTAGCCCCCTATCCCTTGTTCCCTTTGACTAAGCACTCCTTCTCCCTTTGTTGGGGAAAGATCCAATATTTATACTCTGGAGTCTCAGTGTTCCCTCTGAGAGAGTCCACAGCGCTAAGGGAGCCACTCACAGTTGAGGTATGGTATGGCAGCCCTTGCCAAAGCACTCCCTCACCCCTTTTTGGAGAAGGATCCAGTAGGTAGGTCTTGGAGTCTCAGAGACCCCAGTGACAGAGTACGCTATGTAATAGGGAGCCTCTCGCAACGGAGATGGGGGAACAATGTCACTTCCCCTTGGATCAAAGTTTACTGGACTTTGGACGCAGCTATTTCACGTCTACCGGTTTGTGCACCCGTGACCACCCCCCTTCTTTCTTGCTGTGTCTTTCACCCTCCCCCTCCTCTTCCCCCCCTTCAATCTCTGTCTACTTCCCCCGCTTCCCTTGAATGCTTTTTTTCCTTACGTATATGTCCTTATTGTTTGTCTTGACCTAACATTTAACTATGTAGCTATGCTCTAATAACTGTGTAACCTTTGTAAAGATGAAACCTGCAGCTATGGTCTGATATTCATGTAAAGCACTCGGATACCTCCGGGTCTAGCCAGTGCTATATAAAACCTTACAAAAAAAAAAAAAAATACATTGAAAACAGAAAATCCACAGCAGTAAAACTGTAACTTGTGAGCAAGAATTACCTGGATACATTCTCGGAAATCTTAATCAGGGGATGTGAGATAGAGAAGACCTAGGGTCTGAGATCAACTACACAAACAAGAAACAGAAAGGTAATTGTTTAAAATACAAATAAATCTTTTAACTATAATTTAAAAACAAGTAGTCAAAAGATAGAAGCACTTCGTTCATCAACCCTGGTTTGGGGTTCCTCTGTGAGCAGGATTGTTGGTGTCCATGTTTTTATCTACAGAATCTGTGACTAGGGTGTACTTGTAATTTGGCTGTGGACTGGCTAGGTAACCGTTGTGCTACCTTGGTTTGGACTTATGTTGTATCCTCATGACGTATTGATAAGATTGATAGATTGGTCATTTGTACATAACAAAAGTGTGTTGTGATATTTTTGTTAGGCGTCCGACTGCAAAACTGCACATATTTATTGCGGCCGTGGTCTTGGCTAACCAAGAAATATGTTTAAAAATAAGGCTTTCACGTTGTATGAGAAAATTATAAAAACGGTAATGGTGCAGAGAGACATAGAGATGTTAAATTGCACAATTGACAATTTACTTAAAGAAATGTATAATTTGTTTATGGTGTAGGGCTCATTTGCCACTGTTGACAAGAACCATGAGATAGAATAGTTGAAAACCTCTGGGTAGGAATAATATTGTCACAACTAGAATAAGAGTGGCTTGTCCATTAAGGCAGAGTTTGGAGTCCATGATGGGCAGATAAAAGAGCATGCGTGTCTCGTTAACTTCTCTGTGCTCTGATACAGTTTACTATAAATTCAATTACTCATTTTCTAGTGAAACCACAACGATTATTGACGTGCATTTCGCCCCTAAACCTACACATTACCAAGTGAAACAAAAGGCGTGAATACCTTTTGTCTAACATCTGCTGAGCGGCTGTATGCTCCAGGGAGCAGATATCCAGTATGAAAGCCCTTAGGGTCCTGAGAGGGATTGAAAAGATTCATATGTCCTGAAAATAAAATGTTATAAACAATTTATAAGGAGTCATTACCTAACTTTTCTCTTATGCAACTTATTTACTTAGGAAGAAACCCATTTAAAACAGGTTACTACACTTGTATGTTCTAATTGTGCTGCACGATTATTGAGAAATGCCTCTCAAAATGATCACTATAATGAATGTTATTCATCTTCTATTTAGAAAATATTTAAAACAAGTGATGCACTTGTTGAGTACAATCTCACCGAATGTAAGGATTTTTAGCGCTAAGTATACTCCAATGGCTAGGATGCACTAACCTTTAAGTGGAAAGTCGGACTTTCAGAGCATATCTGAAAGCCCAATTGTTGTGAACAGATTTGAGGCCTGCCCAAAGAAGTGCGATTAAGGATCGGCAGCCACCTTGGCTTTTCACTTCACCATTGCAACATGGCTAATGGCCATTTCAGGAAGAAAAAAAACTAAACTGCTGGGTTGCATAAAAAGGAGGTTCCTTGATAAGATACAGTTTGCATCTTTCAGCTACAAATTAATTAACATGAAAAAACGAACTTGGTGTAGAATGGATTAGGATTGTGAAGCACCAGAAAGTAAGGAGTGGGTAGGGTTAGCAGATAAAAAGACAACAACATCAATTTACAAAACACCAGGGCTAGCAGAAGGGACCACCCACTCTTCGATCTGACTCTGTACTACATCATTGGAAGCGATCTCACATGACATTTGATACTGGTGACTATGGAAACATCCCAGGGACTCGTATGTTTGAATTTTAAAGGCGTACAGTAAATTAAAATTATGGCAAAACTAAAAAATATGCTAAAGCAAGGGTCAAAGGGCAAGCCATCACATTCAATCAGTACAGCCACTGCATTCCCAAGATCAGTGTCAAATACTCAGGCACATCCATCAAACACCCAGGCACAATCATCATTGCTCGAGCCATGACCACCAGTGCAGAAAACAGCCTTATTACCTAAAACAACTTGGAGATGCTCAGTAAGAACATCCTTATTCACAGCCACAGCTTCTTTCTGCCTCGGTATAATGCTGACTCTTCACTGTCTTATAATCATTCTGCAATCAGATTGTAGGAGCTTTGATCATGGGTAAAAATGTGTTTTGGAAAAAAATATTCAAGTACTCACTTGCCACAGATTGCCCAATTAATTGTGTTTCACCACTAACATGTGAGTGCTTGCTTGGGAAACTGGTGTGTGCGCATTAGCAACATCATGTTTAGTGTCATCACTGATATGTGTACTGTAGACAAAGATCAAAAATCTGAAAATAACAATAGTTTAGTTTTGTGGGACTAAATATATTAGCTATTACATACAACTCTTCACAATCCGCATTGCTCATGTACACTTTAGTAATAACGGATGTTTGCATTCCACAAACTCAGTGGTACTGAAGAGTAAAAGGATGGTTCTTTCCACTAGGGCTGGAAATTGTGACTGCACACATTTTGCATAGGTTCCTATAGCCAGCATTTATCTTTCACAAATCAGAACAGAGCAGCGTTCTGTCACCAGGCACACTAATTGCAGCCCCCCACACCACCTAATTTCTTCTGCAGAAAAGATTGCAAAGTTCCCTAAGACATCGGATTTCCCACTTTCCACATTGTTGCTTTTTGACACCACGACAGATCACACACCTCAGAACTTCACTCCTCACCCAAGGTCTTATTTAAATACACAACTACCAAACACTTAAAAGTTTTAGAAGACTTCATAGAAACCTGTTTAATTTGATTTAAATGTCTTACGAAAGAGATTAAAACTAAAGAAACCCCACATACCAATTTCTCCTACATCAGATCTACAGGAAACTTTAATGGAGATGCCACTAGTTTACCATTATTGCTAATTCTTCCTCTGCCTGATACAGCTAATAAACAGCTAGATCCTTTGACAGATAGTTAAACCAATTATGAGACATCTTGAGTAACCAACAAATGAAAGTGCACTAATCACACAGTAAAGAGTCTTGGAAAATAAAAAGTGAGTGTACTTAGGGCCACATGAATCAAGACAGCATTTTGCGATTCCCAAATGGCGAATGCTTTGCATGTAGGATTCGACAAAGCAATTTGCGATTCCTTAACATTACCTAATAGCGATTCGGATATTGCAAATCACTATTAGGTAATGTGACTCCATTCATTCCTATAGGCCTGAAGGCCCATAGGAATACATGGTATTGCATTTGCTAATTGCGATTACCAAATTGGTAATCGCAAAATAGCAAATGCAAACCCAAGAGTGCCCAGGGGCCAATGCCCCCCCCTGAAGCACCCCACAAAAAAGGTAGGTGTGCACATGTAAAGCACACACATGCCCTAAGAGCAAGTGTACACTGCATGGCACTTTGAAAAATGCTTTTTTGTGCATTTTTCAAATCATGTACATATTACCATCAACTTATAGTTGATGATAATAAGCGTTTCCTAAATGCACAGTTAGCTTTTAGGAAAGGCTATATGCATCAGCATTACGGAATCGCAAATGGCGATTCCCTAAATGCATTTGCAATTTAGGTAATCGCACATAGTTGCGATTACCTAAATTGTGATTGCCAAAACCTACATGCACAAGAAAAGGTCTTTTTTTCCATTCGCAAACGGGTCGATTCTGCGAATCGGCCCATTTGGGAACAGGAAAAGGCTTAATGCATGTGCCCCTTGGTTACTGCATCATAAAAACATCATAAAAACATGCAGATTAAAAGTAGAATAGATGGAATTATATTAATGTAATAATATAGGTTCTTAGGTTTATAAACACATTTTCATTTGCTATTTTAATGTGCCTACGAGTGCTAAAACGAAGGTCTCACATGTTATTATACTCTTAACCTTACTCATTGAAATAATAATGTGTTTGAAGAATTAATGAAATCTAACATGATTTAGATAATTTTAAGTGTGATATTGAAGGGTTTCCTTCTGCATTTCTTCATTGCATATGTGAAAATGTGCACCAAAAGTGATTAGAGACAAAGTGGTGTTGCATAGTCATCTTTAGTGCAATTGTTCTGAAACCTTCAGTTTAAGATCTTCATATATGTTCTAATATTAATATTTTATGATTTGAATCTTTTTTACATGTTGATACTTTGAAATGCAGTAATATGCCATAGCTTTATGTGATCTTTACAATACAACTAATAATGTGTACTGAGTGCCTATAAATTGAGAGAATCTTAGAGAATTGTTCTTATGCATGAAATGTATATTTTCATTGCTTTACATTCTGCACATCTTTTAAAAGCAAATATAACAGGCCTCACTTTTTCCCCGTTATGCCCTGCCTAAAGTTTCATAAACTTACAATGTGAAGCAAAAGGGTGTCTTACTAGAAGAGTTCTCACTTGCTTAAAAGGACTTTTGCAACACAGGTTGCTAATTTGGGAACATTTACTATAGGAAATTGTCCTAAGGAACTCAATCATGTGCCTACTGCTAAAGGATCATTATTTGGAAGTTTTCACATACCGGATGCTCTGACAACTTACATGACCAACACCCCCTCTTTCTATAAAATATGTCTTCTTTATGCCCCACAACAATCAACCTACACAAAATAATCAGTGGAGAGAGAGGTCTGAAATGATGAGGTGACCAAGGAGGTGTCACTATCAGAAGTAGAGGAATATAATATACATTGATTTGAGGAAGTTTAGAGAGATTATTGGATTGAATTGATGATGAACTGACTGACTGGTTCACTCCGATTTTCTTGATCTGAGCCAGACCTGATTCCAGAAATTGCTTTTGGGAACCTTTGCGTACTCTATGTGCTTCCTTTCAGACTGAGATACTCTGTGTCCCCTATTCGTGGACTCTTTCTCGATGGGACACTGCCCATGAGCTGTTATAGCTCATGTCCCTGTTAAACTTTCCAAAGCTTCTTCTTACCTATTTACAACCGTTAACTAATTTGATTGACACATTCTCTTTAGATCCTAAATGTTTATTAATGATGTACCACCTTTTGAATACCTTTGATACGTTTTACTTTTAACTAAACCAGTGTGTATGTTTATCATGCTTACTTATTATATTGATTTTGCATTCCAGTTGGTCTATTGATGTCAGGGAAAGATCAGTATACAGAGATCTCTAATCATCAGGTACTAAGGGTATTGTTTCGGATTCCTTTACTAAAACTATTGGTTTGCATGATTTTAGTCAAGCTAAATTTATTTAGAAGTTTCGGACTAGCAGTGATAATTCTTTATTTATATAGTCTGGTCTTGAGAGTCATATACATGAATCTATTTATTAATTTGTGAATCGATTATTCAATTCATGATCGTGATTGGATACCAGGATGCTAGATCTCTTATATCCAATCCCTCTGTGGCACAATACAAGGTACATTGGAGGATCAAGTGAGTGCCAGAAAAATGTATACATATTATGAGAGTAGAGAAAACAATTGGGCCCCAAATTTGCTGCAACAATAAACTGGTATCACATTGGATGGTTTTGTCCACTGACATAAGGATACAGAGAGATCTTTACTGAGATCTCTGTCAAGATCCCTGTTTAGAAATTGCCCATCCCAGCCCGGGTCCAATGTTGCCTGTTCAGCTTAAGAAGATTGAGTACCAGTGGCGTGTAGTGAAGACGATTTGAAGCAGGGGTGTGAGTGTTAATAGGGTTGCATGTGCCAAATGCTTAAGCTTAGATTGAGGTGTTGTGAAATGGTTGTGTGATGTTATGGGAAGTGGATAAAGACCATGTTTGCGTGATGCGCTTTATGCAAAGGGGTTGAAGGTTTTTTGGGTCTGAATTGACCTAAGATCCAGGGATATACACCTACGGGTGGTCTTAGTGTGGTATGCACTGAGTAAGGGTATGCAACGTTTACAACAAAGTTTTTACAATGCACTACCATTACAACGCAGGCATTACCAAGCATACCATTACAACGCATTGCGCTGGGGGGCGCTCTAGGATAGGGAATAAGTTTAATTTTCTATCCAACACCTTCCCTAGTGTCCACAGGGACTGGAGTTGGAATAGAAAATTATACTTACCACTATCCAGTACCTCTAAGCGCTATGCATTGTAACGGTATTCGTTGTAAATATCGCGTTGTAAAGGTATGCGTGGTAAAAGTATGCGTTGTAACGTCATACATCCCTGAGTAAGTTCTCTGCTGTATTTTGAAGGTGCTATGTGTGGGACGTCATCAGCAGTGCCGCCAAGAGAAGGGACATTTATTTGTGAGATTGAGGGTTCCGGTTGTTACAATTGTTCTCAGTGCACGGAGAGTAATTGCAAGAGCCTGAGTGAGATCGCGCTGGCTGAGATTTCATTTAAAAAGTATGTTAAAGTAGAATAGATCATTGTATCTGGTTAGATTTCGTGTGTGTACAAATCTATAATTTCTTTAGAGGAGCAGATAGAGTTTATTGAAATAGCTTGCATTGTGAAAGATTTTTGCTTAGAGAAAGTATGAGCTCGAAGGATTGTAAAGGACGGGTAGACGCTGCGAGGAGTAAGATTGACTTCACAGTGTTCCATGCTGGTATTGGTCGGTTGGTGTTACACTGCTCTGTGATAGGTTTATTATGTTACAGTATGCCGCGCTGGTATTGGTTGCAAACGCTAAACAAGGAAGTGTAAGAGAAATTGATTTTTGGAGAATCATTTTTGAAAGGCAACATTTTATTAAGGAAAAATCCTGAAGAATTTGAGAAGCTTGATACAGTGAGATGTCCCCATACCAATTAGAGGAGGGGTGTCAATACCAGTCAAGGGTACACCAGCACTGAATATTTCACAAGGACGTGGATATCATTCATTTACTTGGCTTGAAAATTGGATGAAATACACTGAAAATGATGGTACCTTAGTCTTTACACAATATGAAACCTTTAATGTTAAGATTCATGACAATTTGAGAAGACAATTATTCAAGATCAAACCCCATCCTAGACCCATGCAATTTGAAGCACTTAGTGAAAGGGAGCATTTAGTTCATGAAAAAGAAAAACTGAAATATCAGGGATGCTACAAAACTACCCTGAATAGATCATATTCAGCATTAAACAAGGTAACAGTTATGAAGGAGCACACAGCGTGTGTAAGCAAGTCTAGGTACAAGTCAGGCCGGTGCTCAAGGTGGGCAAGAGTCTGTTACCAAGACTCTCATAATTAGCCAAATGGCTAAAAACAATCCTCAATACCACCAAGCACTCAATGTCACTCAAAGTCCACAAATAAATTAGATATCCTTGAATCTTCTTTTTCTTTATTCCTTCGTCCAAATATCACAGTACTTCACAAATCACAGCCAACACGTGTTTCGTCTTGTCAGTCTATGACAAATAAGACTTCTTCAGGGCTGTAAACATATACAATAACCATTGTTTAGGTCTAAATACATCAATAACACTATCCACAAAAGAAATATCAACCATATAACAACTGAAAAGAAGTCACCGAATAACAAGTGAGGTCAAACAAAGTATAGCAGAAGAAGTACCCAATACCAAGAGAGAAACTAAAACCTCCCATGTGTGTCAGAACAAGATGCCAAGTCGGCAGAACCATAGTATGAATCACAGTCTAAACAAAATCATCCAGTAAAAGCAAAAAACACACAACGTACCACTAAATCTTCCGTTCCTTCCTAAGATCCTCAGTATAATAGATTTCAAATCTATAAAATAAATTGGATTTATAAGCACCCTATCACCAACCCTTCTTTCAGGTAAAATAAAGTAACAGAAAGCATAAGCGACTAAAGACTCACCACCTAGAGATTCTCACCACCTAGAGATTGTATAAATCCAAGGTATCCTTCCTCATGAGTAAAGCGTATCGCTTGTATAATTATTCATACGCAAATGCGTGTAACATATCAATTCAAAGTAACCTTCAGCAAAACGCTGAAAATAAAATAATGACGCCGTAAGTTTCCGTTATTAGCTATGACAGTCACTCTATCACTGTTATTCCATACAATATGGGTTGCACACTATCTTACCTTTCAGTTTAATCTGCCATAAATGAGGTGAAAATTAGTGTTTGAGGAGAGCGGTCCATAACTAGAAAAACGAAAATTAATAATCTCAATATTTATGTTCAAATGGAACCGCACCAAAACATAACTCACTACAAATACTGACAATGGAAGGCGCCAACCCCATCGGGGAATGGCGTCGTTAGTGGCAGCCAAAGGGCCGACCCGGAGCCGGATCACTTCCGGTTTTGCGTGACCCGGAAGTGAGCGTCGCGTCAGGACCAATGGGAACAAAGGTCGAGGTACGCCCCGGAAGTGTTAGTAGGGCGCGAGGCTTAAAAGCCTGCGACCAGCCTAGAGGCCCCCTCTTTGTCCGCTGATCATCCAGGAGTCGGACGTCTCCAAGAGAAGACATCGTGGGAGCATAGCGTTGGAGTATACAGCGAGAGTTAATCCGACTCGTGGTCTAGGTTAGCGGGCCTTGCAGTGTGTGCTAGATTTCTTTATCTTTACAGCTTTCGTGCTTATTTCTCTTGATTTAAATATTGTTTGCAGGGGGGGGGGTTTGCCGCGGTAAATCCTCGTGTCCGGGGGGAGGGCGAGCGCTGGCGCTCGATCATCTGATTCCCTGGGTCCGGGCCCATCCGCGGCACGGTGGGCCTACAAAGTCGTTTGCGTTTCTCGATAAGTTTTTAACGTCGTTTTTTCTTTAAGTGCAGGATGCCGTCGAAGAAGGTACCGAAGGGTAAACAACCCGCAGCCAAGAATGAGGAATTCCTTGCCTTTACGGAACTGCTGGAGTTCACAAGAGAAAAAGGCATGGATTGGGTACTAAAGAATATGAGAGATGGGGCTAGAGCAGATGCGAACTCTCAGGAGGAGAGGGGGAGAGGCAAAAGAGCGAAGCAGACCCCAGAAAAGCTTAGAAGCTCGGCAAGAGGCAAGCGGTCTAGGCCGACGGATTCACGACCAGTATCACCAGGTGAGGAGGAGGCGCCAGAGACAATTGATTCGAACTTAGGCGCAGAGAACGACCCAGATGACGCCGAGGGGCAGTATGAGGCAACTAGGCCTACGCAGATAGGAGGGTTCCCCGTCACTTCTGTGGGGGGGTCCGGTCTGCACGGTATGTTACCGCCAGTAGTGGCACAGCCAGGTAGCGGAGTGTCGCAAGTTTGGGTTCAGCCCGGGGGGGTCGCTCAGTTACCAGGGATGCAATTATATGGATCGCATGGTCAAGCGATAGGTAGCAGCCCGGTAAGCTCAATGTTTCCTGCCTACACAGCTCACGGGTCCCCCTTAGCGATGACTGCTTTTTCTAATCTAGGGGGTCCAAGTCAGGGCTCAATGACGAATGCCGTAGTGGATGTTGCGGGTCCCTCTAATGGCCAGATGCATGGAGGGTTTGGGGGGCAACCAGCTGGTTCCCCATTATTAGCTTTCAGCGCTCTAATGTTCGGTTCTTCCTCAATGACCTTATCGCCATCCGCGGGGATAACTTGGCATGTGCCAGCAGATATGAAGGACAGAATACTCAGGGGCGAATACATAGAAGTGTTCGACCTTATCAATGCGGGGGTGGTGGCGGGAAAACCCAAAGCCGGAAAGGAGGGAGATTACAATCAGAAGAAATCATGGGTAGAATGGTCCATGAAGAATTGGATCACGGGATTTGCAATATATGCCGCTGTTATGCTTGAGAAATATCCGGTTTTAGGCCCGCAAATGATGAGCTATATATCCTTGATACATGGTGCGGCAACAGAGTTTCCAGGCCAGGGGTGGCTGAAATACGATAAAATGTTCAGGCAGATGAAGGCAGTTCACCCGGGTATAGCATGGGACCAGCGGGAGATTAATTTGTGGCATACAGTCTTCTATTCCACCCCTTCAACGCCTACCCCGGTACCCTCAACTCAGAGCCAGTCCTTTCGGACTGACAAAGGGGTCGGTGAGAAAAAACAGGCCTGCTGGCAGTTTAATAGAAATGAGTGTACCAGGGGGGTCGCGTGTAAATTCAAACACTGCTGTTCCTACTGCGGGGGTACCTCTCATCCCGAGATCAGGTGTTTTAAGAAAACTGGTAACCCCAAAGAACAGGCCAGCCACAGTGCCCCAAAAGGAAAGCCAACTAAGACCCCTGACAAAGCTACCAACTCCAATTAAACGGCATGTCCTGACACACCTCCTCAGTAAGTACGATAATCTTGGGGAGGCTCAATTCCTACTGCATGGTTTTACAATTGGCTTTCGTATCCCGTCTTCAGCCCCCCCTTCCAATGTCCCACCTCGCAATCAGAGCTCAGTGTTGCGAAATATGGAGGCAGCTCGAGAGAAGATCATGAAGGAGGTAGCATTGGGGCGGGTTGGGGGCCCTTTCATAGAACCACCTACCCATAATCTGGTTTGTTCCCCATTGGGTCTAGTTCCAAAAAAGGAGGAAGGTAAATTTCGTCTGATCCATAATCTATCGAGTCCCCCAGGGCTCTCGGTAAACGATAAGCTAGACCCGGATCTGTGCTCGGTGAAGTATACCAAATTTGACACGGCTATTGAGAAATTGCAGGCATTTGGGGAGGGAGCCCTAATGGCTAAAGCCGATATTGAATCAGCCTTTAGGTTACTGCCCGTGCACCCGGACGACACCAGGTTCTTGGGCTTCACATTTGACGGTAACTATTTTTTGGATTTGTGCATGCCTATGGGGTGTTCTATTGCCTGTGCAGTTTTCGAGACTTTCGCAAGGTTCCTAGAATGGGCGGTTGAGCAGTTTCTGGCCTCGGACAACTCACATGCTGTAGTCCACTACCTGGACGATTTTCTGTTCATGGGTCCCGAGGGTTCCCAGTCGTGCAGGAAGGCCCTGCTGGGCTTCCAGCGCTTGGCTGAGGCGCTCGGAGTACCTTTGGCGGCGGAAAAAACCGAAGGCCCGACCACGTGTTTGACCTTCCTGGGCATAGAGATTGATACAACAGCAGGAGTGTGCAGGCTGCCAAAAGTCAAGGTCGATGCCTTTAGGGCCGCTATTGATGGCTGCCTGGGGGCAAGGAAGGTAACCTTACATCAGCTACAAGTTCTTCTGGGTCAACTGAACTTTGCTCTGCGGGTCATTCCTATGGGCAGGGCCTTCTCTAGGAGTATAGCGAGGGCAATGTCTGGACTGCGGGCCAAACACCACAGAGTGAGGCTCTCAGCTGAAGTTAGAGAGGATCTTATGATTTGGAAAAGTTTCTTGAGGGACTTCAATGGCACGGTGTTGTGGCGAGCAGCCTGTTCTTCTAATACGGATCTTGAGCTGTTCACCGACGCTGCAGGTAGTATTGGTTTCGGAGCTATATTCGGTCAAAAATGGTGTATGCAGTGCTGGCCAGATGACTGGATCGAGCGAGGCCTGACTACTAACATTTCCTTCCTTGAACTTTTCCCCATAGTGGTAGCTTTGCACTTGTGGGGAGATCTGCTGGCAAACAAGAGTATAGTATTCTGGTCAGACAACATGTCCGTAGTCATGGTGATTAATAGCCAGAGGGCTACCTGTACTTGGGTACTCAGGTTGTTGAAAGAATTGGTTTTGCAGTGCCTGAGCCATAATGTCCAATTCACTGCGAAACATGTTCCAGGTGTAGAAAACAAAGCGGCTGATGCATTGTCTCGTTTTAAGTTAACAGAGTTCCGGGAGCATTGGCCCCAGGCGGAGACGTCAATGTCAGCCTTCCCAGCGGAGCTATGGAAGTTTGGTGCCCCACAGCCGCCGAGTTGATATCTGCATCCTTGGCTCCAAGGACTAAGAGTATGTATCAGAGTTCATGGGATTCGTATCTGGCATACCTGAGGGGTGTGGGTGTAGCGGACATCTTTGCCCCCCAGAGTGTATTAGGCTTCATTGTGCAGCAGAAAGAGCAAGAGAAGTCGGTAGCATTCATGAAAAGACAGTTGTCGGCGTTAGCATTTTATGCGGGTCTACGGGGGGTGTCGGATCCGACAAAAGATCAGAGAGTTAGAAGAGCAATGAGAGGTTGGGAGCGCCTAGCGCCCGGGGAGAAGGATTCTAGGAGGCCGATAGACGTAGAAAAATTGATTTAAATCTTAGGAGCTCTGCCGTTTGTTTGTTTCTCCCAGTATGAGACGCAACTGTTCCGGGTGGCCTATACCTTAGCCTTTTGTGGGGCGCTGCGAATTTCAGAATTACTTCCGACGTCCAAATCGGATAGGGAAGGGGGTCTGAAATGCTCTGATATAATCGAGTCCAAAGGTGTCCTGCGGATGAGGGTGCGGAGATCGAAAACGGATCCGCTGGGTAAAGGTACCTGGTTACAACTGGGTAGAGTAGAGGGTGAGCCCTTCTGTCCGGTCAACTTGCTGAGGGTATTTCTCCAAGCCAGGCCCCAGGGAGCCGATGATAGACTCTTGATTCATGAGAATGGGTTACCACTTACCAGGTTCCAGTTCACTCGAGTAGTTAAAATGACCTTGGCACGGATCGGAGTTGATCCGGCCGATTTTACATCACATTCGTTTAGAATTGGAGCAGCGACAACGGCTGCTGGCTTAGGCCTACCCGAACAGGTAATCAAGAGGTTGGGTCGCTGGAAATCAGCGTGTTACGAACGTTATATCCGCCCGCAATTAGTCTGATGTATCTTTAGCTTGCGTCCCCTTTGTGAGAATCGGCTGACTGTATCTCTCCACATTTACTCTTCATATTTACTTTAGGTACCCCCCCTAAGAGAACCCAAATCTGTTGGTGTGGCCACTCCTTCATTCGCAGGGCCGGGGCTCACTTCGAAAAGACACTCATGGACAGGGTGACCATGATGCGAGGTTGTGACCATCATTGGGTGGGGATAGGCGGGCAGCGCCTGGCGGACATCCCGAGGGATGTAAAAGCGGCTTTGGCAAAAGGCATGCCTTCACCAGATGTATTCGTGTTGCACTGCGGAGGCAACAACATGATTCCAGGCGGGAGGAGAGAAGTGAAGGAGTCCCTGTTTTCTACCCTAGCAGCAATCAAAAACATTTTCCCAGAAGCTATAGTACTATGGTCGGAAGTCATCCCGAGACTCGTGTGGGCTCGGGGCGCACCCATGAAGGCAATAAACAGATCTGTCAAAAGACTGAACCAATCGGTGGCGGAAATCCTGCAAAAATCGAGTATTAAAGCGATTCGCCATAAATTAATTCAGGCAGAAAGGCCGGAGCTATACGCAGAGGACGGAGTCCACCTGTCGGAGGCGGGTATGGAGATATTTATAGAAACTGTGCTAGGGGCCGTCTCCGAAGCTCTTGAGCGCAGGGGGGGGAGGTCGAGTCCGCCAGTAAGCTCCTCGTCCTGTGGCGGGGTTCCGGACAAGAATACCACGGGAACTTCTTGTCTAGAGACAGTTAACTCTGAACAGGTTTGCTAAATCAGTATGGACTCTGGGCTGGCGGGAGAGTTGGGGCCGACCTGCTGGTGGCCTTGGCTTTTCAGCCCTACCCCAGAGGCTTCTGGTTGCCCAAGTGGGCGCTTTCCTCACCTGCGGCTCTGTTGACCAGAAGGGGGTTAACGTTAAGGGGCAGGTGATCTGGATTGTGGCCTGCTGGCGCAACCCTGAAGTCAAATAAAAGGCCCAGTGGAATGGGCGGTGAATGTATATATTGTATTATAAGTGCAAGTTTATTCTTAAATACTGTATTGGAATATGTACGAATAAATAAAGAGATTGGTGGGTCAATGAGGTAATTGACCGGAGAACTTAAATTTTAATAAACAAGCAGCACACTGCAGAAAATCAAGTACGACTCCAGAGTTTGATGTGGGGTTGGGTCCTTGTAAAGCATGCAGTGTGGTGGGGGGAGAATGCACTTTGTCTGCCATCTATGGAAGGCGCCAACCCCATCGGGGAATGGCGTCGTTAGTGGCAGCCAAAGGGCCGACCCGGAGCCGGATCACTTCCGGTTTTGCGTGACCCGGAAGTGAGCGTCGCGTCAGGACCAATGGGAACAAAGGTCGAGGTACGCCCCGGAAGTGTTAGTAGGGCGCGAGGCTTAAAAGCCTGCGACCAGCCTAGAGGCCCCCTCTTTGTCCGCTGATCATCCAGGAGTCGGACGTCTCCAAGAGAAGACACCCACCCACCCATCCCTATTAATAAGGATTCAATTAGGGCAATAGCGGGGTTCCGGACAAGAATACCACGGGAACTTCTTGTCTAGAGACAGTTAACTCTGAACAGGTTTGCTAAATCAGTATGGACTCTGGGCTGGCTATGGTAGAATATGGGTTGATATGCGGATGACGATTTTCGCATTGAGTTACTTTGTGAACCTTTTGCTGGTACGCATAGTAATAGAAATGACATCAGCGATTTTTGTTTTCATTTCGTTCGTGTGGTTTATGGAAGTAAAGAACGGACTTTGAGATCGAGATATAGGCAGAATATGGGTTGATGTGCGGATGATTATTTCCACATTTGAGTTACTTTGGAGAATTTAAGAATGAGGATAAATAGTTCGTTTACGGGGATATTGCGTACTACAGATTGCAAGATTATTAGTAAAGTTTGATCATTACAAGATGGCGCGCGTTATGGTTTGCTATATTAAGCCATTACAAGATGGCACGTGTGCAGCACGCCGATAGTTTTGGATGAGGAGTCCATGCAGATGAGCGGTAAGCATTATTCGGAACCACGTTTAGTGAGTTAGAGTATTTATTGTCAGTATTTGTAGTGAGTTATGTTTTGGTGCGGTTCCATTTGAACATAAATATTGAGATTATTATTTTTCGTTTTTCTAGTTATGGACCGCTCTCCTCAAACACTAATTTTCACCTGATTTATGGCAGATTAAACTGAAAGGTAAGATAGTGTGTAACCCATATTGTATGGAATAACAGTGATAGAGTGACTGTCATAGCTAATAACAGAAACTTACGGCGTCATTATTTTATTTGCAGCGTTTTGCTGAAGGTTACTTTGAATTGATATGTTACACGCATTTGCGTATGAATAATTATACAAGCGATACGCTTTACTCATGAGGAAGGATACCTTGGATTTATACAATCTCTAGGTGGTGAGTCTTTAGTCGCTTATGCTTTCTGTTACTTTATTTTACCTGAAAGAAGGGTTGGTGATAGGGTGCTTATAAATCCAATTTATTTTATAGATTTGAAATCTATTATACTGAGGATCTTAGGAAGGAACGGAAGATTTAGTGGTACGTTGTGTGTCTTTTGCTTTTACTGGATGATTTTGTTTAGACTGGGATTCATGCTATGGTTCTGCCGACTTGGCATCTTGTTCTGACACACATGGGAGGTTTTAGTTTCTCTCTTGGTATTGGGTACTTCTTCTGCTATACTTTGTTTGACCTCACTTGTTATTCGGTGACTTCTTTTCAATTGTTATATGGTTGATATTTCTTTTGTGGATAGTGTTATTGATGTATTTAGACCTAAACAAAGGTTATTGTATATGTTTACAGCCCTGAAGAAGTCTTATTTGTCATAGACTGACAAGATGAAACAAGTGTTGGCTGTGATTTGTGAACTACTGTGATATTTGGACGAAGGAATAAAGAAAAAGAAGATTCAAGGATATCTAATTTATTTGTGGACTTTGAGTGACATTGAGTGCTTGGTGGTATTGAGGATAGATCATATTGAGGTCAGATGGAATGCAAAACAAAAGGCTTGGAGAACTGACAAAGCAAAAGGCACTAGAATGTATCCTGTACTGGTTGCAGAGAAAGAGGATGGAGAGAAGCGAAAGGAAAAGGAAAACCACCTTGAGGATACGAGAACCCTAGCTCCGGATGGCGCTAGTGATCATTAATTTTATGATGAATTGTTAAAAAAAAAAAACTATTGCTAAATCATCCACCATCTTATAATGAGAGTCAGCCCCTTAATTTAACACATTTATATTGTGGAAAAATTCATGATGCACGTGCTCTACCTATTGATCCCGTTCCACATACAATGTTCGCACCAATGGAAGGTAATTAAGGGCGGGCACTTAAATTCGCTCAGCGGGTGGAGTTTGCGGAGATTTCCTACTGGAACGTAAAGTTCGGGCAAAAACTCTGCCCTCTCCCCACAGAGTTGAGTTTGCCACCCACCAAGGCCAAGGCACCAACCTATCCAATTATACTGTGCTCCTGCTGCCCTCCAGCTGTGTGTGTGCCTAAGTACATGCAATCCTTATTGGGCCTACATTTCCCCTGGCATTCTCTTTGTGTGTCCGGGGAAGTGAAAATTAACTTCCTTTCCTGTTTCCTGATCAGTGAGTTTGCAATCAACCCAGTGTCAGCTCTTCATCTGGGTAATAATAATCCTGCCGGTTCCACTGTTCTACGGCGGGTGATGGCGGATGAGGCAAGGTGTGTCTCAGGGCCCGGCAGCCTCATCATTACCACCGGGGTCCACTCACCCATAAATTATATAATCAGTCATGGTGAGAGATTGGGAGAGCAGCTTGCTTGCCGCGATCGCCCATGAGAGGCTGTATGCATGGTGCATGCGCCCTGTCATCCATGCTAGCAGCGAGCCTGTGAAGCCCAGGGCAGAGTTGGAGGTGACTGCAGCTAGGTGCTAGATCAGAGGATCACAGGAGAGGGAAATGAGCAACTGACAAGGGAGGCACTGAATGGACCAGTACATGGCTTACCAGAAGAAAATTGCCAAGGATTGCTTCTGTATCTTAGTGATCAGAGCTGTGGCCAAGCAGGTAAAGGAAACCTCATTATACTTCTAATACGATTGCAATAGTAAAGCATGACTTTGAATGAACCAACAGCAGCATGAGAGCACCACCAGCGGGCACACATGTGAACATTGCAAAAATAGGAGTCTAGAGGGAAAGACAAACCGAACTAGGACGCCCTCCACTCTGAAAGCTAATAAACAACAACAGTCCTAGTTCTCATGGCAATATTCATTTGCTGCATTGTAAACATCTATGGTCAACATTCGTAATCCAAGGGATCTCTCTATTCTTAAGAGAATCCTAAGATGATTCAATCTATTGCCTCTTTAAAACAACAACCTCTCTGATTGAAACAAACAGGACAGCACAAACAAAAAATGTGTGAAAAGCGAGATGGCACCTCACGGGCGCACCACCAATGGGACCCCTGGTTGGTACTCACCAGGATGGCCCTGTTCTCATCATCGGTGCCATCAAGCTAAAACCAAAAACGTGTCTCGAACCTCAAAAATAAAAAGACAGTGAATGGTGCAGTGGACACAACTTATATGTGACAAAACTGACAACATTTAACATATAAGTCACTGAGCAACTGGGACCATAAACTTTACTTTCATTCCCTTCTCTGTTGCAAAACAGTGAACACACATATACTAAAAAAGAAGAGAGTAAATACTACCTATCGATTCACTCTCTACTTACAGCCGACATGTTTCCTCTCAACCCTCGAGGGTTGAGAGGACGCCGACCGCTACTCTGTCACCGTACCTTTCTCGAACGGGGAGTAAGGACCATGCTCACCTAAGGGAGCTGGATTCCGTTTTTAGCATAATTTCATCACTGGTATGAGAGCCAATACTGCATGCAGGCACCCAAGCTTCAGTGTCTCTTGCAGTGGCATTTAAAGTGTATTGCCCTGAAGAAATTGCCTGATAGAAACCAAGGCAATGAAACATGTCGGCTGTAAGTAGAGAGTGAATCGATAGGTAGTATTTACTCTCTTCTTTTTTAGTATATGTGTGTTCACTGTTTTGCAACAGAGAAGGGAATGAAAGTAAAGTTTATGGTCCCAGTTGCTCAGTGACTTATATGTTAAATGTTGTCAGTTTTGTCACATATAAGTTGTGTCCACTGCACCATTCACTGTCTTTTTATTTTTGAGGTTCGAGACACGTTTTTGGTTTTAGCTTGATGGCACCGATGATGAGAACAGGGCCATCCTGGTGAGTACCAACCAGGGGTCCCATTGGTGGTGCGCCCGTGAGGTGCCATCTCGCTTTTCACACATTTTTTGTTTGTGCTGTCCTGTTTGTTTCAATCAGAGAGGTTGTTGTTTTAAAGAGGCAATAGATTGAATCATCTTAGGATTCTCTTAAGAATAGAGAGATCCCTTGGATTACGAATGTTGACCATAGATGTTTACAATGCAGCAAATGAATATTGCCATGAGAACTAACACATGTGAACATTGCCATTAGTGGCCAAAGGTACCATAGCAAACATTGCATTTTTTTTTGTCCCTGTATATATTCTATTCATTTACACTCCACATGCTCACGGAACTCAGCAAAATCTTGTAGAGTTTTCTTGTAACTCCGTGGAATTCCATGGAGTGAAACTCAGCGAGCTCCACCCATCCTTAGAGGTAATACCAAAATGTCAAACACTACTAATAAGACTGTTCATAATGCACCAGATGAGTTAACTGTTCCAGCAACTATAGGTCCTGTAGCCCCTTTACATCAATCTGGCTACGGAGGAAGCCAGGTAAGTCTTCAGCTGCCCTTCCTACGATAAATGGTCCAACCTCTATGCCTGTTGACATGAGGCATAGACAGCCCACGCAGACACTGTTGGTTACAATGTCAGCTGAGGTTTTCAATGGAACGAATGCTGGTTCAATTGTACATTCGAAACAACAACTGAGTTCCTAACAGGGTCGTCTAGGCCTGCTCAACATTTCTACATACCTTAGAATGATGTGGCAACTCCATGAGTAACTCAGAGTGCTACAGGAAATACTCTTCAAATGGCAATGCCAGATTTTGATGTGTCCCTTTTACATTCAACTTCTATTGCAGGAAAGGAATATCATGGGGATACATTTCTGAATACATTAAAAGAACAACCAAGTCCCACTTCTCAAGAAATTCATGATTGGCACTTCTGCAAATGGAAAGGGTGCAGAAACCATGGAGTAAATACCCTGATATTGAATAAAACTAGATTCCTTGATTTAGCAAGACTCAAAGTAGAGCTGAAAGAGATGATTTTGGGGACTGTAAGCCCGGCCAGAATAGTTTCCTACCAGAATGATGAATTACTGTTCATCTGCAAAGACATTACTGGATGTGCTCGGAACACTCATGAAAAATTGTCTGATTTGTCCCAAAAATACAGCGTGGATGTACAGAAATAAAAAACATTACAGAAACTTTGCATTATCTTCAATGATAAAGATATTGAAAATATGTGACCTTCAGGATTGCGATGGCAAATTATGGAGTTGTTAGCTATCCTTGGGAAATGTGGAAAGTTAGAAAAATGGGAAGTCCGTGAGCTAAGAAAAAGGATAGACTGAAAGTCATGATGCAGATGCTCCTAGCTATCAAAGACGATGGGGATGAGGAAATACGGATACTCCCTATGAAAGAAGTGCCTGGAGGAGGATACATACACGTTCCTTGGACTAGGCCAGAAATAATTTTTCTTTTACAAATACATTTCTGAAATTGAGAGAAAATCAAGCCATCACATATTTACATGGGAAAATTTCCCCTAAGGAAATTGATTTGGTAAAAATAGATTGGACAACCCAAGAATTGAAGGAAATAGTTCAAGCCTACCATGAGAGATTGTTGCTAGCATTCAAGCAGTATAGTGGAATTGAAAATTTGTCTGAGAAAGATATGGGATATTTTGTTTAACGATTTGTATATGGATTAAGACCCACGTTTATCTTCATGATTCAGCAGTATTTGATTTGTTTGCATTGAAAGCCTGTGGATGAAGTCTTCCAATATGCAAAATATTGTGGGGATGAGCGTGAAATGAAGCACAAGAAGCTATTAATCACATGCGTGCTGTGCAGGGTAGTTATCAGCAAAACTCTGTGATGTCAGAGGTAGGTAGAGTTCAACAACAAGGTATGTGGCCACAAGGTAGACGTTGGGGTGTTTCAATTGAGGCATTGAAAAAGACAAATCCATGTCACATTTGTGGCAAGTTAGGGCATTGGAAGTGCGAATGTTGATTTAATACAGTTAAATAGGGAAATGGATGATAAATTAAGAATGTTGGATATGCACAATCACAGGGAAATGCCATTATAAAGTCCCAATAGGGTTACAGACAGAGAAATCAAGCAGAGAATGTTCCACAAGTCCCGATGCCTCAAATGAAGGTTCAGAAATACAATTCAAATCAAGGGTGCAATGCAAATACAGAAAACGTTGTGACTCAGAATTTGTCTTGCCAATATTCTGTGATTCAGATAGATGACGTAGATTCAGAGCTATCCCAATGATGGTGCCTGAGGGAAAAGGAGGAAGTTGTGCTTGGCGCATTCACAGCGGTAGACCAGAGTGATCCCTATGTGGATGATAAAATGAATGCAACTCCCATCTCTTTACTTGTTGACATTGGTGATACCCATATGAGAACAGTAGAAGTTCCAAACCTACCCCTCTCAGGAGAAAGAATCCCAGTTGTGGGAGTTGCAAACAAGCAGATGTCAAATCTAGTTGCGAAATCTGTACCTGTAAAAATAGGTTCCTTTGAGGATCTACATACACTTTTTTGTGCGATTCAAATCCAGGTAATCTTTTGGGACAAGATTTGCTATGCAAACTCAACTGTTCATTTTATTTTAATCTAAAGGGAATTGAATTTCACACCAATGATGAGGATGTTGTTTTCCAATTGGTTAAACGGAACTCAGAACCTGAAAGATTATTTCCTTTATTAACACAAGATAACTTACCTCAGGAATTGAAAGATATTGTATTACCAGAGGTCTGGGACTTTACGGGAAAATATATTGGCCTGATTGAAAGTGTTGCTCCAGTGAAGCCCGATGCTGAATTTCTGAAAATTACACAAAATAATTTGAGTCTAGAAACCTCTGCAGGGATTACTACCTTGATTGATTATATGATTGAGTAGTGAACCCTGAAAGAACTAATTGAAAGTACATGTAACTTTCTTATTATGGGTTTGCAGAAACCAAAATGGTAAATACTGCATTATTCAGGATTTGCACCAAATTAATCAGATTGTGGTTTCATGGTGTCCTGTGGTACCAAATCCAGCTGTGATATTATTTTTGATTCCATGTGAGTCTGAATAGGTTTCTGACATTGATTTGCGCCAAGCATTCTTTTCTATTTTTTTTTGCATGAGGATAGCCAATATCTTTTTGCTTTCTAGTTCGGCAGCCATGTCTTGGCATGTTGCCGAGTCCCACTAAGGTATAAGGAAATCCTTTTGATATTCAATCAGGAATCGAAGAAAAATCTAGAGTCTTAGGAGATGCCGAATAATTCTGTTCTTGTCCAATACATTGACGACCTGTTGGTAGCATCAAATACACAGGAGACTTTCACATGCAATACAATTGCTTTACTGAACCATTTAGCTGAGAATTAACATAAAGTATCCATGTCCAAAATTGCAGTTTTGCAAAAGAGGCATTCTGTATCTTGGACACCATAATGAGAAAGGAGCAAAAAAAGGTGACTCAAGGCAGAATCATGGCGATTCTGAACAGGTACACCCAGTATACAAAAGGAAGTCCGCATGTTTCTGGGAATGGTTGGCTATTGTCTTCAATGGATTCCTAAATTTTCTCTGACAGCAGAGCCTATTCAAACGCTGACACACAAAGATGTATTTTTGGATGACAATTGTTTGTGCCCTTTTACTGAACCGCTAGAGTGTTTATCAAGCTCCAGCTTTGGGAATGCCCGACTATAATAAGAGTTTTACTCTGTTCTGCAGGGGGCATGAAGGTTTTCTGTGCTTGCTCAAATCCATGGTACTGCGCATAGACCTGCAGCCTATTTTTTGGCTAATCTTTATCCCATTTCTGCCGCATTGCCTAGATGTTTTAAAGTTGTTGCTGCAACATCAGCGAGTTTGGAACCAAGTCATGGGACATTTATTTAAAGTACATGTGCTCCATGCAGTAGAGTTGTTGCTTACTCATACTAAAGTGCAGCATCTTACTAGCAGCCACCTCATAAAGTATAAGGAGATTATTTTGGGAGCTGAGAAAGTTATGTTGAGGTGCATGTGTTTGAATCCTGCAAGTTTGACATCCTTCCTGGAAATGAGATTGTAATTGATGAAGCTGACCATGATTGTCTGGATGTGACAGAACTGAGCACAAAGCCCAGTCCTGATATATTTGATACGCCTTTGCCTGAATCAGCTCATTTATTGATGGATCATATTTAAGAGATTTGGAAGGAAATCGGAAAGCTACAATGCTATTTGTACAGTTGCTGGAGTCATTGAAGCTTCATGGTTGCAAGGAGTGTTTCTGCACAAGTGGCCGAGTTGGTAGCCTTGACTCGAGCGTGTAGCACCCCTGACCAAATCGAGTTACTACTTTAACCCACAGTCAGTACGAATTTTGCTATTTGACATGACATTGGGCAACCTTACTCATTGAAATAATAATGCGTGTGAAGAATTAATTAAATCTAACATAATTTAGATAATTCTACATGTGATATTGAAGGGTCCCATTCTGCATTTCATCAGTGCATAAGCGAAAATGTGCACTGAAATTGACAAGAGGCAAAGT
Source organism: Lissotriton vulgaris (assembly GCF_964263255.1). NCBI lineage: Eukaryota > Metazoa > Chordata > Amphibia > Caudata > Salamandridae > Lissotriton > Lissotriton vulgaris. The sequence continues at coordinate 1,050,197,398 of NC_141687.1, forward strand.
GTTGTTGCATAGTCATATTTAGTGCAATTGTTCTGAAACCTTCAGATTATGTTCTTTGTACATGTACTAATATAAATCATTTGAAACAATATTAATATTTATGAGTTGAAATAATTTTACATGTTGATACTTTGAAATGCAGTAATATGCCTTAGCTATTTGTGATCTTTACAATACAACAGATAATGTATTCTGAGTGTGTATAAATTGAAAGAATCTTAGAGAATTGTTCTTATTCGTGAAACATAGATTTTCATTACTTTATATTCTGCACATCTTTTAGAACTGAATAAAATAGGCCTGCCTTTTTCAGAATTTTGTGCTGCCTTGCACTCATTCGAAGGTTTCATAAACTTACAATGTGAAGCAAAACTTTGTCTTACTAGAAGAGTTATCACTCGCTTACAAGGACTGTTTCCAACAAAAGTTGTTACTTTGGGAACATTTATTATGGGAAAATGTCCTCTTGAACCCAATCATTTGCATACTGCTAAAGGATTATTGTTTGGAAGTTTTCACTGATCGGAAAATCTGACAACTTATGTGACCAAAACCACATCTTTCTATAATATTTGTCTTCATGGTTCACGACAATCATCCTACATGAACTGGCCAATGAAGTGAGTGGTCAGATACGATGAGGTGACCAAGGACGTGTCACCACCAGAAATAGAGTATTATAAAAGGGCTTCCGTTTTTATGGTATTTATTTTTTTAACATTTCCGTCTTTATCCATATTTTTTTTTTTGTCTTATTATCTGTATATATCCGCATTTATTTTTAGTGCAAGCAAGATAAGACTCTGGAGCTAGTATTTTTCCACGTTTATATAAATAGACAGTGCACAGGGTAGTTATAGGTTTTGCTATATTTATATTATGTGAATACAATACTTTCATGAGATGCTGCTGTTACAATATTGGAAACACTATGTCACTAGCCATGATTATTAGATGTAAACACATTTAGATTTTAGACGAGTGCACCAGTGCACTGTCAGTGACCTGGCCAAAGAGGGCATGAAAGAGCTGACAGCTTTCATGATAATTTAGATATATTGGGTGCCTCGTTGCTCCTATTACCAGTTCCATGCTCCTCTTTGCAGCATGCGCTGTGGTGCAAGTTGATGTCCACAGCTGAGCGAGCAAACAACCTCCTTTGAGGCAGTGGGCTCCTATTTCTGACCACCAAGGATCTTTAAAGTGTCATACCCACACCTTTGTCCCATATCCGCCTTTCGCCATGGTCTCCCATGTGGCTAGGGCAGTCTTGAGAATAAATCACCAACCTGGTGTGGGAATAAAGTTGCACTCCTCAGAAATTGAGGCCCTGCGTTTGTCCTGCTGGACTCTATTTCCCTCACATTTCTGAAACCTGAAATAATGAACAACACCCACATGAGCTGGCATCTTTTGAATCACTTTTTTTCAACTAATTCCTTCGCTAATGCAAAATACATTTCCAGAAAGGAGAGACAGTCTCTGCATTGAAGAGTCTGGGCCTTAGACATGTATCATTTGCCTTATTTTACTTTTTACTGCCTAGAAGCATTTAACCTTTTACTGAATTTAGAAAACAAAGTTCTATTTGTTGAAGACATTTTTGGTGCATTAGTGCGGTATATCACACAGTTTAACTGCAGCCAAGGTGGAAAAAACATGATTTAACTTTGAAAAGAGTGTACAATATGCTCTGGCTGTCTCTGGCAAGATGAATCTCGCAGGAATGTTTACATTCTGCTATTGTCTTGCTGTGTTTCTTCATGCCAACCAAAGTCAGGGTGGAAAATTTCGTTTTATGGCCTGCAAGGATCCAAATGTTAATCCAACCGAATTTCCCCACCTGTGTTTATGCTCCCGGTCTTTTAGCCCTTTTCGGATCACATTCAAAAGATTTATTTTTGTTTCTCAGAGTGACTCAGTGACCATTTGGTTAATTACTTATTATTGTCACACGCTTCCGATAAGCAGTTTTAAAAAAAAGAAAATAACTGAAGCCACAGATAAGAGAAAGGATTAAAAGAGTTTTTGAATGCTTTGTCACCCTGCAGATCCTCACAATCTATCCTGCAATCAACTCATTTCTACTGGTCTTACATTAGCCACTTAGCGCATCCCAGCCTCCATAAAGAGCAAACAGTGAAACAAAAGGGCAATGGAGGGCAGGCCAGAGGTCAATACAAGACCCTCATAAGAAGGAATTTCCCACAAATATCCAAAGATTAATGGCCCAGCAGGTATTAATGTGGGCAGGCACACACTGAAATCAGGAGGAGCGGAGTGGCGAGGCAACCACCTGGCAGGAGCACAGGTTTGTCGTATTTTTCCATTTCTATTATAAATACTTTATTTATGTGTAAAAATCCATTTAAATGGAAAACCGGGAGCCTTAATTATAATATACATTGATTTGAGAAAGTCTGGGGAGAATATTGGATTGAATTGATGATGAACTGACTGACTAGTTCACTCTGATTTTCCCAGTCCAAACAAGACCTGCTCCCAGAAATTGCTTCTGGGAACCTTTGCAGACTCTAGGTGCTTCCTTTCAAACTGTCGCATATGCTGTGTGCGCCATTCATGGACTCTTTCTTGATGGGACACTACCCTTGAGCTGTTATAGCCCATGTCCTTACTAAACTTTCCAGTGCTTCTTATCGCCTTATGCCAACACTAAACTAATTAGTTTGACCAGAATTCTTCAGATCCTATATGTTTATTAATGATGTTCTACCTTTTGAATATGTTTAATGAATTTTGCTTTAAACAAAACCATAATCTATCCTTATCATGATTTATTTCCTTAAATTGATTGTGAAATTCCAATTGGTTTATAAATGACAAGGAAAAAAACGTAGAAAGAGATGTATAATCATCAGGTACTAATTATATTGATTTGTAACGCTTTAGCAGAACTATTGGTTAGCATGATTTTAGTCTGGCTAAATTTGTTTAGAAGGTTCAGACTAGCAGTGATATTTTTTTATTTATATAGTATGGAGAGTCGCATACATGAATCTACTTATTAATTTTTGAATTGGTTATTCAATTCTTGATCCTCATTGAATATCCGGATTCTAGGTCTCTTTTCTACAAACCCTCAGTGGCACAATACAAGATTCATTGGATGATCAAGTCAGTGTCAGATGAATTAAAACATGATGAGAGTAGAGAAAACAATTTGTCCAAAAAACTGCTGCAACGTGCCTTTCTGTTTGTACATTACAGTAGCTCATTTATAAAGCTAACTTTTAAAGCACATTGCACTGCACTTTGTATTATATACATTCCGCTCTCCATATGTAAATTGTGTTCAATGCAGAAAACGGTAGTAGTGTATACAGGGGTCGCACATCAATGATTATACATATATACTGGGTTACCAAGTACATCAAAACTCTCCAAATGTAGCCAACAACAGGAAACATTCTAACTGTGCCACTAAGGGCAAAATGTATCCTATTAACTTTGGTGAAAAAACAAACAGGGACCAACAGGAGTCACTGTGAAATAAGATATGACAGATATGTATATTGTGTTATTGGGATGATGTAAGTCCATGTATGTTAGCCCTGGTTCTCCTGGTATACTAATCGAGGAGTTATTGAGGTGTACCCATGGGCTTCAACACTTAGCTATGCATGTTCATTGTGGAGTCCTTAAGGTAGAATATGATTGGTTCAGCCCATAGTTCTGAATGAGTGGCAAGTAATGAGACAAGCATGGGCACTGCCAAACCACTTCATGCCAAAATGACACTTCATATCCACTAATAGACATTCCTATCATAAAATGTTGTTTAGGTTGCTTTAATTCTCATTGATTCACCCACTCATGCAGCAACACCAAGACAACAGATCCAGCACAACCCGCCCACAAGAACGCAACCACACCAAAGACCCTGCAATGCAACATCCTCAACGTCTGATCCCTCCACAAATACACCACTGAAATCTGGGACCTCCTCGACAGCACCAACCCAGATGTGACATTCTTAACTGAAACCTGGACCAACACCACCTCGGGACCCGACATCACCATTCCCCAAGGATACACGATCTCCCAGAAGGACTGCCCCACCCGCCCTGGGAAAGGGGAGGAATCACCATTGTTCACAAACCCACACTCCAGCTGAGCACACTTCCTGACAAGCCCACAGACCTGATGGAACACCTACACTTTAAGATACAGGCCAGCCCCACCACCACCCTCCAGGGAACCCTCATCTACCGACCCTCCAGACCCCGCGGACCATTCACCAACTCCATCATGGACAGCATCACCCCGCAGGCCATTGTGTCTACCAACTGCACCTTGCTTGGAGACCTCAACTTAGACCTTGACAACCAACAAGACCCTAACACCACATCCCTCCTTGACAACATCCATAACATAATACTCTGCCAGAACGTAACCGAACCCTTGCACTCAGAAGGACACACTTTTGACCCCATTTTCTCAACAGGAAACTCCATCACTTTCTGCCACACCACCAAACTCCAGTGGACAGACCATCACTGCATCCACTTCACCTTCAGAACACCCACAATCCACAGAACCCAGCACCGGCTCCCACAAAGAAATTGGACCAAAATCAAAGACGACCAGCTAGACTCCTCACTTGGTAACTCTACCCCAAACATCGCTGACAACTATGACCCCAACACTGCAGCCCAAATCCTTCACAGATGGATCTCCGACTGCACCAACAGCATCGCCCCTCTCAAGAAGAACAACAGCACACACACACCGGGAAAGCCAGCTGGTTTACCACCAAACTCCGAGACTCCAGACGCACATGCCGCCACCTCAAAAAGGGCAGGAGGAACTTCAAATCTACAGAAGCCCACAACAACTTCAGAGCCGCTACCAACGCCCACCACCAACTCATCAGAAACAAAAGAAAGAAAGCGATCAAAAACAGAATCTCCACGCACACCCACAACAGCAAAGAACTCTCCAGCATCATCAAGGAGTTCACCCAACCCTCAGCAAGTCTACAGACATCCCTCCCTCACAAGACTTCTGCGACAAACTCATCACCTTGTTCCACCACAAAATCGAGAACATTTACGACAATTTTGGTGAAGACAGATAACTCACAGAACCCTCACCAACCACCCGACACCTTAAAACCAACAGATTTTATTGGCATTTATCAATCAGTACAATACAGATACATTTTCATCCAGACAGGAAATATCCACAAATCCCCATGTAGGATCCGTCCCAGTGAGTTCGTACGTCCCTCTTCCCAGTCTCTGCTTATCCTACGACTGACTACTACGGTATATAATGTTTGCTATACTGGATTCTCATCAGTGTTAACAGCCTAACAGTACCCTCCCCTACTACTCCCCCCTTCCCCTCCCCTGCTGCTGTGGACCTCCTTGCCACGTTAACTCTTGCTGCGTACATGGTCTGGATCCCATTGATACTCGCCACATCCTTATGCCTTGTGTAAAGAGCTCGCCATGTGGGTGGATGTTAGAGTACCATGGCCCAGTTATGTCTCCCCCTCAGCTCTTTCTTGATCCAGCTCTCCAGGGCAACCCAGTTGGAATCCCGCTCGTGGCGAGCTAGGTGTCGACTCCTGGTCCTCATTCTGCAGATCATCTTACCAACAACCCCCGGGCCTGTGCCCGCTCCAATCTCCCTATACCTATTTTCGCGTTCCTAAGCAAGATTCTAGGTTCACAGCTTGCCCACTTCACTAGTTCCCTTTTCCAATTGCTGACCCCTGTACCAGCCGGGGCCTTCCACTTGCTGGTAAGTTCACATTTATTCAGAATGTAGGCCAGGTCTTGGAACCTGGCTGTGACCTTGGTTTTAGCATAGTGGGGAAATAGGTTGAGGAGTACATGACCAGGGGTGCATGGGATCTCCTTCTCTGAGACGTGTGCTGTCTCTTGAACCACCTCCTGCTAATACCCCACTATCCTCGGGCAACTCCACACCATGTGAAGTTAGCTAGCCCCTATCTCCTGGCATCTGGGACAACACGCATCCTCCCGACCAAAATATTGGTTAATCCTGTCAGGGGTAATATACGCTCTATGCAGAGTATAAAAATGAATTAATTGGAATCGCGCATTGCGGGAGACCTTGGTGGCTCGGAGCAGTGTATTGTCCCAATCCTTCTCCGCTATGGGGCTTCCAATGTCCACCTCCCATTTATCTTTCAGGCTCTCCAGCGGCGCCGTGGAATACCGTCTAATGGCTCTATAAAGACATGAGACCGCCTTAATGACACCGCCTGCTAGGCTTATGTATTCGCATGTAGAATGTGTAGGTGGTTCTAGTGTCCCCCGACCCCAATGTCTACGCATGGCCCCAGTGACTGCCCCATATAGTAGAAAATGCCCCTGTGGGATATCCTAACTAGCTTGGAAGGCCTAAAATGTGAGAAGTTCCCCATCGCCATATAAATCTCGTTCCTTACTGACCCCCGCGTGTGCTCACTCCTCCAACCCCCTCCACTGACCCCCATGCGAGAGCACCTCCAAAAAGGCATCTCCGGGTAGTAAGGTCTTTTGGTTTTGGTTTTCTGAAGACCTCTGATCCAGCAGTTTCTTATTACCCTATGCTCTGAAGTGGTCAGTGTGCGCTGCTTAATGGTACCCATGAGTGTACTCAGGACAGCTGCTCTACTCGGGGTGAACGGGGGCATCCTCCTACCCGGATCTAGACTTCCTGCCACCCACTGTGTGAAGCGTTGGAGCTGACCCGCCAGATAATAATTCTCCATATCCTGCACCGCTAGACCCTCCTCTGCTTGTGCCCTGCGCAACGTAGCCAACACCACTCTGTGCCTGCTGGGACCCCAGATAAAAGTGATCAGAATAGAGTCAAGGGATCGGAACCCTGCCTTAGAGATCCACACTGGGAACGTGGTAAAAAAATACAACAATCAAGGCAATGCCACCATTTTCAGCAAGGATATTCGCCCGCCACTGAAAGGGGCAACGTCACCCAGAACGCCATACTGCCTTTGAGCGATCGGAGAGCCCCCTGTATATTTCCCTCCTGAACATCAGAGAGATCATGATACACTCTAACCCCCAAGTATCTAAAACAGCATGGTTCCCACTGGAGGTCTCCCAGGCCCGCAGGCGGCAGGGCCTCTCCCGCTATCGGGAAGAGTTGTGACTTCTTGCTGTTGACGCAGAGCCCAGAAAGAGCTCCAAACTCGTCCATCATATGCCGGGCTCCGCCCAACGCCATACCTGTATCCTTCAGAAAAAGAAGCAAATCACCACATATAATGTGATATGGTGTGTTTGCTCTGCTAGTCGAATGCCCTCATATGGTGACCCTGATCTTGCCATACACGCCAGTGGTTCTACCGCCAGCGCGAACAGCAGGGGGAAAGGGGACACCCCTGCTGTGTACCCCTCTCCACACCGTACTGTAGGGAGATGGTGCGGCCCGTCCATACCAGCGCCACTGGATCTGTATAGAGTATTTGAACCCGTTGGATAAAGTCCTGCCCCAGCCCCATCTTTGCAAGAACTGGATATAAGTATTCCCACTCAAGGCTATTGAATGCTTTCTCGATATCAATGGCAAAGATCACCCCGTCCTGCGCTTCTACCGCTCCCTGCTATAACACTGCAGACAGCCTCCTGATGTTCAAAGTGGTGTTTCTGCTAGGGATGAAACCAGCTTGATCGGAATGCACCAAAGATGTCATGTGTGGCAGTAGCCTGGTGGCCAATATCTTACAAAGAATTTTAAAATCGATGTTTAGCAGCGATAGCAGTCGGTATGCTGAGCACTCAGTTGGGTTCTTGTCAGGCTTAAGCAGGGGAACCATTACCGCCTCCCTCGTTGTCGGTGGAAACCTCCTGCTCTCCCATGTAGCTGTGTATAACTCCACTAGCCTGGGAGCCAGCTCTCCAAGGTACATGGCATAGAACTCTTGGAGCAGTCTGTCTGTGCCTGGAGTCTTTCCCCGTGCCATCGCTTTGACTGCCCCCCTGATCTCCCGTGCCATAATCGACGCTCCCAGCACCTCCGCTTCCTCCACCGCTAAGGTATGGAGAGGAGGGAGTGTCAAATAGTCTGCTATCCTGCCAATGTCGCGGTTGCCACTGCTTTTATATAAGCGGGCGTAGTACTCCCATAACCGGCCACTAATCTCCTCCTGTGTATATAAAGGACATCCTCCCTGGTCGTGTATCGGCAGTATAGTACTGCCCCTTCTGGATGGGTCAGCGAGCCATGCCAGCAATCGCCCGGCTTTGTCCCGCTCATCATGTGTCCTATCCATGTATTTCTGGAAATCAAAGCATCGTAGACGCTCTACTTGCACTGCCACCTCCTCCTAAGGTTCCAGGAGTTCCTGCCTCAATTCTGGGTGCTCCGGCCATCTCTTCTCTAATGCCCTGAGTGCCCCATCCACTCTCTCCAGGTCTGCTGAGAGCGTCTTACGGACCCCAATAGATGCAGCCATGCAGCTCCCCCTGATCAGAGCCTTGAAGGCCTCCCATTTTGTGATTCTAGAGTCCGTGGTGCCCGCATTGTCAGTAAACTATTGTATGATGTGTTCCCTAGTCTCTTGCTGTAAGACCTGATCTTCAAGTGCTTCCAGTTTGAAACGCCATGTAGGGATGGGCTGCAAAATCCTACCCCCCCTATATCATAGCATGAGTGGGTTGTGGTCCGAGACCGTCCTCGTGAGGTATTCTGTCCCCCCCCCAGCTGGGTGTGGAGTTCTGGACTTTTTGGTTCCGTCCAGAGGTGTCAGGGATAACACCCGAAGACCCCGGAGTTCTACCTGTCTCGGTGCACAAATAAACAGAAACACGGGCTTCTCGATGGTGGCGTCAAAGACCAAAGGTTTATTACTGCAGGGACACAGAAGTCACAGAAAATACACACGGGCAGTGTCTAGGAGCCTGTTCGATTTGTACAAGTAGGGTTGCTCCTTATATACAAAATATTAGCCTTCAGGCGAATTCTTCACAATGCTAGTACATTCCCAAACCTTTGTGTCCTAAACAATAAATATTTGGCGTTGCACAGGAATCGTTGATAATATTTGATGTCAAACATTACGAAGAGGGGTTCCCACTATTCCATCACAATTCCATGTCAACATTTCATTCAAGAGCCGGACCGCCTCATCGTAAATTTCGTTACCTCCCCCTAATAAAGGCCCAGAAGGAAAGGAGCAGAGCCAGGTGCAGAAGATAGAAAAGCAGGATAAGAGATGTTTGTGGGTCGTAAATGGGCAAGGCTACCAGCTTCGGCCGCCTAATCATGATCAGGCCAACGAACACGAGAACCAGTATAGCAGGGCTGGCCTCGGGCAGAGGAGGCAGCCTTTGTCGAGTCATGCAGCTACAGCATGTTCTGTTCTAAGGTGCACGTGTCACTAGAGAGGTGAATCGCCGGCTAAGCCTACGTGTCCTTAATCGAATTGAAGTAATCAGAGTTCATTGCGTATGTGAGGGCAAGAAACACAAAATGGCTGCCATGATCTAAGATGGATGCCATGGGTAGATTGGAAATGTGTTCGTAACAGGAGTACTCTTGCTCGTAGCATAGCGAAAACACCAGGATATGCTAAATGGATCATTTGCGGTTCGCTGATACCAAAATTATGTATTTACGACAATGTTGAAAACACGGGTTCAAATCGTCACGGAACCTCAGACCCTCCTTTTGGCCTTACATAGGCAATTACTCAGTCTATGTCAGAGTCTAACTCTATGCTCATCAGGTCAGTGACATGCTGTTGTATCATCATCCTTTCTCGTGCCTTTTCTCCAAACGCAGGTGGTTTTCTGAAACAGGTTGCAGCACAGAGACTACACAAAGCGGGACCACACTGGATAATCAGGCAGCATGAGAATAGGAATACTAAGATGACACCAATGACCATCAGAACCTTCCATCCCCACGCTGATATCAGAGTCCACAACCACTCCATGAAGGACCAGTTTCCCTTGTCTACATGTATAGAGTCGGAAATCTTGTGTAGCTTAGAGATCGCCTCATAGACTGTTGGAGCATTATTGGGAATAAAGACACAGCAGCTCGATTGGATCATTCTGCATACCCCACCTCGATCTGCAAGTATTACGTCTAGAACCATACGGTACTGCAACGTCATGAGTCTATCCGCCTGAAGCTCAGCTGTCAAATTGCTAAGGGCACCAGCAGTTTCGTTAATAGTAGATTCAACTACCCGTGTTAGCTGACGTATGTTTCTACTATTGGCCATAGGCCCCCAGAACGGAAGGAAACCTTTGAAGAAGTCTCCAGCTTCCTGACCAGCGGTGTCTTCCTTGCTGAAAACACCTCTTGCTACTCTGGTCTTGTGATAGTCTGAAGAAGCAGTGTATGTTGGAGGCAACAATCGAGCAATATAACATGAACCTGAAAAGTCAGCAGGCAACCATGTATACGCTCTGTCTTGACAGATGAAGTAGGTACCCCTAGCAGTAAGGAAGGCAGGGGAAGAGTTAGACGGAAACACGTAAGTCTCAACGCACTCACTCCTCCCTAGCTGAGCTCTCGGATTTCTCCCATTTCCTTGCAAACAGACCTGACCTCGGTGAGGTACGACCCAGATTGGAGTGGAGCTTTTACGCTTGCTTTCTCCCAAACTAAGGCGATACTCTGTAGAGTTCCAACTCAAATATACTCGTAATTCGTCTCTAGGGTAAGACGGAGTATTATTGACATCCTTGATCATGTCAATAATTCCCTGGACTAAAGCTTTGTTGGCAGAGTTATATTTAGTGGAACGTGGTGGACGCGGAGGATAGGTTTCAAGAGCATAGGCAAAGATGGTCTGAAAGGCCTGAAATGATCCATTATAGCTAAAAGGCAAAACCAGGTAGGGAATGCCTTTATCCATAGTGTGGGGTATCAAGCCACACACCCAGCAGTCTGTAGTGTTGACCACCAGTTGGTGTTGGTGCAAGAGCTGTACGAAAGTGTTATTGATAAATTCTGAGCGTCGAGCTTGCTCATGTTCAGGAAACGAGTGAAAAGAGTGCATAGAAGAAACAGTAGAGGTAGCAGGATCAAGGGGAGGTACTGTAGTTACTGGCATAAAAATTAAATTTATACCAAAAACGATTCCACCCACCAACGTTATCAAAACAATTAAAAATGTAATAGCACATTGCATCAGAAAACATTTGCTATGAAGAATTCTGTAAAGTCTGTTTCTGCGAACATAAATCACATTTTCTCGTTGCAGCGCAGGAAGCTCCATCTTCTACAATCCGCTCGCGACCACTGATGATGTGTACGTAGATGAAAATGCCTCTATCAGCCCTGGGAGTTCCCAGAACTAACAGAAAGATCGACCTTGTGTCTGACCCCCGCAGATTCAACTAGGCACACAGCCACGACCCTACGGCGACCCAGACGGCAAGGCAATTTTAAAAACAATAAAATAATAGCAAACTTCCTGGCTGGAGGCAAAAGTGTCAAAATTTCAAACGTGTAAAAATAGGCAGTTTCCTGCTTTATTTGTCCATATTACTAGATCGTAAGTTGTATCTCAGTTTTGCAGGAGCTGTTTGATCTGGAAACAGTGTATCATCAGCAGAGGTTGCAATGTTCAAGTTCGCAGATGGCAGAGTTTCTTCTGATGCAGAGGGCAAGTGTTCAGGAGTCAAAGAAGTAGTTTCAGGAGGAGAGTCAGAGTTCGATGTGTCAGTTATCAGTTCGGCATCGCTGAAAGGGATACATTTGGGTGTTCGCTCGAACTCAGAGGCACCAATTCCCTTCTTCACCCAGTTGTCATAAGGAAGTGGCAGGGGCACACGTTTGACGTGCGTCGTATGTATCCAGTGTTTGCGCCGGCCACACGAATAGCAGTTCTCGTTGCTAGCAGTACTTGATAGGGGCCGAAAAATCTGGGTTGAAGGTTCTTCGTCCTCGCAAAGTTGCGCACCACAACGTGGTCACCTGGTTTCAGCTGATGACCTGGACTCTCCGGTGGCTTTGGCAATGCATCGAAAACCTGTTGGTGAATAAGACTCAATTTAGCAGTAAAGTCGTAAAGGTAATCAATCAACATTGGATATTACAGAGAACAAAATTCTTTCGGCCTTGGCACTCCCCGAATATTAGCGGGACGACCAAAGACAATTTCATAAGGACTAAGCCCTACTCTAGAATGTACAGTCGCTCTCGTGGATAACAAAGCCAAGGGTAGTGCGTCTGGCCAGGACAAACCCGTGGATGCCTGTATTTTAGCAAGTTTTAGTTTGAGGGTGCCATTGTAACCCTCAACTAAACCAGCAGACTGGGGATGGTTTGCACTGTGAAACTTTTGCTTGATCCCTAAACCGGCACACACACTCTGCATAACTTTCCCTATAAACTCACTTCCGTTATCTGACCATACAATCCATGGCATTCCAAACCTAGGGAAATATTCCTTGAGAAGAATTTTGGCAGTTGATAGGGCAGTGTTGTCCTTTAGTGGATATGCTTTGATCCATCTGGAGAAAGCACAAACTACCACCAGGACGTACTTTAGGTTGTTGCACCGATCCATGTGAATGAAGTCTAACTGAATCACTTCAAAGGGGCAAGAGGGAGGAGCAAAGTGACCAGCAGGTGTAGGGACTCCCTTGCCAGGATTATGCATCAAGCATACCATACAATTTTTCACCACCCTCTCTGCACATTTACTAATCCCATCATTCTTCCAGACTGGAGCCAACATCTTACAGATTCCTTTAGAACTAATATGCGCTACTCCATGTGCCATTGTCACCACTGCAAGCACATACGCATCAGGCAACATCCAACGCTGTTGTTCCGACAAATCAATCCAACACCCACTCGAGTCAAATTTACCCGTACTCTCTTTCCATGCACGCTTTTCCTCCTCAGTCGCCTCTTTCTGAATCTCTTTCACACTTTCCACTGTGTCTTCGCACATTCCAGACTCAGAAATCCATCTTGCGGACGTAGCAACATACATTCTACTCATCATATTTCTAGCTGTCTGTTTAGCGGTCTCATCAGCAAAAGCATTCCCACGACCAACATCATCTGTGATTGCTTTATGCGCACTGCATTTCACAATCGCAACTTCAGTCGGCAAGGTTAGAGATTCCAACAAGTCGTTAACTAACTGACCATGTTGAATCTTAGTCCCATGGGACGTAATGAAACCTCTTTCTTTCCACAAACGGCCAAAATTATGGGCCACTCCAAATGCGTACTGACTATCTGTGAACACATTCACTCTCTTTCCCTTTGCTAAAACACACGCTCTCGTTAGAGCGATTAATTCTGCAGCTTGGGCAGAATTCTGACTCACTCTTGCAGTCTCCACAATCGTACTCAAAGTCGTTACTGCATAAGCAGCAGTCACATCACCATTCTCCAATTTAAAGCATGACCCATCAACATACAACGTGCCATCTGGATCTGACAATGGAGTGTCTTTTAAATCAATTCGTCCTTTTGTCTCCTCCTCGGTTCTGAAACAACAGTCATGGGGTTCGGAATCACTCGACTCTTGATTAGCCGGCAACAGTGTTGCTGGATTCACTACATTGCATCTTTTGATCTGAATATGACCCGCTAACAATGTCAGCTCATAGCCTGATAATCTAGCACTAGTAAGGTGTTGCGTCTTAGTTCGGTTCATGAGTGTATCCACAGCATGAGGAACCATGACCACTAGCATGTTATTCACCACCAAACCAGCAGATTGTCGAATGGAGGCCGCAGCTGCCGCTGTAGCTCTCAAACAACTAGGCAACGCTCTAGCTACCGGATCTAATGTTGATGAAAAATACGCACAAGGGCGTTGTTTATCACCAAATCTCTGTATCAGAACACTCAACGCGCAACCTTCTCTCTCGTGAACATAGAGCGTGAATGGCTTACTGTAATCGGGTGTACCCAATACAGGAGCTGAACATTGCATTCCGTAACTCAGAAAAACTCTCCTGACATTCAGCAGACCATGGCACCGGACTCGGAACATTTTTCCCAGTCAAAGCTACCAATGGTTTTGCTAAAAGAGAAAAATTTGGGATCCACTGCCTACAGTAAGAGGTAATACCTAAAAAGGCACGTACTTCTCTCTGTGTGCGAGGAACATTCATCTGCGTAATTGCTTTTATTCTCTCTGGGGTCAACTTCCTTCCCTCCTTTGACAAGAGATGACCTAGGTAGGTCACTTCTTGGCAGCAGTATTGCATTTTCGAAGGTGACACCTTATTGTTCAAATTAGACAAATGATGCAATAACGAAATTGTAGCTGCTTTGCAAGTTTCCTTGTCATCGGCAGCCACTAGAAGGTCATCTACATACTGCACTAGAGCAGAACCTGGAGGAAGTACAAAAGAATCTAACTGACTTTTTAATGCCTGACTGTAAATGGAGGGACTCTCACAATAGCCTTGTGGAGCACGTTTAAACCTAAAGCTTCGACCTCCTAGAGAGAAGCCGAAAATATCTCTGCTTTCCTCGGCTATCGGAATGCTGAAAAAGGCATTCTTCAAGTCGATAACTGAAAATTATGTGGCTGTTGCAGGAATCAATGTTAACAATGCAGTAATATCTGGAACCACAGGAAACTGCGGAACCACAATTTTATTAACCTCTCTGAGATCGATAACAAACCTATATACTGGAGGCTTTGAAGGGTCGGTACGTTCAAAATTGGCAATACAGGACTGTTACAGACATTTCCTCTAGTTTCTTCAACCACCCCTTTCTTAATCAAATCTTGCACAATCAATAAAAGTGCACGTTCACCTTCATTAGAGATCTTGTATTGAGGAATTCGTGGAAATTTGACATTTGCTTTCAAAGTGACTACATATGGTGGTATTTCCAAAAGGCCTACATCGTTAGGACCAGTCGCCCAAAGAGTATCAGGGAGAGAACGCAGCTCTGGCGGGAGTGCATCCATTGACAAGTACATCGGAGAGGTGATTCGTTTACCCAACGTAAGCTGTACTCCTTCCGGAGAACAATACAATGTCGCATATAGGCGTTTTAACAAGTCTAAACCAAGCAGATTTTCATTACAACCTGTCGTCAAAATCAGGGGTGCTTTCAATTGACACGGTCCAACAGAAATAGACAAAGGACCAGATACAGGGTTGTAAACAGGGGCGCCTGAAAAACCTACAGAAACATTTGTTAAGCCGGACAAAGGTGCGCCAGGGAGTTTCGCATGAATGATAGAACTTTTTGCGGCACCAGTATCCAACAGAAACGGTTCAACTACACCTGATGTTGCTACTGCGACATAAGGCCCACTCTGATCCACTGGAACTGATACTACTCCCTCTCTCTGTCCATGGCTGTCCTAGTACTCATTTTGTTGAAATCCCTCATCGTTTTCACAATAGTCTTCAACATGATACTGTTGCGACCTATTCTGTTGAGCAGACTGTCCATTTCGTTGATCAAAGTGATTGGAAGGGCGATCGTTTGTTTGTGGAGGCATAGCACCTCGTCCTCGATCCCTAGAATTTTGCACAAAACCACCACGACCTCTCTGAGCTGCTGCAGCGTTATTTTGCGCTAAGACTGGACACTCATTTTTATAATGACCCTCTTTCTTACAATACGCACATTGATTCCACTGGTATTGCGGTCTCTGAGAACCATAATCTGTCCTTTGATACGACCATTGTTGTGTATTGGTCTGATTCATGCGAGGAGGATATGCCTGTTGCAAAAGAACTTTAGTCTTTAAATCTTTCGTTTTCTTATCTGATTTCTTTTTCTCCTCTTTATCCCTGTTTTCATAATACTGTGCAGTTGCAAGTATTTGCGCAGTCGTAGAGACAGCCCACGCACTCTCGGAATCTTTCAATTTATTGCAGAGCTCTGGTAGCAGATTGTGTACAAATTTATCGACAAACAATCTCTGTCCTCCTTCTGTGCTCATATCCTGACCACTGTGATCTACAAAAGTCTCTTCAAACCTTGTGAAAAAGTCGGAGACACTTTCGTCTTTCTTCTGCCTGCATGCGGACAACTTGTCCCAGTTAACGCGCAATGCTGGCATCAGAGTCTTCATTAAGTCAATTATCCTACCTGGAAGATTAGCAATTAGAGGTTCGGGTTTGGAACCACCTATTTGCTGACCATCTGCTGCAATGATAGCTGCCCAATCACCACCTAGAGCAACTGGATGATTCTCTTTACGAATTTTAGCCCAAATTGGTTGCGGAACTACATTCCCAAATAACATGTCAATGTCCGCTAGATTCATCACACAAGCCTCAACTGTCTGTGCTAACTCCTTACAGTATCCGGCAGGATTCTTACGCAGATCTGGCAAGGCCTGTTTCACTGCTAACACTTCAGCTCGCTTCCACGGAATGTGTATCCACACTCTCTGGAATTGCGCCGGAGCGGCTGCAATACCAAGGTTTACATCAGCTTGCACAGCTTCGCGCCAAATTGGTGGAACCTCTCTCATTGGATATTGGCGATTCTGCTTCGCACTACTCTTCTCTAAGTCCCTTGGTGAACGGAGTGATGGATCATTCCTATAACTTAAAATTAGCTCCATCGCTTCTTTTATATTTTGACCTACTATCATACCTGCAGCAAACTCTTTCTGGACCTTAATCAATTCTTCTAAACTCGGGTCAGTGTCATTTTCTTCTAACTCTTCACGTAAAAGGGAGCACATCTCGTCGAACACATATCGTTGTGTTGGTTCATTCCACTGCATAAATGTATCCAATACATCTCTAGTACTGTATCTCCTACTCTTCGAAATCCATCTGAGAGCCGTGGAATCTAATATTCCCCGTTCCTCAGTACTTGGAAGCTGACTACGTCTCTGTACAGAGTCAGAAGTAGGAGTCTTAATTAAGGTTTTATAGAAAGGAGACAGAATGTTAGAGACAGAATCAGTGATTCTTCGACGAACAGAAAGCAGAGTCATAATACTAGCAGATGTAGAAAACACAGTAGCAGTTGGAACAGATAGCACAGGGACAGTAGGAGTATCAGGTAAGGTAGCTTGTGAAACAGTAGGTGTAAGCGATACAAGTATAGGCAAAGAAGTCGGTAACCCAGGAAGAGGGGGTGCCGAAGGAACATTCACATTAACCACAGGAAGTACAGGAGCTTGATTCTGAGGGGCAGGAGCAGGAATACCAGGTTGTCCAGCAACCGGCAATTGAACATTCGGTACAGGCAGAGCCGTAGCACCCTGTGCATATGGTGGGGGTGACCGTAACAAGTAAGACAACAGAGGATCGTTTTCGGGGTCCTCTACTATCTTAGTTGTACTCGATGGCAAGGCAGGGTAGCACTTGTCTATTGCTAAATTACGCTCTCTAGTAGCTATCTCTATTGCCTTTTCAGACTCGTTGACTTGCAGCTGTTTAGCCGCCTGTTCTAAAGTCAACTCTTGCTCTTTCTGTTCTTTCTTCAACCTTTTAATTTCTCTCTGTTTAGATTCTTTTCGCCAGTAACGGAAAGAATCAAACATTGCCGGCCGGGCTTTCTTTTTAAACAATTTCACTTCCAAATTATCTAGAACTTCAGGTTCAAAACTACCATGCAGTGGCCAACTAAGGACACCGTCTTTTTCAGTGTATCGGACCCACACCTCATTATAAGATATAGGACCCACACCATGCTTACAATACAGATCATATAGAGGAGTTCCAATCGGAGGAACCAAACATGAGTCCTCCAACCGGGAATCACTGTTGCAACCAAAACACGACAACATACAATTTTTCCGACTTACCATTTTGTAATCCGGAACACAGAACAAACAAACAAAAACAAGAATCTGCACTCGAACCAAGAACTTAGGCCTACCAAAAACGAACCTATGTATCGATACCCAAAACTGAACCAATAGATTATCGTTACCAGAACAACCAGTGATAATCTTACGAAACCAAACCAAAACCAAGAACCAAAAGGATTTTAACAACCCTTACGAAGTAACCAACTAGCAACCACTAAATACTTAACTGAGGCACTGAAGACGTCACCAAGGAGAAACCCGTCACGTTTCGCCGTAATAAGGACTGCACCTTGGGTCCAAGACAGGGCGACGGTCAAGGCAACGGACCACTGCAGCCGTCCTGAACGGGAACCCTCGTGGAAGAGAACGTCGGGCCACTTTTGCGATATGCCGGGATCGATGAAGTGGGGCGCCTCCCTCAGGAATCTTCACACGAAGCTTCTCGAACTCTTCAGGCTTTTGGACCGGTACCGAATGACGTCGCCCCACATTGGGCGCCAATTGGAGTTCTGGACTTTTTGGTTCCGTCCAGAGGTGTCAGGGATAACACCCGAAGACCCCGGAGTTCTACCTGTCTCGGTGCACAAATAAACAGAAACACGGGCTTCTCGGTGGTGGCGTCAAAGACCAAAGGTTTATTACTGCAGGGACACAGAAGTCACAGAAACTACACACGGGCAGTGTCTAGGAGCCTGTTCGATTTGTACAAGTAGGGTTGCTCCTTATATACAAAATATTAGCCTTCAGGCGAATTCTTCACAATGCTAGTACATTCCCAAACCTTTGTGTCCTAAACAATAAATATTTGGCGTTGCACAGGAATCGTTGATAATATTTGATGTCAAACATTACGAAGAGGGGTTCCCACTATTCCATCACAATTCCATGTCAACATTTCATTCAAGAGCCGGACCGCCTCATCGTAAATTTCGTTACCTCCCCCTAATAAAGGCCCAGAAGGAAAGGAGCAGAGCCAGGTGCAGAAGATAGAAAAGCAGGATAAGAGATGTTTGTGGGTCGTAAATGGGCAAGGCTACCAGCTTCGGCCGCCTAATCATGATCAGGCCAACGAACACGAGAACCAGTATAGCAGGGCTGGCCTCAGGCAGAGGAGGCAGCCTTTGTCGAGTCATGCAGCTACAGCATGTTCTGTTCTAAGGTGCACGTGTCACTAGAGAGGTGAATCGCCGGCTAAGCCTACGTGTCCTTAATCGAATTGAAGTAATCAGAGGTCATTGCGTATGTGAGGGCAAGAAACACAAAATGGCTGCCATGATCTAAGATGGATGCCATGGGTAGATTGGAAATGTGTTCGTAACAGGAGTACTCTTGCTCGTAGCATAACGAAAACACCAGAATATGCTAAATGGATCATTTGCGGTTCGCTGATACCAAAATTATGTATTTACGACAATGTTGAAAACACGGGTTCAAATCGTCACGGAACCTCAGGTGTGGAGGCCCGGTCTGCTCAGAAAGGTGTCTAAATTGACGTGTAAATCGTGGGTGTGGGATAAATGCGAGTAGTCCCTATCTGTCGGGTGTGCCCTGCGCCACACATCCACGAGCCCCCAACAAGTCTGCCAATCACTAAAAGGTCTAGCCAAAACGTGTACTGGGGAGTCTCGGAGAGGCGGGTGTGATCGGTCCATGTCAGTATCAGCAATACAATTAAAATCTCCCCCTATGAGAACCGCCCCTGTCATGTATGGTGCCAGCACCCCCGACAGCTGCTCCAGAAACCTGACGTGATCCACATTCAGGCCATATACATTGACTAGGGTAACATCCTGCCCGTCCAACCTTCCGGAGACAATCAGGTACCTACTCTCTGGATCAGTTTTGTGCTCTATAGGGTGGAAGGGGACTCCCACCCGCACCCAAATCAAGACCCCCCGGGCAAATGCTGAATATGATGTGTAGAACGCCTGCCCTCTCCAGCGCCTGCGCAGAGCCTCACCTTCCTTATCCAGTATGTGGGTTTCTTGGAGCATCGCTATCTGCACCCCTCTCCTATTTAGTCTTAGGAATATTTTATACCTTGTACTCATAGAGTGCATGCCCCTAACATTTCACAACATTATGCTATAGGTGGCCTGTGTCTGCTGCATGAGTGCACATATTCACCCCCTTGTAAGTCCCATGACCTAGTACCTCTCCGAGCAGCCTGCAGGCATCTCTTACAGGACGGCAGGACATGGCTTCTCCCCCCATCGACAGCAGCATCCCTCTCCATGACCCAAAATACTAACCCCTTCCAAACATTACAAAAACCATCCCAACACCCCCTCCCCAGGACATTTGAGAACAGCTCCCCCTTCCAAACTGCACACTTCAGTACTCAAACAAACATAGTTCAGAGGTGGCGATCAGGCCAAGTTCCACCAAGAGGTTTGCCGTCCTCTCCACCTCTCCGGATCCCCCCCCCCCGCCGGCTAACAGATCACAAAATGGCATCAGGGAACCGCCTTGATTGAGAAGTAGCAGTATATTACCATCAGTCTCCTTTGCCTGCCCCCGAGCATAGTTCTGGAAATACCTGCACGCGTGGCCCACCTCACATCAGGTCATCTGCTGATCTGGGAGTTACGTGCGGCAGGGTCTGGCTGGCATCCCCCACCGAACTCGAGCTGGTCTCTGAGTCCGAGTCCCTCTGGTCTTCCCCAGAGTGTGGTGTTAGTTTCCGGGTGTCTGCTGCACTCAATGAGTATAAAAATATGATATCCCAACTGGTATTATTTGTAGACAATTACGTAGGATATGTTAAACAACATTATCAGACAAGAAAAAGGAGACTCATTTTTAGTTGTAAATGTGCTCAAGGCATCATGTTTATCCAAAACAGGAAGAGGACTGGTTACAGTTGTATCAGCACTGTAAACAATTCAATTAAAACAACCCTATTTGTACTTGGTGCTCAAGTGGTGCTAGTGATGTGCACGGCGGCGACGCAAGTGACAAAGTGATCAGCAAGAGACGGCGCAGGGTGACTAGTGTAAGAATATATACAGTGAACAGAAGTAACAAAATGGCCACCGCCATATCAATGAGGCCGTATCAATGTGGCCACCGCTGCAATCGCACAGGCCCTAGCTCGATTCGCCTCTTTCACCGTCGGTTGGTTCTTTGAAGCAGCCACTCTGTCAGGGGAGCCCGGCAAGGCTTTATCCGCAGGAACATTCCCTCCACGCTGTTGCCCTCGGGGATCTTGTTCCTCAATCCAACCCCATACGTCCTGGGGGGTGGTAAAGAAGGTGGTCCCTCCATTATGCACGATGAGTACTTGGCCGGAAAAAACATAGAGTAGGACACCCCCATCTGGCGCAGTTTCTGTTTGACAGCTGTGAAGGATGCTCTTTGTTGCTGTACCTCTGGTGAAAAGTCGAGGTAGATCCGTACCACGATGTTCTCTATTTTAAGCTGCGCTGTAAGACGAGCCTGTCCAAGCACATGATCCCTATCCTTGTAGAACAAGAGGTGGGCCACCACCGGTCTCGGCGGTCTGCCAGGTTGCGGGGCCAGGGCCGGCACTCTATGCGCCCGTTCCAGCGCAAAGAATGTGCACAACCCTTTCTCTGCCACTTCTGTGCCCAACTAGTGCTCGAGTTACTCCACCATATCGTTTCCTCCAACCTTTTCAGGGAGGCCCGTGACTCGAATGTTATTCCGGCGGGCCCTATTTTCCACATCCTCCGCCCGTTGCTCCAGAATCTGCACCCTTTTCTCTATGGCCGTGAGTTTGCTTGATGTCGCCGTGACCGGCGGTCCCAGGCTCTCTATCTCTGCTTCCGTGGCTGTGACACGATCCACCAGTTTTCTATGGTCCACTCGAGGGAGGCCCAAATCTTCCCTGAGAGTGTCAATTTTAGTTTCCACTGCCAGTCATGAGCGTTCTATGGCCTGCAGAATGTCCTGGAGGGAGAGGTCGCCCTGGGGCATTCCCCCATCTTTCCTGGTCCCCAGGCGTGAATTAGAGTCTCCGCAATCCTCGCCTACTCCCTCCTGTAGCTCAGTGTTCCACCTCTTAGCGGTCCGGGCCATGGTGACCGCAAGTCCAGTAGTCTGCACTCCCAACGTGTGCTAGGATAGGATAAAGGTTATTGCAGGTACCCCTCGCCTGTATGCGGTGTTCAAGCCAGTGAAGACTATGCCCTGGGCACCTTGTCACTACCTCTCCAGTGCTGTGGGCCCTCCATTCCACCCCACAGGTGCCTCTCTTCACCGGTCCACCGTCACTCCTTCTCCACAATGGTCGGCACTGGCGTCCCCCGCAGCGCTGCTCTCTAAGCCCAAGGGCCACACAAGGCAGACCACAATCAGGCCCACCGTCTTGTGCGAGCCTCTATCCCCAGGTGCCGCTGCCGCTGCAACAGTCCACCCCCAGGCCTCTTCTTGCCGCTTCCCACCCTAGGGTCTCACCATGGTCTTCTGGGACTTGCTACTCGCACCCTTCCCACACTCCCGGCAGGGCCCCGTTCCCTTCTCTCCACAGCGCTTTCTCTGCTACCTGCAGGTCGCACAACTGTTCGCTCTCCCCCTATGCGCTCTACCATGAAAGGGGGGGCAACTGCTTCCTCGCACTCCCGGTTGTGTCCGCCACCTCAGGGGGTCGAGTCTCCGCCGCATCCGACTCCTTCCAGGCCCCCACTCCCGTTTGGGGGCACTCACCAGGTCCCGGGGCCCTCTGCAGCTCCTCCCTGCACCGCCTCCTTACCAGCAATGGGGCTGGTTCTTACTGCCACCGCTGACACTTGTCCCGCACCCAGGGCAGGAACACCAGGTGATCGCCCGCCAAGTCTTTCACCTCCGGGGCTGAAAGAGCAATGCGGCTGCCATCTTAAACAGCCCATGGCTGCCGAGCGCCTGGTCCGCCGAGGCTCCTCCTGATGCCGCCTCCTCGCCAGTAGCAGTCCCGGCCTCCACCTCTGCCCCTGGTACTGCTCCAGCCACCGTGTCTGCAGTGCCGGACCGCCCCCAAGCAGGCACCCAGCACCACCGCACTCCGGGCTCCGCTGTTACCGCGCAGCCGCCATTTTGCGCAGCTCATGGGCTCGCCGGCTGAGTCGTCCAGCACCGGCAGGGGAGGGCTATCCACCCCTCAAAATCAGCGCCCAGGACCCTCTTAAGGTTTGGACACCTTCAGAGTTAGTCTTCTTGCCTGGGGCTCCCCTGTAGCGGTCAGGATGGGGCCAGAGAGGGGCTCACCAACAGGAGCTCCGATTCAGGATCCTGTCTCCATTGGCATCAGGCCATGCCCCCACCGAAGACACACTGAAGACAATGAAGTCAATCCCCTCTGGGGCCCCCATGGATCCCTGCCCCCACCACATCTTCACCATCGCACCCATGCTTTGCCACATCATCAAGCACTCCCTCGCAAACACCTACTTCCCCTAGAACTGGAAGCATGCCAAGATCAACCCCCTCCTGAAAAATCCTTCAGCGGACCCGACCGACCTCAAGAACTACAGACCCATCTCCCTACTCCTGTTCCCAGTGAAAGTCACTGAGAAAGCCATCAACACCACCACTCACCACCTTCATCGTAGAGCACAACATACTTGACTCCTCTCAATCTGGCTTCAGAAAGAACCACAGCACAGAAACCTCAGACGACATCTGCTCCCTCCTGGACAGAGAGAGACAGTAGCACTCATCCTCCTTGACCTCTCAGCGGCCTTAGACACAGTCTCTCACAGCACCCTAACACACAGACTTCACGACGCAGGGATCCTGGAAATGGCCCTCGACTGGATCCGCTCATTCCCCTCTGGTAGAACACAGCGGGTCAGACTCCCTCCCTTCCTCTCGGACCCTACACCAACCACCTGCAGAGACCCCAAGGACGCTTCCTCAACTCCACGCTGTTCAACGTCTACATGGCACTTGCACAAGCCTGTTAAATAACACTACTTGCTACGTATTGGAGATACACGCCTATCTGAGAAACTTGTTGGATATTGATGAACTCCTGCTTTGCTAAGGAGTCCTGAGATAAGGAGACCCCGAAAGAAAGAGGTCACTCCCTTCTGTTTCGTTTATTATAATCAGCCTTTATCCCCTTTTTTAGTTTCACCTGTTCCTCATGTTCTTTTTCCATTCACTCCCTCCATGGTTCCGCTTGACTAAGGTGGTGGAACGTGAGTTGCCTCACGTTAGACTTCGCTTAGGGGACAGCTACATTGACCGCCTTTTCTCCTTTTATTTCTGCTTTATCCCCTGGGGTTGTGCCACATCGTCACCCTGCCAAGAGGAGAGGATCCACCATAAGGACAATGGAAGAAGAGGACGTCGGAACCCCATCATACCGGACTTTTGTGTTGGATTGTTTTCTGTCTTTGGGTGTATTCTAATAAATGATGCCATCATTCAGCCACACATAAGACCTCCTTGCTTTACTTTCTTCCCATCCCTCTCACAGACACCTGGTGGCCCCCCATCCTTGGAAGCCCACCCACCCCCACGGACTAGGCACACAAACTCAGAGTCACCCTGGACTCCAAACTCAAAATGGACCACCAGATCATCTCCGTTGCATCTTTCTGCTTTCACACCCCCGCCTCCTACGCAAGACCTTCAAATGGATCCTCCTCGAACACAGAAAGATCGTCACTTACGCCCTTGTCATCAGCAGACTTGACTACGGTAAAGCACTCTACTCCGGAATCAACAAAACCCCCACCGCAAGCTTCAAAACATCCAGAACGCCGCCGACAGACTAATCCTCAACTTGCCACGGCACTGCCACATATCCCAGCAACTGCGCACACTCCACTGGCTCCCCATCAAGGCAAGAATCACTTTCAAGATTCTCACCCATGCACACAAAGCCCTCCAGAACACTGGACCAGCATACTTGAACAGCATTCTCAAATTCCACGTACCCCAAAGGACCCTAAGAGCAGCCTAGCTCTGACACTCTGTAGTCCCCCGCACCGGGAAGTCCAGACTGGAAGGCCGATCCTTCTCCTTCCTCGTGGACAGAGCCTTGAAGGCCCTCCCACTCCACTCTATGGATCTTCTATAGACTTACTCCTTGATGGACAGGATCCTGAACCTCCCCTACACCCCAGCCCCTTGGGACCCTTACCGGTGAGTAGCCACAATCCCATTATTGCTTGATTAATAAGTGAATTAAGACAAGAAGTCCCACAATTCCGTAAGCTATTGAATGAAAGTTGTAAGAAATTGGGTTATTAGTTGCACAGAATTGGAGGCCTGCTCAAGTAATAATCCCACAATTGTCTCCTCTCTGCGAACCAAGCACCCCATTGTAGTACTTGACCTCTATACTGTAGCGAAGCAGAGTAGCCCAAGGCCTACCCGGGGGGAGGGAGGGCTGGTAATCACCACCCTCTGGCATGCAATATTAGTGCACAAACGATTGTCCAGTAACATTTTTTTGTGGGGGGGGGGGAGAAAAGCACATTTATTACAGGTACACTACTAAATATTATGCAATAATTTATAAATATATACATCTGGCAGATGGAATTACTTTTGGTGACATTTGAAATCACATTTGACCACTACTGGGTCATGACCCCCAAAATCACAGTACCTCCCACGTAGTCCAGATAGAATATCACAATAAAGGGGGTGCCATTTTAAATAAAGCAGGCCTATTGTCTTTCTCAGACGGTCACCATATAGCTCTATAAGGCAAGCCCATGAGCCTTTTCAAGGCCTCATCACATTAAAACTTCAGGCAAGTCCATTGGCTTTGTCAAAGGTTACCACGTCAATATATGAGGCAAGTAAGCATGGGTGGAAAATCTGTTCCGCTCGCGGATTTTGCGGATTTTCGGTAAATTCGCAATCCGCGAACGCTTGCGAATTTACCGAAAATCCGCAAATTCGCACGCAGCGGATTTTTTTTTCTTGGTGATACAATTTTGCGGCGTGCAGTGTAAGTTCGCAATTGCGAACATGTAGGTGCGGCGGGCAGCAAAAATCTCGCACTCGCGAAATTACAGAATTTGCAATTCTGCACAAGAAATCCACTAGCAAGCAGCATAGACCTTCTGAAAATGATGATTTTTATCAGAATAACTCCTCAGGTTGACATTTGCCTGCCCTTTTTTGGATTTGAGGCCTTTTGACTTTCTTTGGATCACTTTTGGATTAGAAATAAACTTTCACAAGTAAGTTTGTTGGCATTACATTTGCTGTTCTGCAGAAAAACAAGTTCTGCTAAACTGAAAGCACTAAGCAGCAGGTGCAAACGTTCAAATTCATCATTAGTAACCAATCCCTGTAGTGCTTCCTGACTGGGGGCCCTCCAGAGTTCAGTTGCTAGTTGCAACAATTGTATGACCCTGCTCTGACCCTCACAGCCGGATCATAGAATAGCTACAAGAAGGCCACAAAGGTCCTGGAAAAAAAAATTGCACTGCAACAGAAAGCAAATTACAGATAAGGAAGCAGGTGCAGACTGGAATTTTAAAACAGTGACACATTAATAAATCAACCCCAAATTAATTCATGTCAGTTGAAGCAGGGCAGGTGTGCTTGCTTTTCCCCCCCATAATCTACAGTGATGATGAACCAGAGGGTGGCATTGATGTACCAGAGGGTGGCATGGGTGAAACAGAGGGTGGCAGTGGTGAAACAGAGGGTGCTGGGAACCTGTGATGATGAACCAGACGTAGAAACAACATAATCGCGACCGTTGCGAGCCGACATGTAAGTTCGCAATTGCAAACTGGTACAAAACCCTCGCGAACTGGCAGAAATCCTTGCGAACACACAAAAAAAATCCGCAAATTCACGGATTTTGCAGATAGCGAGTTCACAAATCCGCAAATTTGCGAACGCCAGATTCGCAAAATTCACCCATGCTTAGCGGCAAGTCGAATGGATTTTCAAGAATTCACCACATAAAAAGAACAACAACCACATATTAAAAATCACCATTCTGTCACTGAAATCAGCAGCGATATTTTTCATTTCATCATTATAGTCAATAAAGAATTGCAATTTTGATCAAACATCAGAGTCAATAATATGTTGTCAATAAAGCATTGAAAATCAGCATAACACATGCCTGATCTGTCTTGTACTACTTTAGGCCTCATAGAATACAGCCATAAAACCAACCACTAGAGATCCCTGCACTCCCATGATGTAGGACAAAGCTACAGCCTAGGGAGTGCTTTAAAAATGAGAGTAAGCCTTATCAGGTCAGGCATGCTAAAACGTGGGAGGCAGAGTGTTAAGTTTTAAATCTTTTCTGAGGAGGGACTGCTGTACTCTCTGCAGCCACCATAGTACTAAAATCTGTGTTGGTGGTGCCCTTACCCATTATAAGAAAACTCCAAGGCCAAATTCAGAAACATACTAAGCTCTGCAGAGCAATATGGGGTAATCCTTACATGGAGCGATGAATATTCCATGAGCTACTTCGGCCGCAGTTTGTTTGGTGTGCCCGGCTTCCCCATTGTTTTCTTTTTCTTTTTATGTTTTTGAACTAGGTGCTTCATCTGAACCAGGCCACCACCGGGCAGATTTCACGGTAGGGCTGTGGAGGAGCCTCAAGGCCCCAGCAACCCAGCCAGCTTCCTGCGCACAGCTCAATGTTTAGCTGGAGCCTGCAACATCTTTCCTGCTTTCGCCATGCAGAAGGACTTTTATGGTCCTTCAGTGGTGGGGAACATCCTTTTTCTGTGTCTCGGGGATGGAGTATGAGGCTCCCTTTAAGTTGATGTTAACCTGGGAAATGTGGTCCTGGGCTAAGTGTGACTCTGGGAAGGGGCCCATCCATGCCATCTCCCTAAAAAAAGAATGAAATTATTATTTTACTGGCACCCTTGCACTGGCCTGCCTGGGCAGTATTTTTTAGCACAGGTTTCAGAGCATCACACGCTCTGTTTTTGAGCAGGGGTGTCACAGGTCAAGATGTTTAGAGGTGAATATCTTCAGCCCAATTGCACCACTTTCAATGATTTCGGGCTCATTTTACTCCTGGTGGCTACATTTAGCCACAAGGAGCATTTTCAGCAGCCCTCCCAACCCTAACAGGGGACACTCTATAAGGATCAGGTTTCACTGTCCATCTATGTTCTTTGCTGTGCCCTCCACAGGCCGCATGGTCTCCATGACATGTTGCAGCCAGTATTGTTGGCCTAGGAGCAGCGGCGGCTGGCACAGGTAAGCACGGAGGGCGGGGCAGGGGGAAAGCCGACAGACGAAGGAATATGAATTATTTATTTATTTATTTTTACCTATTCTATCGTCTATCGACTTCCCGTCCTCCCACCCCACCAGCCTCACCATGCTTACCTGTGCCATCCGCAACTGCTCAGGAGATACCTACTAGTCCTGTGGTCAGCTCTAGACAGAGTCCTCAGTTCATCAAGCCATCAAGAGGCTTTTCCTTCCACATGACCATGGTGCTACTGTTGTGACTGTCCAGGTCTGGGTACTTGCTTTCCTTCATGTTCTGGGGAAGCCAGTTTTATGCCCAATCCAGTCTAACCGTAAAACGTATTCTGTCAGATCTTGCCTCTTCCCTGGAATTGGCTCCAGCCTGGGAATTAACATAAAAAGGCTGGTGTCAAAATGTAATCAGGACAGTGAACAGCTCCTCCCCAAGCCATCCTGTTAGGAAGACCCAGTCCCCTCTACACTCAGGTCTTTTTGTGCACTGTCTCGCTCCAATACACATTCCCCAATGGGAGAGCCATGACCAGCCCAGGCAGCTGGAAACTCCAAGAAAGGCTGTAGAAACTTTAGGCAGGAAAAGGGCAGATTTCTAAATGTGACATTTCTAAAAAAATAATTTAAAATCCAACCTTACCATTAAAGAGGAGGTTTAAATGACTATTTAAAGGGTGTATGACGGAACCACGCATGCTTTTATCACATATGCCTTTACAATGCGGGCACTACACTGATTGTGTTATTACCATGCATTCCTTTAGCACATAAGTCGTTACAATGACTTGCCTTAGGGAAGTCAGGACTTTGCAACAGTATAATGTATTATTCCAACTCCAGTCTGTGTAACAGTAGGGAAGGTGTTGGATTAAAATCCAACACTTCTCCAACAATACGTATCCCAAAACCAGTGATCATAACGACTTCCATGCTAAAGGATAATGTGGTAATGATGAATTCATTGTAGTGCCCACGTTGTAAAGGCACTGAATGATTTAAACTATGTGTTAGCAGATGTTTTCCAAAATTCAAATGAGTGCAAGAAGTGATGTTCTAGCTGCTACCAATCCAAATGTAGAATGTAATAAATGTAACAATGCAGCCTAATGATTCCCTATAGCAGCAGTCAGCATTGCTACAGTGAAAATTGGTTTGGGAATATTTCACTGGAAGGCCATGTTCAACATTAATTTCTGCATGCCCTATGTTGAAATATCATACACACTGCCTTTATGGACAATAAGGTCTACATAGAGGTGAGTTAATATTATTTAAAAGGAAATTTTAGGTCTGTCAAACTGAATATGTTTGCACAGTTTGAATTTGCAGTTTAAAATTGCCACATGCTCTGTAGGAAGCTACCAGTCTGCTCACAACTGCGGTTTCTCACATGCTACATTGACCAATGCACACATGTGTGAACATGTATTCCCTTGTAACCAGTCCCATCCAGTGACCATTACCTTAGCTGTTTCACAGTGTTATTATCTTAAAAGATGGACACTAGCAGCAAACATGCACAGTCCAAATTGTCATGCAGTTATCGTAAGTGAGACTCAGGTAGAGAGACTCATTCATCAATAAAGGTCCAAAACTCATTTAATCCAAAGTAATCCTTAAACGGAGAACCCACTTACAACAAAAATTGTGGACTAAAAAGTTGATCGTGATATGGAAGAGAGTAAACAATAGTGGGCAATGCTGGCTGGTCATCTATGTCTACGCGTGCTACCCAGAAACCTCCAAGAGCGACACATGACCTGGTGCATGTAGGAGTCCCTCATGGCACAATATTCTACTACATCCCTCCACCACACTTCCCCTACCAACCAGATGCAAATTGAAAAATAAAAAAGCCTACCTTGCAAAATGGTGTGAGGAGTCTTGAAAATGGCACTCACACAACATATGTGAATCAAAGTCTTAGAGGACTAGAAGCTAGAGCCCATGCTATTCATGTTTTCCAATATTCTACAGGTAAAAATGCTGACAAGTGCCGCGCCACCAGTACCCGAGTTGCTGTAAATAAATGTTTTTAATGTTCCCATCAAAACAGACATGCTTTAAAAAATGACAGTCGCAAGACGCAGCTACCCTACACTGCAATAAATCAGTGACTATGTTTCAAGCATTTTTCTTTCACAAGCCCAGATCTTCATTCAGTAGAATGAAGACAAATTCCACATGCATTATTAGAAAGCTTAAAATCATCTTTTTGGATCAGAAACAAGAGCAGGTCAACAGCAGAAAGAAGGTATCCTGAAAATAAAATAGCATGCAGTGCCCCTTATTCCATGGGCCTCTTTGGAGCTATGCAGCACACTGTGAAGTACAGATGGTCAGCAGTGACCCCTCCATCAGGTGGGCGAAGCATCGCCCTCCCTGCTGCAAGTGCAACACATTTGAAAAATGAAATTGTAATAAAATGATGTTATCAACATTTTATTGTTCACTGCTCCCAACCCGAGCCATGTGTGAGGGATAGGTTGGGCCATTGCTGCTGGTTGAATGAGTGGTGCCGACTCCGGTTTAAAGTGCACATATTGTTTTGGCATCCTGTCTTGTGATGGCCAGCCACACATGTATACTTTAAACCGCTCCAACCAGCTGTGTTAGCCGACCAGGTAAAGAGCAGGCATAGACCCCCGATGCCTCAATGAACTCAGAGCGAGCCTGCTCCAACCAATCCTGTTGCTTCTCTCAGGCTGGTTAATATAATCATCAGCATGACAGCAGCACCTGGATTGGTTAGGGGAGTTAGCTGAAGGACTTATCGAGCCATGGACTGCAGAGGAACACCAACGGACTAGTTTGCAGCTAGTGGAAGGTAAACATTTTTTTAAAACTTTAACTTAGCATGTTTTTGAAGTTGACCACCACTTGTACTGTCTCAACTCCAGAGATCTCAACCATGGTCCATTACAAACACAGGCTATATGAGCCAGGATTTAGAGCTTTGGCATTGACCCTAAATACATTGCTGCTTTCTCACAGTGCTTGCAGGTGCATCAAAGTATTTACTTTGCTGCAATTGACACCATTTTTAAATGTCACCAACCACTACAACAGGTCGTTCATGTTGAAAAGTGCAGCCATCAAGTAAATAGAAGTTTTGACTTTGGCCTAAAGTGGGGGTAAGAATCAATATCAGTCAAGCACTATTGCAATATTTTCTAATAATTACACACATATTGGTGTGTTAAAAACTATTTCTATCAAGCAGACACTTTGTTAAGTACTTATGACAAAATGTACCCAATGCCCATTCCAGTCAGGAGATTACAAATAAAACACCATGAGAAGTGGGGTTGGAATGTTTCTTCAAAACCATGGCTAGAGGAATTCTAAATATGTAGAAACTGTGATAGAATTTGGGCATTGTGTAATCAGTGTGTAGAGCAGGGATTGGCTAGTGGGTGTGAGGTAATAGAAATCTTCAGGTAGCCAATGTGTCCCCCACTCGCACCCTATTCATGCACCCATGTTCCTTGTATGTCGTGTAACTTCCTTCCCGTATATGCTAGAAAGACGCATATGCATTTGCGTCCAACCTTAACATGTCAGCTATCCAGTTCTACATGGAAATCCCGTTAATTAGGCTTCTAGGCCTATGGTGCCAACGTCTTTACATGGTACACTTTTGAATCTCGCACATGTTTTCTCCATGTTTCCTGGCTCAGTTGAGCTAGGCCCTTAAACGAGGCTCCGAGTCTCTTCTCTTCTGTCTCTGAAAGCTGTATGCATCCCTGACCTCTGCCTTACTTCCTGCCCAGCGAAGCGGTGCCCGGCTCAGCCTGGCCTGCCTGCCAAAATCGTATTTTGCCTACAGTTATCTGCTCAGCCTCCTCGAAAACACATTCCAGTCTAGTGAAATAGGTAAACATATTCCCGGCTGCAGAGCAAAGGGCCCGGCCTTCCTGTCCTCCTTGCAAGTGATTTACTGAACCCGTTACCATGGTAGGCCCATGGCCCCGCGCATTGCACCAAAACACGTATGCACGCACTAGCATTCAGTATTGAATGGCCTCTGACCGAGAGACCTTTTACTTCAGACACCACATCCTCCAAACATGAGATACCAGATATGCTATAGGTACAGGTTGCTCTGACATCCCAGACACCAGTCTCCTCTACTAGTGCTAAAGTCAAAGCCCCAAGTTCTCCCCAGTTACACGTCATGTTCAGTTGCGAGCGCATCTAGGTCATACGTTTCTGCTGATCCTGCAAACTTTCTCTATGCATCCACCCACTTGTGACGTTTTCTTGTGACGTTTCTCTGACATGTCCAGTGCACGCCCACGTGTACGCCTTTTTACACGCCTCTTGTTACGCACATGTGTTCTTATCTCTCTCTTTTCACCTGTTACGCCTACTGTATTCATTTCAATTATACTGTTTTACTATATATAATGTGTGATGTTAATAAAATGTTGAATGTCCCTTCCTGAACCTTAGTGGTGATGGAACATGATGTCCTGTTCCTCGAGGAGCATAATTAAAGCCCGTATGACTCAGATACCACGGACTCTGCCTCTCATTTGATTGAGCTGTCCTTTATTGATATTTAATGTATAGAAAAATAGTTAGGTAATTTTATTTACCACATAATCTGGCGCCCGAATAGGTACTCCCCCCCTTCCCCACTCGCCGGCGATGTTACGCAGGCCTTGACCCCTTCTACAGCCGCGACGGAATCCGTGCACGCCTGCGGGTTTTCCTGCTATCTCCCTCGGGCCCACGGAGGAGACGGAGACTGCGGTCCGGCATCCAGACGAGGCGGTGAGGAATGCGGAGGATCCCGACCAGAGCCCCGAGTCGAGAGAGCAAGGTCCGAGGTATCCGGAGGCCCACCTGTTCCGAAGCGCATGCGGGGTAGCATGATGTGTAGCAGCCAGCCGCCGTAGCAGTCCAGTCCAGTCCAGTTTCCGAGGCCTTCAGTTTCTTGCTTCCCGGTGAGTACCGTTGTTGAGAACGCATCTAGACGGGTTCATTAATTTGTGCCCGGTCAAGACAGGTCTGGGTACACAGACCTGGTCCGGACGTGTTCACTTAGGTGAACGCGGTATGACGTGTCTCTTTATGGGACCGGTATTGTCTGTACTGTTTTAGCAGTGCATCTAGTAATCCAGTATTCTAGTATTGTATCTCGAGATTTTCAGAATCCGTGTTTTTTATGTATCAGGTAATATCAGTCTGACATGTTTTCAATGTGTTTTAATGTCGTGGTATGAATGATTGTTTGCTATTCATTACTGTGTTTACTGTGCTCACGTTCTAGTTAGTCCAATCATGCCGCTGTTCTCAAAATTACGTCAGATAGGAACTAGGAAAGGGATACTCGAAGAAGCAGTTCCCGTCCCGCCTAGGGACACTCCTGGACATTTTATGTACCATAAGCACGGCTTAGATGCCATACTGTATCTAGATTTGTGGGTGGATTACACTAGGGATCTGGAAGAGAAGTATAGATGGCCTGTCTCAGGGACATGGGATGCCGATTGCATCATGAGAGTAGAAGAAGCATTATGGAAAAAGAAAGCCAGACAATCCCAGAAAGATGCCATAGAATTGTGGCGCAAAGAAGCGCATAGACGAACAGAGAAAGCAATCAGAAAAGCAGAGAAAAGTAGAGAAGAATCCGAAGAAGCCAGAGAAAAAGAGTTACTAGAAGAAGGAGAACGAGTCAGAATAGAACAATTAGACCGTCAAAGAAATGCACTCATTACAGGCATGTATCCTGTTCTTGCCGAGGGCCTGCCCAAGGCGACCCCGGAAGTACCCCGTAACTTGCCACCACCATTGGTCCCGACTAAACTCCGTCACAAACAGACCGCAGCGGACATTTTCCTTTCTTCCTATTTAGATGATGTAGCTCCAGCATATACCAATGTACGCGTACCACCTGTTAATAATGTACAACAGCCTATTCAGCCTGTTCAAACCATACAGCAGCCTACTCAGCCCGTTCAGTCTGTTCAAGACGCGTTACCTCCACCCCCTCCAGACTCGACTTCTCCATCCGTTGTCATTTCCCATCCTGTCACCACTGTCCCGGTCACAACTATTCCTGTCACTACTACTACTACTACTGTTCCTCCTACTGTCAGTCCTTACAATCCTTTCGCTATACCGACAACCCAGAGTCCGCTTACATTACCTGCACCTGTTTTTCAAATTACGACACCAGCAGTATCAACCCATCTAATTGATGGTTATGCTTCCGCTTCAGGAGGTGCCGTAGGAGGTCAGCCTATCACCCCGCCTCAAGTAAAACGAATGACACTCAGAGAAATAGCATTACAGCGTACGCCCAAAGCAGCGACTTTCCAATCCCTAAGACAGTACATTACAGATTGTAGATATGACTCAGAACCTGGCGAGGAAGACATGATGTTATATTCGTTACGTCTACGACGTGTTACGAACTATTTGATTCTTTTACCAGAAATGACTAACCATCTAGACAATATATATCATTTTATTAGAACAGGGGAGAGACCAGAATGCATTCGCGAGGCCATGGCACATCAAAAGGTTGAGACACAAAGAATGATCTTACGGTTTCTGATTAATTGTTTGATAAGGGAACGAGATCGGCCAGGTACAAGCAAAGAAGAGATGAACATACTGATAAATTGGAGTAACAATATAGCTGATGGTAAACATGATAAACAAAATTGCATAGAAGCCATGTATAGAAAGATCCGTAAAGAAATCATAATAATACGTGAAAAAGAAGATGCGGCTAGAGAAGCCGAGACAGACAAGAATGAAACCTCAGAGGAGGACGATATAGATAATACAGTAGAAGACCCAGATAGAATAGCGTACGTAGGTAGAGCAAGACTTCCTAAACAGTATTCTTTTGACAGACCTTTTGACAGACCCATTCGTCTAGAAAGCAAGAAACGTTTCCTTTCTCCCATACCAGAACAATGTTCTCTTGAACATGTATTCCAAGACACCGATAAAATACTGAAAGAAAGAATAGGTTACAGTGAACTTAGTACCATGCATGATCAGGAACTAGCATGGTCAGCAGTCCAATGGGCTGGAAATGATAGTATATATAAAGATGATTCAGTAGCGCAAACATTTTTGAGTCTTACCCCAGACGAACAGCGATTGGCTGGTATGTACATGATCCAACATCTCATTAGACTATATGAAAGTCAGCATTCTGATCCAGGTCCCCTATATAATATATTGGAAGAATTACTCCTAAAAAGATGGAGAGGCCTAGGTACCGATTTAATTAATACCATTCTAGAACAACGCCACAAATACAGAACTTTTCTGACTCCACATTTCGTTCCTGTTCCACCCCAAGTAAGACAACCATTTTACATAGACAGACAGAATCCCTTACGAGAAGTTCATCCCGTCCTGACCCCAGGGGGTGAGCTCCAGCGAGTATTCGTATACACTCCTTTGACCAAAATGGAATTATTGGAAATGAAGAAAATAGTGCCCAGTCATGATGAAGATCCGGCAGGTTTTCACCGTGAATTAAAAGACATGTTACTCATGGGAGACTATACGTATCCCGACATTCTTAAAATGTTAAAAGTATTGTTGCCGGCTGGTATTTACGAAAAACTTAAAGAAAAAGAATGGGAGGTGGGAGATAAAAAGATTATTTGGACTGAATTGGAAGACGAAGAAAAGGGACGAACCCCAGGTATAGGTCTTGGGGACAAAACCAAAGCATTACCAGGATTATTAGTACAAGTCTTGCCTAGATTATTGACAGTTAAAAAGGAAGACTGGGATGCAATCTCAGCCTGCAAACAGAAACAAGACGAAGACACTAGTGATTTTTATTCTAGATTCGAGAAATGTTTTATTATTAATAGTGGCCTGAAAACAAGTAGCGAATCATATCCACATCTCTTTGTGACCAAATTAGTAGAGAATTCCTTACCACAGGTTAAAAACAGAGTCTTGAAAGTCGAGAGCACATGGCAAGCAAATACCCCTTCCCAAATGTTACAAATGTTACTATATCACCAGAACAGAATTAGAGAGGAACACGATCATGAACAGAGACGTATGAAAGACACGAAAATGAAAGTACTAGTTGCCCAGTCCGTCCCAGCAGATGGTCAGAAGAGGGGTACCACGCAGAC
This sequence comes from Lissotriton vulgaris, assembly GCF_964263255.1. Lineage (NCBI taxonomy): Eukaryota > Metazoa > Chordata > Amphibia > Caudata > Salamandridae > Lissotriton > Lissotriton vulgaris. The sequence goes on from NC_141687.1 coordinate 1,050,233,419, forward strand.
TAGTCACTCTGCAGCTCCTGTTAAAGGGAATTGCAACTACTGTAAACAGCCAGGTCACTATATAAATGAATGTGCTGTTCTAAGACACAATATAGCCACAGGAAAAACGAAAGAAAGACCGCGTCCGCCTAGACCAGAACACGTTCCACAGAATATTCCACAGAATACGCAACCTCCCCAGAATGTACAACAACAGACAGTAGCTGTACCCCAACCCCAACCCATTGCCGCAACGCAACATGTCACACAGCAAATGTACCAGTATGCACAGTCAGATTACCCCCTTTACCAGCAGTATACATGAAACAGCCTAGAGAGGGAGGTTGGCTTGCCCCTTATCGAGGTTCCTGTAGATCAAGATGGTCCCTATGTACATAGTCAGGTATTAGGGAAAGACAGAACATTTTTGATTGACACAGGGGCGAGCAGAACTACCATTAGTCATGACGAGGTTCCAGGGGCACCCCTCTCAGGCTCACAGAATGTTTCCCTTGGATTTTCAGGAAATCCTATTGTTAACGAAGTGTCAAAGCCAGTTCCCCTTGCAGTTGGTCCATTGTCCTGTACTACAGATTTGTTATTGACGAAATCATGTCCTGAAAACTTGCTTGGTATTAAAACGTTGAAAGCACTAGGTGCAGTGATATGTTGTTCTCCAGAAGGAGTGAGATTGTTTTTACGTGACTTTAAAGGTCATTATGTGTTGAGAGATTTTGATCCAAAATTGCAAAATGTACCACAGCATTTATGGGCGCAAGGTCCAACCGATGTAGGTTGTATGCACATTACTCCCTATCGTGTCACACTTAAGCAAGGTGTTGTACTGCCCCGAATCCGACAATACAAATTGCCACCTGAGGCTGTAGCAGCCTTACTGAAAATTATTGACGAGCTCATTGCCCAAGGAGTAGTTGTAGAAACTGACTCCAATGTATGTAATTCTCCAATCATTCCAATTCTTAAAAGAACTGACCCAAATGCACCTCCAGTCTACAGACTGGTGATTGACCTTCGAGAACTCAATAAATGTATAATACCACAGTACCCAGTAGTCCCAGATATTTCTTCACTATTGACTGCCATTGATTCCGAAGCTGCGTTTTTCACCGTAATAGATCTGAAAAACGCCTTCTTTAGTGTCCCCATTCATCCGGAAAGCCAGTACCTTTTTGGATTCTGTTTAAATGGCCGAAGCTTCAAATTTGCACGTGCACCTCAAGGGTTCACGGAAAGTCCTAGTATTTACAGCCAAGCACTGAAACAACAACTAGACAGTATTCACATGCCTACTGACACTGCTCTGCTGCAATATGTTGATGACTTGTTAATTACAGCACGGGCCGAACGTGAATGCGAACGCGCATCACTGACAGTCTTGTATTTTCTGGCCGAAAAGGGGCATAAAGTGTCCCCTTCGAAACTGCAATTCTGTGCCCAGCAAGTGGTATACCTTGGACACTTGCTGTCCAAGTGGGGTAGACAGTTGACACCAGATCGTATCCAGTTAATTGCCCATCTGCCACAACCCAAGACACAAAAGGAGGTACGGGCCTTCATTGGCCTCACTTCTTACTGCAGACAATGGATCCCTCAGTATGCATATCTAGCCAAGCCACTCATACAGTTGACAACACAGAAGGCAGCGACTTCAACTGTCCTCCCTTGGACTCAGGAACATACACAATCTTTTAATGACTTGAAGAAAGCTTTATGTCAAGCACCTGTTTTAGCGACACCGTGTTACAGCAAACCTTTTACACTTTTTGTCACAGAACGTGATGGCACAGCATTATCTGTTCTCACACAAGATCAAGCAGGAAACCACAAGCCTTGTGCTTATTTTTCTAGTACATTGGATCCAGTAGCCCAGGCTTTGCCTGCGTGCCTAAAATCAGTTGCAGCAACAGCTCTAGCTATCAGACAAAGCGATTCCATAGTGTTAGGACACCCATTGACAGTACAGGTTCCACACTCCGTCGAAGTTCTTCTGAACCGAACCCAGACTCAACACTTGACCATAGCACGACTGACAGGTTATGAACTGACCCTGTTCCAGCCACACATAGAAATCAGACGTTGCAACATACTCAACCCTGCCACATTGTTACCCTCGATTACAATTGATCCAGCACCACACGACTGTGTAGAAGTCATTAATACAGTGGCAAAGCCCAGACAAGACTTGACAGACATTGCATTGCCTGACCCAGACCTGACACTTTACGTGGATGGTTAATGTATGAGAACAAGCACAGGAGAGTTAGTGGCCGCATATGCCGTGACCACTGAAACTGAAGTCATAGAAACACATCGTATTGACACATTATCTGCTCAAGCAGCAGAGCTCATCGCTCTGACCCAAGCCTGTATACTAGCCAAGAACAACAAAGTAAACATACACACAGATTCACAGTACGCATTCGGAGTCGTTCACGATTTCGGTGTTCTTTGGGAAGAAAGAGGTTTTTTAACTTCTCACGATACCAAGATACAACACGGTCCCCTCATTCAAGCCCTGTTAGAAGCAATACACTTGCCTACAGCCATAGCTATCATGAAGTGCAAAGCACATACTAAAGTCACCGGCACTATTTCCCAGGGTAACGACCTAGCTGATCGAACAGCTAAACTCACAGCTCAGACTCAAACAGACATACCGACTGATATGACAAAGACCGAAGTAATTTCACTGACACATGGTATAACAGTTAAGGATCCCACACTAGATGTACTCGACATACAGACACATGCAACCCCAGATGAAATCAAAAAATGGACTGAACAAGGAGGGATCCAGACAGATCAGGGATGGATGACGAAGGGAAGAGCCACATGGTTCCTCCCCGACTCTATGGTTCAAGTTATCATTAACACAGCACATAGTCCAGCACACTTAGGAGAGAAAGCCATGTTAGACAGTTTACAGAATCTTTGGTTCAACAGACATTTACGAGCAGCAGCGAAACAGAAAGTGCGTACTTGCATGATCTGTTGTCAGTTCAATCCAGGCAAAGGTATTCCCGTGGAACTAGGTGGATTTCATTCTCCTGACCATCCTTTTGAAGTCCTCCAGATGGATTATATCCAGATGGACAGATGCCGAGGATTCAAGTATGTCCTCGTAGTTGTATGTGCTCTTTCCCGATGGACAGAAGCATATCCAGTCCCCGATTACACTGCTGTAACCACTGCCAAACAACTGGTCCGTGACTTTTTCCCGCGATACGGCTTGCCCCGTGTCGTATACTCTGATAATGGTCAGCCATTCTCGTCCGAGCTCATGAAACAGGTATCACTCCTGTTAGGTTACCAGTGGAAATTCCACTGCGTACGACACCCTGAAGCAGCTGGTCTCGTTGAGAGACATAATCAAACCCTGAAAACACGCTTAGCAAAGGTCTGTGCGGAAAAAGGTGTAGATTGGATAGTAGCCCTGCCAGTTGCCCTCTTTTACATGCGAATGGGAGCCCATTCTAGAACCGGATTGTCCCCGTATGAGATAATTTTTGGACGTCCCCCAAATATGTGGGGTACGCCTATGCCCAGAAAAATAACCGATGTTGAAAGTAATATGCTGACAGATTACTTGGCTTCCTTGATGTCTGCACTACAATCTTGTCGTTCACAGGTCGCGGCTGCCTTCCCGGACAACACCCAAGTAAAACCGCATGAAGTCGTTCCGGGAGAATTCGTATATGTCCGATATTTCGACAGATCAAGTCCACTGGAACCCAGATGGAAGCAGCCAAAGCTGGTGTTGATGACAACGAGGACCGCCGTAAAGATAGAAGGTCGCAAGGGATGGCTCCACTCCAGTCATATTAAAAAAGTTCACGGACTGTGTCCAGAGACTTCGATTAAGGACTGCCCCCTTTCAGACACTGACTCTAAACTCCCCCTGCTAGAGAAAACTCCTCAACAGGAGTACCATTCCAAATTGAGGTCTAGTAAGTCAGACAGCGTTTAATTGTTTAAGTCCCCCTCGGGTGAAGCGGTTAGACAGGTTTCTGACATGTATAAGATAGACCCAAGTAGTCAGAGAGATAGGCGAATCGAAAAGAGAAAACAATATTGTAAAAATTTGCACAGCCGATGCGTTATCGCATTAATTTTCATGTTTCTTCTGAGTTTTACAATTATATGCATAAGTTTAATGCTACATATTTTCTTTCCTCTTGATTCTCATGTACATGCTTCCTCTAATGACACTGTAGAGCACACTTTTAGCGACCTGCCTCCCTACGAAGTATCCTATTGATTAGCAATGCGCAACAATACATTCATCCGTATGTTACATCATTCCCACCAGACCAGCAATGCCACCAATTGCTGGGTATGTGGCCGACTCCCTCCCTATCAGAAATACAAGGGAGCTCTGCCCCTCTTTCCTTATCCGTTCACACATAATGGTTTGTGTGGTGCATGGTTTACTTTAATGTCCTCCCTAGACAGTAAGTCCACAGTTTCCCAATGCGATTGGATATGGGGGAACCTGAATACAGTTATGAATAAAATATGTTTTCCAGACGAGGAAGGTCTTCCCCAAAGGACAGGGACCGATCTAGAAAATGAAGTGTACGGATTAGGTAATTTTACACTTAACCTCATGATTCTGAATGTGCAGTCTGAGACTAATTCGGACTTGCCCTTTATTACAGTTTTGCCAGTGAAAGGTGAATTATGCGTCAGAAAGAATGGTTCAGTACATCTAGGACACAGTGATTGTAATACTGTGGTCGAGTTCAGTGATAAAGGAAAGTCTACTTTCAAAGCTTCCCGCCATTCTTATTTTATATGTGGTCAGACAGCCTATGTACGTCTGCCATTAGATTGGGATGGGACGTGTTATATTGCGTTCCTATTGCCGCCTGTTTTCCTAGCCCCGCCTGATTATCACCGAAATCCACATCTTGTGCATGTAAGACATAGAAGGGAGATCAAGACCCCGATTGTCGACCAGACTGAAACAACATGGGAGCAATATATAGATTTCAATAAAGGATTCTTTTTCTTTGTAGGTCCTGTCCAGAATAGTAAATTGATACGCAAATTAACCAGAACTTTGGAGGCAGTAGTGAATGAAACTACTTCTGCTTTAGGTAACCTGACCGAGGAGCAGTCTGCTATGAGACTTGTTGTTCTTCAAAATCGCCTTGTCCTTGACGTCATCCTGGCCGATACGGGCGGGGCTTGTAGAGTCATCGGATCCAGTTGTTGCATGTTTATTCCTAATAACGCGCCATCGGTGTATAAGGCCATAACTCGGCTTCATGAAATTGCTCACCTGATACACCAGAATCCAGGCTCCTGGACTTGGTCCGGTTGGCTCTGGAGTGTGATATCTGCCTGGGGATGGAAATTGTTATCATTCCTAGGAATAATATTGGTCATAGTATTCAGTTGTTGTCTCTGTCTGCAATGTGGGCCAGCGATTTGCGGCTTGTGCGCCACAGCTTGTATTCCACGTCCAAGTACACGTTCCCGTTCTCGAATAAAGAAAGAAGAACAAATGATGCTATATGAACAGATAGATGGTCTCATGAATATAGATATATCCTAAAGGGTGTAGTAGGGTCCAAGGAGGGAATGAGGTAATAGAAATCTTCAGGTAGCCAATGTGTCCCCCACTCGCACCCTATTCATGCACCCATGTTCCTTGTATGTCGTGTAACTTCCTTCCCGTACATGCTAGAAAGACGCATATGCATTTGCGTCCAACCTTAACATGTCAGCTATCCAGTTCTACATGGAAATCCCGTTAATTAGGCTTCTAGGCCTATGGTGCCAACGTCTTTACATGGTACACTTTTGAATCTCGCACACGTTTTCTCCATGTTTCCTGGCTCAGTTGAGCTAGGCCCTTAAACGAGGCTCCGAGTCTCTTCTCTTCTGTCTCTGAAAGCTGTATGCATCCCTGACCTCTGCCTTACTTCCTGCCCAGCGAAGCGGTGCCCGGCTCAGCCTGGCCTGCCTGCCAAAATCGTATTTTGCCTACAGTTATCTGCTCAGCCTCCTCGAAAACACATTCCAGTCTAGTGAAATAGGTAAACATATTCCCAGCTGTAGAGCAAAGGGCCCGGCCTTCCTGTCCCCCTTGCAAGTGATTTACTGAACCCGTTACCATGGTAGGCCCATGGCCCCGCGCATTGCACCAAGACACGTATGCACGCACTAGCATTCAGTATTGAATTGCCTCTGACCGAGAGACCTTTTACTTCAGACACCACATCCTCCAAACATGAGATACCAGATATGCTATAGGTACAGGTTGCTCTGACATCCCAGACACCAGTCTCTTCTACTAGTGCTAAAGTCAAAGCCCCCAGTTCTCCCCAGTTACACGTCATGTTCAGTTGCGCGCGCACCTAGGTCATACGTTTCTGCTGATCCTGCAAACTTTCTCTATGCATCCACCCACTTGTGACGTTTTCTTGTGACGTTTCTCTGACATGTCCAGTGCACGCCCACGTGTACGCCTTTTTACACGCCTCTTGTTACGCACATGTGTTCTTATCTCTCTCTTTTCACCTGTTACGCCTACTGTATTCATTTCAATTATACTGTTTTACTATATATAATGTGTGATGTTAATAAAATGTTGAATGTCCCTTTCTGAACCTTAGTGGTGATGGAACATGATGTCCTGTTCCTCGAGGAGCATAATTAAAGCCCGTATGACTCAGATACCACGGACTCTGCCTCTCATTTGATTGAGCTGTCCTTTATTGATATTTAATGTATAGAAAAATAGTTAGGTAATTTTATTTACCACAGGTGAATAGCCACTCTTAGGTAGGGGAACCTTTGACAGAGGTGTGCTGGTATTAGTTAACAGAATTTAAACCCAGTAAAACAGAGAGCATGGAGATTAGAATGGAGAGGGATTGAAAACTTGCCAGTAGGGGGAATTCCTTGATAAAAAAGCAGAAAGACGTGAATAAGGAAGATAAGTTTTCCTCAGAAGGCACACCAGTTTGAGAAATGGCAGCCAAGAAAGGGTTACACACATAAAAGGTAGAGATGTAATCAATGGTGAAAAGTCTGTCCCAGGTACAACTATCCTCCCGGGCAATTCTCTTCTCTTACCACTTCCAACATCTTTTATGCCTTCTTCGTCCATCGTGCCACCTAGTATTCCAGATATAATCCAAAATGATGCCTTTGTAGCTGATCTTGGGTACTCAGGATCAATCATCTCGTGGAATATAGCTGGCCTGAAATCCAAATAAGACTCTCCGGATTGGGCAACATTCATCAGCCAGTATGAAATATGCGTATTCCAGGAGACCTTGCTGCTGGATGCATTGCATTTTCTGGTTATCTGAACTATAGTATCCCAGCTGAAAAGGGAGGGAGAGGCCGCCCGTCTGAAGGCCTGTCAATATGGGTTAGGCAGGACCTTGATGCCATAATTAAGCCCGTGCCCACTATTCACAAGGATCTACAGATCTTAAGGTAAGAGTTCCCAAATAGGAAGCTTATTTATATCTACAATCTGTATGCCCGAAGTACTGGGGGGAAAAAATCTGAAGCACTAGCACTCCTGGAAGACCTGATAGAACGACACTCCTCTCATTCCAATATAATTATTGGAGGAGATTTTAATGTAACCTTTGAACCTCTTTCACAGGACAATTTGTACATATCGGATGAAGAAGACAGGGAATGGGGCGTACCCAAACTCTATCTGGAGCCAATTAAAAGGTGGACAGAAATAGTGACTTAACTCAACTCAATCTGTCTAAATAAAGGCTTAAGATCAACCAATGGTAGGACTGCTGGAGTTAAGTTAGGGGCCAACACATTTAGGAGTGGGCCACGTGGGAGTAGAATTGACTATATCCTGGTCAGTCTGGGTTTATGGCGATAACTCAAAGATATGTCAATTGTTGACAGGGTTGAGAGTGATCACAATCCCCTATGTATGACACTCACCTACTGGGAAGAGCCCGTCAATGATCAAGGGGAATTGGGTAGTAACTCTCCCATTGACATCGCCATCTCAAATGATATGCGCCACGTCCGTTGGTCAAAGGTTTCGACTATTCAAGAGAATATTGATTTTATATCAAGCAAGCTAGCTCAGGCAACAAGTGATTTGGGTGTATTATCTAAAGAGGGTTTATTGGCTCCTGCATTAGAAAAGGGCACTAGGAGCCACAAGTCTTTCTTTAGAGAGTTAAGAAGCTTATTTGTTAGGCCTTCTAAACCAAATGGATCACGCATCCCCCTGCCACCACGTTGGTATACAGGGTATTGTAGGCAGGCCCGCTTGGAACTGGGTAGAGCCATTAGAAGCAGATCAATCGGGAATATTCGTCTCGCAAGGGCCGCATATAAAAGTGCTGTCTCTAGATCCAAACATGCTTGGGACGAACAGAGATGGCAAGACTTAAAGGAGGCTGGATCTCAGAAAGACTAGCGTATGTTTTGGAACGTTTTTAAATAGGGTAGTGAGGGCAACCCGGATAAGCCCCAGAACTGGGTCCCCCAAGAAGAATGGGTAGCCAACTTCAAGCCGCAATACGCAAAGGGTGAGGTCACAAACCGCACCATGGAGGTACCATTCATACCTTTTTTGGAACATCCGTTCACCCTTGGAGATGTGCATCGTGCCCTAGGCTTAGTCATCCCTGGTAGAGCGCCAGGTATTGATGGCATACCAGCGGACTTATTCCTGCAGGATAAAGATTCCTGGTGTACCTACATACTCTTCTTGGCCAATGTGGTTGCTAAGGGCGCTCCCATTTCTCATTCTTGGAATGGGGCCAAATTATTCCTGTATTTAAAAAAGGGGATAAATCCTCACCGGGTAACTATCGGCCAATCAGCCTGATTGACACCACCCAAAAAATCTTTGGCAGGCTGCTCCTCAATAAAGTATTGGAGTGGGAGCGGGACCAGAACATCTTATCCCATTTGCAGGCTGGTTTCAGAATCTCCATTAGCACAGTCGACCAGGTCTTGCATTTTGCTATGCTGTACTGGAAGATTGTGGTAATTGGAATTGGTAGTCTATATGCTGCTTTTATTGATCTTAGAGCGGCATTTGACCTGGTTCCTCGCTCGACCTTATGGAACGTTCTTAACGATATGGGCATGCCTGGGCCCCTACTTTCACTAATTAAAAAACTTCACGAGCAAAATTTTGCTCAGATTAGGTGGGGTAGTCCTGGTAATGTCATAACCCAGTTCCCTGTAGAAACCGGAGTGCGCCAAGGCTGCATTTTGGCGCCAGCCCTATTTTCTATGTACATTAACGACGTGGCCAAGCTACTGATTGACTCTAATGTTGATGCCGCCTCCCTTGCAGGAGCCAAAGTCCCCATTTTAATGTTTACTGACGATTGTCTGATAGTATCTAAAACGCCGAGCGGGTTGAAAAGTTTTGTACCGCTCGTGGTTTGGAAGTAAATGTTTTAAAATCCAAGTTCATGTCTTTTAACGCGTCAAAATCTTTTAAGGGCACAGTAAGTATGAACAAATTATCTCTTGAGAAGGTTCAGGCTTTTAGCTATCTGGGAGTTTGTATTCAGCAATGACTTAACGTGGAAACACCAGGTGGAGCTGGCTACTCTAAAACACCGTCAGCTTGCAGGAGCTCTAAGTTTGGAACACTCAAGGTCCCTCACTAAGCCGATAGCCCCTGTATTATCAGTATATAACGGCAAAGTAGTCAGTTCCGCTCTTTATGGAGTTTAAATATGGGGGTCTGAAAACTTAAGGGGGATAACAGCTTTCGAAAACCGTTTCCTAAGGAACTTAATCAAATTATCTCAGAGCACCCCTATGAGCCCCTAATTTTACAATCTGGGCCTGTGCCCAATAGCCCTCATTGCGTCTTTGTGCCCAGTTTTATACTGGAGGCGGATTTGGACTACGCCCGAACTGGAAGTATATACCAGGGGTCTGCTGGACGTAATAAAAAGTGATACTTCCCAAAAAATCAAGTGGTTAGGACACATTTGAGGTGCACTAAGGAATCTAGGCCTTGGGGAATTGTGGGATGATCCAGGAAATGTTAGGTTTCCCCCAAAGAAGGTTCTCAAAGACCTGTACTGGAAGTCCGTGGCTTCTAAAACTTTCAAGAATACAGCTCCCCTTTCCCTGACTGGCATGTTCCTGGACTTCAAAGATGGGTCAAATTTGGAAGCCTTCTGGGATGTCATCACAAAACCCCTAGACAGGAAGCTCTACTTCCAATTGATAATTGATAGTTTACCACTAAGGGCGTTCACTAATAGGTGGACTAGTGGGGACAAGACTGCCTGTCCAGCCTGTTCAGCCACTCTGGAAACTATTAGCCACCTATTGTTTGAGTGTCCTGTGTATGAGCACCCGGCGGATCTGGTTACGCCCAGTGTGTAGGTTATTGGGCACAAGGAGTGGGCTGGTTGCTGTTAGATTAATTTGTACCTGTGCCAATCCGCCTGTATACACAGCTGTGGCCAAATTTTTAGGTTGGGCATGGTCAATCCGAAGTAGACTGTTGGCAGCTTAAATTTTAACTCTGGGGCGAAAAACTTTTTGTTTATGCAACATGTTAAAATTTTACCCCAAATTGGCCGTAGTATCAATGTTATTTTTAATGAATTTGTAACTGTTATCACTATTTATCATATTTATAAGGACACATTTTATATGTACTATATGCTTTTATGACATTCGTCGAATAAAGCTTGCTTGACTTTGACTTTGACTTTGTTGCACACATGCATCTGGCTTAGCCAATGGCCCAAATACACCTACTTTGATGGAGAATTGTAATTCCCACTGAGTGGGACCTTCCATATCCCTACAAAAGAGATTTTGAGGATATGAATGTATGACCTAAAACCTCAGCCTAGGTCCACATAATTTGAAGTCTTAAATCTTAAGGAGCAAATGGTTAGCGAAAAGAAAAGGACATTTTTTAAATTAAAAATCTGCATTAGGGCTCATTCATGGAGAAGCGTACAGGGCAAGTAAAGACAGAGAAAGTGGAGGGATGAAGTCATTGAGACATTAGTGCTTATCCCTCGATAAAGAGTTAGGAGATAAAGAAAATCCTAAAAGGGAGACAGAAACAAAGTGATGAGGAGGATGCCTTTCTAGATAAGCTCCCCAGTATAAGATCAACCCATATAATCTGCCAGCCACTTTAGAAACCTCGATTGAAGCTCGCACACCTCCAAGCTATACAGAGACTGCTGTTTCATCTCCTTATTAACTCCCCAAGCTTACAGTAATAAACCCTATGAGTTGCTGTACATGAGCAAGAAGAAGCAAGAGTGGTGAAGAGGTGGCAGACGAGTGCAGAATTGTTGCAGAAGAATGTTGGGATAATGATGGGTCAGAAGGAGTTGAAATTGTTTAAGTTTCGAGGAGTAAGGAATCATGTAAGGGAATTGATTGAGAAAATTAGGAAGTGGAGCGTGACTGAAAAATTCAGAGTTGTGGTCCAGGAAGGAGACGGTCAAGGTGAAAAGAAAGAGAGAGAGTGCTAATGAATACAAAGAGGGAGCCACAGGAGGGACGGTGAAGGATATCCTTGGAGAGAAATACAAAGAGGAGTATAAGTACATGTCCCATCATCACAGTCAGATCTTATCCATTTTACAAAATCTCTTCCAAACTTTAGAGCGAATCCTGATAAGTGGTGTACACAGGTGGAACAGGTTGTGACAATTTCAAAGGTCTTGTTGGAAGATTTGGACGTGTTTTTCAAGGTGGCAGTCCCAAAGGACTTGTGGGAAGAATGTAAGAGGATAGTTGACTTGCCATCACAGGAGCTGCCTAGAGTGGCTGGAATGAGTACACCTTCCTCCAGAGTCAAAAGCAAATATGACAAAGTCATGAATCATGTAAAGGCAAAGGCTTCCTAAATAGAAATTAATTGGCCCAAGATTTCATGAACCTCTCAAGAGCCTAAAGAGTTGATTATTTTGAGAGTTTTAATGCAGGTGTTCTGGGAGCTTAGTGGAATGAAGGATCCACTCAGAGACAACATTGGAGAGATTCTTGCCTCTTTTGTGCAGGGACTTAGACCCAAATTCAATAAGCAGATCATCCAAGGTATCTTATGTTGGCAGATTAAACCAATTAATGAGATTTTGCGGTATGCAAAATATTGTAGTGACATGTTGGAAGCAAAGTGAAAGTGGCTTAAGGAGAAGTATATAATAGTCCAGACCCAGTTAGCACAGAGTAAGGGGCCAAAGGGATTTAAAGTTCCTACTAATAGCACTGAAGTGGATCCCATATGTGGGATGACAATGCAAGGAGTTTTGATGACATATGGAGGAAATGCCCTGGGGATGGAAAGATATTGAGGAAGCAATACCAGAACTAGTATAAGTGCCCTAAAGAATGTTATCCCTTGCTATATTTGTAAGAAGGCCAGGCACTGCAAGTGGGAGTGTTGTTTAACCCAGACTAAGTTATGATTGATGTCTAAGTCATGAATCTTGTGGTGCACAGAGAGCTTCCCCTAATACATAGACCCTATGTTTTAACCTCGAAGATTCCAAATTCTGGCTTGTCACAGAATTCCTTTAGCCCCATGCAGATGCAGGTAGGGTTTTCATATTTTCAACCAAAAAGAAGGGTAACCCTCAATCCGATCATACCTAAAAATGATGTTTGAGACTTCTCAAATGTTGATCAGGATCAATGAGAGTGCCTGAGGAGAGAGGATGTGTGCATACTTGAGTTAGTCCTGGAAGGCGATCAGAGTGGACTGTATGTGGATAGAGAGGGTAACTGACATGCCTTATTTTAGAACAGTTGAGTTCCCTGACCTACCCTTCTCTGGAAAAGAAGTCTAAGTTGAATGTATCGCCAATCAACAGCACAATACCCAATTTACAGACCCTGTACATGTAACAATAGGGGACATCAAGGAACAGCATCAGTTCAAAGTGTTTGATTCAAGTTCTGTAAACTTGCTAGGAAGGGATCTCCCCCGCTTCAATTGTGTCATTTACTGTACACAAGATGGAGTTGGGATTGAGACCCAAGCAACCAATACAGAGTTCAAGCTAAAAGCTAAGTAATCTGTTGTCAGATTGTATCCAGCCATTACTAAGGAGGAGCTGACAATTGATTTGAGAAAGGCAGTTGGAGAGGCTGCCTGGGATTTCATGGGAATGTGAAATTGTATTAATCAAACGTTACAAACCCTAAAGATTAACTACCCTCTGACCCAATGTCATTTTCCTTCACACATGCCTTTATAAAATGACCCCAGAGACCATTGCAGGAATCCCCCTATCATGTAAAGCATGATGGGACAGGGAATTCTAAAGGAAGTTATCAGTATTCCATGTAGCTCACTAATTATGGCCTTAAAAAAAGCCAACAAAAATTTGTGGATCATACCAAATGTTCAGGAAATTAACCACATTGTTGTTCCATGATATCCTGTGGTACCCAACCATGGTGTGACTTTTTTCTAAATTCCCCCAGAGGCTGAGTGGTTCACAGTCATTGTAGTTTGCCAAGCCTTCTTCTCTGATCCTTTGCACAAAGATCCAGTTTCTCTTAGCATTTATATTCTGAGAGAAAGACATCATGTGGTGCCATGCTCCACAAAACTATACTGAAAGCCCATCCTATTTCAATCAAATACTCAAAAAGTATCTAGGATATCCTCAGCTACCATGCAGTTTGACCTTAATTTAATACATCGATGATCTTTTCATTGCATTGATGGCTCAGGAATCTCAGAAACAAGACACAATTGCTCTGCTCAACCACCTGGCTGAGAATGGGCATCAAGATTCTCCTGAGAAATTACAATACTGTCAGAAAGAAGTCATGTATCTGGGACATCAGATAGAGAAAAATGTGAGGTGAATGTCCCATAAGCGCATTTAGACGGTTTCTTAAAATGAAATTCCCAACCAATCAGAGAGAAGGGCAAATTTCCTTGGGCATGGTTGGCTTTTGCCAACCATGGATCACAAATTCTTCCTTTGTTTTGAAGATTTTACTGAGGCTGATGCACTGTTGTCAATGACTTAGTGCCAAGAGATGACAAAAGTATGGAAGTTTTCCAGGAGCTCAATAATTTACTTGGCAGGAAACCCAATCTTGAAATGCCATATCCTACCAAAGAATTCATACTCTTTTGCCCAAAATGAGATGGGTGTGCATTGGCTGTACTAACAAAAGTCCATGGTGAAACTAAGTGCCCCATTGCTTAGTTCTCAGCAACACTTGACCTGGTGGCAGCAACTTTGCCTGGTTATCCAATCAATCAATTAATCAAGCGTTTGTTAAGCACAACTACTCACCCGTAAGGGTCTCAAGGCACTGGGGGGGGGAAGGGGGTGCTGGTTCCTGTTCATCAAGGAGGGAGTCTGTCGAAGAGCCAGGTTTTGAGGTTTCTTGCGAAGATGGGGAGCAATGTTGTCTGCCTGAGGTGGAGCAGAAGGGCGTTCCAGGCTTTGGCCGTGAGGAAGGAGAAGGAGCGGCCTCCTGATCTGGTTTTTCTGGTGCGGGGGACCATGGCGTAGGAGAGCTGGGCTGATCGTAGGGTCCTTTGGGGTGCGTGGAATAGGAATCAGTTGTTCAGGTATGCTGGTTCGGTGTCATGGATTGCCTTGTGTGCGTGGGTGAGCATATTGAAGGTGACTCTAACCTCGATGGGGAGCCAGTGGAGTGTGAGCAGTTGCTGTGAGATGTGGCAATGTCTTAGCAGATTGAGGACCAGTCTTGCGGCAGCGTTCTGGATGTTCTGTAGCTTGTGGGTGAGGTTTTTGTTTATTTTGGCATAGAGTGCGTTTCCGTAGTCGAGTCTGTTGTTGACCAGGGCGTGAGGGACGATCTTTCTGTGTTCAAGGGGGTTCCATTTGAAGGTCTTACATATGAGGCATAGGGTGTGGAAGCAGGAGGACGAGACGGTGTTGATTTGGCGGTCTATTTTGAGCTCGGAGTCCAGGATGATTCCCAGGTTGTGTGTGTGTTCTGGGGGTGGGCAGGCTTTTGAGGGCAGGCGGCCACCAGGTGTCGTTCCAGGCATCGGGGTTTGGGCCCATGATGAGTACTTGTTTTGTTGTTTTTAAAAAAAATATATAAATCTTTTTTTATTAAACAGTCTCGACATAAAGGTACAATTTCACCATGATCAATAAAGGAATTTACAGTGCAATAAGATATGCACACAAATACAATAGTTCATT
This sequence comes from Lissotriton vulgaris, assembly GCF_964263255.1. Classification (NCBI taxonomy): domain Eukaryota; kingdom Metazoa; phylum Chordata; class Amphibia; order Caudata; family Salamandridae; genus Lissotriton; species Lissotriton vulgaris. Next base: position 1,050,248,583 of record NC_141687.1, read on the forward strand.
TCGTAGGAATTCACTGAGAGGGGGCATCATCACTATCAGCATCACCAGGAGGGGTACAGATATCGCCACGGTATGCATTCCAGAGGGCCCAAATCTTAGACCATTTTTGGGGGAAGCCCCGGGCCACATAAACTGTCTTTTCTCTCAGCATACACCAGTCATTGTCTCTCTCCCAATCTGCAACCATGGGTGTATGTGGGGCTCCCCAGAGTTGCGCAATATTTCTCTTGGCCATCATGCAGCCAAGTGTGACCCATTGTGTGTTGTAAGTGTTGAGGTTGGTAGGTTCCCAGATGTTAAGAAGGTATCTGGGCGCTTCAGGTTTGATTACTACCTCCAGTGTTCCACTCATGATTGTATGCATGTTGCGCCAATATTCCTGGATCGGCTCACAGTGCCTGTTGGACCTGTCAGCCTTAGGGTGGTCTTCCCCTACCCTTTTGCCCTTGTGCCTCCCATTTTTACTGTACCTTTTTGTTGGACCTAGGACTCTGGGCACCTCACCACTGCTAAACAGTGCCGAAGTGCAGGTGCTCTGCCCTAAAACCTTGTGACACTGGAATATCTACCACAAGCCCCTGGTACTGCAGTAAGGCTTAACTCTCAATAAGCTAGCATTAGGAACTCCCCTTCTGGGATAATTTCTGACAGGGACCTAATAAGTCTGTCATGTTTGGTCTTGTTGGACTCGGGGCGGCGAACCCTTTCCAATTATATATAGGGTTTGGGCACTACTACGCTAGGGATCCCACTTTTAGAAAGTGGACCTTTTCCTGCCTACACCTAGTCTGGGCACTGTAGACTTTCCCCTCCCCTCTGCATACTGATAGTCTGCCTGGGTTGGGAGGTGGGAGTGGTGATTCACACCGTCTTCCCTTGAATGGTCTGTATTGGGCTGCCCACTGTAGCCTTAACAGCCCTGTCTCTCGTCAATGTGACAGCCAGGTCAGGGAAGGCAGGGAACATACCTGAACTCCCTGGACTCTTCCAGAAGCCCCTGCCCCCAGATTGAAAGATATATAAGGGAGGGTCCTGGCCTCACTTCTTTGTTACACTGCTGGACCTGGAAGAGCCCCTGCTGGAGTGAGGACCACTGCACCAGGAAGAATTGCCATCTGGAAGGAGGCTGACTGCTCTAAGGAACTGCTGCCCCAACCTGCTGAGCTTCCCTACTGCCTGCTAATCCTGCCCTGCTAGGGAGACCTCAATAAACACCTCCAGAGTGTCAACACAATATACATAATAACTGCCTTTGGGACAACAACGCTTCCAAGAACTTGCCTCACTGGTGGCTCACTGGTTAGAGCAGGCAGACCCTGAAGCAGAGGTCAGACCCGGGACCAGGGTTCAATTCCCGACGCGGCTGGGTCTTGAGCTCAAATGTCCATGGACTCGATAATTCTCGCTTCGGTGCCTGACCTAATCATGGGTTCACACTCTGCCACTCTAGGCATTAAGCTTGCTTAATCTCCACAAAGGCCCCCGCAGCGGGATGCCTGGCTTTCACCTTGGGGATGCCCTGTAGGGGCTATCTCACAGGGAAAAGCCAGGACTGGTTCCCAAGGCAAGCGCGGAGATACCCCTTCGGGGGTCGATTCAGGCGCTATATAAGAAACATAATAATAATAACAATAACGCTGTGCCTGCGTGTGTCACTGCTTGCCCTGTAGCTACTCAAGGACTGTCCCTGCAGCTTGTGGAACTGCTCTGCTGCAGAACGGAACTAAAAAGACCATAGCCATCCGTCACCTTCCACAGAGTCACGCTGCAGCGCTGGAAATCACTGCTGCAGCCTGGGGACCCTAATTGAACTGTAAGGACCTGAGAAGCAAAGCGCTGTGCAGCAGAAAGCACCACCGCTGCTGTGGGACCGGATTGTGCTGGGAGGGCTTCATTTGCACTGAGTAGCGCTGTAGCCAAACAGCGCTGTGTGGCCGTGACCCGCGTACTGCCGAAGGAAGCTCTGTCTAGGTACCTACTTTGCCGCTGACCAGGATTTCAGGGATATTTAAATTTGCCTCCTGTAATCACCGTCGCGGCACGAGATTTTCGGGTGCCCTGGGCGCGTCATCCCAAGCATCAGGAGAAGCCGCGCTGGGATTGGTGCGACGTCAGTCCCAGGCCGCGCTGGGATTGGTTGCCCCCGGCCAGGAGTCCCGTAGTGCCATCGGCCTGCCACTCTCCCATTGGACTGGCTTAGAGGGCTTTCCCAGCTTTGACTGGGCCAGGAAGAGTTACACCGATGGCTGGAGAGTGTCCCGGAGGAAAGGAGAGCTCCCCGATGGTGTCCTGCTCACCCGCCAACTGCAGGTAATGGACAGCGTGTGGCATTAAGCTGCCGTTTGGAGAAGGTTGGCGGGAGTGAGTGGCAGGCGGCGGGGACAGCCCTCTTTACTAACGAGTGCCAGTGCCTACCTGAAAGTGAATTGCGGGGCCGCTGGAGACTGTTGGGGGGTGGCATTTGTGTCCTAGGGCAAACCAGGGGCTGTGAGAGACCAGTAGCGGGGCTCCAAACACCGGTACTAGTGAACACGGGACTGCCCTTCCATACCGCGAACCGCTGGGGACTGTTCTGCTGATCCGGAGTCGGTCCACTCGAGCATACTGTGCCTGAGGACCTTCCTAATAGCGGGCACTCGGGACAATTTAGCAGTTGAACCCGCGCATTATTCCCTGCACTCGTTTTCTGTACACACGGCCTCAAACAACTAGTAATACCACAAACATTGCTCCAGAGACTCATTGAACCTGCAAGGTTACTCCTCTTTCTCTGGTATGGGGGACATTTGGAAAGTATAGCTCAGGAGGGCCTCTATGCACCGGCTTTTATTTTCTTTAGCGTGCATGCCTGAAACTAAACTGGTAATTGCACAATCCTATCGACCCCAGACACTGCCAGCAAAATAATGCCAGTTCATAGCTCATGAATCCTGGGTAATGTTTCTTGTTGATCTTGCCTGGAAACTAGAGTTATCTGGTTATTGATCTGCCTGAAACTTAGATAAAGATATTCTTATTCCTATACTTCATTGGTGTAGTGTCTTTTCCTTTTGTGAGTGTTTTTTTACTGCGTCACCATTGTTGTGTGTTGCACGAATACTTTACACTTTGCCTCTGAAGTTAAGCCTTCCTGCTCTGGGCCAAGCTGCCCTTTCAGAAGCGGTGGTCCCTACTTGGACTAGGGTGCACACCCCTGCCAACCAGAGACCATAACAGTGCCATAGTATGTGCATGAATGTGTCCAACTGTGTGCATCCCCGCCTACAAGATCCATCCGTCAGCCCACCCATATGTAGCAATTGGGGACCAGTTATGTAAATTCTGTGCAGGATCTTTAGGTGCACCAGTCTGAGTTGCGCCGGGATCGCAACAGTTTTGGGAGAGGAAACCGCTGCCTGCCAACTTTCATTGTCTAGTTCGCGTCCGTCCTCAGTCCATTTGTCCCGTATTGCCAGCAGGGGGTCCTCCATATTATTGGTAAGTTTTCGATAGGTTAGGGAAATGGCTTTTTCAGGCAGGTGGCCGTCTAGCAGCCTATCCTCCAATGAGGAGGAATCCGGCAGAGCTGAGGTACTAGACAATACTGTTGCAAAGCGTGTCGGATTTGCAAGTACAGAAAAATCCCAGAGTCCACCAGCGCATATTGTGTTTGGAGGGTTTTAAAAGATTTCACGCCCTTTGTGCACCAAAAGTCCCTAATATGGGAGATGCCGATTAGGTCCTATTTGTCAAAGCCCTTGGAATTTCCCAAGTATCCAAGTTTCTGCCAGTCCCACAGATGTGTGGTGAGAGTCAATCTGTTGTGCCAACCGAACGATTTAGTTGCAGAGTGCCAGATTTTAACTGTGTGGCTGGTGGGGCCGGTGAGCGGGTATCTGCCTGGCTTAGAGTATAGTGCCCGGGAATAGGCCCAGTTCGGAAGAAGCCAACAATCCAAAAGGAACCCCCTGGTTGTCAGGGTGACCATACATGCCATGATTTATTGCTGTAAGGTGCGCCGCCCAGTAGTATTTTTTGATGTCGGGTAAACCGATACCGCCGTCATACCAGCTGAGTGTTAACTTCTTCAACGCAATATACGGACTCCCTCCCCAAAGAAGGTCTCGCTGGAGCAATTCAATTTCATAAAATACGAGTTTGGGAAAGGATCAGCCGAGTTTTGCAGGGCATATAAGAAATGGGGTAGGGACATCATTTTAAATAAGGCTGCTTTGCCCAATAGTGAGAGCAGGAGTGACTTCCAGTTTGCTATATTGCTTCTGAGCCTCTGCAGGGGGGAACCAGGTTATGAACATATCTTAGGGAGGTCTCAAGAGAAATGAATATTCCCAGATATTTGAAGCCTTCTGAGACTATTGGTATAGGACAGTTTTGAGGTGGGGGGGCCCCAGAGGACATACAGCAGGGATTTTTGCCAATTGACTCGAAACCCAGAATATCTACCAAAGATGTTAAGGATATTGAATACTGCAATCAGGGATCTTTTTGGGGACGTGAGATACAGAAGAATATCGTCTGCATATAAAGAAATACGGTCCTCCCAGTCTGCCGACCACCGCATGCCCCGGATCATTACATTCTTATGAATCTATGCCGCAAGAGGTTCGAGGGCCAAAGCGAACAATAAAGGAGATAGGGGGCACCCCTGGCGGGTCCCCCTGCTAAGGGTGAAGGGCTCTGATTTCTTGTTGTTCACCACTATTTGAGCCATTGGGGCGCTATATAATAGTCGCACCCAGCGGCAGAAAGTAGGCCCAAACCCCAATTTAGCAAGTACTGCAAATAAATAGGACCATTCCAGTGTATCAAATGCCATAGTGGCATCTAGGAAGACTATGATTGCATCTTCACGTATCGTCGGTACCCTGCCCAGGACCCCATGCAATCTACGCAGGTTTAAAGCAGTATTTCTTCTAGGCATAAACACTGTTGAGCTGGGGTCACTAGGTCCCCTATAACCCATATCAGTCTAGTGGCAAGGTCTTTTGCTGAGATTTCTGGTTCTGCGTTTAGTAAGGATATGGGCTGATAAGAGGCGCAGCCAGTTTTGGGTTTCCCTTCTTTGTGGATTGTAACAATGGTCGCTATTCTCTGATCACATGGCAGCGATCCCTGTTCAAGGCTATCTTCGAACATGGACTTTAGATAGGGAGCCAATTTATTAGGACGGAGCTTGTAAAGTTCGATTGGGATACCGTTTGGGCCTAGAGCTTTTCCAGAGTGCAGCGCTCCTATTGCAGTTTCTATTTCGTCAGCGATCAGGGCACTGTCCATAAATTTTCGGTCGGAGTCCGGGAGCATAGGAAGGGTGATGTCGTTAATAGGATCAGAGAATTCTGTCTCAGGGTATGGCGCCACCGAGGGATATACTGTGCATAAGTGAGCTGCAAAGTGATTGGCTATATCTTGAGGGTCCGTAACGTGGGACCCGCTAGCGCCTCTAAGTTCTGGCACGAGCCTGCTTGCATGTTCCTTTTTATCTAGCCAGGCAATTAATTTGCCAGCCTCATCACCCCAATCATATATACGGCCCAACCTGTCTTGTCCCATTAATGTGGCACGGTCAGTGACCAGTGCCCGGTATTCGTCCTGGTGCAGACAGAGTGTATGTAGGGAGTCAGGTGTGGCATCTGAGTTGATGTCTTGTTCAATACGGTAAAGCTTGTGTTCCATGTAAGAGATGTCTTTTACCATGTCCTTCTTGGATCTAGTGATTAGGGAAAGGGTCCGTCCCCGGACCACTGTTTTGAAGGCTTCCCATAACGTTTGCGGGGACTCAACTGTGTGTTCGTTCTCCAAGAAATAATCGTCAATACATTTATTTAGGTCTTTCCATATTTTTGGGTTCTTTAGGTACCAGGGATTGATAGGGGCAACACGTCCCACTTGTGTGTGGTCTAGAACTATGTGGAGCCATAGAGGGGAGTGATTAGTAATACCTCTTGCCAGGTGTCATGACATCTCCAGGATTGCAACTGACGCCTGGAGGTGATCGCTGTCAGCAGACCACATACTGGACGACTCCCGGATAGCTCATCGCTAAGACCCACAGAAGTACAGCGCTGGTCTGACTCAGCATCTCCTGGATGCAATAACCCAGAAAATCCTTGCCGTGCCAGCCAAACAACTCTGCCTGTAACTAAGATGGCCACCCGCGGCAGACATCTACTTCAGCACGGCAGGGTTAAACCTTGTAAAATCGCATAGATAAGAATTGAATAGCAAAAAGGGGCACCGGAGCTCGCGGACAGGACCTCCTCCTTGGATCACCACAGAAACCTGCCGGCAACGCCACAGAGAACTTAATATTCGCCGCATATCATTGCAAATCCCGGGAGCCTGTCCCCAAGATGGTCGCCCGTGATTTTGAAAACTGCCCCTGACTGCATATTCACGAGCAGGAAGACTAATCCACAATCTAGAGAATCAATCTAGAGAAACAAAACACTAGTCAGCACTACTAATACTATTTGGCGATCAATACTATGCTGTCAACACCTTGGAAAACCTAACTCCAGCCAAACTCACAGCAAAGACCTGATGCCTGGCCCCAAGATGGATGCCTACAAAGGACATTGAGAACTCTCCCCAACCACAAATTTGCAAGGGGGAAGACCGAACCACAAGTAAGGGCCCCAAGAAGACAGTGAATGGGTCTTGCTCAAAGACCTCATCACTAGTATACCCCAAAAGCCTCGGATGCCTTCATCCCACCACAATCACACAGGAAAATCTCAATGCCTGGCCCTAAGATGGCCACCCATTGATCCACACTCAGAACTTCTCCCCAGGCACAAAACTACATGGGGGAACACCTCTCTTTAAGCTAGGGTAACGTAGCTGACAGGAATTTTATCCCAAGACCAGCGCAACCCCAGTGATCAGAATCTAGCCACATTTGACTGCAAATATGAGGACTCTTGACGCTGACTGCTGGGTCCCCAAGAACGAAGACGAAACTGATGCCCACCGAGGGAAGAGTCCCTTTTGCTCCCCCAACCGGGACGGGGTAACTATCTTCCTATAGGGCTCTGTTGTGACTTTCAGAGACTTGATCCCCCTGCGTCCAGTTCTCTCACTATGGCTCTTGACACGCCAACCCCCCCACCCAATCCCTACCTACATATCTGAAACCCCACAGCCTGAAATCATACACTATTAACTTCCCTCCCCACCTCTCTACTAAAATGAGACAAAACTTCAAACAGAAATTAATCCGATAACACTGAGAAACCCTATTTACAGACATCTACCACTCCTACTCTAAAGGCATCATCAAGATGAACCTAATTTTCCACACGGAGAGACCAGAAGACTGGATCTCCACTCTCAGAGCCCAACTTTACATCGCCAAAACCACATCAACACCTCACAGCTGCAAATTAACATCCCTGCTCCCTAATAGCTCATCTAGAAGACGGACCACATCCGTGACCATCTACACTAACGGCACTATACTCATTCAGGCAAACAATGAGAACCTCAAAGCTTTTGACTCCCGATCCGCTCTCCCCCACCTTCCTCAACCCGCCTCAACCCTACCCCCGCCTACAACTAATCGGCACCAACAGGAAGCAAAACCCACACCACCACACGCCCCCATCATCCATCCCCTCCCGAGTCTCCACACAACACAGCACCGCTACCAATCATGCGCCACAGCTCCCTAAAGAAAACACACCCTCTTATCTTATCTTATCTTAAGGGGGTTTTGTATAGCGCTCTGTCACCATAAGTTGCCTGGCGCTGATTGAATGCTGAGAGATGTAAGCACGGGGGTCCAGCCAGACTGTGTAAAAAGAAAAGTTTTCAGAAGTTTTCTGAATTCCAGAAGAGAATTAGAAAATTTGAACGGGAGAGGCAGTGGGTTCCAGAGATTGAGGACTAAGTGAGCGAATCTGCGGCCACCAAATTTTTTAAGCTTAATTAGGGAGGTAGCTAAGAGCTGGTGATGAGAAGACCGTAGATTGCGTGCCGGGCGGTAGAGGGTGACCAGGGATTTGAGAAAGGCGGGAGAAGTTCCAGAGACAGCTTTGAATGCCAGGCAGCCAATCTTGAATGCGGCCCTCCGTTCAACCGGCAGCCAATGAAGTTTGCGAAGTAATGGCTTCGCGTACTGCCACTTCGGGGTCTTGTAGGCCAGTCTGGCCGCCTGGTTCTGTACTGTTTGAAGCCTGTGAGGAAGGGATTTGGGTAGGCCATGGTACAGAGAGTTTGAAAAGTCCAGGCGGGACAGTACCAGGGCGATCAGGACTTGTATCAGAGCCTCGGGTGTAAGGAAATGGGAGACTTTCCTGATTTTTCTAAGCTGGAACATGCATGATGACACAACAGCACCCACCTGGGGCTTAAGGGAGAGCTCTGTGTCGATAAGGACCCCAAGACTTTTTGCTGACTTGGCTGGAGCGGGTGGGGGGCCAAGCTTCACCGGCCAGAACTGTGGACCCAATAGATGGGGCTGTTACTTGGGAGAATTAACTCTGTTTTCCCTGGGTTCAGCTTAAGCTGGTTCAGATTCATCCATTGTTGGATGTGTAGCATCACCGCTTGACAGTCAGTGGCTGCATTTGGCGTGTTGAGAGGGAAAATGATTGGCAGATCGTCTGCATAATTGAAGACGGTGATGTCTCACCTCTTCAGGGAGTGAATGAGTGGTTGAAGATAGATATTAAAAAGCAGAGGGGACAGGGAAGATCCCTGAGGCACTCCGCAGGTCGATGGCACCTTGGCAGCCGTGAAAGGACCCAAGCGAACCGCTTGGGTTCTGCCCGACAAGAAGGATTTGAGCCAGGCAGAGGCCAGGCCCTGGATGCCGGCCTGCTCGACACGGTGGAGGAGGATGTTATGGTCCACCGTGTTGAACGCCGCTGACAGATCTAATAGGACGAGCGCTTGAGGTGCCCCTTTGTCGGCATTGTCCCTTAAGGAATCCATAACTGCCAGGATCACAGCCTCGGTGGAGTGGGCTGGTCTGAAACCGGCTTGGTTGAGTTCGAGGTAGTTGGAACACTCGATGAATTGAGAGAGGCAACTGGTGACATGTGCCTCCAAAAGTTTGCATAGGTAGGGCAGAAGGGAGATAGGCCGATAATTAGCAAGGTCCTCTGGGTCAGCACCAGGTTTTTTTAGCAAAGGCACCAGGACTGCCTCCTTGAAGGAGTTGGGCACCGTGCCTGTCTCAAGGGAGGTATTTAACAGGGGTAGGATGCAGTCCAGCAGAGCCAGGCAGATGTCGTGGAACACAGAGGGGGGAAACTCCCCTATTGGACACACGCACCGCAATCTCGCAAACGAGCCCCACTGATAGTGACCCCTATCCTCACTAGCTCCCGCACAAATCTCAAAAACTCTAATTCTTTTCTCGACCCAATCCACCCCCCTCCCAGGATTTCAAAAATGGGCAACTTGTCATACACAATGAGTAAGAGACAACACTCCATCAACCCGACCTACACCACACAAGGCGAACCCCCCCAAGATGCCCCCAACCCCTCCCATGACTCAGTGGCGCAGCGACTCGCGTCACTAGAAAACCAGATAGACTCGATCTCCCAGGGCCTGACCGAAATCCTCTCCAATCTAGATAAAGCACACAGATCCCAACAATGACCTCCCGAGGTTCCCCCCACTGCCAACACCCACAGCTACAAGTGCCCCTCCTGGCCTTCAGAAACCCATGAAACTCAACCTCAGAGACCTCCAAGACTGGTCATTGAACCCTGGACACAAAAAGCCTCAAGAATCGCACCCCTTTCCACTAGGGCTCAGAGACCCTCCAATACTGATACAAAACCTTTGATCTCAAGACCCACTAGAACAGAAGCAGCCATGTCTGACAATGAAGCATCCGTTCTTGCCTCCTCCTACGACACACCCTTCTTTGACGACCCTAAATCCAAAATCCAAGTGATCACGGGCTTCCGAAAAGACCCTCCCTGCACAAAACCCCCGTGACCGCCCGTCCTTACCAGCCTAACTAGAGCGCCCAAAGAAAATACTGCCAGCAACAAAGAGTTTTTCACAAACTGCTTGCTCATCAACTGCAGGTCGGCTTCCCTGCATGCAACTGAACTAGCAGAGGCCATCCTCTCACATGACATTGACATTATGTTCCTTACTGAGAACTGGCTCGATGAGTTATCCCCACCATGCTTAGACATGCTTGGACCCCCAGGTTTTGCCCTCATAAATAAAGACAGAAAAGACCAGCGACGGAGAGGGGTAGCTATCATCTATAAAGACAAAATGGTCATTACAGAAATACATTCATACAACTACAACACATTTGAATGTTTCTCAACCAACATTAAGACCAAAGATAATGGATCTTTACTTTGTCACCTTCTCTATCATCCTCCAGGCAAATCCGCCGCATTCGGAGAATAATTATCTTACATGTTAGCTCACGGTGCACTCGGTGATGCCAACAATCTAATTCTAGCGGTACAAAAGGGGGTGGTGATGGACGGAGCATCTGAATCAATCAAACACTCACACCCAGTCAAAAGATCTGGGTTTAATCCATCACCGTTCTTTAGCCCACTCTGCCACCCCAGTTCAGACATGGCTATATGCAAATCAGTCTGACCCCGTGCCTCATGGGAACAGTCCAGCCCGAACTGCCAAGCCATGTCTTCCCTGGACCGGAAACAAGCTTCCAAGGACCGGTTTCTAGCATTACAGCCATCTTCAGCCCGGCTTGCTTGAATCCAGTGGCAAAGTGAGCAAGGGACTCACGTCTGAGCATACCCTGCCACACTTATGGTGGCCAAAAGCGGTACAACTGGGGCGGCAGAGTGGGCTAAAGAACGGTGATGGATTAAACCCAGATCTTTTGACTGGGTGTGAGTGTTTGATTGATTCAGATGCTCCGTCCATCACCACCCCCTTTTGTACCGCTTTTGGCCGCCATGAGTGTGGCAGGGTATGCTCAGACGTGAGTCCCTTGCTCACTTTGCCACTGGATTCAAGCAAGCCGGGCTGAAGACGGCTGGAATGCCAGAAACCGGTCCTCGGAAGCTTGTTTCCGGTCCAGGGAAGACATGGCTTGGCAGTTCGGGCTGGAATGTTCCCATGAGGCACAGGGTCAGACTGATTTGTATATAGCCATATCTGAACTGTGGTGGCAGAGTGGGCTAAAGAAAGGTGATGGATTAAACCCAGATCTTTTGACTGGGTGTGAGTGTTTGATTGATTCAGATGCTCCGTCCATCACCACCCCCTTTTGTGCCGCTTTTGGCCGCCATGAGTGTGGCAGGGTATGCTCAGACGTGAGTCCCTTGCTCACTTTGCCACTGGATTCAAGCAAACCGGGCTGAAGACGGCTGGAATGCCAGAAACCGGTCCTCGGAATAATGTTTCCGGTCCAGGGAAGACATGGCTTGGCAGTTCGGGCTGGAATGTTCCCATGAGGCACAGGGTCAGACTGATTTGCATATAGCCATGTCTGAACTGGGGTGGCAGAGTGGGCTAAAGAAGGGTGATGGATTAAACCCAGATCTTTTGACTGGGTGTGAGTGTTTGATTGATTCAGATGCTCCGTCCATCACCACCCCCTTTTGTACCGCTTTTGGCCGCCATGAGTGTGGCAGGGTATACTCAGACATGAGTCCCTTGCTCACTTTGCCACTGGATTCAAGCAAGCCGGGCTGAAGATGGCTGGAATGCCAGAAACCAGTCCTCGGAAGCTTGTTTCCGGTCCAGGGAAGACATGGCTTGGCAGTTCGGGGTGTAATGTTCCCATGAGGCACAGGGTCAGGCTGATTTGCATATAGCCATGTCTGAACTGGGGTGGCAGAGTGGGCTAAAGAACGCTGATGGATTAAACCCAGATCTTTTGACTGGGTGTGAGTGTTTGATTGATTCAGATGCTCCGTCCATCACCACCCCCTTTTGTAACAATCTAATTCTGGCGACCTGAACCTATGACGGAACAAGACCAACAACCCGATAATCTAATCGCTATCCAGTCTCCTCTGTGATAACAATCGAATCCAATGCTGCACAGAGGAGACACACTATAAAGGAACCACCTTGGATGCCATCATCGCTCAAAGAAACATCATCACTATCAATCACATACTCACAGTCGACTGGTCAGACCACCACATGATCCTATTTCATATCAACCGACTAACTCTCTCTCAAACTCCTTTGCAAGACCCCCCCAAATGGTTGAGAAACTTCTCTCAGGTTCCCATAGCAGCCCTTGAAGAACAGATAAGCTCACTTATCCCCAATACCAATGACCACTTCTCCACTAATGACCTCACTGAATGTTACAACGCAAAGCTAGTGTCTATCCTTGACAAAATAGCTCCTCTAATGCAGAAAAAGAGTAGAGCTATCCCATCCAGATCATGGTTCAACCCCGACCTCAACTCCGAAAGGAGAGAACTTAGAGCCAAAGAAAGAAAGTGGAGAAATAACCCTACCTCCATCTTCCGAGATCAACTCAAATCAGCCCGTAAAAAGTACAACAATCACATAAAAAAACAAAAAATCCAGCTTTTTCCGCTCGGCGCTAGACAGTGCTAAAAACAGACCCAAGGAACTATATAGCATCATCAGACAACAAACCTCCAAGCCCGTGTCCTCCTCTGTACAGGCGTCCACAGAACTATGCGATAACTTTGCCTACTTCTTCAATGATAAGATCACGAAAATCGAACTCTCACTGGACATCAACAACATGCACCCCACGAAGAGCATCGCAGCTGGGTTGCTTGATCTCTTTCTTGATTTCTCTCCCAATTCCTGGCTTAGTTTCTGACCCCTTCAAGAAACTGAGATAGTCATGTTGATCTCCGCCTCCAAACCCTCAGTTCATGTCCTAGACCCTATTCCTCCCCTACTGACCAAAAATCTGAAGCACACCTTAGCACTGCTTTGGAGCAAAATTATAAATAGTTCCCTGAAAAACGGAGTGGTCCCAGACTGCCTTAAAATGGGTCAAGTTACCCCCCTGTTGAAAAAACCCGGCCTAGACGCGATGGATCTGAACAATTTTAGACCTGTGTCATACCTCCCCCTTCTTTCAAAAACTCTAGAAAGATGCATACTACATCAACTAACCCAGCACCTGGACAACATCAACCTCCTGGACCCCCACCAGTCTGGTTTCAGAAAAGGCTGTAGCACCGAAACAGTGATTCTTAACATCAGCGCCTTGAGACCCTGCCGGGTGAGTAGCGCGCTATATAAATTGCTTTGATTGATTGATTGATTGATTGATCGAAGATATCCATGGATCACTAGACTCTGACCAATGCTGCCTCCTCATTCTCCTTGACCTCTCGACAGCATTTGATACTGTAGATCACAAACTCCTCATAAAGGCTCTCCAAGAAAGAGCTGGTCTTGGAGAGGTAGTCCTCAAATGATTCTCTTCCTTTCTACACAATCGCACACAGAAAATAAAAATCAAAAACTTCACTTCCGACCTCCACCAAGTCAACAAGGGTGTCCCTCAGGGCTCGGTGATATCACCGCAACTCTTTAACATCTGCATGGAACCACTCTCCAAACTTCTCAGAAAAGCCAACATCTGCTTCCATCTCTACGCTGATGATATTCAGATCTATCTGGAAACTACCTCTCTCAAAAACATACAAAGACTTAATGATGTACTGAAAGATGTCCAACACTGGTTGACAAGCAACCACCTGAAACTAAATTCAGATAAGACGGAGACTCTCCTCATCTCCAATAATGAACATAACCCTCAAATTGCCAAATGGTTAAAGGCCATTGATGGGCTCAACCGGAATCTCACTCTAGTGGACTCTGTCAAATCCCTAGGCATCACTCTAGACTCAAACCTGAACATGACAAGACACATTAAGAACTCGGCCAAAAGTGCTTTCCATAACCTCAGACTACTGAACAAAATAAAACCCCTAATTGCGTCCAATGATCTCAAACAGGCCACCCAATCTGTCAAGACTGGACTATGGGAACGCAGTCCTCTCAGTAATTCCAAAATCACACCTGGCTCCCATCAAAACAACATTGCATACGGCCGCCAGCATGATCACCGGTATCAAGAAATTCGATCATATCTCCCCTGCACTCAAGAAAATTAATTGGCTTCCAGTCGAAATGCGGATTAGCTTCAGAACAGCCTGCCTCACCCATAAAGCCCCTCACAACGGCAAACCTGAGTACTTGGCAAAAAAACTCATTAAAGCCGGGCAGACCAGGAACCTGAGAAGTTCTAACTCCCTCCTACTCGTCCCACCAAAAAAAAAAAAAAACTGTGGACCGATCTTTCACTGGAAGCGCTCCCAAAATTTGGAACTCCATTCCCCCTCACATCAGAGCCAGTCCCTCCTTTGTAGAATTCAAAAGCCAACTCAAAACCCTGTTCCTCAACCGCTCCCTAGGGAATGGATAGCTCGGGGCAACTAGAAGACTTCGAGCTTGGCTCCAGCACTAAGACTCCGAACGAATCTGAACGAAAAAACTGTCCTGCACTACAATATGTTGCTCTTTATTTTTGCGTGCTTATGTTAATATGTCTATCTTGTATCTGATGATTATCTGTTATGTTCCCATTGTAAAGCGCTCCTATACCCCTGGGTCTGGCAAGTGCTAATGAAAACTTCCTAAATAAAAAAATAAAAAAATCTGCTATTTGTGGAGGTGGGACAACCATATCGTCAAGGGGGGAGAGACTGTTGTAAGCCCCGGAGTTTAAAGTGTGTTGAATTTTATCCGGATTGTATGCCTTACATCCGTCTACTAGCCCCATCGCCTCCAAACAACTGGAGAAGATGTGGGCAGCTTGGGGGGTTGCGTGAGGGAGGTGTCTGTCCAGTGAACCCAATATTATCGAATTGAAGTCGCCGACAAGCACTAAGTGTCCGTCAGGCAAAATGAGCAATACAGCGCTGAGGTCAGTGAATGTTACAGGTTGCATCCCTGGAGGTGCGTATATTGACATGAAAGTGATAGTGCTGCCCTCCCAAATACCCGTGACCCCAATATATCTGCTCCATCATCCACACATGTGGAGGTGAGTGCTAAATGGAATGACTTCTTTTGCATTATGCCCATCCCCATAGAGTAAGATGTGAAGCCTGTGTATGCTACCATTGAGTAACCCCATCTGTGCATTGCTTTGCACGTGTTGTCCATAAGGTGGGTTTCTTGGAGTAGCACTATGTCTGGTGATAGTCTCTTAATATTTTGCAATACAACACTTCTCTTAATCTTATCCCCCAGTCCGTTAACATTCCAACTTAAGATTTTAACTTCTTTGTTACACTGTACTCCAATTAAAAAGTAGATAGATCACCATTATTGGCATCATATTCATGCATTGTACTGTTGCGTTAACGCCAAAGACAACAAACCAAGAAAAACAACCCCTCCCAACATCCACCCTCCCTGCTCCCCTGCACTCTGGGCCTAAAACTGCCCCTGGTACTTTAAATGCTGCAGAGTGCCTGTCGCCCAACGAACACTACTAAAAGAAGAATGTTGGGGAAGGTTCTAGCGCCCGTTAACCCCCCTCCTACCGTTACAGAGTACAGGTTCAGTACATGATGGATACCCAGCCCACAACTTTTGAGGGGTTTCAGTACTTCGGTGAATAGGTCAATATCTGCATGCGCCAAATGTTCGTGGCCGTAGCTCAACCGGTTGAGGAAACAGGCGGTTCAAAGTCACCGAAAGCCTTCCTTTGAAGTTTCATAGTCCTTTTTAGTGGTCATGTGTGCTTCTTTTCCGTGAGGCTTTCAGGCTGCCCAGCCAGTCAGATACCACCGCTGGGAGGTCGAAGAAGCGGGTTTTCCCATCAATCTCAATTCTCAGACGCGCAGGAAAAAGCATGGAATATTTTAGTCCTTTTTCACGCTACCTGCGCTTGACATCCAGGAACAAGCTTCAATGCATTTGAACTGCCCGGGTGAAGTCGGGAAGGAAAGTAATTTCGGAGTTGTCCAGGTGGATCGGAGGAGCGACTCTTGCTGCTTGCAGTATGGTATCCCTGTCTTTATAATTGACTACCTTGGCCAGTATCGGAAGGGGGGGGGCTCCCGGCTTCGGTCAACCCCCTGGCACTCTGTGCTCTCTCTCGATTGCAAACCACTTCGACAGGCCCTTAGGTTGCAGCTTTGTTGTGATCAGGTTTGCAATGAAGGGGTCTGTGGCGGGACCTTCTGATTTCTCTGACACCCCAAGAACAAGGATGTTGTTGCGTCGCAAGTGTCCTTCATAGTCGTCCAGCTTGTCCTCTGTGTACCTACGGAATGATTGAAGTTCCCTGACCTCCATCTGCATTTGCGAAGTGTCTTCCACAAGACTGGCGGTGGTAAGCTCCAGTTGCTTGACCTTTTCTCGATATTTTGCAAGATCAGCCCTGATGAGTGTCAGTTCCGACGAGAGGGCGTCGATAGATGTGCAGACCCCTGTGATAGCTGTCATCAAGTCTTTCATTGTAGGTTCAGTGGAATCCTGCTCAGGTCCGCTCTGTGCCTTATCGCCAACTCCCTTCCGCTCTGGCAGTTCCGCCTTGGGGCAGGTGTAGCGATCAAGCCTACTTTGCTGAGATGTTTTGGGGCCCTTTGCGTTGGACATGGTGAGGTCTTTTCCAAAGTACCAGGCCAACTGTGTGCTAATTGAAATTGGCGTTGGGTTTAATCCGTCTTATCCAAGTGTTAGGTAGGAACCGTGAACCAGATTTGAGCAATAGAAGGCGCCTAGGGCGTTGCGGCCCTCAGGGGTGTTTGGGGGTATTTTCTGAGCCTCACGTTTTCAATCCGTGGCCCCCTGGGGGTGTGGAGCACGCCGGCAACCTCAACGTCTTCTACGGCAGGCGCTATCACTTGAGGCCCCGGCTTTCCCTCGTCCCTGGCCAGAAGCGCCAACAAGGATATCTTTGGCCCACAACCTCCGATTTTGTTCAGGGTTGTGTTGTCAGGCACCGCTCTTTCTCCAGGTGCGAAATTCACACCTCTAATACGGATTTATGTGGTAGATTTGTGAGGTAGGAAAGGAGGGCTCCGGAGCAGCCCTAGCAAGCGGCCATGTTGGTTTGCTGCCAAACGTTTTGTTGGTGTTTAGTTGTAGGCAGCTGTTTTTCATTCATTTGGCGACGGCTTCCATGCCTTCACGAAAGTTGTGTCTGGCGGTGTTGGGTTTGTTGGATAGGGAGAGGATGGGTTGGGTGTCGTCTGCGTATGACACAATGTTGAGTCCATAGGTTCTGATGATGGAGGCTAGCGGAGCCATGTAGACATTGAAGAGCGTAGGGCTGAGGGAAGAGCCCTGGGGGACTCCGCAGGTGCTTGGTGTGGGGTCCAAGAGGAAAGGGGGGAGTCTGACCTCTGCGTTCAGCTGGAGAGGAAGGAGCGGATACAGTCAAGAGCCTTGTCCTGGATCCCTGCATCGTGGAGTCTGCGCATTAGGGTGCAGTGAGAAACTGTGTTGAATGCCGCTGAGAGGTCCAAGAGGGTGAGGGCTACTGTTTCTTCTTTGTCCAGTAGGGTGTGCATGTTGTCTGTTGTGGCGAGGAGAGCGGTTTCCGTACTGTATTTTTTTTAGAAGTCAGATTGGGAGGAGTCGAGGATGTTGTGCTATTCGATGAATGTGGTGAGTTGGCTGTTGATGGCTTTCTCAATGACTTTCGCTGGGAACGGGAACAGGGAGATGGGTGTGCAGTTTTTGAGGTCAGTGGGGTCTGCCGAGGGTTTCTTCAGGAGGGGTTGACCTCGCCGTGCTTCCAGTCATCAGGCGACGAGGCGGTCGTCAGGGAGCAGTTGAGGGTGTGGCGGAGCATGGGTGCGATTGTGTTGGCGTCTTTGTTGAAGTTGTGGGGGGGCAGCGGTCTGTGGGGGCCCAGGAGTGGATTGACTCCATTGTCTTCAGTGTGTCTTCAGTGATTTATTGTTATGGTCCATCACTCAATCAAGATTCTCATGAACCGTACCAGCATGCAGCATTTGACAATCCCAGCTCTCCCTCTCGCTGTCTGCCCCTGAACAGCTGGATTATTGCTCTTCTTGTGCCTAATTTTTCCTTCTGGTCTTTGCCTTTTGTGCCTTTTTTCCTTTGCCTTTGTGCTTTCTCTTTTTGTTCCTGTCTGTGCCCCCTTTTTTCCCTCTTTTTTGTCCCACTTGTTTTGTTCCCTCCTTTTCTCCCACTTGCTTTGCTGCTACCTATTTCCAGCCTCCCGCCAGTCCCATCCACCACCCCCTAGTGCCCCTCCATCCTCCCAGGACCTACTTAATGGAGGCTGCAGTGTCCCTATTGTGCAGGTACAAGGCCCATCTCTCACTCTTGCTGTCAGGCCTCGAACAGCCTCATTCTTGCCCTCCTTGTGCCTCATTTTTCCTTCCTCTGGTCTTTGCGTTTTGAGCTATTTTTCCTTTGTGTTTGTTCCTTTCCCTTGTATGCCTGCCTGTGCCTTGTTTTATCCCTCCTTTTTCACCCACTTGTATTGTTCCCTAATTTTTCTCTCACTTGTTTTGCCACTGCCCATTTCCTGCCTCCAGCCAGCTCCACACACCACCACCCAGCAACCCTACCTCCTTACAGGACCTACTGAATGAAGGCGGCAGTGCAACCCACATTGAGCAGCTCCCAGGTTCAGTTTGCACTCTTGCTGTCAGTCCATTAACAGCCTGATTCTTGCAGGGCTTGTGCCTCATTTTTCCTTCCACTGGTCTTTGTTTTTGTGCCATTTTTCTCTGCCTTTCCCTTTTGTGTCTACATGTGCTTCGTTTTTTTCCCTCTTTTTATTACTTCAACTTGTTTTGTTCCCTCTTTTTTCTCCCACTTGTTTTGCTACCAACTGTTTCTTGCCTTCTGCCAGCCTTGCTCACTGTTACCTAGTGCTCCTCCCTCCTCCCAGGACCTACAGTTGTGCACACTGCTGGTGAGCCGAAGGCGTCCCAAAGAGAATCCCATCTACACCCGTCCATTCCTGGACCATGCCCAGTGCCAGATACCCTAGTTCTCCTATACCCCGCAGCTAAACAGCCGCTGAACTCCAAGCCATGGACCACAAATGCCACACCAAACACTGCTGCTACACCGCCCCACAGTCTATGGCCTTTTTCCTGCATACACTGCTCCTTCTCCAGTATATTCAGATCACCCACCACCACATGAACCAACCAACACAATAGGTCTACTTCACAACAACTTGCATGCTTCCTCTGGATGTATGTCGTTACTACGCATGCTTTTAAAACGCATGCCTTTACCACTCAACCTTTACAACGCAAGTCGTTACAACGACTTGCGTTGGGGGCGCTGGATAGTGAATAGTTTAATTTACTATTCCAAGTCCAGTCCCCGTGGATAGTAGGGAAGGTTTTGGATAGTAAATTAAACCATTCCCTATCCTACAGCGCCCCCCAGTGCAAGTCGTTGTAATGACTTGCGTTGTAAAAGCTGCGTGGTAAAGGTAGTGCGTGGTAAAAGTTGCGTTGTAAATGCTGTTCCCCCTTCTTCCTCAACCCACGCTCACTTTGCAAACACACAACAGAGATTTGGGACCTCATAGCCACCCGCAACCCCTGTATTGTCTTTCTCAACAAGACTTGGCTCACACCCTCAACCCCCACGTCATCTTCCTCATGAGACCTGGCTCACACATGCCATATTCCACATAGACAACATCCACTGCACCACTGAGACAGACAACACCTCTCCAGACAGACAGAAAACCCACCATGAGAGTCACCCTCGCCTAGAGACCACGTGGGCCTCTCTTGCTATTGACTCCATAGACTATATCTTCCTCGGAGATCTGAGTTTCCACCTCAATGACCTCAATAACACCAAAAATGCCAGCCTGCTCGACAGGATGAAAAACATCAAACGCGCCCAACTCGTCACCGACCCCACCCACAACGGAAGACACACATTGGACCCCATCTTTACTTCTAGCAACAGGGTCAAGTACAGCCATGTCATCAAACTCATCTGCACCAATCACTGTATCATACACTTCAACATCTCCAGTCCCCACACCTCTATGCCTGAGCCACCCTGTGCCCCACATCACAGTTGGAGCAAAGTATCAACGAGCCAATGGACCAACACCCCCAACACATCATGCCCTAACATTGCATCAAACCCGGACCAAAAACTTCAACTCCTGGATCACCAACTGCATCAACATCATCGCTCCCATTAAGAACAGCAGACACAGGAGATCCAACAAGCAAGCAAGATGGTACACCAAGGAAATGATAACAGCAAAATGCCACTGCAAGCAACTGGAATGAAGATGGAGCACAAGCAAGGACACCTCAGAGAGGACCACCTTCAAGACCCGCCTCACCACCCGCGTAGCTAGGGGGGGCGAGGGGGGTGGACCGCCCCAGGCGGCACTGTTTGGGGGGCGGTGGCAGCGCGTCACTGGTGTGCCCCGTTGTGGTGGCCTTTTTATTGTACAGTGCTCTGACACCTTCGGGTAAAGTCCGCGCTTTATAAGAATGCATTAAATAAAATCCTAACGTTAAGGCCGTGCAATGATGACACATCCGTTAGTCTGGCACGGTGGGGGGACGTCACGTCACGTCACGTCCTGCTTCCAAAGGCGGGAAGTTGTTTTATGGAGCAGGAAGCGGCTCGGCCTGGCTCTGCGGGCGCCACCTATATTATGGAGCCTGAAGCACCTGCCTCCTGCTCACAGCTGCAAGGCCGCCGTCCTGTGCTGTCTCACTTATCCATTACCGAGGCGAGCTGAGCTCACATCATGGAGTCGGTGACCGGCGGTTCCAGCAGCGGCCGCCAGGATAGTCGAAACTCTGAGGACAGCCCAGGACCAAGAAAGCAGGTGGCAAACTGACTTAAAGTAAGTACCAGCCACCCGACTTTCTATTAACACCATGCTACTGCAGAAATACACGATCTTTAAAATTGTGCCGTCTGCAGAGGCACACGCTCTTTGGGGGATAAAATAATCAATAGAGGAATACAGAAGACTGGTGACTGGCAAGATGGGATGCACCAAAGAGGGCTTTAAATAAAAAACAGAAAGTAAAGAAATAGGCGGCCTTCAGGGAGAGGCTGCGAGCAGAAGCAAGAGAGGGGGCACAAGAGATGGTAAGTCATGGAAGAGGGAAAGAAAGCACCAGCAGCAACAAGGAAGATGATGGTGGAGTGCATCAACAGTCCATGGCATCGAACAGGTACATCAGAGGCAGCACATGAGAGGGGCTAAGTGCATCAACAGTCCATTGCACTGAACAGGTACATCAGAGGCAGCACATGAGGGCAGACAGCAGTATCAGAACAGTAACTGGGCATTGTGACCAACAGAGCAGGGACATCAGTGGCAGCATATGAGAGGGGTTAAGTGCATCAACAGTCCATGGCATCGAACAGGTACATCAGAGGCAGAACATGAGACGGGCTAAGTGCATCAACAGTCCATGGCATCGAACAGGTACATCAGAGGCAGCACATGAGAGGGGCTAAGTGCATCAACAGTCCATTGCACTGAACAGGTACATCAGAGGCAGCACATGAGGGCATACAACAGTATCAGAACAGCAACAGGGCATTGTGGCCAACAGAGCAGGGACATCAGAGCAGCGCATGAGAGGGGCTAAGTGCATCAACAGTCCATGGCATCGAACAGGTACATTAGAGGCAGAACATGAGAGGGGCTAAGTGCATCAACAGTCCATGGCATCGAACAGGTACATCAGAGGCAGCACATGAGAGGGGCTAAGTGCATCAACAGTCCATTGCACTGAACAGGTACATCAGAGGCAGCACATGAGGGCCGACAGCAGTATCAGAACAGCAACAGGGCATTGTGGCCAACAGAGTAGGGGTATCAGAGGCAGCACATGAGAGGGGCTAAGTGCATCAACAGTCCATGGCATCGAACAGGTACATCAGAGACAGCACTTGAGGGCAGACAGCAGTATCAGAACAGTAACAGGGCATTGTGGCCAACAGAGCAGGTACATCAGAGGCAGCAAATGAGAGCAGACTGCAGTTTCAGAAAAGCAACAGGGCATTGTGGCCAACAGAGCAAGGACATCAGAGGCAGCACATGAGAGGGGCTAAGTGCATCAACAGTCCATGGCATCGAACAGGTACATCAGTGGCAGAACATGAGAGGGGCTAAGTGCATCAACAGTCCATGGCATCGTACAGGTACATCAGAGGCAGCACATGAGAGAGGCTAAGTGCATCAACAGTCCATTGCACTGAACAGGTACATTAGAGGCAGTACATGAGAGGGGCTAAGTGCATCAACAGTCCATTGCACTGAACAGGTACATTAGAGGCAGCACATGAGAGGGGCTAAGTGCATCAACAGTCCATTGCACTGAACAGGTACATCAGAAGCAGCACATGAGGGCAGACAGCAGTATCAGAACAGCAACAGGGCATTGTGGCCAACAGAGCAGGTACATCAGAGGCAGCACATGAGGGCAGACAGCAGTATCAGAACAGCAACAGGGCATTGTGGCCAACAGAGCAGGTACATCAGAGGCAGAACATGAGGGCAGGCAGCAGTATCAGAACAGCAACAGGGCATTGTGGCCAACAGAGAAGATACATCAGAGGCAGCACATGAGGGCAGACAGCAGTATCAGAACAGCAACAGGGCATTGTGGCCAACAGAGCAGGGACATCAGAGGCAGCACATGAGAGGGGCTAAGTGCATCAACAGTCCATGGCATCGAACAGGTACATCAGAGGCAGCACATGAGAGGGGCTAAGTGCATCAACAGTCCATTGCACTGAACAGGTACATCAGAGGCAGCACATGAGGGCAGACAGCAGTATCAGAACAGCAACAGGGCATTGTGGCCAACAGACCAGGGACATCAGAGGCAGCACATGAGAGGGGCTAAGTGCATCAATAGTCCATGGCATCGAACAGGTACATCAGAGGCAGAACATGAGAGGGGCTAAGTGCATCAACAGTCCATGGCATCGAACAGGTACACCAGAGGCAGCACATGAGAGGGGCTAAGTGCATCAACAGTCCATTGCACTGAACAGGTACATCAGAGGCAGCACATGAGGGCAGACAGCAGTATCAGAACAGCAACAGGGCATTGTGGCCAACAGAGCAGGGACATCAGAAGCAGCACATGAGAGGGGCTAAGTGCATCAACAGTCCATGGCATCGAACAGGTACATCAGAGGCAGAACATGAGAGGGGCTAAGTGCATCAACAGTCCATGGCATCGAACAGGTACATCAGAGGCAGCACATGAGAGGGGCTAAGTGCATCAACAGTCCATGGCATCAAACAGGTACATCGGAGGCAGCACATGAGACGGGCTAAGTGCATCAACAGTCCATTGCACTGAGCAGGTACATCAGAGGCAGCACATGAGAGCAGACAGCAGTATCAGAACAGCAACAGGGAATTGTGGCCAACAGAGTAGAGACATCAGAGGCAGCGCATGAGAGGGGTTAAGTGCATCAACAGTCCATGGCATCGAACATGTACATCAGAGGCAGCACATGAGGGCAGACAGCAGTATCAGAACAGCAACAGGGCATTGTGGGCAACAGAGCAGGTACATCAGAGGCAGCACATGAGAGCAGACTGCTATATCAGAACAGCAACAGGGCATTGTGGCCAACAGAGCAGAGACATCAGAGGCAGCACATGAGAGGGGCTAAGTGCATCAACAGTCCATTGCACTGAACAGGTACATTAGAGGCAGCACATGAGAGGGGCTAAGTGCATCAACAGTCCATTGCACTGAATAGGTACATTAGAGGCAGCACATGAGAGGGGCTAAGTGCATCAACAGTCCATTGCACTGAACAGGTACATCAGAGGCAGCACATGAGGGCAGACAGCAGTATCAGAACAGGAACAGGGCATTGTGGCCAACAGAGCAGGTACATCAGAGGCAGCACACGAGGGCAGACAGCAGTATCAAAACATCAACAGGGCATTGTGGCCAACAGAGCAGGTACATCAGAGGCAGCACATGAGAGCAGACTTCAGTATCAGAACAGCAACAGGGCATAGTGGCCAACAGAGCAGGTACTTCAGAGGCAGCACATGAGAGCAGACTGCAGTATCAGAACAGCAATAGGGCATTGTGGCAACAGAGCAGGTACATCAGAGGCAGCACATGAGAGCAGACTTCAGTATCAGAACAGCAACAGGGCATTGTGGCCAACAGAGCAGGTACTTCAGAGGCAGCACATGAGAGCAGACTGCAGTATCAGAACAGCAACAGGGCATTGTGGCAACAGAGCAGGTACATCAGAGGCAGCACATGAGAGCAGACTGCAGTATCAGAACAGCAACAGGGCATTGTGGCCAACAGAGAAGGTACATCAGAGGCAGAACATGAGAGGGGCTAAGTGCATCAACAGTCCATGGCATCGAACAGGTACATCAGAGGCAGCACATGAGAGGGGCTAAGTGCATCAACAGTCCATTGCACTGAACAGGTACATCAGAGGCAGCACATGAGGGCAGACAGCAGTATCAGAACAGCAACAGGGCATTGTGGCCAACAGAGCAGGGACATCACAGGCAGCACATGAGAGGGGCTAAGTGCATCAACAGTCCATGGCATCCAACAGGTACATCAGAGGCTGCACATGAGAGGGGCTAAGTGCATCAACAGTCCATGGCATCAAACAGGTACATCAGAGGCAGAACATGAGAGGGGCTAAGTGCATCAACAGTCCATGGCATCGAACAGGTACATCAGAGGCAGCACATGAGAGGGGCTAAGTGCATCAACAGTCCATGGCATCGAACAGGTACATCAGAGGCAGAACATGAGAGGGGCTAAGTGCATCAAAAGTCCATGGCATCGAACAGGTACATCAGAGGCAGCACATGAGACGGGCTAAGTGCATCAACAGTCCATTGCACTGAACAGGTACATCAGAGGCAGCACATAAGGGCAGACAGCAGTATCAGAACAGCAACAGGGAATTGTGGCCAACAGAGTAGGGACATCAGAGGCAGCACATGAGAGAGGCTAAGTGCATCAACAGTCCATGGCATCCAACAGGTACATCAGAGGCAGCACATGAGAGGGGCTAAGTGCATCAACAGTCCATTGCACTGAACAGGTACATCAGAGGCAGCACATAAGGGCAGACAGCAGTATCAGAACAGCAACAGGGAATTGTGGCCAACAGAGTAGGGACATCAGAGGCAGCACATGAGAGAGGCTAAGTGCATCAACAGTCCATGGCATCCAACAGGTACATCAGAGGCAGCACAAGTACGTGGTGCAAGGTACCCCTGACATGGACAATATACACACCAACTTCAAATAGATGTGAGTGAAGGGAAACACACCGCACATCACAGAGCACTTGGACTGCCTGGAGTACCTGCCCCTGAAACACTGGCAGCACCAGAAACTGGAGTGTGAGACACAGCCACAGCCCTAGTGAATGACACATGAGCCGCAGAGCCAGACACACTGCCAGCACCAGAACCAGGAGTGTGACACAAGGCCACAGATGTAGTGACTGACACATGAGCCATAGACCCAGACACACTGCCAGCACCAGACATAGGAGTGGGCGACACAGCCACAGCTCTAGTGACTGACACATGAGCCATAGACCCAGACACACTGCCAGCACCAGACATAGGAGTGTGCGACACAGCCACAGCTCTAGTGACTGACACATGTGCCATAGACCCAGACAGACTGCCAGCACCAGACATAGGAGTGTGCGACACAGCCACAGCTCTAGTGACTGACACATGAGCCATAGACCCAGACAGACTGCCAGCACCAGACATAGGAGTGTGCGACACAGCCACAGCTCTAGTGACTGACACATGAGCCATAGACCCAGACAGACTGCCAGCACCAGAACCAGGAGTGTGACACACAGCCACAGCTCTAGTGACTGACACATGAGCCATAGACCCAGACAGACTGCCAGCACCAGAAACAGGAGAGGGCACAACTGAGACAGTGCCACAACATGATGCATGACAGCAGACAACAGACACAGTGCCACTATCTGACAACTGAGAGTGAACCTCTGATGCGCCACTGAGAACACCGGATTGATGATCCACAGGGCTGTATGGGCCAGGTGGCAGGGTGGCTCTGGGAGCTGGGGATAGCTGTCCTTGAGCCACATCGGTGAGGCCAGGTGTCAATGGTGTGTGTCTACGTTTGTTTGGGATATGTGAGGTCACCCTGGACATGACAGGACTGGCAAGTGGTGCGGACTCCAATGAAACATCATCCACCAAAGGTGGAGCATCTGCTGCTGGGGCTCTGCTCTCTGGGGACGTGCTGGACCCTGCTTGTCGTTTGCTGTGTGCCTGCCACCTGGACTCAGCATCATGTGTAATGGGGGATGCAACAACAGGTGACTCCTTCCTCAGCTTCTGACGGGCCAGGATGGGAGTGGAGGTATGGGGGTACTCCGCCGCGGAGATATCTGTTTTCCGTTCCTTCAACAACATCAGCCTCAGTGCAGCCAGGGGTGATGTATGCCTGTCCTTGATTGCGCCAGTGTCTATGGGAGAAGCCTTGTCCCTTGGATTTGCCTTGTCCGTAGGAGGAGGGTTGTCTCTGGACTTTCCCTGTTCCCTGGACGGTGCCCTGTTCCTGGCAGCAGACTTGTCGTCTGTGGTGTACCTGTCTCCAGAAGACACCTTCTCCCTGTGTGTGTCCCTGCCCTTGGGAGTGGCCCCATTCTTAGTTCTGTCCCTGTCCTTGGGAGTGTCCCTGCTCTTTTGATGTGCCTTTGTCTTTGGACAGTCCTTGTCCCTGCCCTTGGGAGTGGCCCCTTCCTTAGTAGTGTCCCTGTCCTTGGGAGTGTTCCTGCTCTTTAGAGGGGCCTTTGTCTTTGGACAGTCCTTGTCCCTGCCCTTGGTATTGGCCCCTTCCTTAGTACTGTCCCTGTCCTTGGGAGTGTCCCTGCTCTTTTGATGTGCCTTTGTCTTTGGACAGTCTTTGTCCCTGCCCTTGGGAGTGGCCCCTTCCTTAGTAGTGTCCCTGTCCTTGGGAGTGTTCCTGCTCTTTAGAGGGGCCTTTGTCTTTGGACAGTCCTTGTCCCTGCCCTTGGTAGTGGCCCCTTCCTTAGAAGTGTCCCTGTCCTTGGGAGTGTCCCTGCTCTTTTGATGTGCCTTTGTCTTTGGACAGTCCTTGTCCCTGCCCTTGGGAGTGGCCCCTTCCTTAGTAGTGTCCCTGTCCTTGGGAGTGTCCCTGCTCTTTTGATGTGCCTTAGTCTTTGGACAGTCCTTGTCCCTGCCCTTGGGAGTGGCCCCTTCCTTAGTAGTGTCCCTGTCCTTGAGAGTGTCCCTGCTCTTCAGAGGTGTCTTCGTCTTTGGACTGTCCTTGTCCAAGGGAGTGTCCATGGACGTGTGAGTATCACTTGCCTTGGGAGTACCTTTTGTGTGGGATGCCTGTGTAGCATGTGAAGGCATTTCCCCCAACACCACTTGTGGATCCTGTGTGTGAACTCCAGTGTATCTGATGTTGTCTTTGTGAACAGATTTTGCTGACCTAGGGGATGGTGTCTGTGCCCTCCGTGCCCTGACGTGCTCTCTGTGGCTGCTTCTAGTGTAATAACCTGTATTAGAGTCCTGGTCAGAATATTCACTCCCCCCTGAGACATCCAGTGGTGTAGATGTGGGAACAGCAGTAGCACCGTGTCCATGTGACCGTACAATGGCAGACGACACACTGCTTGCCAATGACTGAACTGTCCTGTGTAGACCAGCAACATCGCCATGCATCCCGTCCATGAATGCCACCACCTGCCCCAACTTCCTATCATGGTCTTGGAATGCATTGATCATATTGGTCTGACCCACACACAGCTGTCGCAGCAGATTAACAGCCTCAGCACAAAGTGCATTTTGGGTCACCGGGGCAAGGGCAGCGGTGCCTGCACAGAAGGCCACTCTGCTCCTCCTACTTCTGCGTGCACGAGCAGTACTTGGTACAGGTGGCAGCAGTGTGGGCCCTGTGTGCTGTGTCCCGACCGAAGGTGTTGATTGCCCACTCCCAGTCTGTGACAACAGTGCTGACTCACCGACACTGTCGGAAGATGAGGACGATAGTGTCTCGACATGCGAGTCCTCAGGGACGGTCCTGTCCCCCTCTCCGGGGCTGCCCTCTTCTGTGTCAGTCTGCGTGTGCGTGAAGTCAGATCCGGATGCATTGCCTCCACTTATCTCTGCCGTCTGTGGCTGAGTGCCCTCTGCCAAAGCTGAAATGCACAGAAAAGAGGTGTAAGTAATGGGCACACTCACGTACAGAAGGACACGAAATCCCTAATTCCATTGCTGACAAAACACATCTAGCCACCATCCTGCACACGGCCCACCCCTACCAGTCATCCTCACATGAAATAACCGGTGGTGGCCGTGAAACATGTACAGCATGCGGACATAGCAGGAGCATGTAGATCTGCACACTTGTCTTGCCATGGAGCCATAGACCTCTACGGCATGTGCTTCAACACTCAACTACTAAGCAAGTGGCGTGTCAACATGCCGGACCTGGATTTCAAATTACACTCCGCCAATGGCACCAACATGGCATTGCTGCGATACATACGCACCACGGAAGTCACTACTGTGTCTGAGCACCAATACATGCATTGCACTCCCAAGTAACATACACAGACAGTCTGCTTACCGCTAGTTTGCTGTTGATCCAAACTCAGCCAGTCGGACAGGTCAGGATGCGTCACAGCAATGATACGGTGCATGAGAGGTGTCATGGAGCGTCTGGCCAGACGTGGCGTTCTTGGAATCATCCCCAGTGTCATCTCCGCTCCATTCTTGCTCAGCCTGGAAATGTCGTCCCAGCGTTTGTGGCAGTGTGTGTGTCGCCTATTGCACACCCCCACTGCCCGTCCATCACGTGCTATGCTCCTCCACACTGCCTTGCGAAGGTGCATCTTCACCTACCATGATGGGAGACAAGAGGATAACGTTAGTGGACAGTATGACATGCACATACTACGTAGATAGACGTATCTACATCCAGCCATGCCCTGCACAACACATGTCAAGGTCCCACAGCACACCGGCAGCCCGACATAAGACAGGAGCCACTGACCACCTCAGGGCAAACAACATGTACACCACTGCACTTACCACCTGTCCGGGTGCACCATACAGCTGTTCGTAGTGGCTGAGCACACCGCCCACGAGAACATCTAGTTCCGCGGCGGTGAAGGGACGAGACCGGATCTCTCGCACTTTCGGCATGGCAAGGTCCTGGACAGTGGCACTACAGCAGCAGTCAGCGGTCAGCTCAGCAGCAGGAGGTCGAGGTGATGGTCACAGGCAGCACTGGCTCACAGCGTTGAATGTGTGCTTTTGGAAATCACACATATATAGGGCCCTGAGCCCAAGTCAGTGGCATACGTCGCCAGCAATTGGTCACCCCTGGATGCGTGTTTGTAAAAGGGCCAATGACTGGCCCTGGTGTTGCGGTGCACTGCTTCCGCTACTTTCGATTGGGCATACGCGGGCCGCGTTCCCTCTTCCCATTGGCTGCATGTGCACGGACCGTCACGGTCACACATCGGCAACCGCATGTGCAAGCTTCCGGGACGGATGCTTCTTTTGCAACAATGTTCAATCACTGGCACCACCATGGCGGTGCACGTATTCCGCGGGGGAGGTGCAGGCCAACACATCCTCCAGATGATGTCAATGGACATGGCAGTTCTCGACCCCCCTTACAATCACATTGCATCATCCACCGTACACCGGCTGGCCCAGCCCGGCCTAGGACCGCCGTGCCAGGCCCCGTCCACAACCGCCGTGCCAGGCCTGGTCCAGGACCGCCGTGCCAAGCATGTCACCCACGGCCTGCACAGCCCCGTCTGCAACTGCCGTGCCAGGCCTGGTCCAGGACCGCCGTGCCAGGCATGTCACCCACCGACGGGTGTTCACTCGCCTGGCACGGCGGTGGTTGACATGGCCGGCACGTTGGTCCTGGACCGGGCCTGGCATGGCGGTTGTGGACAGGGCCTGGCACGGCGGTCCTGGGCCGGGCATGGCACGGCGGCTGTGGACGGGGCTGTGCAGGCCGTGGGTCACATGCTTGGCAAGGCGGTCCTGGACCGGGCCTGGCACAGCGGTTGTGGACGGGGCCTGGCACGGCGGTCCTGGGCCGGGCATGGCACGGCGGTTGTGGACGGGGCTGTGCAGGCTGTGGGTCACATGCTTGGCACGGCGGTCCTGGACCGACCCTGGCACAGCGGTTGTGGACGGGGCCTGGCACAGCAGTCCTGGGCCGGGCTGGGCCGGCGGGTGTACAGTGGATGATGCAATGTGACTTTAAGGGGGGTCATGAACTGCCATGTCCATTGACATCATCTGAAGGATGTGTTGGCCTGCACCTCCCCAGCGGAATACGTGCAACGCCATGGTGGCGCCAGAGATTGAACATTGTTGCAAAAGAAGCATCTGTCCCGGAAGCTTGCACATGCGGTTGCCGATGTGTGACCGTGACGGTCCGTGCAAATGCAGACAATGGGAAGAGGGAACGTGGCCCGCGTATGCCCAATCGAAAATAGCGGAGCAGTGTACCGTCATGGCGGTGCCAATGATTGTATATTTTCAGACGCTGCACCGTGGTGTATAGTCTGCAGTTGCGTTATGAGGGTTGTGAGTGTGATTGCAAAACTTCATATGTCATGCTGTATTTCATGTGCCTTCATACTATGCCCATCGGTGTGCACACAATGTGCAACACATGTGCATGTCGACGTGTTGACGTCGGGTATTTCCCTACAGACGTTTCAACTTCTTCACATCTACACAGGACATCACGGCTGTATCGCCACATTCTGAATATGTTGTCAGTGTGTGGTTAATGTGTGGTAATAACAATGGTGGGGGTACACATGCATTCAGTGTATGTGTGTTGCCTGTTGTGTCACCATGCATGTAATGTCCGTATGCTCACCATTTTTGGTGTTGTCATTGGTGCATGATGACATGGTGTATGTGTATCATTATCGTTTGTGTGCTTGCACGTGCATGTGTGTCTGTGATGAGGCTTCTACACATTTGGGTCATGACACATAACTTGTTGGCAGTAATGTTGACATGAGACTAAGTTGCATTGCACATGTTGACACACATCATGTTGCTATTGGCTGCACATTGTTCATACGGCACTCCGTCTTGTAGTGACAATCAGAGATGTCACACATATGACAATTGTCCACCACATTTTTCTTGTTGGTAGAGTTGGATGACATGTGATTGAGTTGCACAGCCATGCGTTGTTTGTGAATTGACTTCCATTACATCTACTCCCACACAGGAGGGCTCCAAATGTCCATCGCCCATACACTGTGCTGGAGGATATGGTTGACGAGGAGGTGATCAGGAAATTCCGGCTGGATCGACGTAGATTGATGGAGCTTGTAGACCAATTGTCTCCTCACCTGCAGCCACGAAGAACCTATCCAGGTTCCATTACACCCACAGCAAAGGTGATGGTGGCACTACACTTCTTTGCAACTGGCACCTTTCAGTACACAGTTATGTTATGTTATATTATTTATTTTCTTCTATAGCACACGGCTACTCCAAAGAGCATCCCGGCCCTTTGGCGAAGAGAACTTGATGCAGAGTGACAACACAACAACTAAAAAATGAAGGAAAAAGACCAAAGAAAACCCCTATGCAGAAAAAAGCCAAGTTTTTAATTCCTACCTAAAAGCAAGAAGGCTATTTGCCCTTCGTAAAAACAAAGGTAGCTCATTCCAGCCCCGCGAAGCCAGATACCGGAAAGCCCGGCCTCCAGTTCTGGAACGCTTGATGGCAGGCACAGCCACTTTAGCCAAAGAAGCAGATCGCAGAGCCCTGCTAGGCAGGTAGAAAGAGAAGCGTTTCCCGATGTACTTAGGGCCAATACCGTGAAGGGCTTTAAAAATCAAGGTTAGGCTTTTGCCGGGGGATGTCACAGTCCATGTTCAGCATGGTACTTCGGGATGTTCTAAAAGCCATGATGCTGTACAAGGATGACTACATCCATTTCCCACGGCCGGCAGAGTTGGCAGGAGTCAAAGCAGACTTCTATGCACTGGGCCAGATACCCCACGTAGTGGGTTCCATTGATGGCACACATATCGCTCTCATTCCACCACGGGCACGTGAGCAGGTGTATAGGAATCAGAAGCACTTCCATTCCCTCAACGTGCAGGTGGTGTGCCTGGCCGACTACATCATATCCCATGTGTGTGCAAGATTTCCAGGCTCTGCACATGACTCCCACATCATGCGGAGCAGCATTGTCCCCAACTGATGGCAAATCTGCGTCCAGAATGTGAGTGGCTTGTTGGTGAGTATGCTGTGGGGACAGTTGTGATATCTGTGTGGCATGGGGTACCCACCAATTCTGGTTGTGATATTTCTGTCTCTCATCCCCCTACATAGGCGACTCAGCGTACCCAAACAGGCCTTGGCTGCTGAGTCCCATACGTAATCCAACTACAGCGGGTGAAATGCGATACAATGATGCCCATGGAAGGACACGTAGAGTGGTTGAACATACTTTTGGACTGCTGAAGTCTAGGTTTCGGTGCCTGGATAAGACCGGAGGGGCCCTGCCTTACTCACCAGGCAAAGTGTAGTGTAGTTCCTAGTTTCCCACTAGGCCCTGCGCATTGGAATAACATAAACAGTAGTATCGACGTGGAACTGCGGATATTCCAGGCCTCCACTGACTATGCTAAACTTAATTGGGTTGTGTTACCAACTAGCTCAGAGGTCACCGGAAACTTTCTTCTCTGCATAGGAAGTGATCAGCTTCCCTGGCACAGACAAGAAGGGATTCAGTTTTCCAACAACCGTGCAACATGACAACTTTGCTCCTCAGATCAAGAGTCAATCTCTAGGAACGTGTGAAACAATAGACATGTATTTCACTCAGTCAGTCTAGTGCAGTTTACTTTCACGAGATGTAGAGAATAGAGAGACGGGCGTTTGTCAATAAAAGGTTAACATTTATTGAACAGTCTTTCTTCTCGTACAAGAGAAATGTATTGCCACAATTGCAATAATTGTTATTATAAAAAGTACGTACAGTAAGATAAGTATTGCGAAATAGAACTGTAAAAGCATTGATATGGTTTCTTAGCCATACAATGGTTTAAAAGTAATAAAACATATATACAGTCATATATACATTAGGCTAACAT
This sequence comes from Lissotriton vulgaris, assembly GCF_964263255.1. NCBI lineage: Eukaryota > Metazoa > Chordata > Amphibia > Caudata > Salamandridae > Lissotriton > Lissotriton vulgaris. The sequence continues at coordinate 1,050,281,715 of NC_141687.1, forward strand.
ACTCAACTGGTGCTTCTAACTAAGCCTACCCCAGTGTGCCTGACCTAAGCCTAACACGTGAAAGGGGAGTAAGTAAGTAGCTTTAAGTTAAGTTGGTTTTGCCAAGGTTTGTTTCAAGAATTCTCATCTAAGGGTTTAGTCAACACCATACCTCTGAATAGAATGATGGAGGATTGGTATCTCCTTCAGGGGTCTCTCTCGATATCCCAGTCACCCGCGAGGGTAAACCGGAAACGCCGTGGCTGGATTTCTCTGCACGAGAAAGGCAGCGGGTCTCTTCAGCGCGCCGAGGAAGGAGTGGGGACAGCGTCCGCGGGCAGCTGGAATCTGCTGGATGTCTTTGCAGAGGACGGCTGTTCAGCTCCTTAAGTGTACTGCACCATAGTTCGCGCTTTAGCGGCGATAATGGTATCAGCAGCTTCACCACCACAGGATAGCAGGCTGCAGCGACAGAGTGCTAGATTCACCAACACGGGGTCGTGCAGGCAGCTAGCATCAGCAACAGTAGCTTGCAGCTCACATTGCTTAAGGCAACGTTGGTAATATTTTTACCTGACAGGTGCCGGGTTTGACGCAAGTTTGCTGGACTTAAGACGTCAATTAAAGATGTCACTAGGAAGTGATAGTTATCAGTTGCTCATTAGAGTTCCATTACTAATCAAAACACAGCAAGCGGGGATTTCCAGGTTTGCTGAGTTTTTATCTTGTTGAAGAACTCGGAGTGTTATCTAGGAATATCAGATAGTGACTACTGCTCTGTCATTGCACTAATTGGTCGCAAAGGAAGTGGCAGAGAGAACTATGCTGGAATGTGGCTCTGTTCGTGTGAGGCCAGAGATGACTTTTCTGAAAATCGCACTTGAACGGTTATGCCAATATAGGGAATAAATGGATTTATAGCCGAATAGGGGCATAAGGTCACAGTATCGATCAGGAACCTAGATAAACACGCAACACCCACTCCACGGGTTAATGTCCATCAAAATTACTAAAACTAAAGCAATTAGATGTATGTGTAACATTGCCCACCCCAAAATACATAAACGCATTCGAAATAGGCGTACTTGTATTACATGAATTTAGGTACTGTACGTTTTTTAAAGCATAGTAATCATTCAAAAAATGTTTGCATATGAAATCAATGAACGATTATGCAAAAGGAATTACACATGAAGTATCTCTGACAGAAGAAAAGGCGAGATAAATCATCACATAAAAATGCATTGTAATAACATGTGCTAGAGGCTGGTGTAATGTTGTTATGTCTCTAGATGTGTTTAGAAATAGAAGTGTGAAGCTTCTGTTCTCTAAGAATAGTTTTTACGTTAAGCAAAGAATTGTTCGTGCCAAAAAAGGTCAATATTAGAAAAATTGTCCAATTCAAAGAATTATTGCTTGAACGGGGAAAAATAGATTTCCAAAGCTCTTGGCAGTTTTTGTTGATCAAAACTGAAGGCCGAATTCAGAGTTCATGGGAACGCTGTGTGTCGGAAAGCTTCTAAAAGTTATTGTTTCTGTACGGGTGAGAACATCGTATCAGACAGGCTCTCAAAAAATTGGTCCACAAATTCAGGTGATAGTTCAACCAAATTAGATAGCGCTGTAACTTGGCAGGTGTGAGAATGATTGCTGTCATCGAAGGCAGGACCAGCAATGCTCACAGAGCGTTGTACCTGGATGATGCTGCTTTTGTCACTCGCTCCACTGTTACCACTTGGCTGTAGTACAGGAGTCTCCACGAATGCCGTCATCAGGATTGGTAGCCTCTGGGGACAACACAGTGCGTGAGCCGTTATTGGACTGAGCAAAGTATCGACGTCCATTGGTACTGCTGATGGAAGTGAAAGACAGATGTCCAACACGCATTCATCGCCGCACAGCATACACCGTAGCACAGGTAAAATGCAATTTTGAAATATCGGTCTGAATGAAAGGAACCAGGTCATGTTTAGATCTCTCAGCCTGGCCAATCCAAGGACGTTAGTTATCCTGTCCCGGTAGCGCATTGCTAGGATTGTCTCTTCCATTCCCATAGGAGCTATGTCTGAGCCGAGGCTTGCCATAACGTAGCAGGAGGGTCAAAAATAGAATCTCCGCGACGAGTCCCAAAAATAATGGTATGCCGCCAAAAATGGAGTGCACAAAATTAGGAAAGATTCCCAAAATTGCCTGGAAGGGTGTTAGCAGTCCCGTAAAGACTGTCTTAAATATGCCTGGGATGCTTGTTGCACTAGACATGTTAAGGAGTTGGCTCAACATTTCTACGAAATGCACAGGGCAATTTGTTGATAAAAGGTCATGAACTTCAGTAGCTGTCCTTGCAACTAGAAGATCATACGTCTCTTTAGATGACGTTATAGGCACTGTTGTCTGTAAAAGTACAGATTTCATTTTGCTTAATGTATCAATTCGTATAGAATAGAGATTCAGACGAGGCCAGATGGCAGTCACTATGTCTGGAGGCCCACTCGGAAACAATGCTTGCATACAGCATTTGACCATGGATGTTACTTCTACTAGATAACTTTTCCCTGGCACGAGGCCACAACATCTGTGATCCGTTCTAAGAATGTAACTCCCGTTCGCGAGTTGCATAAAGAAGGGCTCTATCTGAGTTGCAGGTGTGACTAGCTGGTGGCATGAAAGGTTGTTTGAATTTCCATCACATGCTCCGTGTAAATTAATACCCTGACACAAAAGTATACCGCTTAGTGAATGTTTACAATTTTCACCACTAAGAAATACATTTTTGTCGCTGTCACTATAGCAAGAATGAGTGTATGGTAATTTCCATTCAGATTTTACATATCCTTTACCCAATTGTTCATACTGGCCAGCAGGTATGTACTCAAGGCACTTTTTAAATCGGAAAGTTGTTATCGGAATTGTGATAATTCCGTGTATTATCCATTCAATGACAGGACTCTCTGACATTGTCAATGGTAATCTCTCGAGTTTTTCGATGCTCAGGATTGTATAGTCTGCTCCTTTCTGTGCCAAACTGATCTGTTTATCAGTAAGGTTAAAACTGGAAAATAATGACGTTGTGTTGATTAAACGCCAAGGCACATAGCCTGAACTAAGATTTTGCAGCGTCCAGCCTAATTCTATAATAGAGCGTAATTGAGATTGGCCATGTTGTAACATTAGCAAATCTCTGTCTATCACATCAAAGGCAGAGGATACAATATTGTCCAACGATTATATTCTGGAAGACAGAGTCGTTAACCCATTGTCTACCACAGAAAGTGATTTCTCCAAATTAATACGATCAATTTCTCGTATTTTTTCAGCAGTTTCAATTTGCTTTACTTTCCAAGCCTCGTTGTAAGCAGCATAGATACTGGTCGCTATGAAACGCTTCTGACGCTGTTTGCGTGGTCCAAGAATGAAATCGCGCAAATCAGCACCATCTTTTAGCAAAGACAAGTGTTGCTTAATTTCAGCCAGTGTGGACGTAGTTAGCCATTCAAGGCAGAGTTTCCCTACACTGTATGTTGTTATAATCCCTGGATGTTGTCTCTGGGAGTATCTAGAGTCTAATCTGGTCATTTTTAACCCCTGTGTTTTATTCAGGAATCTATCTTGACAGCTATTTGTGTCTGTAGGCCAGATTAACCACTTTTTCCAATCAGGATTTGTTCTGTTGAAATGTAAAATGTGTGACACGTCTAACTCAATATCTGTGGTTGCATTCTCAGGTATTGGCTTTGGTATAGACGGTGTTTTAAGGTCTTTGATCTTAGCTAGGCCAAGACAAGATGTTTGGTGTATTGTGTCATTTAAAAACAACATTTGTTCTGGTATCATGCAGATTCTAAATAGTGCTTCAATGCCTTGCACCTGCCAATCTTTTGTACCCCAAATGGTTTTCGTTTCAATATTATTTTTCCAATAATCAAAACCAAATGTCATCATTTTGTCATAAAATGCTTCTGAATATATCAATTTAGAATTTGTCAGCATTGTTTTCATTCCTGTTTTTTCTAACAGTTTGTAATAAAACGTTTCTGCATCACTGGTGTTAAACCCTGAGAAGTATTTGAATTTCTCAAAAAATGCTTTAGAACTGCTTTTAGGTGGTGTAGAACAATGTTCCCATTGATTATACATAAAAACATTTCTAGGCTGTGCAGATTTATGCAAATAGTGATCCCCATAGTGGGTGTAACAGAATAACTGCTCATAACTAGATGAACCTTGTAAATAATCATGATCTGTGAATCTAGCTGACATTACTAAATCAGACATCATGTCATTAATACTGTTAAAGTCCCAATCATCAGAGAATGTACTAGGTGTCACAAAGTCACTTAAGGAAACCTTTAGTTGATGAGGATACTTCAGGATTTCGACCGGACCATATATCTCATAGTCTGTTTTCTCCCATACTACCCCACCAGGTATTGGAATTGCTGTGACATTTACTGTTGACAGTTCTCTTTTCTTCACGTGGGATGATCTGTGTGGTTTCAGGACTAGGTTGATGTTCTGACTTGCTGTGTCCATTGTAATATATTTTCCCTCAATGAATTTTCCCAAACACAGTACCATGATGAGCCAAAGCAGGAGGAAAAATACACCTAGACCGAACCAGAACTCTAGCCAAGGGGAAATAAGGTAGATTTCCTTCAGTTGATGAAAGAGTTCTGTTGCTTTTTCTTTAAAAGTCTTTTTAGTTTCTGGCATCACTTCGGGATCGTTTTGATCTTCAGAGAAGTTGTCAAAGTTGATGAAATAACCAGAGGCAGTTCTGTCAATTGATGGGATTGTTCTTTCAATCTGTCTCTCGGTAGCACTTTCTGATGCCACATTAGTGTAGACTGGTGTTGTTTCTTGACGAACTGTTTCAATCTGTGTTTCAAGAGGCACGAGTTCCATGGCATTATTGCATAGTCCTTCATTGTGCACTGCAGGCTGATCGAATGTGATTAGTCTTTCAGTTTGAACCTCTTGGATTGTTGCAAGTTTGGGTATTCTGTTGTTTCTTGGGAGTCCACTGGGCCTACTGTTGATTATAGGCCACATGCTTGTGGTTTTACCAGATCGATAGACACGACTCTGTTCTCCTTTTTACCAGCAAGGGGCGGTAGCACAACTGATCTTGTTCCGGTGACTGCCAAGACAGGTACTGCTTTTCTGTAAGAAGGCCCAAATTCCTTCTTAACCGCGATCTTTTCTCTGACTAGATCCCCAATCTTTGGAATCCAGACAGGCCTTGCTGGGGCTGTTGCGGGTGGTGCCTCGTCAGTGGTACTTGGCTGTTGCTTTAACTTTATGTTGCTTAAGGATTTTCTTGTTTCATTCAGTTACTGTAAAACAGCCAAACGATCTTTGATGTCAAAGTCTGTTGTTTTTTCTTGTACCACTGACATCTGACTATCGAGGTCCTGAACTCGCATTCTAATTCCGAACAATAGTTCGTATGGGCTGAAACCTTTTAGAGAATTTCTTGGCATGTTGTTAAGACTAGTCTGGACACTTATTAAATGTTTGACCCACCCAGCGCCTGAACCTAATACCTTCGCTGTTATAGATTGCTTTATGTCACGGTTTTTTCTTTCTACCACACTATTCCCTTCGGGGTGCGACGGACAAGAATACCGCAACCCAATTCCCATGCTAGCCATGGCCTCCCTATAAGCTTGAGAGCTGAAAGCAGGACCCTGGTCAGAATGGAACGTGGTAATTGCGTATGTGCCGATAAAGACTCGCAAATCTTTTATAACCGTTCTAGCGTCAGCCGAGCGCTGGAGGCCTCATTTTTTAAGTGCTTTTCGTCTTAATGGTGTACACTGGGACGCGCTTCTCTTCTTTGATTGCGCAGATAGACCGCCTTATGCTGTCTAGAAGGGATCCTGAAACTACACTGGCCTGTTCATTTTTGCGATCTCAGTTGCAGTTTTCACAATTTTGAGCAAAACATTGAATATCTATACTCATCCCTGGCCACCAGTACTCTGATTGTAATTCTTTCAGATAGGCTTTGATTGTTTGGTGTCTCAGACCCAACCCCATGTGTGCTTCCAGTAAGAGGAAGCCCCTCCTGCTCCTGTTTGGAATTACTCTGTCCCCCACTCCAGGGATTCGAGCAAAAGGAACGGAGTTTGCATCGATTATGTATGCATAATTGAGTGGATAGTTTACGGGTAGTGCTGCACAGTCGCCTTTTACGGTCGTTTTTACTGCCAGCATGGTTTCCCCGTCTATGTACTTATCTGTACGCTTTTTTGTGGCTACGGAAGCCGGTTTAGTTGCTTCCGCTTTGGCTGTATTAGCCAATGAATTCCCTGCAACGTGAACGCCATCACGTTGAAGACTCTGTGCGTGAATCACGTGAGTCTTTTGTAGTTCTTTGTGTAAAAGAGCTACCTCGTTCCAGAGCAATTTATGCTTTATTGTGGCACCTGTGTCATCTTTGTAGTCGTTTTCAATCCAACTCTGCAGTTTATTGTTGTAAGACTTGACGCAAAAATGAGAATCGCACACTATAAGTGTCGGGAATTCACGTTCTGCATTTTCGAGCGCCATCTTTAAAGATCTGATTTCAGTTCTTTGAACCGAACAGTTTCTTACAGATTCAGTTTTTGTTACTTTCGGTCTGAATTTACCGCACAGCCAACGACCTTTAATGATCGCACATGCTGCATCGTAGGATTTTCTCTCTACGTTGAAATGCTGTACAAAGCTATCTGTATAGATTATACAGGCGTATTGTGGGAGAGGCAGAATTTCGATTGGCAGAGGATATTCTTCTTCATATTTTAAATCATTCAGTTCTTCGAATTGCAGGGCGAAATAGTATTTCACGTCTTCCGCTCCTAGAGAATCTATGCACTGTATCCATTTTGGATCCAGTGACACTGTAGGCAGGTTTACTGGGCTGAATAGCGCCTCGAAGGCGGATTCCGCTGTAAGGATATTAATCCGTTTGCCGTGTGCTAGTTCTCGTTCATTTGCTAATGCGATTTGCACTGCGTTCACAGTTCTTTCTGTGGGACTGAATGTTTTTTCTGCTTGTGTGTACAAGTGAGATTTAATCGAAATAGGTACCTTTTCTCCCTCATTAGAGGTTAGGTATGTGAATCCGCATCTTCCTGGGATGACTCGGATTACAAGATCGATCGTGTTGTTACGTGTATCTAATTTTGTTTTTGCTAACATGTCTGTTTGCAGTGATCTCAAAATTTCTGTGTGTTTTTGAGTCCAATTGATTTGTTTAAAATCAGGTTTAATTAGTTCGTAGAGAGGTTTAACCCTCTCTGCGTAATTTAGGATGTAAGTTCTTCCGAAATTCAGAAAACCTAGTATGGATTGTAAATTCTTCAGCGTTTTTGGAGCTTGGAGTACAGCGCACTTCTTTAAGAAGTTGTCCGCTAGGCTTTTCCCTTCACTTGATAATTCGTACCCTAAAAATAGTACTGTCAGATGGGCAATTCGGGACTTTTTAAAGTTGAATTTGTAACCCTCTGCTGTGAACCCAAGTATAATGGTGTTCACTCTTTTCAAGTGAGTATCCAAGTCGTCGTCTGTGAGATAAATATCATCTACGTAAGATAATGCTTCATCATCATAGATTTGTAGTAACTCTGTTACCCTAGCTGAGAATAGTCCTGGGCTGTTCTTGAACCCTTGTGGTAGTCGACAGAATTTTTTCTGCGACCCAAATGCGGAGAAAGCGGTCAAATATCTGCTTTCTGGTGCAATGTTTTGACAAAAGAAACCATTAGAAATGTCTAATGTCGTTTTATATTTTTTCCTAACTATGTTATTCATTAGGGCTGCACTATGCGAGTTTTGTACTGCAAAGGTTTTGTAACATGTATTAAGATGTCTGTAGTCCAAAACTAGACGATATGAATTGTCTGGCTTGGAGACAGGAAACAAAGGATTGTTCATTTGAGAGGTGCATGTTTCAATCACCCCCTGGTACTCAAGTTGATCTAAGATCTCCCTGACTTGTTTTTTAGCTTCTTGCTTTATGGGATACTGCCGTTGGGCAGTTGGTTCACTTTTTAATTGGATTTTGTGAGGCGGTGAATCCTCATCCCATCCTACATGATTTTTATACAATGCAGGTGCCTGGGCCACTGCCCATTTCCTTGCATATGTGTATTTTTTGTGAATCGGAATGTGATTCGAGAAGGCAGGCATAATCACTTCTTCGCCACGAGGGCACTCCCTGACAAACTCTGGGGGCCAATCTTTTTCAGCTAACAGAATATCATAGCCTTTTGAGAGCTTATCCCAAAATAGACCCTTAATTTTCCTAGTCTTATCACCCTCTATACGCAATGTTATTTCGTATATTTTATGGGGCTCGCTAAGTCTGGTGTCGGCAGTTTCAACCTGAATGTATTCATTCGTGTCCACTGTCTCCAGATGACTCATCAAGATCTTGCGCGCTATACTGATTTCTGCTGTACTGTCCAACATTGTCAATGCCCACTCCCCGTTTTTCAACTGTGTCCTCAGTATTCTCGGCATGGTTGATTACTCTAATACTGGCTACCTTCTTTTTCTGAAATTGAGATTTCTTATTTTGAGCAGGTTCCTTGTCTTTGGACTTGGTGTGCTCTCCTGGGTCTGACCGTCCTCTTCTTTCCGAATTCTGTGGAAGAGATCGAGAGGGACGTGTATCAATACTTTGATATCTGTCAGGTTTTTTCAGATTATCCCTATTTCTAAGGTTATATCTTTGCTCAGAGGGCTCCCTCTGGGGAGACTGGCGTTCTCGAGTCGGAGTTCTTTCCCTCCGTCGAGGAGACCTTCCTCTGGACTGGAAAACTTTTTTATTGGGAGTGGATTGTTTATTTCCATCCCAGCTCTTTTTAGGAGTATTTAAATTATTTTTAATAAATAATTTTTCAGGATTTTCGAGCAGTTGGGGCTTAACTGGTTTTCCACCCAAGCTGTCTCTACCTAATTCTTCATAGCACTTTTCTATGATTTTTGCAAGCTCAACAGGATCTTTTATATCTGTTTCCTTCAACTTCTGGCGGATCGCCACAGATGCTGCTTCTCCTTTAATGTTGGCTAATAATATAGCCGTGACCTGCTTGTAGTCTTTCAGTAATTTCATACCTAGATTTAAAGCGGGTTCTGGACCGAATTCATTTTGAATCTGTTTTAGCACTTCTGGTATTACCGCCATAGACGGAACACCGTGTGTTTTTGTGTAAATGGAAGCAAAGACTGTACCCCAAGTGTCACAGTCCTCCACGAGTGGTGCGATTCCCATAGGAAGGCAGATGGTCAAGATTCTGTGTTTCTCAATAGGGGTAGTATCAGGAAATACTGCCTCTATTTGAGTGATTTTCTGTGCTAACCAGAAAGGAATTTGTTCCCGTTTTACGGGTGTTTTACCAAGACATGACTGTATGTTCTGTGGTGTAATTTTATTAGTGTTCCCCTGATGAGGGGTCAGCTGTGGTACATTAACAGCTGGCTGGACTGTTGCAGTCCGCATTACATATTGGACTAATTGCCTATGTATTTTTATTAATGTTTTTAGCTGTACTAACAGCTCTTCTCTAGACATTTTTTCAATGTCAGGATGTGGTGTGTAGCTGGCTAGAACCGGCCACGTGGCTCCTGGTCTACCTAGTGGACCGAGCCTTGTAATGTGATCATTGTGTTTTAGGGCGCCATTAAACCAGAGCAGGTGCTCTTGAAATTTAAGTGGAATTTCAATCTCCTCGAAAGGAGCGTACTCTTCCGGGGGTTTCTCTATTTTGTAATAGTGAAACTCTTTTGTTCGATCGTTTACCGCTGGAAAGTTTATCAATGAATAGAATACCTCTGTCTGCCGATATTCGTGAGCCTCTATCACGAAAATTACTGTACCACCTTGAGGTGTCAGTCCGTTTTCTATAAGTTTTAAAGTTATAGATCTTCTTAAGTGGACCGGGATGATAATAGCATCCGGGTCTGTGTGTAGGAGACTCGAGTCCTCCTCTATTAGTAGGGATACCAGTCTAACTGTTTCCCTTTCTTCTTCACTGTCTGTCATTTTTTATAAATGCAGGCTTTGCAGAGTTGGTCTCCAAGGAGACAAAGATTAGGTGCACAATATTTTGGAACACTGTATCCTTCAACGTTGAATAAACCAGAGCTTTACATAGGAATCTCTTCCTACTAAGGTCGGGCGGATTTTAACCTTTCACCCACTCCAGACGTCTATTGGAGTATTTACGGGAGAAAGGGGTGTGAAATATGCACGACTGAGTTACTCTAAAAGTCTTGCGTTAGTTTATCGCCTTACCAAACGTTAGGGCGCCATGTAGTGTAGTTCCTAGTTTCCCACTAGACCCTGCGCATTGGAATAACATAAACAGTGGTATCGACGTGGAACTGCGGATATTCCAGGCCTCCACTGACTATGCTAAACTTAATTGGGTTGTGTTACCAACTAGCTCAGAGGTCACTGGAAACTTTCTTCTCTGCATAGGAAGTGATCAGCTTCCCTGGCACAGACAAGAAGGGATTCAGTTTTCCAACAACCGTGCAACATGACAACTTTGCTCCTCAGATCAAGAGTCAATCTCTAGGGTCGTGTGAAACAATAGACATGTATTTCACTCAGTCAGTCTAGTGCAGTTTACTTTCACGAGATGTAGAGAATAGAGAGACGGGCGTTTGTCAATAAAAGGTTAACATTTATTGAACAGTCTTTCTTCTCGTACAAGAGAAATGTATTGCCACAATTGCAATAATTGTTATTATAAAAAGTACGTACAGTAAGATAAGTATTGCGAAATAGAACTGTAAAAGCATTGATATGGTTTCTTAGCCATACAATGGTTTAAAAGTAATAAAACATATATACAGTCATATATACATTAGGCTAACATACTCAACTGGTGCTTCTAACTAAGCCTACCCCAGTGTGCCTGACCTAAGCCTAACACGTGAAAGGGGAGTAAGTAAGTAGCTTTAAGTTAAGTTGGTTTTGCCAAGGTTTGTTTCAAGAATTCTCATCTAAGGGTTTAGTCAACACCATACCTCTGAATAGAATGATGGAGGATTGGTATCTCCTTCAGGGGTCTCTCTCGATATCCCAGTCACCCGCGAGGGTAAACCGGAAACGCCGTGGCTGGATTTCTCTGCACGAGAAAGGCAGCGGGTCTCTTCAGCGCGTCGAGGAAGGAGGGGGGACAGCGTCCGCGGGCAGCTGGAATCTGCTGGATGTCTTCGCAGAGGACGGCTGTTCAGCTCCTTAAGCGTACTGCACCATAGTTCGCGCTTTAGCGGCGATAATGGTATCAGCAGCTTCACCACCACAGGATAGCAGGCTGCAGCGACAGAGTGCTAGATTCACCAACACGGGGTCGTGCAGGCAGCTAGCATCAGCAACAGTAGCTTGCAGCTCACATTGCTTAAGGCAACATTGGTAATATTTATACCTGACAGGTGCCGGGTTTGACGCAAGTTTGCTGGACATAAGACGTCAATTAAAGATGTCACTAGGAAGTGATAGTTATCAGTTGCTCATTAGAGTTCCATTACTAATCAAAACACAGCAAGCGGGGATTTCCAGGTTTGCTGAGTTTTTATCTTGTTGAAGAACTCGGAGTGTTATCTAGGAATATCAGATAGTGACTACTGCTCTGTCATTGCACTAATTGGTCGCAAAGGAAGTGGCAGAGAGAACTATGCTGGAATGTGGCTCTGTTCGTGTGAGGCCAGAGATGACTTTTCTGAAAATCGCACTTGAACGGTTATGCCAATATAGGGAATAAATGGATTTATAGCCGAATAGGGGCATAAGGTCACAGTATCAATCAGGAACCTAGATAAACACGCAACAAAAGCATGCAGGATCCTGATTGCCTGCTGCATGCTCCACAACCTGGCCTTGCGCAATAACATTGAACTGCTCTTGGACCCTGAAGATCAACAAGTTCCTCGGCCTCCCATCCCACCCATGTCAACTGATGAGGATAGTGGTGAGGAGGAAGGTGTGGACCAGAGGCGACAGCTCATTGATCGCTACTTCCCTTGAATGTGAGTGACTACCTCTTGTGCCAGTTGACAAGGCCTTATGTATGTTTGCTGGTGTTGTGTGGATGTGGTGTGCATCAGCTGGCTGTTCTGCTATTAGATGTTTGCATTTGTGTGTGTTTATTTCTTTGGACATGCAAGTCTCCATGATGTGTGTCCTCTCATCCAATGATTTAGTGATGAATGTGGTTTGTGGAATGTTGCACTGCAGTGTGTTGTGATGGGTGTGATTCAGTTTCCTCACGTGTGCTTGCTGTCTCTGATTTTCCCTAGGTCACTCCCACAGCGGCAGGATTATGTACGACTTGGATCCCTGCACCTGGTAACGTCTGTTTCTGAGACAATCATGTGAATAAACATGGAGGCAACACATCATTGAGTGTGTAAGTGGAATTTATTTACTGGTTATGCATTGGTGCTGGTGAATATTTACAAGTTAGTGTGGGGTGAGGGAGTGTGGGTTGAAGGTCATGGCAGATGAAATGTCTGTGCTGACACCACATTGGGTGATGTCAGGCTAGTCCAGCAGACCTGTGCCAATGATTGGCTATGTGGGACAGGATAGTTTGCAGGGTGAATGGCTGGCTCAGGCAGTGTCAGAGTCATTGTCGGCCCCTCTTGGAGCTTGTGGATGGAGCATCCCCACTGCTCTCACCCACTTCCTGCCTCAGACGGCCCCTCCGTCTTAGAGCCGGAACGGAGTCAGCTTGGGGGGCAGGTTGCTCAGGGGCCACATCTGTCGCCAGGGGCACAGGTGGCGGTGGCGGTGGTGTTGCTGCCCGTGGCGTCTGGACACTTGGTTGAGGGGCGGTGGGGGTGTTGCAGGCTAACCATTCCCTCCACAGTGTTGTCTGCTGGCCCATGATGTCCACTATATGGCCAAGCCGGCTGTCAATGGACCGCAACATGTTTGTGTTGTCAACCGAGTCCTGGTGGGCACGATCTGCCTGTTCCTGGCCACGCTCGTAGGAAGCCTGGATTCGGGCTAGGGATTCCAGTGACTCAGCGACAGGATGGGGTGGGTGTGCTTCCCCAGCTCGACGGTGTGTGGAACTCCTGCTTGGCTGATGTGGCCTCGGCTCTCTCCTTTCACGCCCACTCTTCCTGCTTGGCTGGTATGGTGATGGCCCTGCGTCGTGCGGTGGGTTAGGCAGGGTGGCACAGGCAGGAGTGGTGGTACTGGTGGTGGTGGAGGTGGTGGTGGTGGCTCTGCAGCTCACTGTGGCCGGTGTTGTAGGAGTTACACAGGCGACGGTTGTCGGGGCAGGGATTTCCTGTGAGCCAGATTGCCCTGGCAGTGTGCTCGGGCCCGCTCCATCCTCCGCACCGGAGCTGGCTCTGTCATCGTCCCCAGAGAGTCCTGGATGTGTGTGAGGCGAGTCTTGCGGCCGGTTGCTGGTTTCACCAGTGAGATTTCGATCACCTGTGGGACAAGATTGTGCTGATCAGTACTGTGGACATTACATGTTTATTTCAAATTATTAACATTTCAGTGTCCTGTCGCACACACCCCACCCACCTCTCAGACACCCCACCCACCACCACTGCCCTCCCTGTTGGCATGGGGGCCTGTTGGGAGTTGTAGTAGTGACCTCTCACACACCCCACCCACGCCCACCGCCCTCCCTGTGAACATGGGGGCCTGTTGGGAGTTGTAGTAGTGAACTCTCACACACCCCACCCACCGCCATGCCCTCCCTGTGGACATGGGGGCCTGTTGGGAGTTGTAGTAGTGACCTCTCACACACCCCACCCACCACCACCACCCTCCCTGTGGACATGGGGGCCTGTTGGGAGTTGTAGTAGTGACCTCTCACACACCCCACCCACCTCTCAACACACACCACCTCCACCCTCCCTGTGGACATGGGGGCCTGTTGGGAGTTGTAGTAGTGACCTCTCACAAACCCCACCCACCACCACCGCCCTCCCTGTGGACATGGGGGCCTGTTGGGAGTTGTAGTAGTGACCTCTCACACACCCCACCCACCTCTCAACACACACCACCTCCACCCTCCCTGTGGACATGGGGGCCTGTTGGGAGTTGTAGAAGTGACCTCTCATACACCCCACCCACCTCTCAACACACACCACCACCGCCTTCACTGTGGACATGGGGGCCTGTTGGGAGTTGTAGTAGTGACCTCTCACACACCCCACCCACCACCACCTCCGTCCCTGTGGACATAGGGGCCTGTTGGGAGTTGTAGTAGTGACCTCTCACACACCCCACCCACCTCTCAACACACACCACCTCCACCCTCCTTGTGGACATGGGGGCCTGTTGGGAGTTGTAGTAGTGACCTCTCAGACACCCCACCCACCACCACCGCCCTCCCTGTGGACATGGGGGCCTGTTGGGAGTTGTAGTAGTGACCTCTCAGACACCCCACCCACCACCACCACCCTCCCTGTGGACATGGGGGCCTGTTGGGAGTTGTAGTAGTGACCTCTCACCCACCCCACCCACCACCACCGCCCTCCCTGTGGACATGGGGGCCTGTTGGGAGTTGTAGTAGTGACCTCTCACACACCCCATCCACCACCACCGCCCTCCCTGTGGACATGGGGGCCTGTTGGGAGTTGTAGTAGTGACCTCTCACCCACCCCACCCACCACCACCGCCCTCCCTGTGGACATGGGGGCCTGTTGGGAGTCGTAGACATTTTGGTGAGTATGTGGACCACATGCATGGGTTGGGGCCTGTGAGATGTGTCTTCTGAGTTGTGTGAGGCAGACCATGTCGTTGTGCTCGTGGTGCTTGGTTTGTACTTACCAGCCTCTTCTCCTTCCTCACTTCTTTCCAGGCTCTCTGGGTGCAGTATGCCCAGCACCTTTTCCTCCCAATCAGTGTAGGGTATGGGCTCCGGGGGTGTGCCGCCGCCAGTGTGCTGTGCTCGTAGATGGTTTTTGGCACGGATCCCTTTGACCCTGGTTTTCAGGTCATGCCACCACCTCTGTATCTCGTGCTTTGTCCTTGGCACGGTCCCTGATGCATTCACCCTACTTACGATCCTGTCCCACATGTGATTTTTGTCACCCACGGTGGTCTGCTGGACTAGTGCCCCGAATATGTGGGGTTCAACACGGATGATTTCATCCACCATTACCTTCAACTCGGTCTCCATGAATTTTGGATTTTTCTTGGGTGCCATGGTGTGTGGTGCTCGAGGTGTGGGTTGAGTGAGTTGGGAGGTGCAGGTGTGTGGTGTGCAGGAATGGTGTGGTGGGTGTTTGTGTGGTGGGTGTGTTTGGGTGGTGGTTGTATATGTTCAATTGGTGTGTGCTGTCGGTCGTCTTGGGCCTCTTGCTAGCAGCTATGCTGTGATGCAAAGGATTGTGGTAGTGGGTGGGAGTCATTTTATAGTCTGTGTCGTGGTCGTGTTCCAATGGTTGTTGGCAGTCAGGTGCTAGGTGGGTGTGTTGACTAATGTGAATTAGTAGGTACTTGGGGGGGTGTCATTGTGGCTAGTGATTGGGGTTGGTGTTTCAGGTGGGTGGTAGTCCTGTTTCGTGTGTTTGCTATTAACTTCCGTCACACTTTTTGTCATTGGTTTGACGGTAGGGATGTTGTTCGTGTTGGCCTTCCGCTGAGATGCACCGTTTCTCGTTGCATTGTTTCCGCTGTGGCCGTGGATTGCGTTGCGTACCGGGGTACAGGCAGCGTTATCCTAATCGCGGACACGGAGCCTCCGCAGGTATAGCGGTAGATGTGGCTGTTCCTGCGGTC
Source organism: Lissotriton vulgaris (assembly GCF_964263255.1). Lineage (NCBI taxonomy): Eukaryota > Metazoa > Chordata > Amphibia > Caudata > Salamandridae > Lissotriton > Lissotriton vulgaris. The sequence continues at coordinate 1,050,297,448 of NC_141687.1, forward strand.
ATGTGCGTCCGCAGCAGGCGGTGTTTCATCGGTTCCGTCCGCTTGCGGCGGTCTCAGGTGTATTCCGTTCTCCGCGGACGGTGTTTGCTGAGGTCCGTCCGCTGCGGACGTACTTTCGTCCCATTTGTATCCTAATTACTACGGAGGTTTATCCGCGGTGCGGTCTGGAGTAACTTGGCCGCTTCCTTGAAGGACGGAACACGTTTCTGTCCGCGATCCTAATTGGCTCCAAAGTGTTGACTGAAAGACACACTCTCCTTTGCATTATAAAAATTAATCAATAGGATCTTAGCCAAATCTGGCATTACCCATTCAACAATTAGAAAGTTTCTCAAGCCTGTCTCCAGCATTGTTAGTGAGCCTTTCAATCTTAATGAGAGGAGGAAAATTAACCCTCCTTTTACTCTGCCCACCGTCCCTGGAGTAGCAGGTACAACAATACTTATAAAACCGTCAGAACAGCAGTTCTCAGAAGAGTCCCACGTTTCCTGTAGGGCAATAATGTCAAATTCTTTTAGATAATTCACCCATGTAGTATCCGTTCTTTTAGCCCTAATTCCTGCAATGTTCCAACTCATTATTTTCCATGTTATTACTGGGTTTAATGAGGAGGGACATTCTTGTAAATGCGACACATTATCCTGTAGTCAATCATTTTCCTCCAATTCTGACAAAGGAGCAAAATGATTATGTAGAGATATATCTATACTACATGGATTTCTGGGGTTATGCATGAGGGATGATACTATTGTAGCAGTTTCTACAGTGCACGGCAAAACTCCTCCTGGTTTAGATTGTGAGTTAACAGTCAGACTATTAGAAATACCCCTGGGTGCCAATAAATGCCTCTCATCGGTGGGAACTAGTAAAGGCCTACCATGGACCCTTAGTTGCCCAATTGCTGGAGGATCGAAAAAACCCAATGGTACTGATCTAATGCCAGGAGAAACTATCTCAGATGTATCCCAGAACAATCTGTCAGCTACGCTGGGTCTATTAAAGTTGACAACCACGCAGTCTCCTGCAATATTTTTAGGTCGATGGCCTATCCAGCCCACTCTTCTGGCCATAATAATATTGGGTGATATGTCAAGTCCCCCACTACTGTATTGAATGCACCACTTTTTGGACTGTCTTAGGAGATCATGAGTGGATTCAGTCACATTTTTGCCTAAATACTGCAACTAGAGGAGAGCAGCATCAGGTGGCAAATCCAGATGACTACAGCCGTATTTCTCCTGTCTATTGGGGTTACCCATATATATGCCAGTTGTTGTTTTACTCATAATGTCTCTAGGCCCTGACCCCTTCATGCTGGCTACATTAGAGCTCCCCACAGATTGAAAAAAAGAGTTATCAGTCACACCACTGTCACAATTTCTCTCTACAGTACAAGGGGGACCTGAATCAGGGTTGATCTTGAACTACCCTTTTGCCCCTTATTTTCCCCTTGGGTAGTACTACAAACTTTCTGGGCCTGCATATCCTAAGCTTCCAGACCTCTATAGTCTTTGATAAATAAATCAATTTGATTGCATTTTTTTAACAGTCCTGCAACACAGCTATTGAGGGTATCTATAATGTCCTTAGCTATACCCACTAAAACTGGTTCCACGCGAGATGTAAACATTTTTTTCACCAGGTCACCCAAATTTTGAGGGATATTAAAGTCACTCCCTTGCTGCCCAGATGCATGTTTTTGGCGCTTCATACATTTCATAATGTTTCTGCGTTTCCCCAGTCTCCGATGTTCCGTGGGTCCAGGGGGCTCTTTCTCAGCCACTTGATTTTCCTCTACAGATTCAGTTTCCATTATTCCACTACCAGGTTTAAATACGCCCCTTTGGAATTGTTAAAATGTCCTCAGGTTCTAAAGGTACAATAGGCGCGGAAATAGGGCTAATATTAACGTCTTCAATAACAATTATAGGGGTATCCAAGACCAGTTCCTTCTCGGCATTCGCTAATTCTTTGCTTAGAGCACCCACTGCAGACGTTAAGTATGATATAATAGACTCTAACTGTCTTGGCACTTTTGCCTTTTTACCCTCCTGGACATCATTACTCGGTTGTTTGCGCTTACCCATAGATGAGGTTAGGGGGGTAGCCCGGCCTGGCCAATTCTGGCCCCTGATGGCCACAGACGGGCCGCCCTCTGCCTGGGCTTAAACCCGGCACCCCCCACGCACGTCCCGTGAGGCAGGAGGCATTTCGCGTTCTTCAAGCGCCTCCAGGCGCGGCGGGAGCATCACGAGTGCGCCGAACCCCCAGGGCAGCTGGGAGGTGTAGTGCCAGTAGAAGTGGTGCGCCGGTAGCGCGGCAGTTGCCCTCACGGGTCTCTGTGCCTGCCGGTGAGTTTGATTTCTGCCCCCACAGTGCGCTTGCCGCCCCACGTTCTTCAAGCGCCTCCAGGCGCGGCGGGAGCATCACGAGTGCGCCAAACCCCCGGGGCAGCTGGGAGGTGTAGTGCCGGTAGAAGTGGTGCGCCGGTAGCAAGGCCGTTGCCCTCACGGTCCTCTGTGCCTGCCGGTGAGTTTGATTTCTGCCCCCTGAACCATGGGTCTTTTATACCCACACAGGAGCACAAAAGGAGGCAATACAAGTTCACATAGGAAGAGTTACATACATAGATGGTCATACAGAGAATGCAGAATCAACAAAAAGGGAGAAGCCAACAGTTGCTGATCTCGATTAAAACAGCCTGTCAGTAACAGACTAGAGCAGGTGCATGGGCAGCTACAGGCTCTTCTGAGCATGTGCAGAGTAGCAATGGCTAGGTATCGCCAGTTCTTGAGCAAAGCACAAGGGCAAGCAACTGAGAAGAAGGAAAGAGCACTTGGTGAGCACATGGTCAGACAAGGTGGCTGCCGAAAACAAGATGGCTTCAGCTAAATGCTAACAGCGATCTCTGCCTTTTTTCCACAATCTCCCTTCTCCCTTTCCCCACCATAGTGCTGGAAAAAGCCAACAGCTCACAAATACCTGGAGCAGAAACTTCTCCTAGACATCTCCAAATCTGAACTCCACAAAAACCAAAGCAATGAGACTGCCTTGATCGCAGCCACTAATGACATCAGAGCCCTCCTTGATGGGGGAGAACAGTGGCTCTAGTCCTCCTCGACCTCTCAGCAGTCTTTGACTCCGTGGGGGATATTTACAAAGAAGTAACGGAGCACAGCGTTAGCCTCCTTGGCCTAACACAATGCTCCACCACTTCTGAAATGCACAGCTGCACCGTATTTACAACAATATGGTGCAGCCCTGCGTTTCCCCCTGTGCTGGTGCAAATGTCAGCAGCCTAGCTCCAACACAGGCACCCAGCACACATTGAACTTGCAACTCATCATTTGTAAAATGATTGTTTACATGCAGGAAGGGACACCTTCCTGCACATAAACAATCATGCATGGCGTTTTGCTGTTTCTATGTGTGCTGCACAATGTAGAACACATAGAAATAGCAAAAACAAAAATAAATAAAGCATTTCCTCTCATTCTGCCATGTTAGGATCAGGTTTTCTTTTGTCTTAATTTTGGTGCTGCCTTCTATTTATGCCGCCCTTGTAAATAGGGGGCATCGTAAAAATCAAAAGTTGTTGCAGGGGAACGCTCACCGCAAAAACCACTACACACCCCTTTTATGCTAAGTAGAGTTTGTCAGGGTGCTTTAAATCATCTGCAGTGTTCCTCAGGTATCCTCCTTAAAACTCCCCCTCTTCAACACCAACATGACCCCCTTGGCCAACATCATCAGATCCCAAGGGCTAACATCATATTCTACGCAGACAACACCCAGCTCATCCTCTCGTTCTCAAAAGAACCCACTGGCACAAGAACCAACTTCCAAAGGTGAATGATGAGTGTCAACAACTGGATAAAGGAAAATTGCCTGAAGCCTAACTCGAACAAAATGAAAGTGCTAATCTTCAGCAAAAATACCACGCTTGGAAGGACTCCTGGTGGCCCTCAGAACTAGGACCATCATCCAAACCGACTGACCATGCCAGAAACCTTGGCATAACCCTGGATAGTCATCTCTGCCTTCTTTCACACAGTTCGCATGCTACAAAAAGCCTTCAAATGTTTCCCCTTGAACACCAGGCGTACCGTCACTCAGGCCGATTAGACTAGGGCAATGCACTCTCTGCTGGAATAAATGCACACCTTTTGCAGAAACTCAAGATCATACAGAAGTCCACTGTCAGACTCATCCTCAACCACCCCAGACACCCCCACATCACCCCTCACCTCACTAAAATCCATTGGCTTTCTATACAGAAGAGATGCAAATTCAAGCTGATGATTCATGCCTACAAAGCACTGCACAACCAAGGACCAGCCTACATTAACCATTGCCTGAACTTCTACCCCCTTACCAGACAACTTCCCCACCTCCCTCTCAATCGCCCAAATTCCCTACACCCTCCTAAACCACAGCGGAGGACTCTAATTCTCCTACCTCGTGGCAAAACCCTGGAATGACCTCCCTCTGCAGTTAAGGACCTCCACCTATCTACTGGAGGTCAGGAGCGCACTCAAGACCTGGCTGTTTGACTTAGTCAACTGAAGCATCATGACATCAAAGCACCTGGATACCCACTCAGGTGATTAGCCGCGCTACATAATGATTGATTGAAAATAGCTGCTTAACCAGCTATGAGAGAATCATTTTGACAGCCAAAAATGGTTTCATCAGGAGATGTTACAAACGAAACCCAGCTTCCCTGTTGCCAACTCCAGAGGGATGAAATTAAGGTGATGTTGATCATGATTGTGATAGTGTTACTGAATTGGGCACAAAAGCAACACCCAACAAACTGGATGAACCTCCTCTTGAACGCGACCATATCCTCTTTGTTGATGGATCTTGCCTTGGAGATCATCTTGGTATTTTAGGAGTTGCCTTAGCTGTATATTTAATATGTGGGATGGTGGAATCATCCTACCTGTGTCGTTTAATGTCCACACAAGTAGCTGAAATAATTACCTATACTAGAGCTTGTTGCACATCTGAAGGTTCATGTGTTACCATTTATATTGGCACCCAGCATGGGTGCAGAGTCATGCAAATCTTTGGGCAGTTGTAGTCACAATGAGCTTTCTTGGCCTCTGTTTGTCCTCCCATTCGTTGGATGTTTTACAATTGCTGAAGGAAATTGCTGTTATGAAGTGTGCTGCAAGCAAGAGTAGCAGTAATTTTGTCACCAGAGGCAATCGTTATGCAAATGAAATTGCCCGATATTGTGTTCTTTAGACCAGCACCTTGCACATGGGTGAGCCATGCAAAGCAGAGGGAGAGACTATTTCCAGTATGCTACTGATTACTGTACATACCTTCAATGAGCTGAGAGAATTGCAACATAATGCCCCAGAAGCAGAAAGGTCTAAGAGGGAAAACATGAGATATGTGAAAGAGACATTTGTCCACATTAAAGTTGCACTGGTACAATCCTCATTTTCAATCAGTGGCAGAATGCCTGTATCAAGGTTGTGCTATCAGACAGAAACAAAATGTTGACAATAGGGGTGTGGTGGCTATAAACCACATTGGGAAATCTATTCAACCATTTCCAGATGGAGTTTGCCTAGATGCCTCAGTGGCCTCGGTATAATCAATTGAAGTATATTCTTGTTGTTGTCTGTTTATTCTCATTTTTGTTTAAATCTTTTTATTAACATTTTTCATTTTAAGCATACAACCAGAACAATGCATATATACCATGGATAGTTGCTTGCAAATGTTACAGTATCCAGTACCAATCTGTAAAAAAAAGGACAGATGCGTTGTTCAACAGATACTAAAAGGAGTCTCATGACAGCGCCTGTATAGAGGGCGTAGCGGTGCCTGAGAATCTGACCACTACTCAGCTTGTGAATGTTTCAGACATGATGCATCTTAAGCCAAATTGTAGACATAGGGTACAACAAAAGGAGGACAACCTAATGCAAGGAGGGGTGGGGGTGTTGCATGAGACCTGCTGCCGTGCCTAGTATAACCGAGGCAGCAGGCCTTATAGGGCCCTTTTGGGATTATGAAAAGAGGCCATATTTTCCTGGAAGTCAATGCTACTCAACACCCATACCAAGGGGTCTGAGCATTGGGTGTCAGTCCTGGATATCATCTCGGGGTTCCCCAGTGTTAGTGATCATTTCCTGTAACTTCGAGACCATAGTATCCCATTGAGACACCAGGGGGAACTGACGAATAGCAAGCAGGTCTTCCCTGTGTAGCACCACTCCTTCCGCCCTAGCCCAGTTAAGTAGAGATTGGCGCCAGGCTAATGTGTGAGGTGACAGAGGGGTTTTCCATCACTGGGTAATCAAGTGTTTTGCTGCTATTAGACCCAGAGCCAGAAAACAGGTGGCAGTCCTGTGCTTTTTATTTCTCATAAATAGGTGTAATATATGCACCTCCCATCTAGGTGGAACAGCGCGAGAGTGGTTGTCACATTACTCCAGTATTCTTCTAGGATCGGGGAATGCCACAGCATATGGAGAATGTGGGCATCTAACTGAAAGCATCGAGGGCAGGCTGCATCAGTACAGAGGAAGTACTTATTAATTTGAGCTGGCGTGGGATAAGCCCGGTGTAACACAATGAATTGGATTTGCTTAAACAGGTGATTAGGCGGGATGTACGTCGGGCTGCCCCGAACAGTGGTCCACTCTCTATCAGTGAATGACTTCCCCAAGGCACCCTCCCAGTGGTGCCTCAGATGGGTGAGGTTGGCCTCTGTGTGATGATGAATGGAGGATGCAAACCCTCATATCAAGTGCATCCTGGTTCCCATCACGTATAGGTATTGCAATGTGCTGTGTGTAGGTGGTACCTGAGCAAGTGTACCCCACTTAGACGATAAGTGTTTAATGCAATAAAAACTGTCCAGGGCGTAAGTTCCCTTCTGCCATGAGTTCATGATATGGGATGAGTGAGCCATCCTGGAAAAGTTGTCCCATGTCTTGGATGCCCTGCAAGGCCCAGTGTCGTAGCTCGGCTGCTGTTGTGGGAGTGTTCCCTCGCAGTGTTCCTAGCAATGGGATAGCAGGTGCATATGGGATGGTGGCTCTGGTGAGAAAGAGGCTCCTACAGAATTATTTATAGGGTAAGGTGAGTAGAGTGTGCCTGGGGGTCCAGGCTTTGTGCATGGGTGAAAAACCTGTAGCAAGACATGGTGTGCTATTGGGGGTTGTAATGAAGCTGTGTCCACTAAATATCAGGATGAAAGCCACCTGGCAACCCATTGCAGCTGGGAGACTAACTAATAATGCTCAAAATTAAGCGCTTCTAGCTGCACACTTATTGCTTCATAAGTGTATCACCCTAGGCACCAGTATATGTTTGCTGGAATCTCCAGCGTGGTTTTACTTCAACAGTTCAATCTATAAGCTTTTTCCAAAAATATTACTCCATATACTCCTTAAGTTCAAAATCCAAAGGTTACTTTATTCACTTTTCATTCATTTCAAAATTCAAGACAATCCGTGTTCCAATGCATTTCGGTGTTTGACCACACCTTCGTCAGGGAACGTCTACAATTTAAATAAACAAAACATTTTCTCAGTGCATGTATCAAAATAAACAACATTTCTACGCGCTGTAAAGTCGAGTTTTACCTATAGATTAAGTTGGCATCCTTATGTCAAATGTAACCATTATCCGTAAGTGTATCGAGTACTCTGTAAGTTTGTTAACACTCGGGGTTTGCTACTAAGTTACGCGCTAGTTGCATATTACTGTGGGCGCTACCCCTACAAATCTGTGAATAACGGTTAACTCTATGGAGGTAATCCCCGCCAATTCTCACCTTGTTTGAAAAGTGGAATCAGCTCATTCTGCTCCCGCGGAGTCGTGCCACTCCGTTCGAAGTTCGAGTAATCTACTCTCACTACGCGCTGGTTCGCGCATGCGCTGTATGTAGGTAAAACTTTTTTTCTATGTTCTAACTTTATTGTTCACTACGCGGTCACTACTGGGCTGTTGCTACTAGATCAATTACCGGCTCGTGCGGGCCCATCAATATAACTTTATGCAAATGTAATATGCCTACGGAGCAACATTCGGTTCAGGTAATACGGTATAACATAAATGGTACAAAGAATTTATCACAAGTAACAAGTAAATTCAGTCCTGTCGTTCATTCCATTGGGCTTTAAACTGTTAAGGTAATAAATCCAATAGTTTTCTCTTTTTAAGAGATTTTTCTTGTTCATTGTTCCTTCTTTTTTAGGGACTATTTCCAATACACATGCCCTAAGCTGGTTGATGTTGTGATGTTTTTCAACGAAGTGCGTGGCCACTTTTGATTTCGATGATTGTGTTCTTATGTTACTCTTGTGCTCATTGAGCCGAACTTTAAACTTTCTTTCCGTGTGGCCTACGTAAACGCTGCCACATGGGCATTTTAGTAAATACACTATGTTGGTTGTATCGCATGTGGCGTTCACTCTTAGGGGTATTTTATGTCCTTTCATCGGGTGATTGATGCTTGCACCCTTCATAATGTTGTGGCAGTTTCCACAATTTAGGCACGGTTCTGTTCCTTTAAAGGTCCGTTGACTTGACTTTTGTGTCTGTGTTTTTAACAGTTCTCCAATGTTTTTACCCCTAGTATGAGCAAAGAGTGGTTCCTCATCGAATATGCCTTTGAAGTCTGTTTCTAGTTTTACTATCTGCCAGTTTTTGTGAATTATTCTTTTAAATTGAGCACTTACGTTTGAAAATTTGCTGACGCAGGTTATCCGTGGTTTTTTCTCTGTTTGTTTGTAGGACATTAATTCAGTTCTGGTTTTCTTTTGAGCTCTTTCTTTAGATTTTTTGATGACATCCTCCGGGTAACCCCGTGATAAGAATCTGTTGCCCATTATGTTCAGTTGCTCTTGATGGTCATCATCTTCCGTGACCAATCTCATAACCCTGAGGAATTGCGAGTAGGGAAGGTGAGTTTTGAGTGACTGTGGGCGATGACTCTTATATTGTAACAAATTATTTCTATCAGTTGGTTTCCGATAGAGGTTTGTTATGAAGGTGTTATCCTTTTTGGTGATTTCTACGTCCAAGAATTGTATTGTGGTTTGGTTGATGTTCCAGGTGAATTTTATTCTGTCATTCCTGTTATCCAAATTTCTAGTTATTGTTCTAGAGATGCTTGCGTCCCCTTCCATACTAGGAAGATATCGTCTATGAATCTCACGTAAGTGAGAAGATGAGTGGCCCATTCCTGGTTGTTGTAGATATGTTCCTCTTCAAAAGATCCCATGAACAAATTGGCATACGCCGGCGCGGCGCAATTTCCCATCGAAGTTCCATTCAGTTGGATGAACCAACGATTGTTATAGGTGAAGTAGCTGTTCAACAATGTAAACTGCATTAGTTCCATCAAAAAGATTTGCAGGTCTTCTGGGTAAGAGCTATACAATAAGGCTTTCTCAATAGCTTCCAGGCCTTCTTTGTGTGGGATTGCAGTATACAGGGTTTTTACATCAACTGTCGCTATGATGGTGTTGTCTTCCAATTTCACCTGTTGTAATTTTAACAGAAAATCGGTGGTATCCTTGATGTGAGATAGGTTTTTATTGACCAACGGTTGTAAATGTTTATCAATGTATTTTCCAACTGGTTCATGAATACTCATCTTTGTGGACACTATGGGCCTACATGGTGGGTTGTGTTGATCTTTATGTACCTTCGGTACCATGTACATAGACGGGCTTTTTGGATTCTCTTGAGTTAGATGGTTTTTGGTTTTCTCACTGATGGTTCCTCTTTCCGTAGCTTTTTTCAATATTGTTTGAAGGGTTCTACGTATTTCTTCTGTTGGGTCTCTTTCTATTTCCATGTATGTGTTTATGTCACTCAGATGTGTCATAACAGCTCTCTCAGAGAAATCTGTGTTGAGTATCACCATAGCACCTCCCTTGTCTGCTTTTTGGCAGACTATTTTTTCGTTTCTAGCCATACTCTCAATGGTTCCGAACTCTTTCTTAGTCATGTTTTGATATTTGCTTCTTTTGTTGGTGTTGATTTTACTAATTTCTTGCTTGCATAGGTTTTCAAATAGATCGATTGTTTTATGTGAAACTGGTGGCATATATGAACTAGTGGTTTTTAATCCTTTCAATTCATCTTCCTTACTTGGGGGTTTGTCAGTTACAATGTTCTCAAAAAAAATGTCGGAGTCTCATTTTATGTGTCAGTTTGAAAAGGCTAACTTCAAGTTCCAACTGGTTGGTACGTGCGCTGGGTACAAATGATAAACCACGTTGTAAAGTGTTGATTTGGTATTCACTCAGGTGTTGATCTGAGATGTTTATTACTAAATTATCGGTGTCCTTCAATGGTTTTTCTTTTTGTCCTTTTTTGAGGTCACTGTCCTCGTTTGTGGTGGGGCTTTTTCTTTTGTTTTTGTTGCGTCCCCTCCTGGGTCTTCTACTTCTTCAGGGCCTGTGGCTAAAAAAGGATCCGTTGTAGAAGTTCCCTCTGTTGGCGTAGTTTTCTCTGGTGGTGTGGTTTTTTGTTGGCTATGTGGTTTCTGCGTTCTTGAAGTTGGTCTTTCACTATCCGAAGATGAAGTGTCGGTCTGTGATGTATATTGCTTGTTTTGGCGCCTTTTCGCATAAACCTCTGCCCACGTATATACCTCTTGAAGCTTATAATCAAGGGTATCCCTTTTGTACTTCCTGAGTTTGCGTTCATTCACTTCTTGTGTGTGATGGGCTAATTGGGTATTTATGTCCTCTAGTATTTTCTTAAGTTCTTCTTCTGTGACTCCTTTCTTTAATTCTTCTGTTGTTGTTTCTATTTCTGTTTTAAGTTCCTCGAATATTTTCGCCAGTTCCTCTATGATCAAAAATATCAAATCTAAGCTGCACTTATTGAGTATTGCAAACCAGCGTTCTGTGAAAGGTTTGGAGTTTTTACATAGTGATGGCTTCAGGGCTATTCGAAGGCCTCTCGGTATTCGTTGCGCTTTGTGATATTGAACCATGGTGCTCGAATGGAGACGTTGATTGATCTCTTTTCTTGTAAGATACATGAGATGTTTTATTTGTTCTTCTTTGTTTCTTGTAAATGTATGCTCCGTTGTTTCAGTTTGGATTAATGAATACATTCTTTCACTGGCCTCTGCCGTGAATGCAAAAGTGTCTGCTCTTTTGTCCGTTGACTTTGTTATATCTTCGTATTGCATTTTGTACGTTGGCGTGCTACTTCCCAGTGGGGGGGATTTGCAATTAGCTTCGTGTATCGGGTTGTGCACCGCCTTAATGTTAACTTCAATTTCAACTGTGCACTTGGGTATCACTCCCCTCCTGGAGTGTATGTCAAATAACTTCTAGCTGCACACTTATTGCTTCATAAGTGTATCACCCCGGGCACCAGTATATGTTTGCTGGAATCTCCAGCGTGGTTTTACTTCAACAGTTCAATCTATAAGCTTTTTCCAAAAATATTACTCCATATACTCCTTAAGTTCAAAATCCAAAGGTTACTTTATTCACTTTTCATTCATTTCAAAATTCAAGACAATCCATGTTCCAATGCATTTTGGTGTTTGGCCACACCTTCGTCAGGGAACGTCTACAATTTAAATAAACAAAACATTTTCTCAGTGCATGTATCAAAATAAACAACATTTCTACGCGCTGTAAAGTCGAGTTTTACCTATAGATTAAGTTGGCATCCTTATGTCAAATGTAACCATTATCCGTAAGTGTATCGAGTACTCTGTAAGTTTGTTAACACTCGGGGTTTGCTACTAAGTTACGCGCTAGTTGCATATTACGTTGGGCGCTACCCCTACAAATCCGTGAATAACGGTTAACTCTATGGAGGTAATCCCCGCCAATTCTCACCTTGTTTGAAAAGTGGAATCAGTTCATTCTGCTCCCGCGGAGTCGTGCCACTCCGTTCGAAGTTCGAGTAATCTACTCTCACTACGCGCTGGTTCCCGCATGCGCTGTATGTAGGTAAAACTTTTTTTCTATGTTCTAACTTTATTGTTCACTACGCGGTCACTACTGGGCTGTTGCTACTAGATCAATTACCGGCTCGTGCGGGTCCATCAATATAACTTTATGCAAATGTAATATGCCTACGGAGCAACATTCGGTTCAGGTAATACGGTATAACATAAATGGTACAAAGAATTTATCACAAGTAACAAGTAAATTCAGTCCTGTCGTTCATTCCATTGGGCTTCAAACTGCTAAGGCAATAAATCCAATAGTTTTCTCTTTTTAAGAGATTTTTCTTGTTCATTGTTCCTTCTTTTTTAGGGACTATTTCCAATACACATGCCCTAAGCTGGTTGATGTTGTGATGTTTTTCAACGAAGTGCGTGGCCACTGTTAATTTCGATGATTGTGTTCTTATGTTACTCTTGTGCTCATTGAGCCGAACTTTAAACTTTCTTTCCGTGTGGCCTACGTAAACACTGCCACATGGGCATTTTAGTAAATACACTATGTTGGTTGTATCACATGTGGCGTTCACTCTTAGGGGTATTTTATGTCCTTTCATCGGGTGATTGATGCTTGCACCCTTCATAATGTTGTGGCAGTTTCCACAATTTAGGCACGGTTCTGTTCCTTTAAAGGTCCGTTGACTTGACTTTTGTGTCGGTGTCTTTAACAGTTCTCCAATGTTTTTACCCCTAGTATGAGCAAAGAGTGGTTCCTCATCAAATATGCCTTTGAAGTCTGTTTCTAGTTTTACTATCTGCCAGTTTTTGTGAATTATTCTTTTAAATTGAGCACTTACGTTTGAAAATTTGCTGACGCAAGTTATCCGTGGTTTTTTCTCTGTTTGTAGGACATTAATTCAGTTCTGGTTTTCTTTTGAGCTCTTTCTTTAGATTTTTTGATGATATCCTCCGGGTAACCCCGTGATAAGACTCTGTTGCCCATTATGTTCAGTTGCTCTTGACGGTCAGCATCTTCCGTGACCAATCTCATAACCCTGAGGAATTGCGAGAGCTGTTATGACACATCTGAGTGACATAAACACATACATGGAAGTAGAAAGAGACCCCACAGAAGAAATACGTAGAACCCTTCAAACAATATTGAAAAAAGCTACGGAAAGAGGAACCATCAGTGAGAAAACCAAAAACAAACAGAGAAAAAACCACGGATAACCTGCGGCAGCAAATTTTCAAACGTAAGTGCTCAATTTAAAAGAATAATTCACAAAAACTGGCAGATAGTAAAACTAGAAACAGACTTCAAAGGCATATTCGATGAGGAACCACTCTTTGCTCATACTAGGGGTAAAAACATTGGAGAACTGTTAAAAACACCGACACAAAAGTCAAGTCAACGGACCTTTAAAGGAACAGAACCGTGCCTAAATTGTGGAAACTGCCACAACATTATGAAGGGTGCAAGCATCAATCACCCGATGAAAGGACATAAAATACCCCTAAGAGTGAACGCCACATGCGATACAACCAACATAGTGTATTTACTAAAATGCCCATGTGGCAGCGTTTACGTAGGCCACACGGAAAGAAAGTTTAAAGTTCGGCTCAATGAGCACAAGAGTAACATAAGAACACAATCATCGAAATCAACAGTGGCCACGCACTTCGTTGAAAAACATCACAACATCAACCAGCTTAGGGCATGTGTATTGGAAATAGTCCCTAAAAAAGAAGGAACAATCAACAAGAAAAATCTCTTAAAAAGAGAAAACTATTGGATTTATTACCTTAGCAGTTTGAAGCCCAATGGAATGAACGACAGGACTGAATTTACTTGTTACTTGTGATAAATTCTTTGTACCATTTATGTTATACCGTATTACCTGAACCGAATGTTGCTCCGTAGGCATATTACATTTGCATAAAGTTATATTGATGGGCCCGCACGAGCCGGTAATTGATCTAGTAGCAACAGCCCAGTAGTGACCGCGTAGTGAACAATAAAGTGAGAACATAGAAAAAAAGTTTTACCTACATACAGCGCATGCGCGAACCAGCGCGTAGTGAGAGTAGATTACTCGAACTTCGAACGGAGTGGCACGACTCCGCGGGAGCAGAATGAGCTGATTCCACTTTTCAAACAAGGTGAGAATTGGCGGGGATTACCTCCATAGAGTTAACCGTTATTCACGGATTTGTAGGGGTAGCGCCCACAGTAATATGCAACTAGCGCGTAACTTAGTAGCAAACCCCGAGTGTTAACAAACTTACAGAGTACTCGATACACTTACGGATAATGGTTACATTTGACATAAGGATGCCAACTTAATCTATAGGTAAAACTCGACTTTACAGCGTGTAGAAATGTTGTTTATTTTGATACATGCACTGAGAAAATGTTTTGTTTATTTAAATTGTAGACGTTCCCTGACGAAGGTGTGGTCAAACACCGAAATGCATTGGAACACGGATTGTCTTGAATTTTGAAATGAATGAAAAGTGAATAAAGTAACCTTTGGATTTTGAACTTAAGGAGTATATGGAGTAATATTTTTGGAAAAAGCTTATAGATTGAACTGTTGAAGTAAAACCACGCTGGAGATTCCAGCAAACATATACTGGTGCCTAGGGTGATACACTTATGAAGCAATAAGTGTGCAGCTAGAAGTTATTTGACATACACTCCAGGAGGGGCGTGATACCCAAGTGCACAGTTGAAATTGAAGTTAACATTAAGGCGGTGCACAACCCGATACAAGGAGCTAATTGCAAATCCCCCCACTGGGAAGTAGCACGCCAACGTACAAAATGCAATACGAAGATATAACAAAGTCAACGGACAAAAGAGCAGACACTTTTGCATTCACGGCAGAGGCCAGTGAAAGAATTTATTCATTAATCCAAACTGAAACAACGGAGCATACATTTACAAGAAACAAAGAACAACAAATAAAACATCTCATGTATCTTACAAGAAAAGAGATCAATCAACGTCTCCATGCGAGCACCATGGTTCAATATCACAAAGCGCAACGAATACCGAGAGGCCTTCGAATAGCCCTGAAGCCATCACTATGTCAAAAAACTCCAAACCTTTCACAGAACGCTGGTTTGCAATACTCAATAAGTGCAGCTTAGATGTGATATTATTGATCATAGAGGAATTGGCGAAAATATTGGAGGAACTTAAAACAGAAATAGAAACAACAACAGAAGAATTAAAGAAAGGAGTCACAGAAGAAGAACTTAAGAAAATACTAGAGGACATAAATACCCAATTAGCCCATCACACACAAGAAGTGAATGAACGCAAACTCAGGAAGTACAAAAGGGATACCCTTGATTCTAAGCTTCAAGAGGTATATACGTGGGCTGAGGTTTATGCGAAAAGGCGCCAAAACAAGCAATATACATCACAGACCGACACTTCATCTTCAGATAGTGAAAGACCAACTTCAAGAACGCAGAAACCACATAGCCAACAAAAAACCACACCACCAGAGAAAACTACGCCAACAGAGGGAACTTCTACAACGGATCCTCTTTTAGCCACAGGCCCCGAAGAAGTAGAAGACCCAGGAGGGGACGCAACAAAAACAAAAGAAAAAGCCCCACCACAAATGAGGACAGTGACCTCAAAAAAGGACAAAAAGAAAAACCATTGAAGGACACCGATAATTTAGTAATAAACATCTCAGATCAACACCTGAGTGAATACCAAATCAACACTTTACAACGTGGTTTATCATTTGTACCCAGCGCACGTACCAACCAGTTGGAACTTGAAGTTAGCCTTTTCAAACTGACACGTAAAATGAGACTCCGACATTTTTTTGAGAACATTGTAACTGACAAACCCCCAAGTAAGGAAGATGAATTGAAAGGATTAAAAACCACTAGTTCATATATGCCACCAGTTTCACATAAAACAATCGATCTATTTGAAAACCTATGCAAGCAAGAAATTAGTAAAATCAACACCAACAAAAGAAGCAAATATCAAAACATGACTAAGAAAGAGTTCGGAGCCATTGAGAGTATGGCTAGAAACGAAAAAATAGTCTGCCAAAAAGCAGACAAGGGAGGTGCTATGGTGATACTCAACACAGATTTCTATGAGAGAGCTGTTATGACACATCTGAGTGACATAAACACATACATGGAAATAGAAAGAGACCCCACAGAAGAAATACGTAGAACCCTTCAAACAATATTGAAAAAAGCTACGGAAAGAGGAACCATCAGTGAGAAAACCAAAAACTATCTAACTCAAGAGAATCCAAAAAGCCCGTCTATGTACATGGTACCGAAGGTACATAAAGATCAACACAACCCACCATGTAGGCCCATAGTGTCCACAAAGATGAGTATTCATGAACCAGTTGGAAAATACATTGATAAACATTTACAACCGTTGGTCAATAAAAACCTATCCCACATCAAGGACACCACCGATTTTCTGTTAAAATTACAACAGGTGAAATTGGAAGACAACACCATCATGGCGACAGTTGATGTAAAAACCCTGTATACTGCCATCCCACACAAAGAAGGCCTGGAAGCTATTGAGAAAGCCTTATTGTATAGCTCTTACCCAGAAGACCTGCAAATCTTTTTGATGGAACTAATGCAGTTTACATTGTTGAACAGCTACTTCACCTATAACAATCGTTGGTTCATCCAACTGAATGGAACTTCGATGGGCAATTGCGCCGCGCCGGTGTATGCCAATTTGTTCATGGGATCTTTTGAAGAGGAACATATCTACAACAACCAGGAATGGGCCACTCATCTTCTCACTTACGTGAGATTCATAGACGATATCTTCCTAGTATGGAAGGGGACGCAAGCATCTCTAGAACAACAACTAGAAATTTTGGATAACAGGAATGACAGAATAAAATTCACCTGGAACATCAACCAAACCACAATACAATTCTTGGACGTAGAAATCACCAAAAAGGATAACACCTTCATAACAAACCTCTATCGGAAACCAACTGATAGAAATAATTTGTTACAATATAAGAGTCATCACCCACAGTCACTCAAAACTCACCTTCCCTACTCGCAATTCCTCAGGGTTATGAGATTGGTCACGGAAGATGATGACCGTCAAGAGCAACTGAACATAATGGGCAACAGATTCTTATCACGGGGTTACCCGGAGGATATCATCAAAAAAATCTAAAGAAAGAGCTCAAAAGAAAACCAGAACTGAATTAATGTCCTACAAACAAACAGAGAAAAAACCACGGATAACCTGCGTCAGCAAATTTTCAAACGTAAGTGCTCAATTTAAAAGAATAATTCACAAAAACTGGCAGATAGTAAAACTAGAAACAGACTTCAAAGGCATATTCGATGAGGAACCACTCTTTGCTCATACTAGGGGTAAAAACATTGGAGAACTGTTAAAAACACCAACACAAAAGTCAAGTCAACGGACCTTTAAAGGAACAGAACGTGCCTAAATTGTGGAAACTGCCACAACATTATGAAGGGTGCAAGCATCAATCACCCGATGAAAGGACATAAAATACCCCTAAGAGTGAACGCCACATGCGATACAACCAACATAGTGTATTTACTAAAATGCCCATGTGGCAGCGTTTACGTAGGCCACACGGAAAGAAAGTTTAAAGTTCGGCTCAATGAGCACAAGAGTAACATAAGAACACAATCATCGAAATCAACAGTGGCCACGCACTTCGTTGAAAAACATCACAACATCAACCAGCTTAGGGCATGTGTATTGGAAATAGTCCCTAAAAAAGAAGGAACAATGAACAAGAAAAATCTCTTAAAAAGAGAAAACTATTGGATTTATTACCTTAGCAGTTTGAAGCCCAATGAAATGAACGACAGGACTGATTTTTCTTGTTACTTGTGATAAATTCTTTGTACCATTTATGTTATACCGTATTACCTGAACCGAATGTTGCTCCGTAGGCATATTACATTTGCATAAAGTTATATTGATGGGCCCGCACGAGCCGGTAATTGATCTAGTAGCAACAGCCCAGTAGTGACCGCGTAGTGAACAATAAAGTTAGAACATAGAAAAAAAGTTTTACCTACATACAGCGCATGCGTGAACCAGCGTATAGTGAGAGTAGATTACTCGAACTTCGAACGGAGTGGCACGACTCCGCGGGAGCAGAATGAGCTGATTCCACTTTTCAAACAAGGTGAGAATTGGCGGGGATTACCTCCATAGAGTTAACCGTTATTCACGGATTTGTAGGGGTAGCGTCCACAGTAATATGCAACTAGCGCAAAACTTAGTAGCAAACCCCGAGTGTTAACAAACTTACAGAGTACTCGATACACTTACGGATAATGGTTACATTTGACATAAGGATGCCAACTTAATCTATAGGTAAAACTCGACTTTACAGCGTGTAGAAATGTTGTTTATTTTGATACATGCACTGAGAAAATGTTTTGTTTATTTAAATTGTAGACGTTCCCTGACGAAGGTGTGGTCAAACACCGAAAGGCATTGGAACACGATTGTCTTGAATTTTGAAATGAATGAAAAGTGAATAAAGTAACCTTTGGATTTTGAACTTAAGGAGTATATGGAGTAATATATTTGGAAAAAGCTTATAGATTGAACTGTTGAAGTAAAACCACGCTGGAGATTCCAGCAAACATATACTGGTGCCTAGGGTGATACACTTATGAAGCAATAAGTGTGCAGCTAGAAGTTATTTGACATACACTCCAGGAGGGGAGTGATACCCAAGTGCACAGTTGAAATTGAAGTTAACATTAAGGCGGTGCACAACCCGATACACGAAGCAAAATTAAGCACTGCCAATCCTCCCAGTTCGACAGGAAAATATAGTTTCCCCATGGACAACCTATGCCTTGATGTCCCCCATATAAAGTCTGTCACAAACTTTTCCCATTGTCTGAAGAATGGAGGGGAGATAATAATAGGTAGAAAGGTGAAATAGTAGAGGAGTCAGGGAAGGGCTACCATTTTAAAAAGAGGAATCCTCCTGGAGATTGCAAGCGGAAGGGTTTTTGAGAAACTCATTTGTGACTGAATGGCTGTGGCCGTCCTTAGTATGCTTGCTTTGAATAGGTCTGCCCTGGTGTGTTATACACGCACCCCCAAATAACAGAAAGGATCTATGCACCATGTTACTGGGGTTCCAGTTCCACCTAGGACATATCCTGGATCAGGATTCTCCTGTAGGAAAGTTGAAAGAATAGATTTCCCTGTGTTAACCTGAAGTCCAGAGGCTTCTGCAAATTGACTTAGGGCCTGATCAAGAGAGGGCGGGATGTTGTGAAGATCACGGACATACAACAACAGGTCGTCCGCGTATAATGGAATATTGTGTGTGCCATCTCCTAGAACAATACCCATGTCAACGTGGGTGCAGACATGAGCCGCCAGCAGTTCCACTGCCAGTGCGAACAAAAGAGGAGACAGCGGGCATCCCTGCCGGGTCGCCAGTCGCACCTGAATGGGATCTGAGATATAGGGCCCGTTCTACCCCGGACCGTCGGACTGCGGCATAGCTATCGTACCATACTAATGAAGTATGGTCCCAATCCAAAGCGGGCCTGGACAGCGAAAAGGAAATTCCAAGCCAGTGAATCAAAGGCCTTCTCAAGGTCCAACACCATGCAACCCGAGTGAGGCCAATCAATAGGGGCGTACGCTGCCACCCAAAAGTAGCATTGTATGTTCAGAGCCGTATTACGGTGGGGAACAAATCCATTCTACTCGGAATGTACCAAGTCAGGAACAAGCAGAGCCAGCCTTTTAGCCAAAATCTTTGCCAGAATTTTGTAGTCTGTGTTTAGTATTGCAATTGGTTGGTAGGAACCATGGGACATGGGCTCCTTGCTGGGTGTCAACAGAGAGACCACGTTGGCTGTACGCATGGTCGGAGGAAGAATCCAGTCAGTGATTGCAGCGGTGTACAGCAAGTGTAGACGAGGTACTAATCTTTCCAGGTATGTCCTAAAGAACTCCGTCAGGAGTCATTCAGAGATCGCAGTGTTTCCCTTATTTCCTCCTCCGTCAATGGGGAGTCCACAGCAAGGAGCTGATCAATTGTGAGAGTGGGCAGTTCTACTGTGTCAAGGAATGCCTCCACACTTTGTCAGTTTCCTACCTGCCAGGTTGCATATAGCCTAGTGTAGTGTTCTGTCATTACTGCATGAATGTCTTTCTGAGTACCTCACATGCGTCCCAGGTCATCTATTAACATCTGTGTTGGGCGCTGGTGATGTTCTTGCTGTATCAAGTAGGTCAGCAACTTCCTAGCCTTGTCCGCCGTAGAGTGGGAACGGGCCAAGTGCGCCAAGTAATTATGGCACCGCAGTCTCTCCAGTAGCTCCCTCCTTTCAGTATGGGCATTGTCCTGTCTAAGCATGGGTGAATTTTGCAAATCTGGCGTTCGCAAATTTTGCGAATTTGCAAACTCGCAATCCGCAAAATCCGCGAATTCTCGCGAATTTGCGGATTTTTTTTTTTTGTGTTCGCAAGGGTTTCTGCCAGTTCGCGAGGGTTTAGTACTAGTTCGCAATTGCGAACTTACTTGTCAGCTCGCAACGGTCGCGACTATGTTGGTTCTACGTCTGGTTCATCATCACAGCCTCCCAGCACCCTCTGTTTCACCACTGCCACCCTCTCTTTCACCCATGCCACCCTCTGTTACATCAATGCCACCCTCTGGTTCATCATCACTGTAGATTATGGGGGGGGAAAAGCAAGCACACCTGCCCTGCTTCAACTGACATGAATTAATTTGGGGTTAGTTTATTAATGTGTTACTGTTTTAAAATTCCAGGTCTGGCACCTGCTTCCTTATCAGTAATTTGCTTTCTGTTGCAGTGCAATTTTTTTTTCCAGGACCTTTGTGGCCTACTTGTAGCTATTCTATGAGCCTGCTGTGAGGGTCAGAGCAGGGTCATACAATTGTTGCAACTAGCAACTGAACTCTGGAGGGGCCCCAGTCAGGAAGCACTACAGTGAATTGTTACTAATGATGATTTTGAACTCTTGCACCTGCCGAGTGCTTTCAGTTTTGCAAAACTCGTTTTTTCTGCAATTTCGCGGGATTTGCGGGGCACGAACACGCGCGAGATCGGATTCGGAAGCCGCAAATTCATGCGAATATGCGATTTCTTTTTTTGCGGCGTGTTAGTTCGCAAGGCTTTGTGCATTTTCGCGAGCCGCTTGTAGCGCAAGGCGCGAAGTTACCCTCGCGGTCGTTCAAGGGCGCGGCCATCTTGTTTGCATGACGTATTTCCATTTCCGGGCGCGAAGTGTAATCTCGCAAAGTGTGCGGCTCGCAAGTACAATTTCGCGAGTGTTCGCGAGGAACATTTTGCGCGAACTTACCCGTGCGGTCGTGCACGGGCGCGGCCATCTTGTTTCTCATTCATTGCTATGGTTCTCGGCATGCTTCTTGTATCCTCTCTAAATCTGTGACATCCTTTGTTTGTTTGAAGTTTTTTTTATCTATTTTACCTATTATCTATCCCTCTATTTTTCTAGCCCTATATTTTTGTGTTTACTGCTACTTTTTGTTAATTTTAAACTACTTTTTTAAACTCTTTTCTTTTCTTTTCTTCTCTTCCCTATTCTATTTTCTTTATTCCTTTCCGCCCAGACCATGGTGAAGGGAGCCGGGAAGCATCCCGAGAAGGGGAAGGGTCCCGCACCCCGAGCCCGGCTCCCGTGCGGGCGTTTGAGGGGAGAGACAGTCGCACCCCGGGAGATTTTTAGCCCGGAGGAGGTGGGCGCACTAGTGTTCTATGTACAGCGCCACCTCCCCAGGACCATAATGGCAGGCGGCAAGATCGGAGGCGGGTACGGGATGCGGGAACGCCGGAAGCGGTGGGATAAGGTGTGCCGGGCCATGTACCACCACTCTCGGGTCCGGCGCACCTACAGCCAGGCCACCCACCGCTGGACGGATGTCCTGACCCGTGAATGAGATCTGCTCGACCTACTTGGCCTCGAGATCCCCGGGCTTGGTGAATAGTAGTAGTAGCTATTTCTTTACTACTCTGTTTTCTCCTGCTGTGTTATTATATTGCAATTTTTTTTTTTACCAAGAGCAATATTGCTGCTCATTACATTGTAGGTATATTATATTTCAAAATCTTCTGTGCATTTCAGGTGCATTGCTCTACTTCTCAGTAGTGTTGCTACTATGCTTATTTGTTTCCGATTTTGTGTTCATTTCATTGGCCTGTGAAATTATGTATGAGTGTAGTTTAAAGAACTGCGTAATGCTACACACTAAGGTTCAGATTTTTAATTACCGGCGCATCCCTGCAAAGTAGCAGGGATGCGCCAGTAATTGTGCGCCACGCCACTATCACCCATGGTGCGCCGTATTTACAATACGGCGCACCATGGGCCCAAAACGTCACCAAAGCGTTACGCATCTGTGCCGTAAGGGCGGCGCATTGCTGGAGTTGCGTCGCAATGATGGCGCAGCTCCATCAATGCTCTGGGGTGCCCTATCTCCCCAAAGCTGTGTCAAGCCGTACGTCTGCTTCAAGCAGGCGCAGGGTTTGAGTCACACATCATTGTCGTTAAAGTGAGTGATTGAAATCTTGTAGATTTCCCTCAGCCACTTTTAGGATGTGTTCCTGCGCAGGAACGCCCTCCCTTGCGCCGGAGCGCCCCCTGATGGCGCAGGACTTTACAACGTGATGCATCTCCCATATGCGTCACGTTGTTAATATACGCCGCACCATTGCGCCTCTTTTGTGCTGCAGCTGCGTCACAAAAGTCACGCAACAATGGAGCAAAAGAGCCGCAAGGGGCTTCTAAATCAGCCCCTACAGACTCAAGTCCAGTCCTTCCTTTGTACACATGGCGATAAG
The DNA here is from genome assembly GCF_964263255.1 of Lissotriton vulgaris. Classification (NCBI taxonomy): domain Eukaryota; kingdom Metazoa; phylum Chordata; class Amphibia; order Caudata; family Salamandridae; genus Lissotriton; species Lissotriton vulgaris. The sequence continues at coordinate 1,050,320,237 of NC_141687.1, forward strand.
AAGAAATAGTGGTGGTGGATTGATAGTTTGAGTATTTTAATGACTGGTTAATGTAGTGGGAAACTTTAGTGTTGTCGCTGATCTGCAATCACTGTGGACTTTGGCTGTCACTTCGCGTGCTGCGGACTGCTGCCTGCCAATCCTAGGCAAACCTTTTTAGTACTTTGTGTAGTGAGTTACATAAGAAGATTACAATTCGACGGTCCGCAAATCAAGCAATACTAATAACGTAGTAGACCACATGAGATTGGTCAATAATATATCCCGTTGAATAGTTGTCTATTTGCTATTTCGCCAAAATATTTTGTTAGTTCTTTTGAAATGTTTGATTTGGTTGACAAATATCATCCATGTTTTCTGTTTTTCTTTCTTTCATGTTGTACATCAGCTTCCCCCAGGGGCAAGAGGAGGACACAGGAGGAGGAGGAGGAGGAGGGTGCTGTTGAGGATGCAGGCCAGGATCGGGCAGGCGAGGGCTCCTTTGCTGGCCCCAGTAAGTTTTAATTTTAATATAGAGTACTTATTTTTTCCCAGCGTTCCTCATTAGATTTTTTCTAAATCGTCTTTGATATTCTTGTAGACTGGATCTAAATTCTTATCCTGCCTCGACTATGACTCCGTGTGGTATTACTAGATTCTTCTTATTAGTCTGTCTGTGTAGCTAACTAAGATTGCACATTTGGCAATTCCATTGGACTCCCATTCTAGTCAGCAATAGCTCTATGCACAGAGTGCAGTCGCCTGGGATTGTCCATAATGTCTTTTCAAGTCTTCTAAATGTTTATGCTTTGACAATTGCCAACAATAAAAAGGTGAATGACCACCAAGAAAGAATAAGATACTACTTTACTTTTGGTTTGGATAGGAGGACAATCCATTTTACTACTGTTGCAGGGACAAATCTGCACAAACAGAACTATGGACACTAAATAATGCATTGCTTAGCTTATCAATTATAATAGGTGCTGTTAGACTTTCCACATACCTCAGTGATAACAGACTTTGTAGTTGAACCCCCAATCTCCTTACTGACTTGATAGTGTGGCAGAGTCATTTAGCTCCCAAAGTCACCGATGATTATGATTATTCCCCAATGATGTCAGAGGCACGGACTCATGCTTGCAAAAATTGCAAAACCTTTAGCTCATTCACTCTAGTCTGGAGGACCAAAAACCACAGAGTCTATTTAAGTTTAAAAGTTTTATTAAAAGTAAACATTTATTAAAATCAAGTATGTCATAAAAGTAAACGTTTAACTGAAAATTGAAAAGTGCTTAGTGCTGACGATTAATTGGACACATTTCTTGTGGTCGAGCCGAGCTCTCACCTGGTTTGAACTTGATCCTGCTCGTGTTCTTAGAAGTCAAGCTTCTGTCTGTTAGGAGAAAAAGTGGTGCGTGTTAAAAATAAAAAGCAAACATTCATCAGTTGTGCCAAAAAGTGCCGCAAGACAACAGCCTTCCCTGGAAAAAGGGACATTTTTACTTTAGAGTAGACAGTCACAAATTATTACATTGTATACTGTTTTTTTCACATTTCTTTCTTCCTCCTAGACCAAATATTATATAGTAGTGAGTGGTGTATTCTAACATTATTAAATGTACTTTGTAGGTGGAACATCTGGAGGCGGGGCCAGCGCGGAGGTGGCGGCGGCATTGGACGAGGAGGACAACTCTGGGGAGGAGGCGGTGCAAGTACCTGACAAGGACATGCCTGTGAGGGATAACACGGTGGTGGCGGGCAGAGGTAAGCTATATATTCCTTACTCATTGAGATTGAAGACTGCAGAGTGTGCTTTCTGCACGGGTGTATTATAAATAAACCAGGTAGTAGCCTCCTCTAAATGTACTTCGACTTAGCTGTGAAGTTTTTGGCGAGAAGAATCCCAATCAGATCTGAGATGAACTTGGTGGATGGGATGAACGAAAAGCGAAAGAAGGGTGTAAGTAAGTGTGGAAGGACGAGAAATGTAATGATGACTGGCAAAGAAGAATGATATGTGTTTGCTTGGTCCCCGAGGTGGCTGGGAAGGAAAGAATATGGTATGGTGCATGGCTGGGTGAATGATGAAGCAAGGATGGGTGGAAGGAGAACAGCCTGGGTGGGTGAAACAGAAACTGTATGTGTGCATATACTTTGAATGGATGGATGCCTGGATCATTCATGGTACTATCTGACTCTTAGATAGCATATGTGTATCTAGAGAGAGTAGACGGTCACTGGATGAACTAAGTGTTACTTTGAAGAGCATGTAACACCGCACCCGCACGTCCGTTCCAGTGTAGGAAAGGCAAGGAAAAGAAGTTGTAATTTTGTCCAAATACTACCATGAATAGTAGCAGTAGTTTGTATTGCAACTGCAAGCACAGCATATATCCGGTTATTACGGTGGACACTCCCTACCTCTGTTAAAAACTTTAGTTTAGTAGTAGTACGTCATTCATGTGTGGGTGTATCACTGTTCACTCAATAATAAGCAAAGCACCTAAAGTCATCCCATATGTCATCAAATACATCCCATGTGAAGTGATAGATAATCAGATTATTTAGCTTCTTCATTTTCCTTTTCTAATACTCATTTGCACTGTAGAGTGAAAGCTAAATTAATTAAGCAGTAGCCCTTTTATATTCTCAGTGCCACCCATAATAGAAAAGTAAGAGCTTCACCACCTGCATGTACTGGACCGGTACAGTAACGCAAGTCTGTCTCACTCACCATGGTGTGCGTCTGTTTTTCTCGGGTGCAAGTTCACTGCGCTGGCATTATGCCGGCTTGCATAAGATAACGTAACAATTTTCCTAAACAAGAGAGAAGAAGAAGAATAAGATGGGTGTACTGTCATAGTTGACTGCAATGGAAGTCCATAGTGCTCGTAGAATTTGTTCCTTAAACTCCCACTAATGTTAGAGCAAGGATGAAGAAGTCGGAGGTTACATAGATACTGTCCTCAATAGTTATGTACTGTGCTTTCAATTTGCTACTTGTACTGTGACAACTTTCTGCTCAATCATTTTGTGTTAATCTTAAGGAGCATTGGTTTAAGACTATGTCTTTCTTTCTTCATGTAGTTGCTCCTTCCAAACCCAAGAGACCATCAAGGAGGAAGGAGCTGGCTCGAATGGCCCGGCAACAGAGGCTGGATGCCACTGTCGCTGAATATCGGAGGCTGGTGGCCCTGGAGGAGGAGGAGACACAGTCTGGTACAACAACAACGTCCACTGGGACAGCTGCATCCTCCTCCGTGCGGGCTGCCAGCCAGCCAGCGCAGTGCTCCAGCGGTACGGAGCCGGGCTACCAAAGCCAAACGCCACCGCCAAGCAGCAAAGACAGCAGCTGCCCCCCACAGGATTTGCAAGGCACACCGGCGCCGCTTATACCTCAGACTGTCCTACCTGGAGCAGGAGGTCCTGAACTATAAGAACTTGGTGGAGGGCCTCCGCTTCGAACATGCTACCCTCCGCAAGGAGCATGATGTCCTGGCTGCTAAAGTCAACAGCACCCTGCCATAGTGTCCCTTGCCCCTTTTTAGAGACTTTTGGGGGGTGGGAATTGGGAGTTGGGTTTTTTGGAGACTTTTGAAGGACAATCGTTGGGGTTAGGGAGGGTCTTGCAGGAGATTATTTTGTTAGGGCTATAAAAATATACTTTTTGAAACTTTATCTGACCATACCTGTTTTTTACTGCTTTTGAATCTGGTGGGTGGGGGTTTAACAGTAAGTTTGCTTTCCTGAATAGTCCTAGGACTTTAGTAGTACTACCGTCAATCTCTCGTCTCTCCTATTACTCCATTATGCTACCTCCAACTAAACGCCTATCTTACCTGTAATTTCTGTTTGCAAGTAGGGCTAGGCCCAGGGCTGGCTCCACGGGAAATGGCGATTAAGGTTGCAATCCAGGGCGGCTGAAATGTCCTCCTCATTGTGGTGGTACTAGTGGTGTGACACAGTGGCAGTTGCATGGCTATGGAAAAAAAAGAAAATGAAACCTGGTTTGTCCTTACTGTAGCATTACAACGGTACGATAGAGAATATAGCAGGTGACAGTACACTAGACTACAACAGTGCCACAATGTAGCCTAACAAATGGTAAAGTATTTATAGTATAACTTGTACTTGTTTCTTTGACATTGGCTAATACTACAAGAAATAGTACTGAAGCTGGGTAAGTCTAGAATATATCCTCGGATTCCTTCACCAGCCTGTTGCTATGACCTTATCCTCCCCAGCAAGTGTGTGGAATTATTGATGTCATTTAGTCACACATCAAGCAAAACCACACAACCCGGGGGAAGAGGGTTAGGGTTTGTAAAATGGATAGGAATGAGGGTTTCTTTTTGGGTAGGTTTTGATGAGAAAAAAAAAAAAAAGCACAGCATGGACACAAACAATAATTGAACATAAAGACATTTTTGGGTACAAAGCTAACCATAAATCTTTTACGTGACATAAAGGAAGTGCATGCACTACTGAATGCATTGTTACAGAAAAGTAAGTAGTACTTTCGACAACCGTGAATGACAGAATGCGACTGTACAGGGCTACATTAAATTAGGTTTAAAAAATAGCCGAAGTAAAACCTATAGAATGGCTGTAGGGATCAATTTAGAAGCAGAGAGAGATCCAAGAAATGCAGTCACACACACTCATTGAATAAAAGAATGGACACTGTATCTGTATTGTTGTAGTTGTCCTGTTGAATTTGGTAAGAAAGTTGCATGCAGCAAACAATTCCTCTTATTAGCGGCACTCCTCCATTCCAGCTGACGCTTCGTCCATCAATGTTGGTGACCAGAAGACACCCTGTCCACTGCCTGCCTGGCGGATGCTGAATTGCGGCTCGCTAATGTGAAGCCTGACTCCATCCTTTTTTCCCCATTGCAGACTGAAACCCGGCCTGTAATTATTGAACGAAAAACAGCACTGATAAATAAATATAAGGTATGCACGCTGTGTAGTGCAAAAAGTCACACTTTAATTTTCCTAATAGACAGTACAACATTTCTGAAAGTGCGTACTCTGTCTGAGTCACCTTTTCAAGGATAAATAAGTGTGGGCAAATTAATTTAGCGGATCTTTCCCCTCAAGCTAGGTGTACTGTAAACTGTGTTTTAGAACAAAATTAGACCTTCCCAGCAGTGCTTCCACCCAGACCCTTACTAAAGCCAGTTGCAAAAATGTAGAAGACCCCCAATCAGATCTCAAAAAACGAGGCCTAGCAGAAAACTGGTGACAAAACGTACTTCGAAAGTAAAAGTAGGCCCAAATACCCCCTTACCCACCGTGGATTGTATTCAAACCACTTGCAAGCAAGCAAAAGTTTCCATAGCCAGCATCGCTCCAAGACTCGAAAACCCCTCCACCCAAACACATGCAATAGAAATACTGCTAACCCTAACGAGCCATAAGTTAAGAATAGTGGCAGAGGCTTTCTTTAACTATACCAAATCCCCCCTTTCCCACCATGGATTTTCTTCAAATGACTTGCAACCAAAATTACACATGCTCACGAGTGCTCTAAGAACCCAGAACTCAGTTGCAAAAATCTAGAACACCCCAAAATTCACATGCAATCCTGCTGCTAGGGCTAACCCTAACGAACCCTAAGTTACAAAACTTGCCAAAAGGCTTTTCCTTATGGATTTTGTCCCAACCACTTCTATCCGGTATTAGACCTTCCCAGGAATGCCCCAAGACCCGCCAACCCACCCGCCAAAAAGCACAACACCCCCAAACAGCCCAAAAGCAAAATCTGATACTTACAATATTTCTCGGCCTTCGGTCCAAACGCGCTGTGTAGCTAGGCCATAACTCCGGTTTACCACCACGGATTTCCTGAAAAGCAAATGCAATCAAGATTAGACTGTCCCAGCAGTGCTCCCAGCCCTTCGAAACTCATCCACAAACAGCCGGAACCCCCCCAAAGAGCTCCTCAAAGGCAAGCAAGTCAGCAAAAACACAAACAAATTTCCGCCTCCGATTTGGTCCAAACCACGTTTATCCGGTATTAGAGCTTCCTAGCAATGGCCCCAGAGCCGTCAACCCAGGAGAAAACGAGTAGAAGACCCCCAAACAGCCAAAGAGCAAAAGTACAAAAATGGGGACTTAGTCATTTTTTGGCCAATTTCCCAAATCACTCTGCGCGCGCTCTGCAGCTAGGCCCTAACTCCCCTCTGCCACCATGGATTTGTTTTAAACCAATTGCAAAGTAAAGTATCCATAGCCAGCAGTGCTCCCAGACCACGAAACCCACCCACAAACACCAGGAAGCCCCCCAAACAGGCCCCCGAAAACGCTACATTGAGCAAAATGTCAGAAATAGCAACAACAAAAAAATCAGCGTGGATTTTGTCCCAACCACTTCTATCCGGTATTAGACCTTCCCAGGAATGCCCCAAGACCCGCCAACCCACCCGCCAAAAAGCACAACACCCCCAAACTGCCCAAAAGCAAAATCTCATACTTACAATATTTCTCGGCCTTCGGTCCAAACGCGCTGTGTAGCTAGGCCATAACTCCAGTTTACCACCACGGATTTCCTGAAAAGCAAATGCAATCAAGATTAGACTGTCCCAGCAGTGCTCCCAGACCCCGAAACTCACCCACAAAAGAGCCGGAACCCCCCCAAAGAGCACCTCAAATGCAAGCAAGTCAGCAAAAACACAAACAAAATTCCGCCTCCGATTTGGTCCAAACCCCTTTTATCCGGTATTAGAGCTTCCCAGCAATGGCCCCAGAGCCGTCAACTCACCCGCAAAGAAGTAGAACACCCCCACAAGTGCTGAGTCTTTCTTCATTGGGCGTAAACCAGCCCTCTGCTTTGATGGAAATAGGAGTCTGGAGGAGGAGGATAGAGGAGCATGTTCTTCTGAACTTGTGAACCTGAGGAATGAGAAATCAATAAGCAAACAAGTGAAGACCGTTCTGCTGATGGGCTTGTTTTTGTGATTAGGTGATTAAAGTTTGAATTATATTAACTGTGCACAACAAAGAAAGACAGACACACAGGAATAAAAGTGAATAAGGACGAAAAAGAAAGTTATTGATTCATTGTCTCATTTTCAGGGCTCGGTGTCACGGTCCACGAATAAGAATAAGGCTTCGTCATCATACTCTGCGAATTCAGGCAGGGTGAGCTCAGTGTCACCTGACAGAGAAGAAATTCCCTCATCTATGTTGCTGTCCACCTCGTCTTCATCCGGCGTGCTTTCTCGTACTCTGTAATCTGGTGGTATGAGGTGCTGATTCATCTTGATCATTGTTAACCTCTCCACATTTTTGGGCGAGAGGCGGCTCCATTTGGAAGTTACAATGCCACCAACAGCACTGAAAACACGTTCAGAAGACACGCTTGCGAGTGGGCAAGACAAGTAGTTTAAAGCCAGGTTGGAGAGCTGTGGCCACAATTCTTTTTTCCCATGCCAATACGCCAATGGGTCAGCATTAACATAGACCTCTGTTGAGTCATTCAGATAGTCCTTCACCATCGACTCAAGGTGCTCCTCCAAGGTTCCTCCACTTTGCTTAGCTGTTGCTGTGACCTTTTGAGAACCAAACCCAAGCCGAGCTAGCCAATCCTCTTCAGCCTCCAATGTTACTGTTGTGTCTGGTGGTGCAGATGATCCGGTTGCCGGTATCTTTAACGGCTGAGAGGTCACTTGTGCCGCAGCCACAGGTGCAGAATTGGATTGTTTTGACTGGGGATGGCCTGCTGATGCTGATGTACTGCCTTTCCCTTCAATTTTCTGCCGTTCTCTTTCAAACCTCTTGGCTGAGGAGGCTAGCCACTGTTTGTACTTTGTAACATCTTCATCAGCAAAAGAAAAGAATGCTTGGCCTGCCAGCGCCTTTTTGTAGCGTGGATCCAGAATAGTAGCACAAATGCAATGTTGGTTTGAGTGGATCATTTTAAGACGTTCATCACCTTGTAGGCGCTCTAATAATTTATCCGCCAAAACAAAAGGGTCTTGGTTTTTTTTCATCTTTTTGAAACACAGAACACACCTCCTTCAGTTGGTGCTCCAGCATGTACAACAATGGGATAGCTTTTCCCAAATTACAGTCCTCCTTGCTGACTGCACGCGTGAAGAACTCAAAAGGACGAAGAATGCGTGTCAAGCTTTTACCTATGTCCCATTGCGCCGCACCCATCCTCAGGTCCTCCTTCTGAGCTGTACCCTGTGTTAAGAAATAGTGATCAAGTACCGTATACTGCTCATACAGACGCTCAAGCATGTAGAAGGTTGAGTTCCAACGTGTTGCCACCTCCTGGATGAGTGCTTTCACTGGCATTCGACGTTCATATAGCAGGCTCCTCAGATGCTTTCGGGCCTTAAAAGAATGGCTGAAATGGTTGCACATTTTTCGGCAGGTGTCCTTTACCCTGTACGCTGCACTGTCTTTATCACTCAAGAATGTTTTGACAACCAGGTTTATACAGTGCGCCAAACACGCTACTCTGAAATATTCACCCATCTCCATGGCCTTAACTACATTGGCGCCATTAACCGTGGAAACATAACCAATCTGGTATTTTTTTGGGGACAGCCAGTCAAGGACCTTTGTGTTAAACTCATCCAAAATGTTTTCTGCTGTGTGACGTTTCTCCAAACCAAACATGGCTAGTGTTGCATGTTTCCGAGCAGCTTTAAAAACTTGGTCTGGGTCAACACCTGCGTTTAGCTTTGCTTTAACCCCTGAAAAAGAGACCCAGTGTGCAGTGATGCACATGTAATCAGCACCTGCGCCACTGGTCCACATGTCTGTTGTCAGATGTATAGTGTGAACAGCACTCTTCTGCAAAGCTGCCCCAATCACCTCCAGAACATCTTCATGTAGTGCTGGAACCGCAACTCGGGCAAAATAGAACCGGCTAGGAACCTTCCATTTAGGGCAGAGCGCTGCCACTAATTCTAGAAAACCAACCCCTTCTACAAAAGAAAAAGGGAGAAGGTCCAGAGCTAGCATTTTAGCCAGCTTAGTGTTATACAGACGCGTCAGTGGGTGGTTGCGTTCATACTGCGCTTCTGTAAACAACATCTTTTTAATGTTGCCCTGGACCAAGCATTTACGGGATAATGATGATATGATGATATCTTCGACCCAGTTACGATCGCTAATGAACTTTTTCGCATTGGTGTCTCACTCTCTCCCACACTCTTAGTGTGGCTCACATGGGGTGTGCTGCTGACAGGGGTACTGGGTGTAAGAGAAGTGTTTGACACGTCTTCTTCCTCCTCGTCATCATCAGATGAAACAGCATTACGTGCAATTCGGGCTTCCTTGATCGCCTGTAGGTGCGCAAACCATTTGACAGCGTGCTTTCTTTCAAGATGACCTCTCTGGCCTCCGGTACCATAGTTGGAACCAAACTTACCACGACTAACTGCCAACTTACAAATGCTACAAATGGCAAAGTTTTCCTTTTTTGGGCAATCACTAAAGAAGTCCCAAACTGCGGACTTGAAATGTCTTTGGGGGCCGGAGGAGGCGGCGATACTGGTGGTGGTGGTCCTGCTGCTAATGCCAGATGAAGTGGAGGATGTGGATTGCCGAACTTCAGTACATTTTGCACTTTCACCACCACTAATTGAGGTCGAGGTGGATGGAGGTCCCTTCTGGCGACTAAGAAATATGGAAGCGGTAGGTGTTGGTGTACTAGTTAACTCCAATGATTGTGGTGTTTCTTCCATTGCCTCCTCGTCGACAACATCATCACGCTCAGCAGCTTCTCGGGCTAGGGTCAATATGTCTTTTTGCTGCATGCTCGCTGGGGCTGCAGTGACCTTTATGATGACTGGCTCGTCGTCGTGAGAGGCTTCATCAGCAGCAGTATCCGTCACTTCTTGTTGAGCTTCATCACACTCCATAGCTATGAGTTTTTCGACGACCTTCCTTTTACGCTTAGGTACCTTTGTCATATCATGGTGTGCCTCACTCTCAGACGGCCGTGATGGTTCCCAATCTTCATCCAGATCATCAGAAGGAGGTGGGCTTGAAGAAGATGTAGACACCCCCCTTGATCTTTTCCTTGCTAGGGATGTGGAAGACAATGAATGATCATTAGGAGGAGTGACTTCCTCAAATGATACCTCGGTTTGATTGTCGATTTCCTGATGTGCCCCTACTTCGGGAGGAACAACTATTGTGGGCACTTGTGACCCTCCATGCACCTCTGCTTGCGCATCTCCTTGCGCTGCCTCTCCTTCCACATGTACTTTGGCTTGTACTATTACTTGCACATGTGGTTGTTGTTGCGGCTGTGGTTGTTCAACACTTGTCAGATGAGGTACAACAACCTGTGTTGATTCAGGGACATTGCTGCTACTTTCTTGCGATGAGCCAACATCACTGGTCGATGGTGATTGAAGAAGTACACTGACTGCCTCTGCAGCACTCAAGGGCTTGGACTTAAGTTGGCGTGGTGGTGGTGGTGGAGGCACTGAGCCCAATGGAGCGGGCGTGCTGCTCCCAGCTTGGTCCCCAGCAGATCCCGCTGCTGGTGCAGGCGTACCTTTTTTTTTACTCCCAAAAAACGCGGCGGCCGGCACACCAGCCTCCTTGGTAACTTGCTTCTTCTGCTCCTCACTGGCAACTTTCTTGCTAGAGGAGCTACAGAGAACTTTTTTTGGGGCCATCTTCTTCTGAGCAGGTCAGAACAGCAGGCCGCAGTTGCACGAGTTGCAGAGTTGTCTGTGGCCAGACGTGACGTCGCGTGATGTTATGCTGCACACACACACACCACTGCAGGACTTCTTCCTGGCACTGGTGGTTCTCTTGAGTCTTGTGCACCTAAAAGCAATGGAAGACAGACGAACATCAGTTCAGTTATACACCCCCAAAAAAACGAAAAAAACCAGAAAAATCAGCACAATCCCATGCGCTCCATGATGTTTAAATTCAAGACAACTCACAGAAAGACTAGGCCCATGCACCACTCACTACCCCTGGTGAAAAGGCCACAACAGGCCAAACAAACTAAAATCACAGAAAAATCAGCACAATCCCAAGCCATCCAGCCCCTCCATGATGTTTAAATTCAAGACAACCCACAGAAAGACTAGGCCCATGCACCACTCACTACCCCTGGGCATAATGGATGAAAGCTAGGCAAAATGGGTGCAGGCCTGAGAACACTGCCTGCATTCAAAATGGCCCCCTCCCTCCCAGCACATGGCCAGGGCCTGTAGCAGCACTCAAAATGGCCCCCACCCACATGGCCTGTCCCCATGAACACCCCATAAAATCGAAAAACACAGATAAATCAGCACAATCCCATGCCATCCAGGCCCTCCATGATGTTTAAATTCAAGACAACCCACAGAAAGACTAGGCCCATGCACCACTCACTACCCCTGGTGAAAAGGCCACAACAGTCCAAAAAACGAAAATCACAGAAAAATCAGCACAATCCCAAGCCATCCAGCTCCTCCATGATGTTTAAATTCAAGACAACCCACAGAAAGACTAGGCCCATGCACCACTCACTACCCCTGGTGAAAAGGCCACAACAGGCCAAAAAAACGAAAAACACAGAAAAATCAGCACAATCCCAACCCATCCAGCCCCTCCATGATGTTTAAATTCAAGACAACCCACAGAAAGACTAGGCCCATGCACCACTCACTACCCCTGGTGAAAAGGCCACAACAGGCCAAAAAACGAAAATCACAGAAAAATCAGCACAATCCCAAGCCATCCAGCCCCTCCATGATGTTTAAATTCAAGACAGCCCACAGAAAGACTAGGCCCATGCACCACTCACGACCCCTGGGCATAATGGATGAAAGCTAGGCAAAATGGGTGCAGGCCTGAGAACACTGCCTGCATTCAAAATGGCCCCCTCCCTCCCAGCACATGGCCAGGGCCTGTAGCAGCACTCAAAATGGCCCCCAACCGCATAGCCTGTCCACAACAGGCCAAAAAAAAACAAAAATCACAGAAAAATCAGCACAATCCCAAGCCATCCAGCCCCTCCATGATGTTTAAATTCAAGACAACCCACAGAAAGACTAGGCCCATGCACCACTCACTATCCCTGGTGAAAAGGCCACAACAGGCCAAAAAAATGAAAATCACAGAAAAATCAGCACAATCCCAAGCCATCCAGCCCCTCCATGATGTTTAAATTCAAGACAACCCACAGAAAGACTAGGCCCATGCACCACTCACTACCCCTGGGCATAATGGATGAAATCTAGGCAAAATGGTTGCAGGCCTGAGAACACTGCCTGCATTCAAAATGGCCCCCTCCCTCCCAGCACATGGCCACGGCCTGTAGCAGCACTCAAAATGGCCCCCAACCACATGGCCTGTCCACAACAGGCCAAAAAAACAAAAATCACAGAAAAATCAGCACAATCCCAAGCCATCCAGCCCTTCCATGATGTTTAAATTCAAGACAACCCACAGAAAGACTAGGCCCATGCACCACTCACTACCCCTGGTGAAAAGGCCACAACAGGCCAAAAAAACAAAAATCACAGAAAAATCAGCACAATCCCAAGCCATCCAGCCCCTCTGTGATGTTTAAATTCAAGACAACCCACAGAAAGACTAGGCCCATGCAACACTCACTACCACTGGTCAAAAGGCCACAACAGGCCAAAAAACGAAAATCACAGAAAAATCAGCACAATCCCAAGCCATCCAGCCCCTCCATGTTGTTTAAATTCAAAACACCCCACAGAAAGACTCAGTGCACCCACCACTGAGTACCCCTGGGCAAAAGGCCCCAAAACAGGCCAATAATCGAAAATTCCAAAATTGTAGTTGCAGCAACTGTAATGCCCCAAACAAACTTACTTGTGAAATTTCTAATCCAAAAGTGATCCAAAGAAAGTCAAAAAGGCCTCAAATCCAAATATCCAGCAGCATCCACAAAAAGTAATCCTTCCAGCTCCAGATCCAAATGAAAAGTGACCAGGAGATGGACAAAGCACTGGGAGGAGCCTGCTGGACAGGAACAGGAAGTTGAAGACTGTGAGGCACTTCCTTCCTCCTACCCCCCCCCCTCCCCAAAATGGACTCCTCGCAAAAAAAAGTGCAGGCAAATGTCAACCTGAGGAGTTATTCAGATAAAAATCATCATTTCCAGAAGGTTTATGCTGCTTGCTGGTGGATTTCTTGTGCAGAATTGCAAATTTTGTATTTTCGCGAGTGCGAGATTGTTGCTGCTCGCCGCATCTACAAGCTCGCAATTGCGAAGTACCGCGATACGTGATCACGGCGTACTCGCGTTGACAAACTCTCGCTGTGCAAGTTGGCAAGCCGCAATTACGTAATCGTGCTCGCCAAATTCCCGCGGGATCCCGCAGCAAGATCCAAAATGGCGCAGCACTCGCAAAATATCAAGAAAAACAACTCGGCAAACGCTGAATGACGGTAAGTAAACGCCGCGCGCCGCAAATTGTATCACCAAGAAAAAAAAAATCCGCTGCCTGCGAATTTGCGGATTTTCGGTAAATTCGCGAGCGTTCGCGGATTGCGAATTTACCAAAAATCCGCAAAATCCGCGAGCGTAACGGATTTTCCGCCCATGCTTAGTCCTGTCGCCCTTGTTGGTCCGGACGAGTGATGGTTCATGATTCGACTTGGAGCAGTTGTCTCTCAATAGCTGACAGTGATGTGTCTAGCTGCCTGTGAATACTTCATGTCTGCCCCAGACAGTAACCGCTAACCACTACGTTAAAAACTTCCCACTCAGTCAGAGTTGAATCTGTAGAAGATGTGTTGAGCTTGAAATAACTAGCCACCGCAGTCTCCAGCAAGCCTCGAAATACAGGGTCCTCCAGAACCACTGTCTGCAATCGCCAGGCCGGGGTCAGAGGCAGTCGCATCTCAAAGGCCAGATGCATTATTTGTGGATTATGATCTGAATGTGTCCGTCCCAGATAGTCTGTATTCTGTAGACTGTATCAGGGGGAGTAGAGCAGCTGATGTTAAAATGCGATCTAGGTGCACATGTATGTCGTGAACCGGGGAATAGAAGGAGTATATTCGGGAATGTGGATGACATTCTTGCCAGACATCAGAGAGTGCCCAATGGCCCATCCAGGATTCTAAAAGTTGTGCATTGGAGGAGGCCATAGTGCAATTCAGGGGGAAGGAGCGATCAAGAGAAACATCTAACACAGCGTTAAAATCTCCTCCCAGAAGCCATGAGACCTCCTTCCACCGGAGAAGTACCTCCGAGAGATTGTTTAGAAAGGTGCCCTGTGCAGTATTGGGGGAATAGATGGATCCCAACAAGACAGGCTGGCCATTCGGTCTACCCCTCACCAACACATTACCGCCCGTTGGGTATACCAGCACTTTCTCGTCATTCCAGGGAATCCCTGCTTTGACCCATATAACCGCTTCTCTAGCCATGGATGAATAGTTAGTACTACATATCTGTCCCCTCCAGCGACGGCACAGTTGGGCAGTCTCAAGACTCGTTCCAATTGACAATATTGAGATTAGTCATGGTGACGATCTAAGCTAGCGGGCCCGCCCATAGAATGTGTCTCCCCGTGTGTGATGAAAATCCCTGGGAAGGGTATATGCAGGGGTAGCAGGTCTCTGAAGGAAGCAACTCTTGTGGGGGAAAATAATATTATAATGCATCTTCTGAACACCTTGAAACAGCATATGAGCGGTCCCCCAACACGGATATCGACCCAAAAAAGTACACCTTCTCATGGCAACTAGACTAACATTGTTGTTCAACTTCGGGGGGAAGCACCCATGTAACAAAGGGTGAGAGGAGAGAGAAAGCGAGTAAAAAGTCCATCACCCTTATTCACCCCAGTTCAGTAGGAGACAGAGAATCAGGTGGTAAATTATGTATGGCATGTCCCAGGAGTACATCATGCATCAGTAAGGACTAGCTTTCAAACCTATGATCTCTGCCCCATATGAAAGCAAGATAAATTTGGGGTGATAGGTAACATGTATTTAGATAATGCCATCTGCAGTCTGAGGGGAAATGTCTGGTAGCGGAGGCGAGCCCGCGTCAGTCAACCACACCGGTGTGCAGCCGGCATCTCCAGACTTTGGCAAGGATCCAACCGAGCTGGTGTGTGAAGGCGATCTGGTAGGTTGCTGGGGTACTCCAGTCTGCAATGCCTAATGACGTTCCAATCTGATCTGATCTGGGTTTGGGGTTGTTATGAGCGATCGCACATCTTTGCCTTTCTTCCTACGCCGGCCCCGAAGGGGTCGCTCATGTGCTCAAGAATCCTCTGCTGGTTTGGGCGCTGTTGCCAGCCCATTCTCCTCAAGCCAGTCCCAAGCCTCTGAGTACCGGGTGTTGCCGTTCCTGATAACTCGAAGGCGGGAGGGAAAGAATAGAGAGTATCGAAAGTCTAAATACCTAATTTGTTTCTTAACTACGCCAAAAGTGGCTTCCCTCCATTGAACATGAGCAGTATAAACCGGGAAGAAGGAAACAGTGACATTTTGCACTTCAGGGCCGGGAAGTCTGCCAACTTCCCGCAGTATGATATCTCTGTCCCTGAAGTTCATCACTCGGGACAAGAAAGGACAAGGGTGAGCCCCCGGAGGGGGTTTGCGGGCTGGCACTCTATGGACCCATTCCACTACAAACTGTGGAGGAGCCAACCCGAGGGCAGCAGTCTCTGATCCAGGTTTCGGTGAAGCCCTCTGGATCCCATCCCTCCACCCCCTCCGGAAGTCCAACCACCTTCACATTATTATGACGTGACCTCCCTTCAGCATCATCTACCTTCTCCTCTAGGCTGCATATGCAGTCCAACAGATCCTGGATGCGCAATTTCGAGATCGGGGTTGCAGGTCTGTCAGTGTGGTCTCCGCATCGCGAACCCTGTCTGATAGATTGTGCTGGTCAGCATGGAGAAGTGTGAAGTCGGAGGTGATGATATCCAACCTGCCTTCTAGGGAGGTGTGTGTCCTCCAATTTGACTGCAATGTCCAGTTGGCTCACCCCGCTATGATTACCGAAGCCATGAGTGTTCCCTTGGACTGGCCCCTGGAGGGGACATCCTGGTGTCTATTGGAACATAAGCGGCAATTGATGATCTGCTGGACGCTCTGCACAGGGAGCGAGCTATAAACGTCTAATTCTTGTGGACTGCGCAGCGCTCCTTCTTCTCTTTCCAGCTTCTCAGGGCTATGCCCTGCTCCAGAGGACACCTAAATGAGTCAAGCAGGCATTCGTTGTAGCAGAGGGTTTGGTGGAGTAGGGACCACTGCAGCCAGTTGATAGCGCTGTCACTGGCCCAGTCAGACGGAAGCAGGCAAGGCCCTGGAAGGGAGGAGCTAGGCCCGAACGGCCCCCGGAACCACCTGACCCGACCAGTCTCCCCCAGGTTCCGAAGGTAACCTCCACAACAGAGACAGGATCAGCATAGGTCCGTACCAGCCCTGTGCTTGTCTCCGCACCACAGCACTCAGGCAGTTCCTACTACTTCACTCAGTGCTGGGGAGCTGACACACCTTCGGTGCTGCCTTCAAAGGACTATCCCGCAGGAGGGCAAACCCGGCAGGTCCCCACCTCCAATTAATAGGGCCTTGTCTATGTTTATCTGACCTTGGGTGTCTTCGTGGCCATCCTGGGCTCCAGACTCCCCTGCAGTTCCCCTGGGCCCAGAAGGGAGGAGGGCATTAAAAGGAAGGATCTCTCCCCCGGAGTGCTCAGCCCGGCCACCTACACCATCTTCTCTAGCTCAAGGGGGCAGGGACAGCGGGCCCCCACCTCAAGGCGGCTATGGCCGGATCCACTGCACTCCGGCTGCGAGCGATGTAGCGGGTGCAGAGGCTTCAGCATAGGCCCTGCTGCACACTGCACCACTACAGAAGTCACATCAAGGAGCGGGAGGAGAAACGGCCGTGCACTAGTTCCCCACAGGTGCGCAGCAAACTTGCACGGGCTCCAGTGCTCTGGGGGTTTTGCTGAGGGGCCCTTGTTGCAAAACAGATGCGGAATCTCTCGGGCCTCGACACGGCCTACGGGCGATCACCCGGCTGATGTCTAGGGAGGTCAAAGCCTTATTGCATATGCCCAAGGGGCCGAGCACCACCAGCTGTGGAGTGTTCACCCCGGGGGCTGCCGTGATTCAGGTGCGATCCTAGCCAGGCTTCGCAGTCACTTCCCTGTTGTGCCCGTATGGGGGCCCTATGCCTGGCCGACCTCTGTGACCCCCCTCGCAGGATGGGTGCAACAAGCATGCCATGCTGGCCTACCTCCACCGCAGTCATCCTACCAGCTGTCATCAGGTGCAGTAGCAGTCCGCTGCAGCCTGCGATGCAGCAAGCCAGGCCAGGGGTCACTGTGGCATTTTCTTGTGTCTCACGCCCAGCCCTTGACACTCCGCAAGCCACAACCAGCCATGGGTTGTTCTCCCCGGGGGGCACTCTGCACCGTGTACATCCTGCACTGCTGTTGCAGGAATTTCGTGGGACCACCGCGGGTGGCGTCAGCAGCGATTCTTCTGTCTGCGCTCCATGTAGTGGGTCAGGCCAGACTCCTGTGAGGGAACAGGCCACGCAGTCTGCTGTGCCGCTGTCATCTGTCTCCAGAATCGGGGATTCCCTCACTGGATGCAGTGGACCTTCGTATACACCTTACGTATACATAAGGTTAGTAAAGGCTGGTAGTAAGCGAGGATGCATAGGATAAATGGGGGATAGGATGCGGAGCGCAATCAAAACGCGTCAGGCATCTTATGTGCTTTGTCATGCTCCCCCCATTGTGTGTTTATTCTCATGATGCGTTGAGGCATATACCACCTGTCAGTGGCTAAACTAGTGCTGAAGGAGTTAATAATGTGATTCTGGGTGCTAATTCATCTTGAATCAGATCAAGGAACTCACTTCAAACATGAGGTGATGCATTTGGTGTGTACTGCATCAGTAATTGATCTGAAATTTCATTGTAGTCATAGACCTGAGCCTTCAGGTATTGAAGAGAGTTTGAATGGAGCAATCAAAGCTAAGTTGACCAAGGTCTGTGCCTCTACATCTCTTATATTGCCCTATACTAATCCCTTGATGCTGATGAGCATTTGTACTGTGTAAGTGAACAGGTTTGCCTCCTCATGAGGTGTTGATGGGAAGTGCCATGAAAATTCCATCTGTTCCTGCAGTTGCCCTTGTAAATATCACAGATGACCGGGTTCTTGAGTACTGCAAGGGTTTGGCTGATGTGGTGCATTCTATCTCCCATCAGGTTACTGCTGCTACTCCAGCTGTTCAAGAATCCCCAGGACATGATAAAAAAACACATTTGCAAGTCCTATTTGGAGGAGCACTGGAAAGACCCATATCAGGTGATCCTATTCACTGACACTGCTGTCAATTGTGCTGGTCTGCTGAACTGCATACATGCCTTGTACACCTAAAGGGTAAGGCGAGAAGTGAAAGAAGCAGTGCCACCATCCAGTAACTCCTCAAGTCACCCTAGGTTTGAGGTTTCTAAGGGTTTGAAAGAAGAAGGGGCTTGTCTAAAGGCCCAGTCTCCACCAGCAAAGGATCATTCAGAACAGGAATCAGGTGGAGGCTTTCTCATTTCTGGAACCACTGTAATACCGACCACTGGATTGAGAACATGTATTCATCGAGATAGAGAAACTCATGGAAAGCCTAAACAAACCTTCCAAAGTCAGGATTACAGGATTCAGAGGACAGCACGGTTCAAGGAAGTTCCACCTCTGGCAGAGAATCAGTTTTATCAGAAGCAGAAATCTCAAGCACCTTCAAGGAAGGAGGATGAGGAAGGTTGGCCCAAGACTATTACATCTCAAAAGATCTTTTTGACAACTAGGAAAATACTAGAGAAAATAAGTGAAATTAGTGAGTTAAAAGAACCAGAACAAGCTGATCAACCTGACATTGTAGATAAAAACACTTATTTGACTGCTTCCAAGTGACCCAAAAGAGAGAGAACGATCAATCAATTTTATTCAGGCCCTGATTGGCCATATCTTGCTAAAATAAACTTTAAGTCTGATGTTTGACTAACAGACATTGACAAGCCTCCCTGAGGCCAATACCATTTATGCAAAGAGAGCATCTATGTCAATAGCTGAAAAAGTTTGAAAGGGACGATTAGTCAGTTAGGCTAATGGTCAAACGATGTTAGAGTCTTACGCTTCCATTCGATGCAGAAAACAAAATCTGGTAGTTTTCGTGATATAGAGTACTTGTTGCATGAACATGAATACCTTGAAAAACAAAAGACAAGAGACAATTAGCAAAACAGTAATAGTTTGCAAAATTAAACAGAGCAGTTGGGAGAACAGTTACAGATGTGGGGTCAAAGGACTGTATAAATTTACAATCAGTTTGTGGCATCTTTTAATACAGTTCATAGTAGTCAATAAAATGTTTCTGCAGGTCCGTGTATGGTAAGGAATGTAACTTGCTGCCTTTGGAGTCATATATTAACTGTCTGATGGAAAGTAGACATGGGCCTTGTCCTTGCATGGACACAATGGGGCCAGTGGGTAACGTGTCCACGTGTCGGGCATCGGGAGTGCGTGATCACGCAGTGAGCTGTATGCTGATTGGCTATATGTTCCTAACTCATGTGGCATCTGACATTATGGTGTTTCTAACTCATGTGGCAGCTGACTTTATGGTATTTTGGGAGCGTGCATACTGCATCTGCAGGGTGGCCTCCAAGACCCCCCACTTCTTGCTTCATTCTGGTCAATTCCACCCTTTTCACTTATTCTTAAAATGTGCCTGTCTGCACAGAACCCCTCAGATAAAAGCTTTAAAAGCACCCCAGGATACCCTAAGATGTAATAACTTTATAGTGGACTGTGCCCTTCCCTCGCACAGCTCTGCCAAGTAGCTGCTGTCCCTTCTGGTGCTGCTGACCCCCTGGCAAGGAGTTTGAGGCTATGGTCATGCCTGCGCCTCATCCCTGGTGGTCTAGTGGCAGAGTGTCTCTGCCCTACCGCTGGGCTGCCCTTCTGTCTCTCTCCCTTTTTCAGCTTTTGTCTTTTTATTTGCTTTGACCTTTTTGCCTTTTTCTGTCCCTTTTGTACTTTCTTCACTCTCTTGCTTCAACACTCTTGCCCCTGCAATTCCCACAGGCCTGCCCCCCTCCAGTGACTCTTCCTGCTCCAGCATTTCCCACCTCCATGCTGTCCAGCGCCCCGCACACTACTTAATGGCAGCCGTTCTGGGGCCGTGCCACTGGCGTGCCGAAGGCCTATCTGCACTTGTCTGTGCCTGGACCGCGCCCAGTGCCTTGGACCCTGGTTCTTGAACCTTCCACCTACAATACACCAGCGCCTTCCACACCCACAACACAGGACACCACTTTGTCTTCCACCTTGCATCACCCAAGGACACCGAAGGGCCATTCTCCGGCCAGAACTGCAGCCACAGCTTCGCCCACACTAACAGGTCTGCTCCTCTCGCTGACCAGCCGACCAAAAGCACATGCAACCAGCTCAAAAAACACGCCACAGAAATCTGGGACCTCCTTGATGCCACCCCTCCCGACATCGCCTTCTTCATAGAAACGTGAACTGACCCCTGCTCTGGTTCTAACATTGCCATCACCATCCCCGACGGCTACAAAATCATCCGCAAGGACCAACCCAACTGAGCAGGAGGAGGAGGAGGCATTGCCATCGTCCACAAGAACATCCTCCCCTTGACCACTCAGTCAAACGACCCAATGACAGCCATGGAACACCTTCTTTTCTAGATCCAGACCAACCCCAACACCTCCCATGCAGCACCCTTTTCTACAGGCGTTCTGGCCTCCACCCGCCCTTCACTGATGCAATCACAAACCTCATTGCATCCCGGGCTCTCGCATCCTCTGATTACATCCTACTCAGTGACCTTAACTTCTACCTGGACAACCTCACTGACCAGAACACTGCATCCCTTCTGGAGAACCTCTCTAACATCAGACTTAAGCAGCTAGTTACTGCTTCGACCCATACAACTGGACACATGCTCGACCCAATCTTTTCTGCTAGCAGGAACATCACCTACAGCCACACCACCAAGCTCCTCTGGATAGATCACCAGTGCGCACACTTCGCCTTCGCCACTCCCACCATTTATCATCACCCTCACCCCCTGTTGTAGCTGGAACAAGGCCACAGAAGAACATCTAATCATTCTCCTCAGCACTACCACACCACTGACATCAACAGACGCCAACACTGTCAACAACAGATATCCAACTGCGCTGACACTCTGGCACCCCACAAGAAGGGACTCGGCAAGCAACATTCTAAGAAAGCCAGCTGGTTCACTCCCACCCTCTACAAATCCAGACACAACTGCAATCCCTGAAAACTCATGCTGTTGTTAATGACCAAGCTGAATTATATTGTCTTTACTGTGAATAATTCAAACTGCAAAAATGCCACATTTTACCAAATGTTTTCTTGCTTGTTTGCTTTTAGCTGCACAGTGATATCCTTTACAGTTCTGCTAGACAGAAGGCCAGCACAAACTGACCACAACATGTGAGTCCTCCAGTGTCTTCCGCGTGTGTGGCTAAGTGCCACTGCCAACTGACAGAGCATGAAGGTGGCAGCAAAGAAAGATGCTGCCAAGTAAGTGGCCAGTGAGGTGGAGACAAAAAAGCAGATTTCCACCACTGGCATGCTGCCCCAAACCTTTTTCAGGAGATGTGTGCCAGCCACACCGTCCTCTGGGGCAACAAGCTGGGAACAGCACTCCCTCATCAACAGCACTACCCCACCCTAAGAACAAGGCCATGTCTCTCAGCAAGGCCACCACTGCAGTCATTGCGACGAGCAGTGAGTCTGAATTGAATTTGCCTTAGCTGCAAACTAGTACCCAATCATTGCAGTAAACTCAGCAAAGTGGACTACAGGAGCCACAGCCAGCAACAGAAGATCTTCCTGAAGTAGGAGCAGAACAGGAGGTTGTGCTTCCTGCTGAGCAAGATGTACCTCTTCTTGATCCATTGGCTTCCAGATCTCCAGCAAGAAAAAAGAAGAGTACTACATCATCTTCTCTAAGCTCCCCTTCTGACGATATGGACATAGATTGGACCCCGGCTGAATCTGAGACCCATCATGATAGACTACGGAAAAGGAAAGTTCCTGAAAGCCTTACAATTATGGAAGGGTAGGAGGAGGACAAGTCAAATATAGTCATGGAAGCTGGCTCTGAGGAAACCGACATTACCCCTCCTATTCAACCTTGTCTGAGGGATGTGCAAGAGTAGTTAGAACCACATAAAATTACCATGCTTGCAAATAATAGGCTGAAGCAAATCTTTTGGAAACATGAGGAAATTAAACTCCATAAACAGCCAGATCTGCGGCATATGACTGAATGTTTTCTAGAATTTAAGTCATTTTCATCCTTTGAAAATTATATGGATGATATTGAACCCCCATTCACAAAAGCCTTATACCTAAAGTTCAAGATGGACGCTCTCCCACTCACCACAATCATGACAAAATGAAAAGGTGTTCTTGAAGGCAGTAAATTATGCTCATTTTTTATTTTCTTGCCCCATGTATCGAAAGCAACGAACGTGCTGGATTGTTCCTCTACGCCGCAATTGGACATTCACCATTGCGAAGCATCTCGTATGTATTTGGCCAAGCTCAGTACTCTTCTAGCCTTATAGGCAAAGGTTAGTTTAATTGGTTGCTCTCTTTTCTTTGATTTTTATCATAGTAACACATGAATGCATGTATTCTTTTTTTCATTCTTATAGATACATTCTGTAATGTAAATACTTTTATTGAAACACTTTTTTATTAAGCAGTAAAATGTGATGTTTTGTATTATGTTCTTGATTGTTACTTTTATGGTCTAGGACTGAAATAAAGTATTTTAAAGTTACTGAAAAGTCCTGAGGGAGCTGGGGGAACATCAGTCTTGAGGAAACTGGGGGAACATTAGTTATGAGGGATGCCAGGGGTGCATCAGTTATGGGGTGCTGGGGAAACATTCGTCATGAGGGTTGCTGGGGAAACATCAATCAAGGGTATGTTCTAGGAGCATTGATCATGAAGGATGCTGGGGAAACATCAGTTATAGGGGTTTTGGTTGAATATAAGACATGATTTCTTAGTCTGCAGGGGGTGATATAGGGTAAAGCAACAAGGGCCCTGCGTGCAAGTCCACTATGCCGAGACACAAGAGAGGGTTGCGACAGAGAGGGAGCAGGAGGGGATTGGACAGTTTTCCCTGCAAGGAATGACCTACAGGTTGTGATTCATCTGGGTGACAGGCGTGGAAGGCACAAACCACGTGAAGGGCATGAACACTTGCTGGCCGATTCCCAAAACTGCATTTCTGGTTCAAACTCTTTCCAAGCAATTGAGTAAAACAAGCGTTCTTTTCTTTCTTAGATTAGAATCAAGGGTTCTCTGTACCTTAAATTCCAAATGAAAATCCAGTGTTATAGGTGATAGAGGGGGAACAGGACGGTTCTGGTCACAATAGGGCTTCAATAAGGACACAGGAAACACTGGATGAATAATCTTCTGGCAACTGTAATTTCACTGCTATGAAGTTAATGACTTCATAATTAGAAAAGGGACCCATATGTCTGGGTGGTAGCTTATGTGCCCCTGTAATCACAGGTGTTTAGTGGACAGACAAACTTTTTCTTTAAAATGTGTGTTCTGGCTGTTCTTGTCTATGTACATTAACATTTTTCACTGTACTCAAACTTGGTTGATGTAAGTGTGATAGCATCCGGCTGTTTTGGATCAGCCAGATGTTTTACAAAGTCTTGTGTGTCAGGTACATTTTCAGAGTGCCTTACAAACTTTTCGGGCAACATACATGCCTGTGCACTAGTTAAACAATAAAAGAGGGAAATACCAGTGGATGGATCCAGTGAGTTATTGTAAACAAAGTCAGCGAAGGGTAACAAGCATTCCCAAACATTTTGAGTTGAGGTCAATAGCCATCGCAGCAGCTGTTTCAAAACCTGGTGTACCCACTCCATCTGCCCAGCAGTTTGTGCCTGATAGTTAGCTCAGAGTCGAGCATCAATGTCTAAAGATGTGCAAAGGCTACACCAAAATTGTGAAATGGATTGCAGGTCCCCATCACAAATAATGACTGTGGGGAGTCGGAAGAAACTACATGATTTGTTGAATAAACAGCATTGAGAGTGTCTTTGTGAAAAATCAGGACCTATTTGCAGGGTCCCCCTACCTTTTGCACTTATTTTGACTCCTAGGTGATGGTTTTCTGACTCTGATTGTGCCCTGGTCTCAGTTAACCATACCCAGGGCCTGTGCTCTGATTAAAAGTACATGGTTATGAATAATTATAATTGGCAATGTCCGGGTCTAGAATTTTGGTACCGGGAGCACTGAGAGCATAATGGAGGGCCTTTACAGTACTTGGAATCATACCCCACACAGTTTATGGTGTGGGGGTATGATTCCAACATGTTTGATACCAAACATGATAGGCTTTGTTACAGCCAGTTTCAAGATGGTCATCACGTAATGATGCGGTGCCCCTCCATATGTTTATATGGCTCTCTCACTTACAACCCAGGAGAATAGACTCCAAAGGCTGCAGGGTTGTCCTGCTCATGCAGGGGCACCCTCACACTCAGAACCGAGCACCCTGCCTTCAAGATTGGAAATGCCGGGTGAAGGTGTGACATATGTTTTAAGCGCAGTGACCATAGATATAGAGAAACTTATATGAATGAAGGAATAAACAATTTATATAGCGCAAAGATAATGGTTACACCCATAAGCGGTGTGGGGGTATTATTCAGAATACTGTAAAGGACCTCCATTAGGCTCTCAGTGCTCCCGGTATCAGTATTCTAGACCTGGACAGCACAACATGGCTGCTGCCGACCAGAGACAAAATTCTGTCCTCCTGCTGCGGAGCCAAGCTCGAACAGGGAAAGGCAGAACAATAGATATCAAGTCACAGGGAGGTGTGGCCACTCCCCAGACAGTGTTTAGTGTATTGGGGCCAGTTGGGAGCGCTTGCCAGCACTACTCAGTCTGCTTGAAGGGCATATTTGGTGCCCTCCTTGCATGGTCCAGTTCAAACCAGCTCAGGGAGCCATTGGCTCCGGCTCTGGTGTGAAACTGGACAAAGGACATGGGAGTATCCTTCCCACTGTCCAACCCCTCCCCTAGGAGCGAACCCTGAATTGTCCCAACCCTTTCCTTAGGGCACTTAAGGGTTTACCTGAGTTTGGGTCCCTAGATTCGTCATGGGACACAATTCAATTAAGAAACCACTTCAACTTCGACCGGTCTGGGTACTCTGGACTTCGCTCTGGGCATCACGGCTGCAACCGGGAAAACTCCTGTTGCTCTTGATCTCTTTGCCCTGCTCGTCTACTGCAACGTCTGTGCCTGTGCTCTATGCAGGAAACCTTCCAAGGCCTGTGGGCATTCAAGACACCTGAAGGAATCTCCCTTAAAGTAAAGGAGTCACTTTCCTGCATCTGCAGGCAGTGCAACTAAGCTGACTGGTTTGCTGATCCTGGGTTCCCATGGACCTTGAAAGACTCAGCAACACAGGATATGTTACATTATAACAATTTATTGTGCGCCCTTCTACCCAGAGGTATCTAGTCACTCACGGTCTGCCATGCTGTGTCAGAAAATGCTGATTTCTAAAGAGCCATGTCTTGAGCAGTTTCCTGAACTCAAGTAGGGATGAAGTCTTCCTAAGAGAGAGTGGAAGGGAGTTCCATTCCTTTATAGTGTTGTGGCTCAAACACCTCCCCCCCAATTAATCCCTTTGATTCTAGGGGTGGACATCAGGTAGGCATTAGCTGAACAAATCGATCTGTTGGGAAAATACCAGCTAAAGAGGTCACAAAGAAATTGTGGTCCTTCTCTATGCAATGCCTTTTTGCACAATGCAGAGAGCCTTAAATTTGATCCGTTGACCAACTGGTAGACAATGCAATTCCTGAATGCCTACTCTGATAGACTGGTATTTAGGAACATCGAAGACCAGTCTAGCCATGGCATTTTGTACTGCCTGCAACCTTCTAAGTAAATTGGATTGTAAGTTAAGATACAATCCATTACAGTTATCCAATTTGCATAAGACAAGGGTGGTAAGTACTGTTTTTCTGGTGTTAATGGGGATAAAAGGCAGATTTTTACATACAATTCTGATAGTAAGGAAGGAGGAGGACACCACCTTAGAAACCTGGGACTTCATATTGAGTTTTTCATCTATGATGATCCCCAAATTATTTGCCTTGGCTACTGGTGTAGGAGTAGGGACCAGTGTGTCTTGCCATCAGACTGGTGACCACTGAGGAGAAAGGTTTCCAAATAGCACCACCTCAGTTTTTCCCGAGTTCAACTTCAAGTAGTGCCTACCCATCCAGTTGCTCAGGGTGACCATACAATCATGAAGTTTGATGGAGTAATTGATGTCCTTATCCACTGCTGAGATAACCAAATGAGTGTCGTGAGCATGAGAGGTGGGAATAAAATCAAAGCTTCTAATCAATGAAGCTAATTCGGAAACATAAATATTAAAAAGCGTAGGACTTAACAAGGACCCCTGAGGCACCCCACATGGCAGGACGAAAGGTGCAGATTTAAAATTGCCCAAATGCACAGATTGAGTTTGATCCAAAAGGAATGAAGTTAAAAGGCAAAGGGTCCTTCCTCCTATCCGTATGATTTTTAAGCATTCGACCAAAAGCATATGGTCCACGGTATCAAATGCCGCAGACAGGTCAAGGAGAATGAGGGCTGCCGACCCTCCACCATCTAGTGTCTTACGGATTTCCTCAGTAGTTTTATTAGAGCCGTCTCAGTACTATGACCTGCTCTGAAACCAAACTGACACTGGTCTAAGATTTTATCCTCTGCAATGAAGGTGGAGAGTTCAGTGGTGTTTAACAGTTTCTCAAATATTTTTGCGGGAAGTGGGAGCCTTGCAATAGGACTGTAATTGGCTGGATCTGTTATGTCCAAATTCGTTTTTTTAAATAAGGCAAAATGCATGACTGCTTCCATATGGAAGGAAAGAGCCCCTGCGATAGTGTCATGAATAATTCTGGCACACGTCACGTTCATGTGCATGCGTTTAAAACACAACGTGAATTAATGCAGGAAAAAAAACACCCCTTTCCCGTCCACCAGCACTCCGTAGGATATTTGTGTATGCTTTACAGTGTATTTTGTGGAATTACGCAATATGGATGGTAACTTGTGTATACACCTACTTTGGTTTTAGACATTAGTAGTGATTGGTAAAACGCTATGTTTAGTACTTCACATATTGTGGTAAAATTATTATGACTTTCAGAATGCAGCACACTTTGGGACAGCTGATTGGGGAGTACAAACTTCTACTGCTGCTGATCCTAAGTGTTAAACTAGGTACAATTAAGGAAACGCTTCAGGCACTGTGCAAAGTTCAACTGCTGCTGATCCTAAGCTGTAAAGGAAACGCTTCATGCACCGTCACTCTGGATCGGGATGGGACGTGTAGGCGTTTGCAAAAGGTGACTGACGTGGGTGTGGCTCAGGTTATAAAAACCACACCCACCTTCCAGAAGGCCCTTTGCCTTCCATTGGAGAAGACCTGTTGGAAGCTTTGAACTCATCTGCTTGCAGCGCAACGGTTTTCAATGACTCTGGCCCCATCTCAGGAAATTCTTCTGTCTTTCCACTACGGCACGATCTGCAAATAAAAGACAAAGAAGAAGATAAGTAAGTATTCACATTTTGGCGCCCTTTGCAAGAAATGTTGAGTTACAGACTTATTTTGGGACAATTGTTTTTATCAATGAGAAATATTTCAGGTCTCGTTTAAAAGGACTTTTGATAAAAAGGGGTTCTTGAAACTGAAACTCAGAAAAGGTTAAAGAAATTATTTGACCAAGTCTGAAATGTGGAATGTGACAACTTATAGGCTGTTGTTCTTTTCTTTGTTATTTAGTTCTTTTCTCAAGCAGTAGGAACAGTGCACAGAATTTTTGGATAATATTTAAGTAAGTTGTTTATTTGTATTTATTGAAGAAGTAGAACTCAAGGTTCTTAAAAGGTGCAGGTGCAGTGCTGCTTAATCTGTTGTTTTCTTTTTAGCTGAATACAATTATACAACACAAGATACAGCCTGTTCTTCAAAGCTTCCCTCAACTAAACTCAGAACTAGAAATACTGGGACGAAGGCCAGAGAATCTCAGTTCGCAGGTATGCTTTGTTCCTAAAATAAAGTACTCACATAAATAATTGTAAAAATACTAAAACTACCTTAAAATAGAGAATTTAGAACTTCACTTGTTAGCTCGCAGGTAGACAGCAAGAATTAATCAACGTCCAGTACCCGGCCCTGCTCCCTTATTCCTAATTCTTAACTTGATTGTGAGTTACATCACAAATTATTATTTAGTGATTCAGGAAGTTGGTAACTTGCGTCCCTGCGAAACCCAACTACGTTGACACAAGCAAGATAAGGTAGGAGGCTGCGTAGTTCCTTGAAAGAAGGTAAAGCCTACGATAATTGTTTCATCCGGTCGCAATGGATTCAACATCGCAAATTTCTTTACAAGACATAGCTACTATCTTGACCAATATAAAAGCTGAAAATGCAGCTTTACGTAGGGATTCAAGGATCAATAAACAAACCTGTTCTTAAAGCTGAAATGTTTCAAACTTCTTATCCAAATCCCTCTTCCTCTTCCACAACTAGTAATCCAACACAGATCCAAGTGATCACCCCGGTATCTGTCCCTCTTGCACAACCAGAATGGTTTTATGGGGACAGCAACAAATTCACCATTTTTATGAATCAATGTCACCTCAATATTTTAGCAAAACCTAGAGCCTTTTCAGATGACTCATCTAAGGTGGCATTTATCTTGTCCTATTTAGGAGGGGATGCTACAATTTAGTCAGTCCCTTTAGCGGAAAAAGACACTCTATATTATCTAACTACATGCAATTCGAACATTCTATAAAAAAAATATTCGCCAAGCATGTTTTTGTACAATCAGCGAATAACGAACTACTTAATCTAAAGCAAGAATCCTCGCACTTACTCCATTATATTTCAGACTCTCTTTTTTATAGGGGTTTGAGAGACAAATTAAAAGATATGGTGATGCAGATTTTAGAACCCCCTGATGATTGTAATGAGTTTATAGATTTAGTAGTAAAATTAAACCACATGTCAGAACGAAAAGGAAAACGAGGAAAATTGGATCACAAGCTTTTATTTTTTAAGGACAAAGGTTCAAACCACAGGAGGTGATAAACAAACAAGATCCAGTAGAGCCAATGCAAATTGGTACTATCTGAGGACCTCTTTCAAAAGAGGAAAAGGAAAAGAGATGAAAGTTAAATCAATGTCTGTATTGTGGCAAGACAGGACACTTTGTTGAAGAGCGTCCAACACGTCCCAATAAAAGCAAACCAAAATCTTCGAAAGTAGCTATGGTACAAGTATAATTAGAAAACCAGAGCACTCTATAAATGATGAGTTCAGTTTGTCGAGTACCATTTTTTTTTATTAAACTTTTTTATTGAGTTTGGCATACACAGAGCATTACAATCAATTAAACCCCCCTCCCTCCAATCTGTCATATGTCGCAAATCAATGCAGGACAACAAAGAAAAATTCCCATCTTTGGTCTATACACAGCCATTCAGCCAACAACCCAATACAGGGCAGGCGGCGTACCCTCTAATATCAACTGAACATATTTTCAAAGGAGGCACTCGTCATCTCACCTTTGCCCCACTAGCTCCCCTTAGTGTGATGTTCGTTGCCCACCGCACAGACAGCCACCTAGCTCTACTTTTTGTATGGCTCCTGGTGTCCCCCATGTGGCACTAGTCCTCTACCCGAGCGACTGCATCATTTCTGCTGCTGAGGTAAGAGTGGTACAAACCCCAAAAGTTCTTGGGACGACTAGTGGGGGGCAGTAACTCGCGGTAGTTCTCCGA
Organism: Lissotriton vulgaris; assembly: GCF_964263255.1. NCBI lineage: Eukaryota > Metazoa > Chordata > Amphibia > Caudata > Salamandridae > Lissotriton > Lissotriton vulgaris. Next base: position 1,050,350,137 of record NC_141687.1, read on the forward strand.
CTGTGTACAGCAGTAAAGCATGTTGTGTGCCCAGCGTTTAAGAGTAGGTGCAGGACCTCTCATCCAACAACATGCAACCACTCGCCTGGCTATAAGCATCCCCATGTCTACTAGTCGACGAGCTGCGCTGGGTAGCTTCCTGGAGTGTCCCAGTAGTGCCAGCGCAGGGTCTGGGGCAAGGTCAATTTCTACAATGTTACTTATGTCAGCGAAGACATTCTCCCAAAAAACCTGCACACCAGGGCACTGCCATGCCAGGTCAGAGAATCCATGTCCGGTGCATAACATCTCTCACATTCCGCAGAGCCTCGAAGGCCATACCTGTAGAGCCGTTCTGGGGTGTAGTACACCCTATTGAGGAACTTGAAGTGCACTAGTCTATTTCTGCCATCCAGAGATATCCTTTTAGTATTAACACAGCAATAATGCCACATGTCGTCAATAAGTATCTCTAAGTCTCTT